>NC_140595.1:564854260-565474885 GCF_964204655.1 Triturus cristatus
CTGTATGCCACCATGCCCACTGCAATCCTCGCAGAAGCTGGAAGAAGATCACCAAAGACCAGCTAACCACCTTCCTCAGCAAGACACCACCACAGACATCCACAGATGCCAACACCTCATCATGCAACCTCCACCACTGGATCTCTGACTGTGCCAACACACTAGCCCCCATCAGAAATCCCTCAGGCAAGCAGCACTCCAAGAAACCCAGCTGGTTCTCCCCCAACCTCCAAGAGTCCAGGTACACCTGCAGACGGCTCGAGAAAAGATGGATGAGCAGCAAGATCACAGCAGACCATGCAGCCTTTAAATCCATCATCACCACACACCACTGCCTCATCAGAACAACAAAGAAAGCCGCCATCAAGAAACGCATCAACGCCAATGCACACAACAGCAAAGAACTCTTTGCTGTGGTCAAAGAATTTGCTAAACCCAGCACAGAGATAGCAGACATCCCCTGTCTCAAGAGCTCTGTGAGAACCTCGCCACCTTCTGACACAGCAAGATCAAGGAGATCTGTGGCAGCTTCCAAAGACCTACCCACCCCACCAGCACCCACCACACCCAATGGCTCCAGCTCCCGGCAGACCTTGACCAACTGGACTACCCTCATCTCTGACTACACCCTCAGGATCATGAAGAGCATCCACTTCGGAGCCCCCTCAGATCCCTGCCCCCACCACATCTTCAACAGGGCCGGCACTTCCATTGCAGCCGAACTCTGCTGCACCATCTACTGCTCCATCGAGTCCACAACCTTCCCAGAAGACTGGAAGTATGCAGAGATCAACCCCCTGCAAAAGAAACGGAACTCAAGCACGACAGACCAATCGCTCTGCTCCCCTTCCCAGCAAAAGTCATTGACAAAGCCATCAATGCCCGACTCTCCGAGTTCATCGAAACAAACAACATCCTAGAACTCTTCCAATCAGGCTTCAGAAGCAACTAGAGCACACAGACAGCCCTCCTTGCCACTACAGATGACATCCGCACCCTTCACGACCGAGGCGAGACTGCTGCCCTCATCCTCCCAGACCTCTCAGCCGTCTTCAACACAGTCTCCCACCATACCCTCTGCGCAAGACTCCATGATGCTGGCATCCATGAAAAAGCCGTAGAATGGATCCGCTCCTTCCTCACCGGCCAAATGCAGAGTCAGACTCCCACCATTCAACTCAGAACCCATAGAGATTAGCTTCAGAGTACATCAGGGATCCACCCTGAGCCCCACCATCTTCTACATCTACATGGTCCCGCTTGAAGCCATCATCAGAAGCCACGTACTCAATATTGTCTTCTACGCTGGTGACACTGAGCTGATACTCGCCTTCACAGCTGAACCCACAGCTGCCAAGTGCAACTTTCACAACGGGATGAAGGCAGTCACCACCTGGATGAAGGACAGCTGCCTCAAGCTTAACTCAGACAAAACTGAAGTCCTCATCCTTTGCTCCTCCCCCACCACCTGGGACGACTCTTGGTGGCCACAGTGCTCAGAATCCCCCCACACCCACAGACCACGCACACAACGTCTGCATCATCCTGAACTCCTCGCCTTCAATGAACCCTCAACTCAAAGCCATCTCGTCCTCCTGCTTCCACACAACCCACCTCCTTTGTAAGATCTTTAAGTGGATCCCCACCTAGTCCAGGAAAACTGTCACCCATGCGCTTGTCAGCAGCAGACTTAACTACGGTAATGCACTCTATGCCGGCACTACTCAGAAACTCAAAGAAAACCTGCAGACTGTCCAAAACGCCTCCGCAAGACTCATCCTGAGCATCCCATGCCGCAACCACATCACCTGCCACCAGAAAGACCTTTACTGGCTACCTATCAACTAAAAATCTCCTTCAGGTTTCTCACACATGCCTACAAAGCCCTTCACAACGCCGGACCTGTGTACCTCAACCACCACTTCTCCTTCTACATTCCCACCAGACATCTCCGCTCCTCCCAACTGGCCCTGACCACCATCCCATGGATCCGCAAGACCACAGCAGGAGAAAGATCCTTCTCCTACCTCGCTGCAAGGACCTGGAACTCCCTGCCTCTGCACTTCAGGCAATCACCATCACTGCCGCAATTCAGGAAGGTCTCAAGACCTAGCTATTCGACTGAACCGCACACCACCCCCCAGCACCTTGAGACCCTCACGGGTGAGTAGTCACGCTTTATAAGATCACTGATTAATTGATTGATTGGGAAGGCTCCAATACAAGGTCAAATGATGAGGGATTTGGCTTTAGCCAAGCATAAAGGTAAGCTGGAAAGAGATTGATTGTAGTGACAGGGAAAAAACAAAATTCTGAACCTCAATGTTCATTTTACATCCCTCCTAAATATCGTCTTTATAAGCAAAGTGAGAACGTTGGTTGCCATCGTGTGGCTCAGTTACAACATATTGAGGCTCAATGTATGATGCTATTGAAATATGCAATGAATTAATAGTCTGCTTCCTCATCCAGCAAACATAACAAAGGCCTTTGCCTCAATTTCTGACACCCTCCTCACCACAAATCAAGTGAACAACACTACCACTGAAGAAACCTTTCTTAGCAATGTGACTCTTCTTCCATTAACACTTCATGGTAGCTGGATACTAGAGGGATGAAGCAAAGTAGAAGATATGTTTGAGGCGCCAAGGGGCAAATCACAAAGTGATGACTGCCTCCTGAGTGAGCTTTATAAAGATTAGTAATACGGAAATGTCCTCTCTACTGTATGCTTTCTTCACGGACACTGAGGTTACAATGTTGCTCCTTTATTTAATTAATTTTAATTTCCTAAAAATACAAGCTCATATCAAGCAATGGTTTTACACAATCAATACGATTATTCTGGAGGGAAAGGCCATGTTTCTAAAGCTTTCCTAAACTTTAAGAGATTACTTTCTTGCCTCAGATGAATTGGCATCTTTTTCCATTTGCTATCTGCCGGAGCAGAGAAGCCGAAGCTGTCTATTGTGGAGCAATGGAATCTTGGTATCAGAGATAGAGCCTGAGAAGCCAACCTCAGCCCATAAAGCATAAACGAATGTGTCCTTCACTGGTGCTCATGAAAAGCATCAGTGTTGATGATTAAGTGCGGATTCTGAGCACCGGAAACCACAGGCTCAAATTAAGCACTGGTGCCACTTGAAGCAATCTTTCACAGTACTATGTCTAGGGAGACTGTATGCTTTATGCACTAAGCATAACGAAATAAAGATGATCCGATACAGTGATAAATGGTGTCAAAGGCTAATCTCTAGCTCCCAAGTCTTAAATGAGCCTGTCTGCATAATTTTGAACTGCCTGTAACCTACTGATCACATAATCTCAAGCGCTATGTAGCACATGTTAAAATAATCTAGTCGTGCATATACATAAGCATTCATAATAGCTTTTTTTTTTAAAGAAAAGGCGTACAAATAAAAAATTCTCTTTAGAGTCCCCAGCTAAAATAATTATAACTTGATGACTGAATTCACATAGGCATGAAGAATAAATCTGTGCCAATCTTGACTCACAGATTTTTCCTTAAGGAGAAAGATGCTGGTTTGAACCCTAATGAGTCTGCCCAAAAAGCAAAGCTCCAAAATGGGGATGTTCTCTTCAGTCAAAGAATGTCTGTTTTGCTTGAATCTAATTTTAATGGTGCTCGAGCATCCCTCACCACTCAACCTGTAGCAGACACTAATAGCTTTAATATGATAGGTCTCTCGGATCGTTAAAGATTAATAAACACTGGTGAGAATATAAAGCCCTTCAGGACCCCACAATATAGTGCCCGGAGTGCAGAAGAGTGAACACCCATAGTGACCTAAAAATCTTTGCCCGAGAGGAAGCTTCTGAGCAATTCACATGCCAAGTCCTCACTACTTGGATCAAGCGACTGACAGTAAAGGAGGACCTAGATAGGTTCCATAGGATCAATGCAGCTCAAATCTCTTCTGCTACTTAATGGAGAAGATCGCCTACTGCAGGTACTCTTACTGCTTCCTTACTGCCACCTGTAGAGTAACCGACTTATACTCAGAGTAACCAGTTACTTTTATCCAGAAAGACCACCATCTGGAGAAAGACAGCTTTCTCTCACAACTTCGATAGATATGACAGTTGTGAGATCAGGAGATAGTTATCCAGGTCACTGGAATTCAAGAAGGGTTTTTTAGAAGCTGTATCACTACTGCTCGTTTGAACACATTGGACGCCATCCCTGGAAATTAGAGGTATTGATTATATTTCTCAAAGTTGTGGGATACAATTCCATCAGTTCTTGAAAGACTTTAGCTAGAAAATCATGATTGGGGGAGCCTGAAGTTTTACATGAATTTATTAAGCTCAGGAATTCCTCCTTTAATATCATAGAGAACTTGCTCAGGTGGTTCCTACGGGCTAAGTAGAAGTTATTACACATATGCTCATAAGGAGGCATGGCACCTCGAATTGTGCTGATTTTATTTATAAAATAATCCTCCAGATGATCACATTTAGCCACAGAACTTTCTGTGACTTGATTTACTGATGGGGCTCCTAAATTTCTGATTGATTTAAAATTAGTGGCAACCATATTTAGGGTTGAACTATGCTTTATTTTTACACATAGCTAATTTTTATTTATCATTCTGACTGGTCGTAATCACATCTCCACTGATGCTCCAAACTTCCTAAACCATGGACCATGCAAGAAAGCTGCTTGTTGAACAATTTACATGATTGTAAACCAGATATCTTTCTATAAACTTTAAAGGGGCAAGCAGTTCCAGAGCAGAATAAGTCTGAACTGCTCATAATATGAGGTTAACTTTACTTGCGGGTCATTTCCTACTTCAACACCCTCTATCTGGAGGAAAGGTTCTAATAGTAATAGGTAATAATGAAGTTAAAAATATAAACAAAAACTAGAATTGGTACATGTTAGGATGGCCTTTACTATGTGAGAACAAAGGCAGACTCATAACAAGATTAAAAACCTCAAAGACATTCTTATAGCTGGTCGCGTGTTCATGATGATCAGGCTTATCATAGTGGGCATTGAATGGACCTAAAACAACAACTTGAGTTGCCTCAATCTTCTGCAGGAGGGGCATCAGCAGATCGTCTGCTGCCAGTCCACCCTGTGGGGGTCTAGAAACCAGATAAAGGTAGGTTGGATTACCAGTAGCCTGAATTTTAAATATCAGTGTTTCTAGGTCGAATTTACAGTGACAGATAAGTTTTGAGCAATTTAGATGTTCTTTATAATTGTGGGTAACTCCCTCTCCTTGTTTGCCTTAAAGAAGTGCAAAAAATGTAGACAAATTTGTTGGAACCACATCATTTAATATATCAGAGTCAGGTCTTAAAACCATGCTTCTGTAGTACATAGTATATGTAAATTCAATTACTAAGAGGTTTCCTCTCGAACATATTTGAGAGTCAAAGAGGCACACGGTTATGGTGCTTTCAGTCCCGGGTTCTGTTGCTATTTGGACTAGAACCCCTCTCCGCCACTATCAAACAGATTTAGAATACTAAATTGTATATACATGACTGAGAACTGTAAAATCCTGGTTTATGCTGACAACATATCCCTCACTTTATCAGGCCCAGATCCTGGATCCCTTCATTGATGAGGCTAATTGATTCTGTCTCATCATTGTCAGGTTCTATGATTAACTAGGAGAAAAGAAAAAATTGTCGCTGTCCATGGGCACTACAACTGCAGCCGTTGCAGGCTACAGTTTTAGGTGACTGACAAGAAGCCTGGAACTTGGATGAGTCTTGGTGAGCAGAGGACTTGGACAACTTGCAGCCTTAAATAAAAAGAACCAATAGTGCCGATTTTGTCAAGTAGTCGGCTTTTCATCTATACCTTTAGTTCCAGATTCTAGTGGTCAAAATGTTGGGGACACCTTGATATAACTACTTGTTGATTATGCTACCACTCCTCGTTCCAGTTGTGTCTAACAGGGGATGGATAACCCTACCAAATCATTTGTCTGAGTTTGGTGGAAGACATGTTTTTAGCATGCTAGCACTACTTCAAGGGAGTTGCAGTATCCCAATTCTGGAACTCCATCACTTGGCACACCAACTCTCACAACAGATATAGGATGTGCCAACACTTCGCTTCCCCCCGCTGTCTGTCAAAATGTAGAGACTTCATCTCACTTATATATCTGGAATAGATATCTTGTATTGTTGAAGAAATATAATTAAGATGGAGGAACATTCGACTATTAACATGATGTTACCATCCTGGATATCCACTCATAGGGGCTCATTATGATGGAGGGCGGACATCAGTCCGCCCGCCATCACAACGGTGATGGGACCGACAGCCAGACGTGCGGCGGTCCCACTGGCCCAATTAGGATGCGCCCGCCACAGTGGCAGGACGGTACTGCTGGCTGCAGCACCGTCCGCAATGGTAAAAGGGCATGCACAGCATTTCCCTGCACCACGTGGCAGGCAGCACACGGTGCCTGCCACTTGGTGCAGGGAACTGTACCCCCCTCAGTGCACACTCCCACACTTTCACGCCCAGGGGGCCCGCTACGGGCCCCCAAAGCATCACCGCCATAGAAAGGCCCATCAATCACTCGCATCCTAATATGGCGGGCGGTGCCTGATAGGCACCGCCACCATATTAGTGGCCCAGCTCCGTTTGGCCGGCAATCGTAACGATTGCCGTGCGGCAGAAAAGCGGCAGAAAAGCGGCGGGCGGACTTTGCATCCGCCGCGATACCCACCGGCTCATATTATGGCGGGGGGTATTTCTCATCACGGTGACGTAACGATCGCCACCGCCAGCCCGGTGGTGGCGATTGTTACGCCATCGTAATGAGCCCCATAGTACTTCAGATTTGCACCTCTATGGCACACTGTAGAACACATGACTGAGAGGAGTGCATCCTCTTTCATTGGTCATAATGGCCCTCTGGGGTACCCCCAAAGTGGATGAATTTTTCATACTATCACTGACCAATGTTCAGAGATTTCTTCTGCACGCTCTCAATACTGGACCTACAGGCAGATGGCATACTGCTTTAAGCTCAGACTGGATTCTGCTCCCTTTTTTCCCACCACCATCACCTATATTGACATATATAATGGAATGTGTGAAAGAACAAAGGAGTGATGACTGCCCTGTAAAGTATCTTAATCTGAGAGATTTTCATTAAAGTTGTGAATTAAGGGGCACTACTTTACTGGCTGCACAATTATATCACGACTATTCAAACAAATGGCCCTCCCTGCTGCTCACTCATTTTATCGTCCTGATGGAGGCTAGACTCAAATTCACCTGTTTCAAAGTGTTATACTGTTGCAGGGATTCTGCTTATGCACAGAACTATGCGCAGGAAACCAGGACCGCAGTGAATTGTGGTGTACCAAAAACTCACTTCAGCACCCAGAACCCCTATCCGACCAGCATCAGTGTCCCATTCGTTATCCGTATTATCACGGAGGTCCCAATGTATAGACAACCCAGAACAAGAGACTAAGAGTATTCTCGGGAATGGTGGGAATTGGAAATACCTGTTCGCTATTATACATATATCAATCCACAACAAAGTAATCAGAGACACGGTAAAGTATAATAGGTTCATTTTATAAACTACGTGTCCTAAGATGCAGTACTTTGGCTAACATAAGCAGACAAATGATTATAATTAAAACCATCAGCATTATTACAATACCATAGAAAATGAAAGGAGAAATCATAGTATAAATGACAGTGGCATACAGCCACCTTCCTTTCGCTAGTAAACTAATATTATTAGACTAGTAGAAGGTCTCTTAGGCTTGAATGGGGAACCCCATACCGTAAAGATCAGCTTTATGAGGATCACATCACAGGATCAGCTTTGCTCTGCGCCTGGAAATGTTCTTCTCCAGAATGTGTTGCAAACGCATGCAAACTGTAATTTTAAAGGCTCTCGACATTCAGGTATTTGCAGCTGTGTGCATATTATGACTAGAGAGTGGGCCGATCAACCTGGATTCAAAAACATACATTGTCTAGCTGCTCAAAGTGTTTTGCACACAATGTTCAGACCAAGGTCGCAGTGCACGTCTTGGGAGGTAAACAACAGACAGTTCTCATGTGAAGCAAAGGCAAGCAAGCAGTTTCTCAAATAATAACATGTATCTGCAGTGTCGCGTGCAAAAGCAGCAAAAGTGGCAAGATGGCTTTCTAAAAGCTAACGCGCTTATGCTAACATAGCAATGTATGTAGCTACCTTCACTACACCCCCCCTTGATCGGACTACGAGCAAATAGGGATACAATAAGGAATGCAGAGTTCAAGATCGACAGAGCAGAGCCAAGTGCATGTATTGTATATCCAAAAAGAGCAGTGAAAGTTCGAAAAAAACATTTAAAAACCAAAATGAAGAAAAAAATAAATGTTTGGTTTGTGCTAGTGAAGCTGGACGATAATCAAGTTAATCCATAAACGTGTAAGCACAGTACGTAGCAACAGCTTCCAAAAGGAAGTCATTGGAACGAGATGCAAAAGATTCCGCCATCCAGTTTAGCAAGGTAAACGAACATACATGTTCTTTGACCACTGGAGCCTCTAGCACGTTCAGAGGACAACTGGCGTGTTCTTCTAAATATCTTCGTGCCAAGAAGTCATACGCTGCCGTTCCGATGTCCCAATTCCCAAGGACTCCATGTGCCGCTCCACAGGCCATAATCCTGACACCAGAACAGTCCAACTCATGAGCCACTAATGGACATATTAGTCGATCATAATCCGGGGCAGGAGACACCGAGTTTGACAAGCACAAATCCAGAGCCCATTCGAAAGGACAATGTAGGCAATGAAAAACAGGTTGTACGCATGTAAAGTAGGCAAACCGGAAAGATAATCCATAGGCAATGCTCAGGGTTGCCAGAGGTAAAGTTCCATAGTATTCAAGCATCCGGTTACGAAAATGGAGGAGCCGGGCAAGGCCGTCGCGTGACACAGAGTGTGCAGCCATTGCGCAGTACGAAGACCAACAGCAGTACGCCAGCCACGAGAGCGAGAATCAATGGAAGCCCTCCAAAGATGCTGGAAAAAATAGAATGAAAAAAGGCCGGTATCACACCAAAAATAGTTTGGAAGGAGGTCACGAGGCCGGAGCCCACAATTTTGAAAAAATGCACCGAGCCAGTTGTTGACGAGGCGTTGAAAATAGTTTGAATCAGGGCCCCAAAATGAGGTGGGAGATCAGTATTTAAAAGAGCCTGCACCTCGGCACGGGACGAAGTCAGAGCGACCTTTTTTTGAGACAATAGAGCCCTTATTCTGCTCATCTTGTTGATCTCTGCTTTCAAGGTTGAAATGAAAGGCCAGATGTATACATCCAGCCGCCCGTGCGGGGGTGGGAAAAGGACATTTTTAAAGCAAACTACCCTCTGTGATACAGTCACAATATAGGGAATTCCCACTAGCATTCCGCAGCAAGCCTCGTTATTCAAAAGCAAATAACTACCGTTAGCTAGCAACGTGAAAGAAGGTGTAATAGCTGGCACTGGAATCCCTTTCAGGATGCATGCTAAATTAGGAGCGTGCACATTGCACGCGCCATACAATTGGATGTGCCTACAGACTACAGAGTGATCAGGTGCGGAAGTACATTCCTCACCTTTCAAATAGACCTCTTTACCGTCTCTCATGCACCTGTATGTAAATGGGAGTGACCAGATTTCATGCAGGAAAGCAGTGTCCAATGGTTCATATGTGCCTAGGGCATAATGTTTCATGCACGAACTGAACTTGAACAATGGAAACTGCAATGTGATTAACCCGTGGATAAGCCACACAGCTGAGTTCAATTCGGCCACTGAGAAAGGTAAAAGTTCTAACTTTTCAATATGCAGTAATGAATATGTTGCATCTTTCATGGACATGAATTGTTGTTTCGCAGTAAAATTAAAAGGAAGAAATAACGATGAAGTATTCATATAGTCCCAGGGGACTGCATTATAGAACGCAATTGATTCTGACCATGATATAAAACAGATACACCATCCTGCACAATATCAACAACAGATGAAACAATATTATCTAATGTGTAAATTCTGGAAGAAAGGGTGTTAATGCTATTATCTATAACAGCTAGCACTTTTTCCATATTGGCTTGATCAATAGCTCTCAATCTGGAAGCAGCTTCAATTTGCGACAATTTCCAAACCTCGTTATAAATAGCATACACCCACCTCTTGGACCTGCCACCCACAGGACCTTTAACAAAATAATTCAAATCTATTTTGTCATGTAATTTAGATAAATGAACTTTAACAGATGCTAAGGTGGAGTGTTGCAGCCGTGACTGGCATAACTTCCCAACGGAGTAGGTAGTAACAGAATGAGAAGATTCACAGCGGGGGTCTACACAATCTTGCGTATACCCAGGCTTCAGACCCAAAAAACGATGTTGACAGAATCTGAATTGGTTTGCCAAGTCAACCATCCTTCAGAGTCGAACTTGGAAATATTGAAGGATGAATTAGTAACGTGCGACTGCAATGCATCAAGGGACAGATCTGTATGATTATCCCAATTTGGGTAAGCACCCAAATCCGGAATAGACGGGGAATTCAGTTTTTTAGAAGTAGCCAATCCAAAGAAGGTGTTCTGAAAAATAGTCGAATTCAAAAACAACATGTGGTTCGGGATAAGGCAGGCACGATGCAAAGCTTCTGTTCCTTGTACCTGCCAAGGTTTAGAACCCCAGACAGACTTCAGATCAATAGTATTTTTCCACAGATCACAACCCCTGATCGCTAAATCATCCAAAAAGGATTTGGAATATAATAGTTTAGTATGTGTCAGCCTAACCTTCGAGGCAGACTCTGCTGCCATTTTAAAATAAAAGGCGGCCGGTTCAGAAGTACTGAAATCAGTAAAATAGGCAAATTTGTTCACCAATGGGCTTGAGCTGCCTAACATTGGCGTTGGACAATGTTCCCATTGTGTATAATTTACAAAATTACGAAATGTATTGGCTTTATGTAGGAAATGATTGCCATAATGTTGATAGCAAAACTGCTCTCCATAATTAGCAGTATCTAAATACAAATCCTCAGCATCAAATGCGGCATAATATTTCAAATCAGAAAACAGTGCTTCAATGGCCTGAACGTCCCAATCATCAGAACGGATGTTTTGTTTAACTACATCCCCCATAGAAACACAAAATACATTTGGTACATTGATAACCTCGGTCGGACCATGAATTTGAAATTTAACAGCATCCCACGCAATCCCATCTAACACAGGCCAGGCAGTAATATTCACAAATGTCTGGTCTCTTTTCATGATGTGTGACGAGGAGTGAGGGGCCAAAGTTCCATCAATTAGTCTAATTGTAGATCTTTCTTTTAGGTAGTGTCTGTTCACTAGATGAAAAAATACCACTACAAATCCGATGGACATAAATAAAAAAACACATATGAGCATCAGCCAAATGTAAGTCCAATGAGGAATCGAAAAATGTTTTTTAAATCAAACAGCAAAAATAGAAACTTTTGATGGGGCCCTGGAAGTCATAGAGTTAATGTCAAAAGAATAACGTGACTGTGTAACTGCGGTTGATTGTAAAACAGGTAATGTTACATCTGCAGGATAAGCATACTCAGTATCTTCAGGTTGACCACCAGCCGGTGGTAGCAATAAAGGAGCAGTAACTGTATGCATCTCGATGGCAACATCAGGCATGGTGTTAGGAGCTGGAGGCAACACAGAATTTCTCAGCATCGCAGGGCAAGAAACCGCTGGAGTCATACTAAAAAGAATCGGCCACTCGCTGTAGTTTGACATTGTCAATGGAGATGTACCTGTTATCCTTGCGACCGGGAAGTGGAGGTAAAATGACTGTTCTTGCACCCTGCACGCCGAGCACTGGAACCGGGGCATGATAAGAGGGGCAGAACTCCTTCTTGTTCTCCACCTTCTCACGGACCAGGTCACCAACTCGAGGTAGCCAGCCGACTACCGGAATCTGAAGTGCAGCATCAGATGTGGAGGGCACGTGAGACTGTCTCTGGTCTCTTGTAGATTCTGTAATACAGCACAGTGATCATCTACGTCAAAGGGTGCGGCAGACGCCGCCATGTCTAGACCATCAAGGTCCGGGACAAACATATTTATGCCAAAGAGCATCATGTATGGGGTCCGCCCACCAAGAGACCTTCTAGGGAGATTATTAAGTGCACGTTGGACGCTATACAAATGGTCTAGCCAGTTCCGACCAGTGCCTAAAACCCTAGCTGTCAAAGATTGCTTTAAGTCACGGTTCATCCGCTCCACTACACTATTACCCCCAGGCCGGTATGGAGACGAAAATTTGACTTGGACCCCCAAATTTTTCATGGCTTCTTTGTACGCTTTAGAGGCGAACGCAGGGCCCTGATCAGAATGAAAGGTACCACACGCAACACTTCCCACAAAGACACGCAAATCCCTGATGACAGTACGGGCATCAGCACTCCTTTGTGACCATACCCACAGAAAACGTGTGCACGAATCCACTGCAACTAAGATATACTTGTACGCAGTATCAGAGGAGAAAATACCGCAGTGATCCAGATAAACACACCCAAGTGGTTTATTGGATATGTACAACTGAGTTTGTGGTGGACGCGCAGCAGTTGAAGGTTTAATCTGCTGGCAAATGTCACAAGCAAGAACATAAGAGCGAGCTTGTTTATATAACCCGCGCCACCAGTAACGTTGTTGTAACATAGAAACAGTTGCTGCAACGCCGGCATGGGGAGACGCCATGCCCTCGTGAGCCGCTGATATCAGAGATGGTCTGCAGTCCGCGTTGGGAATCAATCTGTCACCAACGTCGCTAATTCTCACTAATGGGACTTTATCAGGACTTAAGTGATAATGGTAACGAGACGGGAACCCTCTCGGGTAAGTACCTCCCTTCTCTGTAGCAGCAATAGCTGCCAAGATGTCATCATCGATCTTACTTTTGGATCTTGTAACTGCAGCTACTAAATATGTCGTCACTGCTGTTTTCGCTGCTTCATCAGCTAAGCTGTTTCCGACAGCGTGGACACCAACTCGTTGGTGCCCAAGAGTGTGAATTACATTCACGAGAGGCAGATGTTCTTTAAGTTCTGCGACTCGAACCCAAAGCATTTTATGCTTAATTGTGCTACCTTTGGAATCACAATATTCATTTTGAGACCAAAAGAAAAGATTGTCGTTGAATGACTGAACACAGTAAAATGAGTCACTTACTATAAGAGTAGTGACTCGAGGATAAGCAAACTCCAGTGCAAGCACCAGAGCACGTAGCTCTGCTAACTGTGCGGTACAATCGCCCAATGTCTGCGTATGCACGACATCAGATAGGAATTCACCATTTACGAAGGTACCTGCCACAATTGCGCAGGCTGCCGAATAGGCATGCTTCGATCCAGTCGCCGGTTGAGCCGAACCGTCGGTATAAATGACACAATGATAATCTTCGAGCGGGCGCAAAGACAGAGGAGCAGGATGAACAAACTCATACTGTAAATACTCCTGAGTCTGTAATGAGGCATCAAAGATATAGGTGACATCTGGCGATGTCAAGGAAGTGGCCCATTGTATCCAAAGTGGATGCAAAGCTTTAGAATTAGGTACACTTGCTTTCGTCACTGCCTCCAGGGCAGGATATGGTGTTACCACCAACATGCGTTTTCCTTGCGACAGTGCTCGTTCTTTCAGAATTGCCATCTGTACCGCCGTCAAAACTTTCTCGATGGAGGAAAAACGCAGTTCAGCCGAAGTGTACAGGTGCGATTTGTATGCAATGGGGACGGTGTCGCCCTCATTGAACGTTAAGTACGTGAAACGCACCGCGCCCGGCACAATTCTTATTACCAGGTTTTTGTGGTTATCACGCATCAGTAAGTACTTTGAAGCAAGAAGATCATCCTGTAATGATTGCAAAATGGCTGAATGCTCTAACAGCCAGCTCGATTTGGAAAAAGTAGGTTGTACCAAGGCATAAAGCGGCTTGATACGCTGGGCATAATCAGGAATATACGTACGACTGAAATTCAGAAAGCCCAGCAAAGACTGTAATTTTTTCAATGTTGTCAGAGCACGCAAACATGCGCACTTTTCCAGAAAGTGAGAAGCCAGTCCTCGACCTTCATTGTTGAGCTCGTAGCCCAAAAACAACACTGTATACTCTACAATGTGAGACTTCGCAAAGTTGAATTTGTAACCGAAGTCTGCAAACATTACATTAATGCGATCAACGTGGCACAGATGCGGCCACAACTCGTCGTCTGTGAGATAAATATCATCAACATACGAGTACGTATCAGGGTCTATGCTCTCCAATAGATAGACTTCACGTGCGGCAAAGACACCAGGGCTGTTTTTATAGCCCATGGCTAATCTTTTAAATTGTTTTTGCTTGCCGCCAGATGTAAACGCTGTCCACTGACTACTAAGTGAGGACAGGTTATGGCTATAAAAGCCATTGGATATGTCAAGTGTGGTTTTAAATCGTTTACGTACAAGACTATCCACTAGTGCAGAACTGTATTCTGTACCGCGCATGTCCGGCAATGAGAGTTTAGGTGCCGGTAATCCAAAACTAGGCGGTACGACCCATCAGGCTTCGTCACAGTGAACAAAGGATTATTCATTGGTGACACGCATGTTTCAATAACACCCTGATATTCCAATTGATCAAGGATTTCCGCGACGTGAGATCGCGCTTCGCAGTGCATGGGATATTGGGGT
Organism: Triturus cristatus; assembly: GCF_964204655.1. Taxonomy (NCBI): domain Eukaryota; kingdom Metazoa; phylum Chordata; class Amphibia; order Caudata; family Salamandridae; genus Triturus; species Triturus cristatus. The sequence continues at coordinate 564,868,986 of NC_140595.1, forward strand.
TGTGGCTGGGGCATAGACCGTAAGGGAATCTCAGGGCTGGGGGACAATTTATCCCAGCCTACCTGAGTACGATACAAAGCCGGTGCAAGCACCTGAGCCCACTCCGCAGCAAACCTTTCAGCATGCTCCCTTGGTACTGTATGCGCAAAGGACAGGAGGATAACCTCCTCCCCTCTAGAAGCATCTAAAATGAAAGTCGGGGGCCAGTCCGCCTCCGCCAAGAGAATTCATAGGAAGAGGTCAGATTATCCCCAAAAATCCCTTGAATTGTGCGTTGTATGTCACCTTCTATTAAGAGGACTATGTCATATAGTCTGTCAGGGGGAGCCACTCTAGTATCCGCAGTGTCTACAGTAATGAACGTGTCAGTTGCTGTCTCGTCCAGATATGGACGTAGTGCTTGCCGCACTACTGTAACCTCCGCCGCGCTGTCGAGCAGTGTTATCGCCCAAGTCAGGTTCAGAAGTTGCGTCCGTACTATCTGTGGCATACCTTGCTGTTAATGCAGCAACCTTCTTCTTTTGAAACGGGGGACGTTGACGTGCAAACTCGTCTTTCTTGGCTCTACCTTCAGCCTGACGGGGTTGCTCACGACCTTGCAGGGCACCCCGACCTCTGCCACGTTCTCCTCCACCGGACTGCGAGGCAAATGTATCCTGTGAAGAACGAGGAGAGCGTTCAGTAACCTGAAATCTATCAGGTGACTTAATACTAGTGCGATCACGAAAATCATATGTGCGCTCACTAGGTGGCTGAGTGGGAAACGCAGGATAAGACCCTTCTGTTGCTGCTTTCCCTGTTTCTTTTGTCTCCAATTTTGCTTTGGAAAATTAGGACGATCGTCTTTAACAGACGAGCTCACCTTAGTTTGTTGTATCAGGTCAGGAATGACAATAGTTGGTTTAACCCCTAAACTACTGCGGCCAATAGTTCGATATGCCTCCGCAATAATCTTAGGCAACTCTTTCGGCTTATCGAGTTCGTCGACGCGGGCTATGCCATTAGCCACTTGGAACTGTACCGCATCTCCCTTGAGATTACCAAGGACGAGAGAGGCAACTACGTCGAACACCCCGACAAGTCGCATTCCCAACTCAACCGCCGCCTCTGGACCGTGATTATCCTGAACACGTTTAATAACGGAGGGGAGCATGGCCATAGACGGAGTGCCAAAGCACTTCGAGTAGACTGCAGCAAAAACCTTACCCCAGGTGTCACAATCGGACACTTCTGGGACCAAGTCCTTGGGCAAACTTATGGTGAGTATTCTGTGTTTCTCCACTGTCGTAGAGTGTGGAAACACTGCTTCCAGTTGGTCAAATTTCTCGGTAAGCCAATAAGACAAATTGTCCTTATTCTGGGGGCGCTTGCCCATCACCGAATTATCTATGACTGGGCTAATAACAACCGCAGGATGACCAGCTGGTAGACCCGCAACAGCAGTTGCCCCCACCTGCACGTTGCGCGAAACGTATTGCACCAAAGCCCTATATATTGTAATAAGGGCTGTATGGAGTGTACGCAATTCATCCACCGCAATAGTCAAATAGCGGGGGTGAGGCGTAAAGCCGGCCAGCACCGACCACGTGGCCCCTGGAATTGACAAAGGGCCGAGTCTAGCCGGTGCAACCGCATGGGGAAGAGCGCCATTAAACCAAATGCTATGCTGCCAGGCAGAAAGTGGAATCTCTAGTGTCCTATATGGAGTAAAATTGGCTGGGACCCGTGTGTGAGTATACAAGTGAAACATTTTAGCATCCGGGAGCGTCACCCAAGAGTAAAACAACTCATAAGGGTGAGAGCCATCAGAACTCACCACAAAAATAACGGCCATCCCATCGTCCGGTACCCCAAAATGCGTCAAATGATACCGCCAAGGCTTACGAATATGCGCTGCGATTTCGACCGCCATAAGGACACAGAGAAGAACCACAATGTAATGTACTGTAGCACACAGGTTTATTTTATAAACTACGTGTCCTAAGATGCAGTACTTTGGCTAACATAAGCAGACAAATGATTATAATTAAAACCATCAGCATTGTTACAATACCATAGAAAATGAAAGGAGAAATCATAGTATAAATGACAGTGGCATACAGCCACCTTCCTTTCGCTAGTAAACTAATATTATTAGACTAGTAGAAGGTCTCTTAGGCTTGAATGGGGATTTGAGCGCCTGGATACCCGTAGGGTCGCAGTTGCGCTATACAAATACTAATACAATACAATACAATACAATCCCCATACCGTAAAGATCAGCTTTATGAGGATCACATCACAGGATCAGCTTTGCTCTGCGCCTGGAAATGTTCTTCTCCAGAATGTGTTTCAAACGCATGCAAACTGTATTATTAAAGGCTTTCGACATTCAGGTATTTGCAGCTGTGTGTATATTATGACTAGAGAGTGGGCCGATCAACCTGGATTCAAAACCATACATTGTCTGGCTGCTCAAAGTGTTTTGCACACAATGTTCAGACCAAGGTCGCAGTGCACGTCTAGGGAGGTGAACAACAGACAGTTCTCATGTGAAGCAAAGGCAAGCAAGCAGTTTCTCAAATAATAACATGTATCTGTAGTGTTGCGTGCAAAAGCAGCAAAAGTGGCAAGATGGCTTTCTAAAAGCTAACGCGCTTATGCTAACATAGCAATGTATGTAGCTACCTTCACTATAATACGCTCTGTATAGTTCACTGTTCAAACTACACAAGGCAATCTCTATCTGTATACATCCTGGTAGAGATGTGTAGTATGATGGTTGGAGACGCAAATAAATCCAAGAGGCTGTCCACATGAAATCCACTATTTTATTTTAGTACAAAGATAGTGGTGGAGAAAGGGAAAGAGCCCATGGTAACAGCAGCCGATAGGACAAGTACATAACAGCAACTGCTCTCAAATAGAATATCATGACATAGCAAGAATCCTAAGTAAAGATTCTAAATGTTTAAAGAAACAGTGAATTGATAACAACACAGTATACCACAAGATGTCGGGTGCCACAATATGAGTTGCTACACATCCTATTGTCCTGAACCACAGCGTTCTACCAGGAATCGAAGGAAATAACTCTGAGATTGGTGCACCAGTAGTGTTTCCAAAGCATTCACTGTACTTTGGGGGGGGGTCACCTGGGATGGGCAAGGGGAGAATATAAAAATAAAAGTGAAAAAACTAAAATAACCTCATCTTACTTTAGCGATTTAACCTTTGGAACAACACCAAGGTGGAGGGGCGATGTATACGATGGCTGATGTAACTATAGACCAGACCGGTTTGGGCCTTCTTGCATGGAACGTAAATGGGTTACGATGTATTAGGAGGCAAAGGCTGATTATGAAATATCTCGAACTCGCGAAAGCCCGGGTCTGTCTCTTACAGGAAACCCATCTGACCACTGGGGAGTCGGATAAATTGTTTTCAGGAGTCCCTTGGATAAAAGCATATGGCGTCTCGGACCAAGGTATGAATAGCTGTGGGGTTGCTGTTCTAGTTAAACGGGGGATAACTTGTACAATTAAATCCATCCAGACTGATAAATCAGGGAGATGGGTGATAGCGCAGTTGGACTTTGGGGGCACTGTCTTAACGTGCGCTTCATTTTATGGTCCTAACATTGACGACCCTTCTTACATTGTTAAGCTGCAATCCAAGCTTATGTTGTTAGCTCCTCCAATAATTGTTGGAGGAGATTTCAATGCCTTATTAGATCCCAATTTAGATAGGTCAAATCAGGCTCGTTCAATTCCGACTCCTCTTGTTAGACGGGCAATGAAGAATATGATGCATGACCTTGGCCTGGTAGACGTGTGGAGGTTTTTGAAAGGTGATAGGGCTGGATATACATTTTACAGCAAGAGATTCCATCACTCCTCCAGGATTGACTACCTCTTAGCTAGTAAGCTCCTACTTGGTAAGGACTCCGATATATCCATTCTCCCTAGCCATCTTTCGGACCATTCCCCCGTTTTCTGTTCCATCAAAAAAATTTCTTTAAAATCTCAATCGAGATGGACACTTAGCAGGGGAAGGTTAGACGATCCAGATTTGATTCAGGCAGTTAAAACATCATCTTCGGAGTTTTTTGACACCAACATTGGTTCAGCTGCCATTGAGGTCGTGTGGGATGCCTTTAAGGCTAATCTAAGAGGCCGACTGCACAGTCTCATTTGTTTTAAAAACCGTTCCGAGGGATGTGCATTGAAATTGGGCGAAGAAAAGATCAGATTGCTGGAAGCCGAGTTTTTGAGGCTATCAAACTCCCCAGATGGACAAAGGAAGTCGCGTGTAGAACTTGATCTTGAACAGGCAAGACAACGCTATAGAGGCATCTTAGAAGAGAAGTGCAAGAAGCAATGGGATAGGAATAGGATGGAGAACTATGAATATGGCGAGAGGGCTGGGGCTCTTTTGGCGTGGAAAGCGAGATCGGAACGCTCGAAGAATGACATAGCTGAGTTGGTGATAAATAACCAAGGGGATAGATCCACAGATATAGGCGACATCCAAAATACTATACTCACCCTATTTGCGGATCTATATAGAGAGAACTTATCTCCTTCTAAACAACAAATACGCGGGTGGTTGAGCTCAAAATCCCTCTCCACGCTGACACAGGCCAATAAAGACTTCCTCGATTCCCCAATTACGCTGCAGGAGATAAGAACTCAAATAAAGCAGTCTAAAAACGGCAAAGCCTCTGGTATTGATGCCCTCCCAAACGAGGTGTACAAATCTCTCTCTGAGGAAGTCATCCCTGTTTTGGGATCCCTTTTTCAGTCAATCTATAGCCCAACAGGCCAAGTTCCCAATTCGTGGAGGGAGGCAATCATTGTTCTGGTTCTGAAGCCAGGGAAAGACCCAGCTAAAGCGGATTCCTACCGCCCAATCTCCCTGCTAAATGCAGACTATAAAATCTTCATGGGTATTTTGGCAGGGAGATTGGGCAAGCTAGCCCCTGGATTGGTTAATACAGACCAAAAAGGGTTCATTTCTGGGAGACATATCCAAGAACAAACACAGCTACTTATTGGAAACATCGATTTGGCGATCTCTAGACTCGAACCCCTGGCAGTGGTCGCGCTAGACGCCGCCAAGGCCTTTGACAGGGTGTGCTGGGTCTACCTCTGGGAGGTGTTGGAGGAGATGGGATTGGGCCCAATCTTTATTCACACTCTGAGAGGGTGCTATCAGGATGCTTCAGCTAAGATCCTTATCAACGGTGTACTTACTCCCAGTTTCACTATCCAAAGAGGGACCAGGCAGGGTTGCCCTATTTCCCCTTTGCTGTTCGACCTCTACATTGAGCCTCTTGCCCAGGCTATAAGGCTAGATGAGACCATACCTCCGTTTAAGACACAGCAATATCGCTCTAAAATCGCTTTATATGCGGATGACATAATCATCTACACAGATGACCCCGAGATAACACTGCCAAAGGTCGGGGCTCTGTTGGAAGATTTTGGAGCAATCTCAGGATATCTGGCTAACCCCACGAAGATGGAGGTTATGTGTTGGAACATAGATCAGTGGAGTGGGGTCACCAGCAATACATTTAAATATCTTGGTATAGTTATAGTGAAAGATCTGGGGAAAATTCCATCTATTAATATAGGAAAAATAGTAAAAGAAATTGACCAGCTGTTTGCAAGGTGGAGGAACCTCCCCTTGACCATCTTCGGGAAGGTGAATTTAGTTAAAATGACTATCCTCCCGAAATTAACGTACTTGTTCAACGCGGTTCCTCTAGGTTTCCCTAAACACTTTATCTCAAAGGCGCAAAGTAAAATCGGTAGTTTCATCTGGGGTGAGAAGGGCCTTAGGCTATCTTGGAAAAAATTGAGGCGCCGCCTAGCTAAAGGGGGATTGGCCCTTCCAGATATCCGCTGCTATCTGGTTGCCTTTCAATTTAAGGCTATCAGGATGCTTTCAGGGGAGCCAACTGCATGTGCCTGGGGTAAGCTGCTGGGGGAGTCGGTCAGCACTGAAGGCGGGGGGAATAAAGCAGGGTTTCTTTACAAGTTTGGCTCCCCAAAATTCTTCAAACGAGTAAGGTTGAAGGTGATCAAAAATGCCTTGGAGGTCTGGTATTTCATCCGCTCTAGATGTGGGATAGGTTACTACTCCGATCAGGCACCGATCTGGGACTCTCCGGGGACCCCCCCCTGCCTCCAGGATAGTATGGCACTCCCAATTAAAAGAGCCGGGGTCGCGACTTGGTCTGAGTTGGGGGATGAAAATGGCATACATCCTTGGGAGGTATTGAAAGCAAGAATAGGCTCGGGGTTCTCGAGGTTCAAGTTTATTCAACTAAAATCATGGTTTGAAATGGAGAAGGAGAATCTAAGGGGAAATGGTGAGGTGGAAGATGCTCTCAAGAACATTCAACATCTTAAGAAGGAAATCTCTATCTGGTACAGGCTCCTGATCAACGCAGATGACGTTGGTATTCCTCATCAGGTTTCAGCCTGGAATGACTCTCCTTTTGAACCGGATATTGGGAGCCTCCTGGAACCCTCCATGACCCTGCTTTATAAATACACAAAATCTGCCAGTTTGAAGAGAAATCACTTTTTTGTTACTAATCGAATTTACTATACTCCGGAGAAGATCTCGAAATTTGCCCCAGACCCGGAGCCGAGATGCCCCAGGTGCTCGCTCCCTAAAGCCAACGATGTACACATCTTTTTTGAATGCGCTGAATTAGGAAAATACTGGGAAGGGGTGTGCAGATACTTATGTATGACCTTCGGAATAGATATCGTGTTGAACGGCTCTCTGATCTTTTTTGCCAACGACCAGGTGTCCACTGCCGGTTTGGCTCAACCACTCAGAGGGCTGTTATTATGTTTGATTTTGCTGGCCCGAAGGGAGATATGTTTCAGGTGGAAAGACCCCCTCCCCCCGAAAGTAGAAGACTGGTTAAAATCAGCACTGGCTATGGCCCGGTTAGATGTTATGAGTTCCAGCCCTAGCCTTCCTTCACTCTGGGCACCCTTTGTTCGTCTGGGCCAGGAACTGAGACTCTGTTGATTCCATTCTGCAGTTGCTAAGGGTCGATAAATACCATGGTCCTATGATTAACACCTAAATCCCGGACGACAAAAGGGGATTGGTTGGATAACCTAAACAATTGCAGGCGGTCGGAGGGTGCCCCATTATTAAAACTGACCGGTTATGTCCTGCTAGCAGTTTATAGGTGAGATGAGGACAAAAAAAAAAAAAAAAACAACACAGTATACCACCCCCTCCATATATGCAATAAATAAACATCAAATAAAAGAAGAAAAAACTTAATATAATACATAGTCATGAAGTTTGACAGGTAATTTACAGACTCGTTGATCAAATGATGGTAATATTGGTGAATTACAAATTCGAGTGTGTGAATCACTAAGGGAGTGATTAGGAGAAGAAATTGTTGAAGAATTTGAATTAGAGTCAACATTTTGAGTAATTGAGATTTCTGAAATATTAAAGTCAGGTCCAAAAATAAAATGAGAATCATTGATGTCGAAATTATTGGCATATACTTTGTTAAATATGTTAACTTGGTTGTCAGTAATTTTTACCACATTGTTCTTATTTCACCAACCTTTATTTTCTAGAAGGACTGAAGATTTTGTGACTCTGATGACTCGAACAGGAAGAGTGAATTTAGATTGGCCTTTGTATACTTTGTAAGGTTTCATAATCAATACCCAATCATTAAACTTGAGGTCAGAACTAGATGATGTGTGAGGACCCGCTTATGCTTTTTTTTGTAGTAGCTGTTTGGCAGCTACTCTATCTCTTACGATTTGTGGGTCTACTACAGCATTCCTCTTATTCTGTATAGCTGAACCTGCAGCTAAGTTGGAGAACCAGTGTGGCATCAATTTTGATCTAGCTTCTCTGCCTCTCAAAGCCTTAAATGGTGTAACACCAGTAGTAGAATGAGGTGTTGTAAGATAACTCCATACTTTCTCTTGTAAGAAATCTCCCACGTCAAGATTAGCTGCAATAGCAGTTTGAACTCCTTCCTTTAAGAACCTATTGGCCCTCTCATCAAGTCCATTAGAGGAAGGACTATACAGTGCCACTTGACAGTATTTGATTTCAGAGTTTTTCATAAATTCAGAAACCTGGTGTGAGAGAAAAGGTTGGCCATTGCCAGTAATAACACATTTGGGAATACCTTCAACTCTAAATATCCTTTGGAGAAAGGAAATGACAGTGGAAGAATTTGCTGCATGTGTGAAAGAATAGTATATCCACTTGGAATGATAATCGATAGCAACCAAACAGTATTTTTTATCAGCTGGTAACATGACAAAAGGTCCTGAGAAGTCTAATGCAATTTTCTCCCATGGAGAATCAGGAAATGGAACCGGCAATAATGGTTTCTTACTGGTCTTCCAATGTTTATCAGAGACAACACAATTTGGGCAATTGTCTATAAACAGAGCTACTTGCTTATCTATACCTGGCCACCAATAAATGTCTTTTAATTTCTTGCAAGTAGCAGAAACTCCTAGATGACCCTCATGACCAATTTTTATGATTCTCTCTCTGAGAGAAGTTGGAGGAACAAACAACCCATTTCTTATGCAAATGCCATTTTCAAAATATAATTCTTCACTGATTTGTGCGAAGTGTCTTAGATCATCACTTAAGTCTTATTACCAGGCCATTTACTTTCAATGAACACTTCAACTTTTCTAATGGTTTCATCAGATGACATTGCAGATGCCCATTCATCTTGAGATATGCTACCATTACATGAAGAAATAGCATCTACCAAACCAACTACACAATCTTTGTTAGTATCATTTTCGCCATCACTGCAGTCAGACAGAGGAATTCGAGAAAGGCAATCAGCCCGAATGTTCTTGCCTCCTTGAATGTATTTTATTATCAGATTGTATTCTTGTACTTTGGAAAGCAGTCTGACTAATCTTGCGGAGGATTTGCCTAGACCATTGCCAGAAAGTAATGAAACTAAAGGCTTGTGGTCAGTGAAAATTTTGCATTGATTTCCCCAAATGTAGGTTTTAAATTTTTGCACTGCCCATACAATAGCAAGGGCTTCACGCTCGATAATGCTGTAGTTGCACTCAGTAGCAGTTAGGGCACATGAGGCGAAGGCAATAGTGTTTTCTTTACCATCAACCCATCGTCCAAACACTGCCCAAAGTCCTCTTTGACTGGCATCTACAGATACAAAAGATGTAGCATTGGAAACAAAAGGGTGTAGTGCAGGGGCATCGATCACCAACAATTCAGTTTTCTCAAATGTCAGCCCACTCAAATGTAATGCCCTTCTTGAGAAGACACCTCAATGGTTGAACCAATTGAGCATAGCCCGGTACAAATCTTGCATAGTATTCACATAGCCCCAAAAATGAACGTAAAGAATCCTTATCATATGGAGGAGGAGCATTGCGTATTGCTTCTATGTTACACAACTTTGGTTTAATGCCATTAATGGAAATAGTGTGACCTAAGTATTCAACTTCATTGACCAAAAGTTTACATTTACTGGCTTTTACTGTCATACCTCTGTCATGTAAAATGTTGAATACTTCATTGAGTATTTTAAAATGTTCTTCCTTGGTTTCGGTGTGAACTAATATGTCATCTTGGAAAGCTTGTACTTGGGGAATGTTGCCAAATAAATTGTCCATAAGTTTTTGAAATACACTTGCGGCTGAGGCAAGTCCAAAAGGTAATCTTAAATATTTGAAAGCCCCAAAAGGAGTTACAAAAGCAGTGAGGGCTTGGCAATTAGTGGTAAGTTGGATCTGATGGTAGGCTGAGTGTAAATCAATGGTTGAGAAAAATTTAGATTTACCAATATTGGCTAACATTTCGTGTTTTGAAGGTAAAGGGTGGCAATCAACTAATATGTTTTGATTTAAAGACCTCAAGTCCACACATAATCTTAAATCGCCATTTTTTTTTCCGTAAAACAATCAGAGAAATCCATTCAGATGAATCAATGGGAGAGATGATACCTTCAGTTTGCAGGTTAATAATTAGTGATTTAAGATCATCTCTGATGCTAAGAGGTACAGGCCTAACTTTATGCGTAATGGGAATGGCATTTTTTTTTAATACTATGGTGTGTTCGTAGCCTTTGACAGTGCACACAGAATTTTTGAAAACTTCAGGAAAGTTTTTACACAGGTCTTCAACAATTGAGTTAGAGTTATTGATTAATATCTTGGCCGGGACGTAGAATAATGCCCAATAGCGCAAGGTCCTTCCATCCAATGATATCGCTACCTTTGATAGCTACATATATTTTAGTTCTGACAGACCGGCCAAGACATTCTAGTTTATACCAGAAAAAACCTATGAGATCCATGTCTTGTTCACCAAAGGCTTTGGGGTTGATATAAGGGTTAATGAGTGTTGTATTGTTGGGCCAATATTTATAGAATGTAGTGTCGGCTAAAATAGTGACGGGCGCTCCTGAATCAGCCATGGCTAAGATAGTTTTGCTGTCAATGCAAATGTTAACCAAAGGCCCTTTTATGGGTTTATCGGAGAATTCAGGAACTTCAATAGTAACAACAATGTTTGTAAATTGAGAATTGCATTCTTGTGTGTCTGGTGAATATAGAGAAACGCTAGAAATCTTTACTCTGTTGGAAGATGCATTGTACATAATACTTCTACAAACACTTTGGAACTGCCCGATTTTTTGGCATTTAGTACATTTTTTCCCTATAGCAGGACAGCTAGGGTTGTTTCCAATGTGGTTCCTAGAACCACAGCGGAAACAAACCAATTGAGTTCTAAACGATTGATTGGTGAATTGTTTCTTGTGGTATGTTTGTTTAGTGTTTATAGCACATACAGCGTCATCATTAGAAATTCGGCTTACATTTGAAGATTCTGTAGATTGAGTAGGAGAAAAAACATTTACATTTTGATTAATATGACTGGATAATACTTTAGATGTGACAATTGATCTTTCAATACTTTTGGCAACGTCAATAGTTTCAGCTAGAGTTGGATTCGGAATTGTGAGAAGACGTTCCTGAATTTTCTTGGAGTGACACCAAAAAACGAACTGGTCTCTAATGTATATATCTACATTGGGTCCAAACTCGCATTTTTCTGCCAAAACTCTCAAAGTTGCAATATAGTCCTCAACGGATTCTTCGGGAGATTGTTTGCACTTGGCAAAATTAAATCTCTCTAAGAGAACACTCGTAGCATCAGAGTACTGTTTACCCATGCGCAATTTAGCTTCAATGAAGACATTCCATACAGTGTCTTCGGTCGCAGGAGAAGGGTAACGTGGGAGGTTGTCAAAAACTCTGCGACCAGCTGTGCCAAGGTGATTAACTAAAAGAGCCAGTTTCCTTGTAGGAGAATACCCGTCAGCATCAATGGCAGTGAGATAGTTTTTGAAATCTTTCAACCATTCAGACCATTTCAAGTCAGGTTTACCAGGTTTTACTAGAAAAGGTGCTGGCTGGATGACTCCTTGACTAGATGCCATTATAACACTAGTTTAAGCAGTAAAATGATAGACAGTTTTGACCACTAAAAGTAACTAATTAAAACAAATGCTGTAAAGTGAGTTGCTGTTGTCAAGTAAAAGTATTTGTATTATTTCCAGGTAATGAATGAGTAAAACTTGAATGTTTGTTGCCAAGTAAAAGTATTTGTCTAAATATGCAGGCAAAACTCACTGTAAAAGTAACAGGTCAGGTGAATGAAGGTGGTGTGCGAATCACCGATACGAGCGTCGCACAGAACAGAAGTGATGTGAGGAAAGGATTCAATGAAGAAACGCTGCTTCGGTTGAGTAACTGACGGTGGATTTTGTTCGTTACCAAACCAAAATGGCCGCCAATGAGCGTATGATGTCAGCATGTCTCCCAGAGTGCACAGTGGGAAATAGAATCCGATGACGGCACTGAAGAAAATTGGAATGGCGGAGAAGCAGCAGTGGAGCGAGACTGGAATGTGGAGAGCGAGCAGGTAAGCGACTTTCAAAAGTGGCTCTCTCGCATCTCGTGCTTGTGCATCAACGTATCGTAGAAATAAAATAGTCTGAAGCTTTATCCACCAACCTGACTAGTAGCGATGAGGAAGTCGGTATTGCAGCTTGAAGGTTCCAAAAATACGACGGTATTCGTCCGGTGGGCTCCAAGATGTGCACAGCCAAGTTATAAAGAAAATCGGCGAGAACCCCACTCCTGGTACCAATTGTAGTATGATGGTTGGAGACGCCAATAAATCCAAGAGGTTGTCCACATGAAATTCACTATTTTATTTTAGTACAAAGATAGTGGTGGAGAAAGGGAAAGAGCCCACGGTAACAGCAGCCGATAGGACAAGAACATAACAGCAACTGCTCTCAAATAGAATATCATGACATAGCAAGAATCCTAAGTAAAGATTCTAAATGTTTAAAGAAACAGTGAATTGATAACAACACAGTATACCACAAGATGTCGGGTGCCACAATATGAGTTGCTACACATCCTATTGTCCTGAACCACAGCGTTCTACCAGGAATCGAAGGAAATAACTCTGAGATTGGTGCACCAGTACTGTTTCCAAAGCATTCACTGTACTTTTTGGTCAAAATGTAAACAAAGAGTGCTGGAGGTACGACTGCCCTTAATGGTTGTAAACTTTACATTAACTGCAAATGAAGTAGTTAATGGGCCAATATATACCACAGTCATCTGGATCTAATATACAGGGGTGGCCCAGTGAAGAATTCCTCTGGGTGCTACAGGCAAATGTTGTATCTCTTTTCTCCATATTCACAAAAGGGGCGATTCTGAGGTGCAAACATATGCTGTGTGGGGTCCCCTTGGATTTGGAATCTCGAAACTGTTTCCAGAAACTAACAAGCATCAGCAACGCTAATAGGTCTGGCCTTGGCAGGTTGATGCAATGATTATTTGTTTTATGTTTAAATAATTTTATTATTTTTCACAAACGACAAAAACAGGAAGCATAGAATTTACAAAATTGGAAATAATTTTGGAGACACCACATGTCGCCCCCACAAGTGGGCTTGCATTTATCAAGGACCAGCCACAGATAGCAGTTACCCCTTGACATATATCAGAAAACAGAAAACCCCCTCCCTCCTCCCTCCCTTCTCTAATGAGCGTAACTTTGTCCCGTTTTTATTGAACCATGTCAATATATGCAGCATTCAACAATTGACAATTCACATTAGTCCATGGTAAATCCTGTGGGTATATGCTACTTCTGTTTACAGCTTAAAGCCTTGTAATGTCCATTGCTTCGTGTAGCAACCTGTCATTCTAGACAATATTATAACAATGCTGAATGATCAACCTGTGCCCACATCCCTTCCCCCTCCCCCCACCCACTGGTACTCTTTGTCTTCCAAACCCTATACACTTAGTCCTCATGGATACAGCCTACTCTTTCTGCACTGGATCTGTCTCAGCCCTCTCTTTAGGATTCATCAGCATAAGAAGGGGAAGGTATTTTGGACATGTGATTTCGTGGAATTCCATTGATAACAACTCGATGAGCGGTTTCCACACACCCTTAAATGTGTCCTCAGAGTTTGTGAGGGAAGCGTGGATTTGTTCCATCCCCATGATGTACTACAGTCAATGGAGCCAACCATTAAATGTGGGACTAATCGGCATCCCCCAGTGAGTGAGGATGTTCTGGAGTGCAGCTCCAAGGGCCAACCCCATCTGCTTCCCCTTTATGGATTTCAGTGGGAACATTAAGGCATTATAACGGCCCAGGATTACGTAGGTCGGGAGTCTCGGGATCTGTGTGTCAAATCTTAGGTCAACCTCGTCTAAAAACAAATTGCCAATATGCTTTCAAAAGGGGACAGTCCCACAATAGATGTACTAAGGTGCCCTCTTTTTCACATCCACTCCAACAGGTTGGGCTACGGTTCGGGTTCCCTTTATTAAGGCGTACTGGGGTGAGATACCAATAAGTAGATATCTTCATAGCTGTTTGCTTACTGGCTGTGTTTCTGGCCGTGTTCTTGGCCCTATAATATATTTCCCCCATTCCTTTTTGGACAGTGTCCTACCCAGTTCTTTAGCCCAGTGTGCCTGGCATGCAGAGGGTGTTGGTAGGAGTTTTAGGCGTATCATGTTGTAGAGTTCCGGGATTAAACTTGTATCATTCTTTTTAGTCACTAGACATTTTTCTTAGCCCGTTAATTTCCGGCTAGCTTGTGGGCACATATCAGGTTGGAGGACCCAGTGTCTTATTTGTGTATATCTAAAACGCTCCGTCTCATGCAATGCATAGTCTAACCTCAGCTGTGTGAGTGGTATTATCCCCTCTGGGTCAAATAAGTGTCCCACTGCTTTGCAGGGTGATTTATGCCATTCCGCGAATGCCTTACTATCCACTCCTGGAGTGAACTTCTTGTTATCTAATATTGGGGTCATGGGAGAAGGAAAGGTCGTCAGCTGTGCCGTAGTAGCTACCATATCCCACACCTTTATAACTGACCTTGTTACAGGTGACCTCCATAAACTCTGTGGCCTATCTGCCTTCTGTAAAAAGGGAATCTTCCATAAGGCCTGACCTGCTAAAGCTCTATCTTGGAAGAGCCATCGTTTTTCGGACTCTTCTCTGTTCCCCTCCACGAGGTATCTCAGCTGGACTGCACAATAGTAATCAAATAGATTCGGGATCCCCAGACCTCCCTCCTCCATTTTCATGTATCCCAATTCCCTACGCATGCGGGGCCACGCTCCCGCCCAGACGAACTGGGTGATTACCGTCTGTAGTTGAGCAAGGGCCCCCTTAGGCAGTGCAACCGGTAATATTTGAAAGAGGTACAATGCTTTGGGTACTGACATCGGAACAGCTGCCACCCGGGCCTAACAATGATTGGCGGTGATGTTTCCAGCTGCTCAAGTCTTTCCTAATTTGTGGTAGATTTTTGCGTAGTTTAGTTTAACCGTTTGTAGCATCGTCTGAGCCATTTCAAGACCCAGATATGGAATAGATTCCATCACTTGAATCATTGAAGCCCCCTGACCTCCCAACTCCGGGTCCAATACCATCCCCGCCAAGGGAAGAATCTGGGATTTCCCAACATTCACTTTGAAGCCTGACACCTGTCCAAAATATTCCAGTTTCTGCAAAAAAAGCTGGCAGCAATCTCCTCGGGGCATGCAGGAAGTGGAGGAGATCATCAGCATAGAGGCTTATAACTTGTTGCTCACCCTCAAAATGGAACACCCTCGATTTCAGGATTGTGTCGTACTTTTTGGGCTAATGGTTCTATACATAGGGTGAACAGCAGGGGTGACAATGGGTACCCCTGCTTTGTGCCCCTTTGAATAGTGAAGGGGGAGAGGATACCCCATTAACCCCATGGGGGAGCTATAGCACCCAGCCACCCAAGATCGAAATCGGCTTCCCATCCCAAAGTGGAGCAGCGGACGTTCCAGAAAACCCCAGTCGACCCGATCAAACGCCTTTTCGGCATCCACAGTTAAGAGTAAGGCGTCCATGCTCGTCCGGTGGGCCTTGTCTGTTAAGTGTAGGGCCTGTTTATTGTTGTACCCGCTTTGCCGGGTCTGGACAAAACCGGCCTGGTCCGGTTCTATGATGCCCGGCATTAATGGGCCGAGTCTCATTGCCAGAATGCTGGTGAACAGCTTTAAGTCCACATTGAGGTTGATATCCGAGATGTTCTCACCCCTTCTAAAAATTCTGTCATAAGCTGCTCCAGCCTCTCTTCTCCCTTGTATAAGGCGGCATAGAAATCCCTAAATGCCCTAGCTATTTCATCGTCATCCACAATGGTCCACACCCTTGTCCATCCTGATATGTTGGATCTTAGATTGCTGGCTTCTGGCCCTTAATTTATTTGCTAACATGCGCCCTGTTTTGTCTCATCCCATGAATTAGGAACATTTTAATCTCAGGGCCACATATTCTGCCTTGTCGAGGTCTATCCCTGCCAGTTGTGCTCGTGCTGCTTTCAGTTGTTTCCAAACTCTTGGCGCTCTCGTCCGCCTATAGACCCTCTCTAGTTCCATTACCTGTGCTTCTAGTTGCTCCCTTTTCTCTCTCCTTTCCTTATTCTCTGCTGCCGCTATAGCAATTAGCTTGCCCCTCACTACTGCTTTCAGAGCCTCCCACAACGTAGCCACTGATATATCTGGGGTGTCATTAATTTCTAGGTAATCTTTAATACATTTGGTGATCTGTGTTACTACTGTATGTTCGCGTAACATGTTTTCCCTCAACCTCCAACCCCCAGACAGTTTGCGTTGTAGTCTTACTGAGATCAATACTGCGTCGTGGTCCGACAGCGCCACCGGGATAATAACGGAGTCCTCCAACAATTTATTAACTTCCACTGTCCCTATTATGTGATCGTGCCGAGCGTACGTGCCTTGGGCGTGAAAGCAAAATGTGTATTGCGAGGTGTGGGGATGCTTGTCCCGCCAGCAAACCACTAGCCCCATATTGTGAAAGCAACTACGCCCCTCATGCAACAGTCCCCCCCCTTGGAAGTAGCGATTCCCTGACCTATCTTTAGTAACATCCATTACCGTATTAAAATCTCCCCCTACCGCCGTCAGGCGTTCTTGTCTGCTCATGACCTCAGAGATGGCTGCTCGCAGAAAGCGTTCCTGTCCAGAGTTAGGAGTATAAACGGAGCTTATCACCCAAAAGTGACCGTTCATCTGCAGTGTGTAAGCCAGGAGACGCCCTTTAATCTCAGCTACTTTATCTTTTACCTCTCCTCGGAAGCCTCTGGCTAACAAGATTGCAACCCCTGCCTTTTTATCCCCAGAGGAAGAGAAGAACTGTTGGGGAAAGGCACAGGATTTTAGCAGCTGCCAATCCTTGGAAAGCAGGTGAGTGTCCTGCAGTAGGCATATTTCTTCCACCGAATTCTTCAGGTAGGAGAGGATAGCCTTCCTTTTTACGGGGTTATTGAGTCCCTTTACATTGAGCGTTAGAACCTTTAGTGTACCATGCATCCCAGCTGAAGAATGGTTGTTGCCTTATCCTGCCATGTCTCCAAGTATCTACCTCCCTGCAGCAGTATAGTAATTCCAGTGCATATGCTCTCCCAGTAGACTCCATAAGTCCCTATGTTTCTTTCTTTGTTTGTACCAGTTCCCCCTCCAACCCTCCCTAACCCCAACTTTACCCTAAACTAGATCCCATAATGTCCAGGACCCAGAAATCGAGATTGTGTCTCCCTGGTACTCCAATGTGTCATGGGCATGATGTGGTCCAAGAGGAAAGAAGCCCATGTGCAAGTCTCTCCACTCCCTTCGAGAAATCCTTCCGCCCGTCCAGCCCTCTGTTCCCACTCATCTGCCCCTTTGGATCTCAGTCCTCTTCTTATGGGGCCTTCTCTTTGGAGACGGAGTCCAGGACCGCCTGTCTCTCCTGAGCCATCATGGTAGGGTCCGGTTTCATCGTGCTCTCGAAGTTACGGACCCCTCCAACTCTCTGCCATTTGCCTCCTGTCACTGTAGGACTTCTCCTCCCTGCTTCCTCCTGGCTCTGAGGGTAAATGCCCAGCACCCTGCATGTGTCTTACAGAGACTTGAGTTGATATAGCTTGCCGTAGTATTTGAAGATTAAGTTAAACGGATGGCCCCATGAGTAGGCAATTCCTTGTGATCTTAAGAACGTTGTCGCCAATCTGAATTCTCTTCATTTCTGTAGGGTGATCGCCGCCAGGTCCTGATACAACGCTATAGAGTGCTCTTGGTAATTGAGGGGTTGTTTGTCCCTGGCCTTCCGTAGTATCAGACCCTTCAGCTGAAAATCCGGAAGGAAAGCCAGGATGTCAGAGGGTGGTATGGGCGCTTTTCGTTCACCCACCCTATGTGCCCTGTCAATCTTGATGTCATAGTCAGGTTCGGCCTCCAGAATGCTGCGAAAAAGCCCTTGCAGATATCTGACCATGTCTGTACCTTCTTCTTTGGATGGAACCCCCTTAAAACGAATATTATTCCGGTGTGACCTGTTCTCCAAATCTTCGGCATGTGCCTGGAGGTCCACTTGTTGTTACCGCAGTCTGAGCACCTCTTGTTGTAGTTGTGCCACCTCCTCGTCCCGTGACTGGTCCTGCTCTTCGATATTAGCTGCTCTTTCTCCCACAGCATCGATATCTCTGTGAACCTCTTTCATCTCTGATGCAGCATGTTGAACAGCATCTCCAGGAAGGCTCGGGTGACCAGTGGCTCTGTGGATTCAGAACTTTGTCCCTGTGGCGGTGTCGGAGAGGTGCGTCCCTCGGTCCCGCTTGTGGATGGAATTTTGGCCAACATCTCTCTCAAATTCCGATCCTTCTTCGCCCTTATGCTAGCTTCCTCTAGTGGTTGGTGTGTCCCCAGACTACTATTTTTAAAGCGCGTCCCACCCTATCTGTGTGATGGGATGAGGACTCAGATGATGAAGGGCCTTCTCTGAGTTCTCTGACTTGGATATTCGGTCGTGTACAGTGATGGGGGCTATTTAGGTCCCCAGTGAGCTTGGGCTTCTGCTTACAAGTCCTGGCAGCTATGTTACTCCGTGTTGCCCACCGGACTTTTGTCCTGAATGCCCTTAGGATGCCTTGGGCCGTCCCTCCTCCTCTGGGCCAATTTCCTCCTTTGTGGCTGTCTCCCTCTGACCTCTCGGGGGGGGGGGGGGGGTCACCGAGACTCCGAGTCTCCTCTCCTGCTGTATGGAAAGGAACGTTTCTCTCCCCCTTATGGGCTCTGCTGCCGCTCTTTGCTCTTCGTCACCTCCGCTTTCCTGCCCATTGCCTGGGTCGTGCGGAACTGCCTCCGTCCAGGGCCCCCACCGGAGCCTCCTCACCCGCACCATTCTCCCCAGGCCTGCTCGTCTGCCAGAGCGATGATATATTAGTGTGACTCGGACCTTCTGGTCTTCCAAGCGGGTACTCTTGCTTCCACTAGACCTAGCGTGCTCCGCATGCAGAGGGGTCTAGCCCCCTTGTGCTGGTGTCCACTCACCAGCCGTGGCCTCTCCGGTCTCACATTCCTCGTTCTCTGTCCTTCCCGCTACCACCGCGCTACAGACCCCTTCACTTTGCGTGGTTCAAGTCGCTTTGTGCCCGTCCGAGTTTCTCTCTGCTCGGGGTCGGAGCCGCACTGTCTGGAGCTATGCTGCACCGGGGATCTCGGAACCGGGTCCGATGTGGACTGGCGGTAACAATATCCGCCGCTCTCACCTGTGTCGTGGTCCCTCACCCCCAGAGGCTTTCAATACTAGTTGCAGCCGCTCCCCTGCCGTTGGCTCTTCCACGCTCGGGCGATAGCTGCTTTTCGCCTCACTCCGTCTCCCTGCGGCCCGCGGCATGCGATGCCTCAGCATCAGCCCCCGCAGCAGCCTCCAGGCACAACCGCCATTTTCAATCCTGGGACCGCTCCGTCCCCAAGCTCGCTCGCTGCCTCAGAACGCGGCACGGAGCCGACGCTCTTCTTTCCACCATAGGTGCTTGCCACGAGGCGCTTTTACCAACCTCGTCCACGTTACATGAGGGGACAGATCCGCTTTTTTGGGCTGAACTGTGTGGTCAGGAGCAGGGAGACAATAAGAGCACGTCACACCCAATCGCCATCTTTGCCACCGTTATTTTTAGGTCTCGCCTACTCAGCGCGCATGCGCTGCATAGGAAAGAGACCTTTAGTAATTGGCACAGCTTTCCCCGCAAAAACGTGCACGCGTTGCATTGCTTCCAATGGCAACGCGTGCACGTCTGGCAATTCACTTGCGGGAGCGAGCTTTCAAACCATATGTTTGTAATTAACTCGCTTGCTCCCACAAGTGAAACAGGCGCCGGCCCGTTCCTCTCTCCTCTCCACCTGCTGCCTCCTTTCAGCGCGAGTCGCGCGCGCTTGTTTTAACAAACGATCTCTCTTCCCTGTGTCGCACAACAGAACCTCAACACGCTGCCTCAGTACTATATCACTCACTCTGTGCTCCACTCCCCCTAAAAATAACACCACCTTCAGGGGAACAAACTAGACAACTCGGCTTGTTTATTCAAAACACACCCTGCAGAACAATTAGTGCAGAACACGCCTTATGCTTATTGTTGCCCCGCATTGCTGTTGTCGTGTCTGAACGTATCCCGCCATGCAACAATGACTCACCGAGTCTATTATATAAATAAGACACGAGCCGCCTCGCTCCTGCCAAGGAGTGAACGTCTTGCCCACTTCCAGCGTTCAGAAAAAGGGGGCAGTGTTACACAAGAAGAAAAGCAGAGGGATTCACGTGCACACACCGCAAAGCAGGCGCTGCTTTGAAGCGGTGCTGTGATACGGCTGGTATTTCATGAATCAGAAAAGGTAGCACAGTGTTATCTCTCGGTAGTATGCACAAACAATGTCTGTGTGTGGAAATATGCATGTCTGGGCTTGCTACTCTGGCAGGAACCCGTTTGAAACCTGGTCCTCATTTTTAAAGTTTGATGGTAGCGGGGAGATATACATATTACTACCAGCAACCAGGGATTGCACCGACCGATTAAGTGCTTTTTAGATATTTCACGCTGCCTCGTGACGCTGAATAACAAGTCTTAATGCTACCCTCCTCAATGGTACTAATGTTATCGACCTCAGAAGAGAGAAAGTCAAGATTGGTCTCATCAAGATTTGAACTTGTGAGAATCAAGTTATTTGTGCATCTTTGCAGCAAAGGTTAGGACCTCTAGAAGATGAGTTAGGGCAACAGCCTTAGGACGCCACCACTAGGTCTTGAGTTGCTCTTGACAGCAAAATGCTATTTTGTATGGCACATCGAAAATTCTCACTGTACGCAACTATGCAACAGCCACATTACCATAACAAGCATTGGCATAGCCAATAGGTTTCACCTTTAGGACCTTATAAGTATTTAGTTATGCAGCACAGTATCATTGGTACAACAGCATCAACTGTTGCATGGCTAAACACTTATAAGGTCCAAAAGGGGAGACCTATTGGCTATGCCAATGCTTGTTTTTAATACTTACGTTGCAAGGTTATGCTACAAAAATAGAAAGAATGTAAAAAGGAAAACATGCTGCTGTTTAAAAGAAGCGAACATTCATTAATAATAAAAATAATTTGAATGAAATAATGACTGCATATACTTTTTTTTGAAGGGTATAATTGCTTCTGATCATGCAGATGGGCCAGTGTTGAAACCCTTTTTAATTTTAAGGCAAAGAAAATATGACTCTTTTGGCAAAAATAAAGGTACTATTGGCGTTGAACTATTGTGACCTGAATACAGTTTAAACACAAAGAGATGAGTAAAACAATAGAAAATGGATAAATAATGGAAATTAAAAATAACATTGATAGAGTAAAGTATTGGCCCAAAGCCTTGTCACTTAAGTGCACTACTGTTTTTTGTGCAATTTTATATAGAGCGAACACGACCTGGAAGTATTAGCGCGCTTTACATGAGCACCAGTTACATTTCTCAAGAACACATTAATTTTTTGGTAGACACAAGGAAACTTAGTGATTTTCCCAGAATCACGGGATATTGAGCCGATGCCAAGACTCGAAGCTGGTTCCCCAGCTCCAAAGTCGGCCGCCCTGGCCGTCAGGCCACACCACTCCCCTCTCTTCAGGGCACTAGTCGGGGCACATGTGGGTGGATGGCGTGCACCCACTAATTTCACACTACGTCGTCCACCCTGCCAAAAATTTGGGCCCCACTGAATAATGTGCTGAACCTGTCCAGGTATATTTTCCAAACACCTGGACTCTTTCAGCAGCACCTGCACATTGTCTGCTTCCCATCTGCAACAAGCAACACTGCAGGCAAGGACGGGGCTTTCTTATTTAAGACTCCTGCTGGGCCCATAACAAAGGCCAAATATGAGGGGTGATTAGGCCTCCTTTTGTTGGAGTCTCCTGGCTGGCAGCAGTCAGGAGCCTCACACCTAGAAGTAACTGCAGCAGAGGGGAAACAGGCTCACACCTGAGAGGCAGCTTTTCACTTTGTTCAGTCCCCGTTTAGGAGATATGCATGCACTGTAAGCATGCCAGATGTGTTGGTCTTTCCCAGTATTTACACAGAGCAAATTGAATTTAGATAGAGCTTACTACACCTGAGGAGGCATTGAAATAATTTAAGTAATACTATTTGTTCTTGTATAGCCCTACTCATCCCAATGCAAGGTGTCAGAGCGCTTTACATCAGCACATGCATATTACATGTACAATAAATCATATAAGTTTGTAAATGAATGTACAGGATGTGTTACATAAAACTGGGGGACTGCAAGGTGTAGAAGTCACATAACATCTTCCATAGCTCACTGTGCAATTATCCACGCAATGCCCTCAAATGTACACATGATAGACCTGCTAAACATATATGTGAGGGCTTTATATCTGATGTCACTTCTTGTGATGCCACTATCTGTAAAGTTGTGGCTTGTGATGCCACTTTCTATGACGTCAGTTCCTGTGATGCCATGTGTGATGTCATGCTCCATGACGTTGCATGCCGTGATGTAACTTCCCTACTTCCTAACTAGGTTAGTCCTCTCTACTTCTTTTTTTAGGACTTGGGCCCTGCCTCTCTTTAGACTGATGTACGCCAGTGGTCATTGGCATTGTCAGATAGGGTGCCTACTGTCCCTGAAGGAACCAAGAATCCTTGTGACACTGGTAGTCCAGGCTTTTATGTGCCTAAAATACTCTAGGGAAAAAGATGGCAGGATGATTGAAGATCCCGACTGAGCTGGCTTCATGCTGAGCTGGCAGACTGACAAAGCTAGTGGTATCCTTAACAGCCACCATGTCCGAGGATACTGAGTCTGTGGCGTAAACATTTATCAGGGCTTTAAGTGGGCCGGGTCTCACCGGTGCTGAGCACCGGCAGTTTTTTAAAGGGGGCTCAAACCTGGTCTCTATCGCCCTCTGTGTTGTGCCCTGGCGGTCCGTTCTTTTCCGGACTGCAGTGACAGCAGGCACATGATGTGCGTGTGCTCACACTGCTCACTAGTGGAGAAGTTACGGCATGACGTCATGCCAGGTGAGGTGAGTGTTGTAGGGAAAGGGAAATCCTTCACTCTGGTTTTCCCTACAATTTTTGAAACTCAGAAGCAGCAACATTGTGGTAGTGTCACCAGGGCTTTAAGTGGAAGTTTTTTCAATATTATATACAAGCCATAGTTGCTGCTTATTTATCTTATGCAACTAACAAACATTGGCAAAGCCAATAGTCCTGACTTGTTGTAGGTATGATGTTACTTGTTGTATCATATATGTGGGTGCAATGACAGAAAAAGCAATAGAGTCGGGTGGCACACTATGCTAAGCAAAGATTGCTAGCCGACGTATTTTAAGCCACGCCCTTAATTACATTGGCCACACCCCTTTGAGAGATCCCCCAGTTTTTTTATCTCACTTAAAGCCCTGCATTTAGTAACAGCAACCGCATCCTGCAGTGCATGTTTTCAGTTTGTATCAAGAGACTGAACCCATCCTAGTCAGCTCAGTTTTGGCGGGATGCCACTCTGCCCGGCACCCTTAGCCCTCAGTACTGTGAAACCCCCACTGACATGGCATGGCTTGCCAGAATCTCACGTTGCTCTCAGTCAAGTGCAAGTCTGCAAGAAATATGCCAGCCTCCTTTTGTCCTATGAATTTCCCATAATTAAATGCAGGCGCCCTCGACGTCGCATAGGTCCATCTACAAATAGAACAATAGAAGACATCTTGTTTAAAGATAGTTAAATACTCACTATATATGGAGAGAAGACACATTTTGTGGCGAATTGAATGGCACAGGGAGTGTATTTGTGCTTACATGGATTTTCATTTAAGTTGGTTTGAAATTTACCAGACATTACTGTGTGGACGCATAGAATAGAAGGAGAAACGATTTACAACAGAGTAAACGCGGTGTCGATTTACGTGATTATGTAGCAAAATGTGCCTGCATGTATTGCATTATTCTTAGTGCAGTGGTAATTGCAACATGCTGAAGTTTTTATTGCAATAAAAATCGAAAGCATTAGTGTAAACCATTTATGTCATTACTGTTTAGAGGCTGTGATTTTCAGCTGTTTTTTAGTGCTCATAAAACTGCCACTGGCTGCAAATATGTCAAAGCACTGATATAAATTTAGAGATGTAGAAATACATAAGTCATAAAATGTAGCTTGTAAATAGCAGCAGAACTTTGCTGACAGAAACGTGTATATTAGGGATGCAAATGCTCCATATATTTGCATGTCGAGTGAAAGAATTAGCATAATGATGATAGCATTTATTTTGTGGATAAACTAGATTAGATGTGCGAGTGTAAATAAAGTAAAATGAAAGGCATTAAACTGTAACATCCCAGACCATCATAAGATACTAGCGTGAATGCGTCTACCAAGGCCTCCTTTGTTTACCATAAAATCCCAGTCTATGCAATAGTAGCTCTTCCAGTCCAAGTTCTTGTTTGCATCTTGGGACTTGTAGTCTTGTTTTTTATTATCGATGACGAGGACTACAAGTCTTAAAATGCATGCACAGAACCTGTATACCCTGAGCGACTCATGAAAAGGGGGGGCTCTTGGCCCCCCCGCCTGCATGGCGGTGCGGCGACCTCCCCCGTCCTTCCGGATCTCTCGGTGGTGGGGCGTGTCCACTGGGGCGCGCCCTGCCACCGATTGGCTGCCACCGTGACCCGGATGTCGTTAATCGACATCCGGGTCGGAGGGGAGGGGGGGCGGGCCACTGGGGGGATAAAGAGGCGGGGAGCGCCCAGGTGACCCCCTTGTTGCCTGGACGCTCCCCCATATCGAACGTGCCCCGGCGTTCGGGGCTTTAATTTTCTTTCTTTCTTCCCCCCCTTTGCAGGTGCGGCAAGCGGACGGCGCGGCGAGGCTTCAGAGTTTACAATCCCGCGGTTGGTAGAGCGGAGGACGGTTGTGATGAATCGAATAATAAGGGCGAGGGTCAGTGCGTCGAGGGTCCCAGATTGCGGACAGAGGTATTATCGAGGCAGCGGGTTGAGGCGGCTGCCAGCGCCAGCAGAGCGGATTTCCCGCACACTCTCGGGGGGCTATTGGGGGGGTCTGAAACACTTGGCGAAGCGCGCTCGTGTGCAGTGGACAATCCGGTAGGAAAAAAAAAACGAGGAAAAGCGGCGGCATTCTGTTTCGGATGCCAGGAGCCGTAACTCAGCGGCAGGGTTGCCAGCCTTTGGTATTGCAGGTCCCTAGGAGGCAAGGGTTCAATCCCCAGCAGTGGAGGCAAGGTCATCTCTGAAGGGAAAATCTATAGCAATTGTTTTATTTTGTTAGGCTGGGAACAGGTGCCTTTGACTCACAACAGAAAGTGAATTACCTTTGATTAGCCTGGTACTCCACCCTATCATAAGTTGTGTGACTGCTACGGTGGGGGAACAGCTAAGGGCAGTGGAGGGGTGGTTAAAGAAGGTCCGAGCTTGCACATACGTTTTTAATATTATACAGTTTGCTTTCACCAACTGCTTGTGAGATTGCTGAGGTAGGGGCAACAGCCAAGGGCAGTGGGGGGGAAGTAGAAGTTCAAGCTCCATACCTTTTCTAAACGTGGTGCAGTCCGCTTTCACCAGCTGTTTGTATTTAACACTAGTATCTATTAATGCATTCTCTATTTTAGGCACGTTAACGCTGCATTCCTGTATTTCACGTCGCAAGCGGAGTGGTGGACATCAGTGTGGTCGCGGGCGAAATTCCGGCTGAGAGTGCGCCGGATCTTGAACGGTAAGAGGAGAGCGGGGGGCTCGCATTGCATTGCTTCTGGTAGCCGCCGGGTGGGTCTACGTTAGAGTTTACTCACCCCTGACAAACCGGATAAGCCGGGGCGTTGCGGTTACGGTTGCATGGTGCTTACAGCCCCCTGTATATCCTCCATCTGGTGAAGGTAATAAGCATACTAACGCCTGTATTAGGGTATTAGTGTAGGGCGGTGCACCCAAGTCATGCCGGGGTCGATGGGTGGTGAAGGGGGGTCCAGGATGGAGGCTATGATGCAGGCCATGATGCAGGAGATGAACAGCATTAATAGGAGATTGAGTAAAGTGGATGAATTGGAGGCCCGCATGAATGAAAGGTTTACTGATCCCCCAGTCCCTTCAGGCAGGCCCGCGCGGCAGCGGAAGGCACCCTTGCCAAGAGGGGATTTTGCTAGCCCGCACAAGACGTCTAAGGCCAAGAAGCGCAGGTGCAGTGCCCCAGCCCCAGTAGTACCGGTTTCGATCCACCCGCACCCGCGGTTCCGGTAGCCCATATACCTGTGCCGGTAGTCCCGGCGCCCGTTACACCGGCTCCTGCCATGCCGCCGGCGCTACTTCCTCTGGGGCCTGCTCCCCCGCCTGTGGTACTGATCCCAGTGCCGGGCCTGCCGCCGCCGGTCACTCCGTTGCCTGCCATACCAGTGCCACCGGCCATGCCCCCTGGGGCGCCCATAGTCCCAGCAGATAACCCGGACTCGGTCCCGCCTGAATTGGCATCCCAAATAGCGGCTTTATTGCCGTGGCTACAAAAGGGGGGCGTGTTACCAGCGTCATCAGATCATGCTGCAGAAGCAGCGCAGTTGGTAGAAAAGATTAAATCAGCAGCGGCGGCTGATAGAGCTGCGGTTCCCCCCTCTTCTTCACTTACAGGTTCCAGCCCCGCCCAACCGAAGGCAGATGTTGGTCAACCAGCCCGGGCACAAGAAAATGGTAAGGAGGTGGCCCTGCCTCTTTTGGGTGATGGGTCATTGCCCTCTAGGAGTGAGAATTTGGCACAACATGTGTCCCAGGCAACGAAAGAATTGATTTGGGCGGGAAAATATATTTACATTTTTTCATTGCTACTGGATCACAGGGAAATGGAACAGGCAAAGACACTAAAGGAGTGGATGTATCCAAGTGAATGGCGGGCACAGTGTGCTAGATTTAGGGTAGAGGAAACTTTGCTAAATTGGGTTAGGGCTTTCGCAGTATTCACAACCATCATGCCTGAACGGCCTCCTAATGTGCAGGCGCCATTGGCTTTCTACCAGAGTAGGATTGTGGGGTGGAGCGAGCAGTACCCGGGGGATGCCTGGAAGGAGTATGATGTCAATTTCAGGAAAGCTAAGGAATTTGACACATCATTGACATGGGACAAGGTTGACTCTGTGTCATGGCATAGGCAGTTCTCAGGGAGCTCTGCCCCACTGCAGTCCTCCAGTACGGTCAGGGGGTACTCCACCAGACCTCAACACCCCTTTCGGACGGCACAGGGGAGTGAGATCCCGGGTAGGGGTAGGGGGGGGGTCTGAGAGAAAAGGGGTGTGTTGGGATTTTAATAGGCGCACCTGCACGAGGGCCCCTGGCACCTGTAAATTCAGACATGCATGTTCAGTCTGCGGTCACCCCTCCCACCCCGAGTCATCTTGCAGGTCTAAGCAGGGCAACCACAGTCAGAGGGGGAGGGGGAAGCCAGTGTAGCTCAGATATTCTGGATATCCCAACCCCTATAGATGTTTTGGCAATGATCCCTTGGTTGAATAGGTACCCAAATCACACAGCGGCCACTCTACTGCAGGAAGGTTTTTCTCAAGGTTTTAGGATCCCGGCAGGGGGGTACACAGGTAGCGCACATTGCAGGAATCAACTGTCGGTGCAACATAACCCCGCAGTGGTGGCTGCTAAGATTAGCAAGGAACTGTCCCTGGGTAGGATAGCTGGCCCTTTCCAGAAGGTGCCTGTCCCCGATTTTGTGTGTTCTCCACTAGGGGTAGTACCCAAAAAAGAGAAAGGGGAGTTCAGATTGATCCACAACCTGTCGGCACCTAGAGGTGCGTCACTGAATGATGCGATTGATGAGGGGATTTGTAGTGTAAAGTATGCCTCATTTGACCAGGCAGTTGACTTATTGCGGGCGCTGGGGCCAGGGGCATTGATGGCAAAATCAGACATAGAATCTGCCTTCCGCCTCCTCCCAGTCCATCCTCTGGACCACCATCTCTTAGGTTTCACTTTCGATGGCAAGTTTTATATGGATAAATGTATGCCCATGGGCTGTTCCATCTCATGTGCTTACTTTGAGGCGTTTAGCTCATTTTTGGAATGGGTCATGAGGGAGGTGATGGACCACCGGCAGGTTATGCCTTATCTGGACGATTTCCTTTTCCTAGGTGCGGCGGGATCTCAGGAGTGTGCTTGGGCGTTGCAGGAATTTTGTGTGCTCATGCGGGCTTTTGGGGTCCCGCTAGCGCCGGGGAAGACGGTTGGCCCGTCCACCTGTTTGGAATTCCTTGGTATCGAAATTGATTCAGTGGAGGGATGCTTCAGGTTACCCATGGCCAAGGTATCTAGCTTTAGAGCAGCCCTACGTCAATGCCTACGCAAAGACAAGGTTACATTGCAACAGCTACAGGAGGTGGTGGGGCAATTGAATTTTGCGCTTCGGGTCATCCCAATGGCACGCCCTTTTTCACGCTCTATTGCCCAAGCTATGAAAGGTCTACAGGAGAAACATCACCGCACGAGGTTGTCATCTGAGGTTCGCCAGGATATGCTTATTTGGATGGCATTCCTGGAGGATTTTAATGGCAGAGTAGTGTGGGCAGGTCCTCCCTCCACATCAGCAGAATTGGGCTTATGGACGGACGCTGCTGGGAGTACCGGCTTTGGCGCCATCCTGGGTACCAGGTGGGTCGCCCAGAGGTGGCCAGCAGAATGGAGGACACGGGGACTGACCACCAATATTGGCTTTCTGGAACTCTTCCCGATATGGGTAGCATTGATGGTCTGGCCGGAACACTTATGCAATCAATCCGTGGTGTTCTGGTCGGATAACATGACGGTTGTGGAATGCATAAATCAGCAGGGGGCACGCTGTCCATTCATACTCCGCTTACTGAAGGAGATTGTGTTGCAATGCTTAAAATGGAATGTGGTTTTCAGAGCCAAGCATGTCCCTGGCATTCTCTACAATGCAGCTGACTCCCTTTCTCGCTTTAAAATGCAGGTTTTCAGGGAACATCTTCCTGCAGCAGATCCCCAGCCGGCGCAATTCCCGGCAGTACTTTGGCAGATTGGTGCCCCAGATTACAGGACCTCGTGGTCGCTAGCTTAGCCCCCAGGACCAAGACAGCTTACGAAGGGGCG
This sequence comes from Triturus cristatus, assembly GCF_964204655.1. Taxonomy (NCBI): domain Eukaryota; kingdom Metazoa; phylum Chordata; class Amphibia; order Caudata; family Salamandridae; genus Triturus; species Triturus cristatus. Next base: position 564,898,086 of record NC_140595.1, read on the forward strand.
TTTTTGTCTTACCGGGCTTTTTTGGGGCAGGAATGGGAGGTTAGGTGGGCCCAGGAGGACAGCTTTGCAGCTTACCTAGAATCGATGCACAGGGAAGGGCGCTCAGTGGCGACTGCGAACAGACATAGGGCGGCGGTCTCCTTCTTCGCGCAGGGTAAGGGCATGCGAGATCCCACTAACACCTTTCTTGTGCGCAAGGCCTTGAGGGGTTGGCGCCGTTTACAGGGTTACCGGGGCGATAGGAGAAGGCCCATTGGACTGGCACGGCTGACTGCCTTAATGGGGGCGCTGCACAGTGTCTGTAGCTCCCAGTGGGAGGTTATTTTGTTCAAGGCGGCATTTTCCCTGGCCTTCTATGGGGCTTTGAGGGTTGGGGAGTTAGTTGCTGGGTCAAAAGCTGATAGAGTGGGCGGAATACGGTGGGCCGGGGTGGAGATCAGGGAGGACGTTATGAGAATAACAATTCAGAGATCGAAAACTGATCAGGACTCGCGGGGTCACACCATAGTGCTCCACCGGGCGCGGGCCAACCCTTGCTGCCCGGTTTCTCACGTAGAGGCTTTCTGCAGGCAGCGGGAGGGCACGGCGGGGGACACACTGCTGTGTCACGCCGATGGTACACCATTGACCAGGTACCAGTTTAGGCGAGTCTTGGAGCTAACGGTCAGACTGGCAGGTTTCGATCCAAGGGAATTCGGCACCCACTCATTTAGGATTGGGGCAGCAACTGAGGCAGTGGCGAGGGGTCTCTCAGTGGAGAATGTGAAGAAACTGGGGAGATGGTCGTCCGAACGTTACAAGAGTTATGTACGAATTGACATGTTGTGACAGGATGGTGCTCACGCCCGGTGTGTTTCTGTTTTTTTGCAGTTTCTCAAACCTGTCACGCAGGGGAGGAACTCGCCACCGGGCGCCAACGACCGACATCGGCACAGCACGGAGGACACAAGAAATTGGTGACTTGGATTGTGGGCCACTCTTATGTTAGGCGTGCGGAACATGTTTTTCTTTCAGGAGACCGTAGGACGAGTGCAGCGCAAAAGGGGTTTGATATCTCATTTTTCGGGAGGGGGGGGTTTATGCCTCAGCCAGTTTCGGAATTTTTTCCAGGGACTCTTAGCTCAGCAGCGGCCCCCCCCGTCAGTGGTGATACTTCATCTGGGGGAGAATGATTTGGCAAAATTGGGGAGGCGCGTGCTTATTGAGGAGATCATTTCCACTGCGGGGTGGGTGGCCAGGGCTTGCCCGGGTTCCACAGTAGTTTGGTCTCAACTTATCGCTCGGTGGCAGTGGCGAGGGGGGGTCTCGGTTAGGGCGTTGAATCACTCGGTACGGAGGGTCAACACACAGTTGGACAAATTATTTCGGACCCCCCAGTTGCAGACGATTCCACATGGGTGTATCTGGGGCGAGCATTTTTACTTGAGGGACGGGGTGCACTTGACTGAGGCAGCGAACATCTTGTGGTCTAATAATGTTTGGGCCTGGTTGGAGGGATTTGCAAAGTAAGCGCGCTCCTGGTTTAGGTCTAGGTTAAGGGGAGGCCAGATCGTCGGTTAACAATGCTGGCCTGTGGCGGTAAGGTCATGACCGGTGAGCAACTATTTGAAGGTCTGAGGGGGCGGGCATCATCCTACGGAGGTGCCCGCCCAGGGGGAGGGGCCATTGGCCCCTCCTAGAACTTCAGGGGCAAGGTAACTGGTGCTTCAAAGGGGCGCGGGTTGGGGAGTCACGCTTTCCTTAGGCTGGTAGCCACCCCGCGCGCGCATACTCATGACGTCACCGGATGGCGCAGAGTAAGGGCCCTCCTTTAGTGGGTAAATGAAGTTCACGGCGTGGACCGGGTAATTACCGGGCCCGGCTGCGCATGCGCACACCTGTAGGGGAGGCGCAGCTAGTAGGACCTGACACCGGTTAGCGACCTTGCCATATGGCCCAGAAATGTTAGTATACAAAAATGCAGAGGAGGATGTTAGACTCGGTTAGGAAACAATCTGTATTAGAGTCTTTGTTAAGGATAGTCACTTACACCTGTTGACAATAATGTATCTAATGTCCTGCTGGTTTTTGTATAACTGTTTATCATGCAAATTATTAAATGTATTGTTTTTTAACTTAATAAATACGGCCGGGGGGTCTCGCGACCTCCCGCCTTCCAAAGATACCACGTCTATGTTCTGTGTCCGGGGGTGGTGAGGTCATAGGGGGAGGGCGGTAGCCAGCCACTGACCATGTGAAAAGGGGGGGCTCTTGGCCCCCCCGCCTGCATGGCGGTGCGGCGACCTCCCCCGTCCTTCCGGATCTCTCGGTGGTGGGGCGTGTCCACTGGGGCGCGCCCTGCCACCGATTGGCTGCCACCGTGACCCGGATGTCGTTAATCGACATCCGGGTCGGAGGGGAGGGGGGGCGGGCCACTGGGGGGATAAAGAGGCGGGGAGCGCCCAGGTGACCCCCTTGTTGCCTGGACGCTCCCCCATATCGGACGTGCCCCGGCGTTCGGGGCTTTAATTTTCCCCACCCACCATCCCTGGAGTACGCGGTTGATGCGTTAATAGTCCGACTAGCGGGCATTTGGCGCGGTAAACTGTTCTGAAATGTTAGTTTCTGATGAGGTTTTCTTTTAGGACTTTTTCTCCCATTGTAGTGATCAATATTGTATCGTGAGGTTATGTTCTTGTTTATGCTTTCTCGTAGGCCTTTTTCTCCAAGGTAGTGAATGATACTGTATTATGTGTAACCGGTGCAGTCGTGTTTAGACCTTTCTTTCCCTTGTAGCTTTATGGTGTTATACATGATGTGTGATTTTAGTCAGTGTAGTTGTCCTTTAGAATTTTCTCCCATAGGTCGTCGTATTTATTAGGTATGGGGTATGCGGTAAGGTCATGACCGGTGAGTAACTATTTGAAGGTCTGAGGGGGCGGGCATCATCCTACGGAGGTGCCCGCCCAGGGGGAGGGGCCATTGGCCCCTCCTAGAACTTCAGGGGCAAGGTAACTGGTGCTTCAAAGGGGCGCGGGTTGGGGAGTCACGCTTTCCTTAGGCTGGTAGCCACCCCGCGCGCGCATACTCATGACGTCACCGGATGGCGCAGAGTAAGGGCCCTCCTTTAGTGGGTAAATGAAGTTCACGGCGTGGACCGGGTAATTACCGGGCCCGGCTGCGCATGCGCACACCTGTAGGGGAGGCGCAGCTAGTAGGACCTGACACCGGTTAGCGACCTTGCCATATGGCCCAGAAATGTTAGTATACAAAAATGCAGAGGAGGATGTTAGACTCGGTTAGGAAACAATCTGTATTAGAGTCTTTGTTAAGGATAGTCACTTACACCTGTTGACAATAATGTATCTAATGTCCTGCTGATTTTTGTATAACTGTTTATCATGCAAATTATAAAATGTATTGTTTTTTAACTTAATAAATACGGCCGGGGGGTCTCGCGACCTCCCGCCTTCCAAAGATACCACGTCTATGTTCTGTGTCCGGGGGTGGTGAGGTCATAGGGGGAGGGCGGTAGCCAGTCACTGACCATGTGCGTGGATGTGAGAAACGTGTGTGCTAAGCGCTGTCTTTTACAGTTGCACAACCGCCTGAGGCGGGAATACACATCTGTCTGTTTACCAGCTTGATTCATCAATAGATTGGGGGGTTTGTGTGCGAGGTCGAATGCCTACAATTCCCAGCATGCAAAGTGCCGTTAGGTTAGAGCAGGCTGAAGGTGCTACTTGGTAGTTTATCGGTTGAAAGGTGTGTTGCAGGCATGTTACACATGTCGGAAGGAGAGACGCTGGCAGATGGACGGAGAGTCGAGGCAGTGAACTCAGAGGAACTCGTCAAGTGGACAAAGGAAGGAGGTGAGAATTTAGTATTCCATATAACATAAGTGTATTCAGGTGTGGAGGCTTGCAAGAGAACGAACTGACCACACAAGAAGCAGGGTGCCTCAATGTATCCCACCGAAAGCGTGCGAGCACAAACTATTTGAGGGTTCTTCGTGTGTGGAATGTTAACGTTGAATACGCTCTGAAAATAAGTCTGTTTAGGTCTCGTCTGAGACAGCGCTTTAGCGCTGCTCTGGCGAGACTTATAGTAAGCGAGTTTTGGAAGTGCAAACAGTGGCTTTTTTCAGGCCTCCAAATACAGTGCATGTGCGCCGTCCGGGCGCGCGCACCATTTGGAGGCCTGAAAGCACTCGTTTGCTTTCACTTTCGCGGCCCCTTTGATGTCCTCAGTGAGCCGCACGGCCACTGAGGACATCAAAGTGCACACCATTTGCCACCCCCTTCCTGCTTGTTATTGTTTCCTTTGATCCCTATCTTTCCCTTTCTCAATCTCACCCTCTCCCTGCCTTTTACAACTGCGGCCGCACCACTGTGCCCGCCCCCAATCCCCCCTCCCACTCCCTCCTCGTCAACTTCAGTGCTCGCTTGTCTTCCATACCTGCCCTTCCATTCTCCCCTTCCTATTTTCGGTTTTCTCCTCTCCCTCCCCATTGGCCTCGCAAGCTCACCTTTACTTCCAAACCTCCCACATAACTTTCATTCTGCCCCTTTCGCCGGCCTGCCTAGCTTTAATTTCCAGTGGAGAATGCTCTAGCAACTGAGGAGCCTGCCGGGGGTCACTCACTCCACCTCCAGCCAGTGGTTCGCGTCCTCCCTGGGCTCGCTTTCTCTCTGTCAGCCTGGGCCGCTCCCTCCCTCCAGCCTCCTCCCCCTTCGTCTCGCCGTGCTTCCACCCCCCTTCCCCCCCCTTTCTGAATGAAAGGAAATTCAAGGCGTGTACAAGTCTGTGATGACAAGCGAGTGTGAAACTTTGGTGGAGATTAATTTAAAAACTGAACGGAGATTGGGTGGGGGGAGGAGTGGGTTTATTTACTGAACTGACATGAAACCGAGGTCGGTTATGGGCGACTTGCTGTGTGTCACTAAAAGCGTCACGGCGCCTTGATTGTTGAACGAAACAGATGGGAGCCATAGAAATCCTGTCACCTCAAACTCTAATTAATCGGAGGCAACGGTTCGACCTAAAGGTGAAAAGATGACGTATGCCACACACAGGAGTCGTTCGCGATTTGTATTGTCAGACTGAGAAGGAGCGCGAAAGCGCAACGATTTCTCCTTCTCCTAAGCAGCCGGTGCTTCCTGAAGTGGTACAGGTAATTGCAAGACAGCCATCGAAGGGCATTTCGTTGTGGCAATACACAATATAATGATGAACGCTTACCATTAGCAAAGAAGAGGCTGGAAATGAGGACAAAATAAAACAAGCATTTGCAATGCATTAGGTCTCGCATTTACGCGAGTTTGAGTTATTGACATTGCAAATAACAATGCCTATTGGCATTGTCATTTACAATGCCAATAGCATTAACTCGTGTAACTGCGAGACCTATTGCATTGCAAATGCTTGTTTTCTTTAGTGTTCAACACTTTCCTGTGTCATTGTGTTTTCTGTTCTTATTCGTGGACCGAGTGATATTTATCGCATTGGGTAAAATCTGTGTGTTGGGAGTCGGAATTGTTTGGGTGTGATGAATGCCACCCAATTACGAATTTCTAGGGAATGACTAGGCGCCCCCCTCGCCTAGAGGAGGGGCGCCATTAGTTGCGCCATGAAACCGAGCTCCAGATGGAGGGGCCGGTTCAAGTGATCAGATTTCGCGATGACGTGTCTGTACACGTATCGAAACCGAAACTTACGGCAGTTAGGTTATAAGGCAGCATCCCTCGTGTCTCCCCCTCTTTGTCTCCCTGGTCCCAGAGAAGCCGCAAGAGCGTTGGAAACCACCCACCCACCCGGCAGAAGAGCAAGATGGAGGGCGGAGCGCTGCCAGTTTAACACAAAAAAGGGCATGCGTAGCAATGGAGATTCAGCGACTGGATGGATCCCAAGAGGGGGTACGTTGGAACTGTGCAGTAGATAGGCGGGGAGGGGACCGACCTGCTGGTGGTCCGGTTCTCTACTGCCGAGGGTAGGCGCGGGGAGGGGACTGACCTGCCGGTGGTCCTGTCTCTACTGCCCTATCCCGCAACGTATAGACTGTGTGGACTCTTTGGGAGGTTTCCTGTGTTCAGGTACCTCGGTGGCCCGGTGCGCTATGCGGTGGCCTGTATTTCAAAGCAATGCAATGTTTGCTGTAGTGTGTTGGGGCCTGCCGGCACAATCTGCGCAGCTGGATCGGCCGAGTCGGCCAGCAAATTTAAATACATATGTATGGCGAAGCTAAAATCAATTATAAAGTTATGCCTAATTTCCTTACTGCTTTTGTCATGTCGATGTGGCCGAGTCGGCCAACAAATTTAAATACATGTGGATGGCGAAGTTGAAATCAATTATAATGTTAAGCCTAATTTCTTTACTGCCTTTTGTCATGTGGATGTCGCTAAAGGTCTGTTCATGTGAGAAATGATATATATATATCCAAGTAGTACTTTCTCCTGTTGTGGTTGCGTAGATTTATATGAGTTGATGTGAATAAAAGTCTACGCCTTGGACAATATAACCGATATTATTGGGCACAGTGGGAGCTGATGGGTGTCAGAAGTGAAGGGGAGAGAGTGTTTTATTGTGCGCATACTATAACACGAGGATGTTGCTGATTATGGCTCCAACATCTGCATGTTCTGGTAAATATCGGGAATTTTCCCAGGTTTGACCTGCCAACATTTATCACAAAACTCATAATTCGGGACCTTAATCGGTAATGTTACCAGAGGTTACCAATGATGCAATGCTTCAATCTCAGGCTTTTATTTGCCAACCTAATGCATTCTGGTAGTTGTTCTCTTGCTACCCGTCAGCAAAATAAATTGAAATAAAGTACCAGATTATAAAAAATGCCATAGTGTTTGACCTCCTGGTTTTGTGTCGCTGACCGCTCCTCGACTCTGGGACTGCGCTCCCAGTCACTACTCGCTCAGTTAGAACCTGCTGCTCACAAGTCCGTCTGGTGTTAGGTTGGGTTTCTAATTGTATTTCTATTGGCTTAGTTTAGTTTAATTCAATTCTAACCAATTTCGTTTGTATTTAATTGAATTAATTTGGGTTTAGTTTGCCTAGCTTATTGGTTGTACCTTTTGTTTGTGTTGCCCTGCCCGTTCCAAATTTTTTTTTCTCACTCCCCCCGCTGTTCTTGCTCCCTGCTCTCCCGCCTCCCTGACAGGCCCTGCCACCTCCCAGGACTACTAATCGAGGCCTCTGTGCGGCCACACCACCGGCTCGCCAAACGCAAGCCAATCTGCACCCATCTGCACCTGGACTGTGCCCAGCGCCAGGAACCCTGGACCTCCGGCTACCAGTCGCAATACCGCAAAGTAGCTCCTCGACCTGGACCCCAGACACCGCATCAACAGCTGCTTCAAATCTTCACCACGATCAACCAAAGGACCCTTCCAACACCACTGATGCTTCTCCTGCAATACAGGCCCATCTGCCCACACCAGACATTGCGCCGCTCTCGCTCAGAAGACCATGTACAACCCAGAACCAATCCACTGCATCCTCCTAAATGCCGGCTCCCTTTGCGAACATGCCACAAAAATGTGGGACACCATCACCACCCTTTCCCCTGAAGTGGACTTCAATACTGAAAAGTGTCTCAACCCCACCTCGACCCTGACACCACCAACGCCCCTCCAGATGGCTACAAGATGATATGTGACCGCACCAACAAACACAGCGGGGGCATTGCCATACTCCTCAAGGAAACCGTCTGATGCACCAATAACGAGTCAACGCCTCTCATGGAACTTCTCCAATTCCAACTAGAAATTGACGCTAAGACCACAAAAAGAGGTACCCTCGCTTACAGACCTCTGGTACCCTGACCAGATTTCTGCGACGCCATCTCTGACCTCATCGCCCCCTTGCTATCGACCCCCCCCCTCCACTACGTCCTGCTCAGTGATCTAACTTTCCATGCCGACTACCCCAACACCAAATCTACATCCCTCCTAGAGAACCTCAACAATCTTAGTCTCACCTAACAAGTCACTGAACCCATGCACAAAGTCAGACACACACATCACAGAACTCACCTGGATCGACCATGCCATTGTTCAACTTATCAGCTAACGACACCCAGCATACCATCGCCAAGCACCACAGTGCCACCCAATGCATCTGGGGCAAGGTAACCGAGACTCAATGGACTCAGGCCCACAGCACCACAAAAACCAAAACTTCCGCAGATCTTGACCAGACCGTCCAGAACTTCTCTGCCTGGATCATCAAATGCGCCGACAGTCGCCCCACTGAAATAAGCAAAAACCAATAAAACCTCAAAACAAACCCGCTGAAACACCCTGGAGTGCACAACCACTAAGCACAACTGCTACGACTCGAGATGCGATGACACATCACCATGTACCCCTCCGCCAGAGCCGTTTGCAAAGCAGCCCTCAGCGACTACCACCTGCGCATCAAGGAAGACAAGAAAGCAGCCATCATTGACCTCATCAACACCGCAGCCAACCACATAAAGGAACTCTTAAAGATTGTCAAGGAAAACTGCAATGGACAGCTACAGAGAACACCACCACCCCCTCCCAAGAACTCTGCAACACCCTCTGACTACTTACACAGAATGATTGCCACCATCTACACCAACTTCGACCCGAACTCTCAGCCTCGACAACCTCAATCAACCAGCGAACACCACTGGAATGATAACCACCTGGTCTGCGGTCACCACTCAGACCACCACAACCATCATGTATTCCATCCTTTCCAGGGCACCCACCGACCCCAGCACCCACCATCTCTTCAACCTCGGAACCAATCCAATCGGCACCGAACTCACACCATCCTCAGCACTTCCATCTCCACAGCACCCCAGTGACCTCAAATTGCCAACTGATCTGCTTCCCTACACAGCCAAAGAACTTTAGAGAGCCATCAACCAACAGTCCTTCTGCAGGATGCACACATATCCTGTGGTTTGGTAGTCCTTCACTGGCTTCCTATTTTCCAGTCAATTGTTTTTAGGACCCTTTGCCCGGTTCAACATACCCACTATAGTTGAGGACAGTAGTAGCTTTGTTCCAGGTTCATGGAATATACTCTTGACCTCCTAAGCACCACTAAGCTTAATCCTGAATGGGTAGGAGGTAGCTAATTTTCTTACTTGGCAACTTTCTACTGGAATGCCCTTTCACCATGCTACCTCTCCTAGAACATAATAAACCTTTTCTCTCATTAGGTTCCAGCTGTTTCCTTAATATGTCTCCCTTCTGCTCTACACATTCTAATAGAATAGATTAGAATCTTTGACACACATCACAACAACGCTCTGGACTCTGGCTTTGAGCTGAAGTAAAGCAGATTCTCTGCACATTAGCCAGTCCACCTCATTCCATTGCTACAGTATCAAAGTCTTCTCCTCAGTCTTACGTTATATTCTCTACTCTTTCGTAGCAGACAGACAAGCTGTTCTGCTCCTCGTCTGAGTCTGTATCTTAGTAGGTGTACATAGCTTTTCAGAGAAAGCAATAATAACTGTGGTCTCTGAATGTTTGTATGAATTGATTATGTGGCTGTAATTCTATAGTGTGTACTTAAGAGCAACTGACCAATCAAAATATATACAAACCCTAGGACATGAGTGATGATCATTTACAAAGAGACATGTTTTACATAGCTGTCTACTGTGCGGTGAGGTAGTGTTCTTTGAAGTGGTCAAGTCTTAGATCCTTTCAGAATTGAAGGAGAGTAGAAACCATTTGGATGTTGTTTGGGATGTTACAGATTATAGGAGCATATATTGATAAGGCCAGCTTACTGGTCTTTATTTTCTTGAACTTCTCCATCATTTTATATGTAACAAAATATACACAATAGATATTGATATTGCAAGGATTGATAGTTAGGAAAGGTCTCATTAAGTGGGTCAGTGTGTGGGAAGGCATGATAAGCAGAGTAGGGAAAGCAATAATTTAGGATTTGTTGAGGTGGAGTTGATATGTTTTCCTGAAGGTGCGAAGGTCTGCTGGTAGAGCATCCCAGACACTGGAGTTGACCCCAGTAAACAGCTATTTTAGTGTGAGAGATGTTTTCAGATTGAGTTTCTAGCTGGAGAGGGTCTTTGCTTCAAACACCCCTATTTTCTTAGAATTCTGTTGGTAGTATTTCTATGAACAGAGGAGTACCCAGATACAAATATTTGTAGGTGAAGCAGCAGATTAAAAAACTTCTTCAGGTTTGGATTCAAAGCCCATGTATTTCTTTTAACACTGGAGAGATGTGAAGCAATTTTCTTTTCACAGAAATTAAATGAGCAGTGCTGTGAAAAATGACTTTGATCTGGGAGGGCAATGCCACTGGCTCCTTCGCTAATACATTGTGCCACAAACCTACTGATAAATGATCAGTGTCTTGGTCACCGTTCTGAGATGGTTGGGTTTCTGGAGGTGTTCAATTTCCATCAAAGCAAGTAGGCCAGCCTGTTGATGTGAGGTGCTTGAGACAATGTGAGTGTTAGTGAAACCACATATTTCACAGAAGACTGCTGGGTGGAATTTGTTGAATATCGGTTTGTTCATAGTTGCTGTGGTACGTTTAGTTTGTGCTGTGTGGTAATGAGAATAAATTGTGATTTTTGGGGGATATATTATGAAGATTTTTTGACATCCATCTAGTTTGTTCAGAAGTGTGGCTGTTGCCATATTAGTATTGTTTCAATCTTGGGTGTCATTCAAAGTCTTAAATAGTCCCTTACAAGATATAGTTGACACAGCTGCTGTAGGCTATTATTATTTTTACAATCTCATAGCAGACCCTTTTAGCTGCCTGCCAAATACAGAATTACATAAATACTACATTGAGCAGGCTATTGTGAGCCCCTGCCTATAACTGGATTACTTTCTTTTCTGTCTTAACTCCCTGCTCTTGATTGAATGGGCTTACTTGTTACTGTTGTGTCTGTCCCACGCCTGGATCATTTCTTCTCTACATTGGCGTTTGAGTGGATTAATTGTATCCTTCCTTTGCTGACATCACAGAGCTACTTTTCTTTTTTTCACTTTCATTCCTGCATAAGCACTCTATGGGAGTGCTTATCCTGCTCCTTTCTCTTGTTTGCTCTCTGATCTGTACCCAAGCCTGTGCTTGTGGACTTTCCATTTTCCTTCATATATGTTTTGTAGAAGTGTGGCCAATACCCAGAGTGTGAGTAATAGTTTAGAGTAAGTACTTTTAATTGGCTGAAGATGACAAATTCCTTTTAATAGGGTACTATGTCTGCTTGTGGAACCCTATCCCAGTCTACCAAACAGACTTAAATGTATTAATCCACGCTTTTTACTTTTTATTAGACCTATGTGTTTTGAAATTCATCTGGTAACTACCTAAATGATCTACTGTACAACCAACACCTATCTGATTGTGCTCAAGGTGTCTGCTGATGGGATCATTGACGCTATGCACTTCTTGATTACGTGGTGTCAGTCATATCAAATAAAAAATCAAAATCTCAATTTCCCTCAGACAGTTACACACCTATAAACTGCACACTAATGGGTAAAAACTCATGTTGAGTGAGCCGTAACCACTCCTGTAGGATCTAGAATGCTCTGTTTATATGAATACCCACTAAGGTGAAGTCTTTCTAATAACAATCGCGTGTGTTTACCTAAAGTATGTTCACTTAGATCCTACTAATAAATATTTTTGTTTCTCCTGATTTGTCTCATCAGCCATATTTTCTCTTCTTCACCTGATTTAAATTATCAGAAGCCTTGCTTAAGTGTTAACCTACATTCTAGTGATTGGTTAACTTCTACCCAAAAGCCACCTATGAGAATTCTGCAGGACCAGCTTCCTATGGCATGAATCAAGCTAAATGACCAAGTCAGACCTTCTGAAGGAGGGAGACTGATTGGTGGACAGTGAAGGGTGAACAATGGGGTTCCTTTCACAGAAAGATTTTGAAAAATGATGTCAATCTTATGTTTACGCCATTACCCTCCACAATACTCGGGTCACATAGTAATACATGCCATGATTGTCCTCAGGTGTACCCATCCTACAGGACCTGCCACCCACATTCTTAGTGATTCAGGGCCACTACATTAATGTGGGCCCACAAAATAGCCTTCACAACAACCCCTAGAACATTTAGACTAGCACAGTGACACTTACCAATGCTTCACAAATATTTTTTTTTCTACAGTAGACTTACAAATAAATGATTTATTAAGTCTAGCCCTCTGCTAGAGTTAATGTTTTTATAAGGCAGCATTATCTCTCCTGGCTACCAGGAGTTTCCATTTGGCTAAGTTGATGAACTCTGTCGAATTTTCTATCGTCAGTTTAACATGTTAAGGTGAAGTTTCTTTACTACCTTCGACTTTCTTAACAACCACATTCAAATCAGCACTTTTACTACACACATTTTAATTTATAATTTCAATTAAAGTTGCAAGTCAAGTGTTTTTTTTATTGTTTTCTATTAGTTTAATGTGGCATGCGATAATCGTCATTTCTTCCTTTCCTTCATTCCTTCTCTTACATTCTTACATTTGGTCATTCATGCCTTCATTCATCTATCTATTTCTTAATTCTTTCCTCCTTCCATTCTATATCCTGATGTTTTAATCACTGAGCCTAAATGTAGGAATGTAAAATAGAAAATGATCTGAATCAGACCACCCAAGATGAAATTGATTTTTTTTTGTTCTGAGCATTTTGAGAATGTGGTTTGTTTGAAGAGGCCACAAAGCACAGTAGCAAGCAGAGATGTGAGCTTCTTCCATGGTGTTTTCAAGTTGTCCGATTGAGTGGCCAATGTGGTGTTGAGCAGAAATCCCCCCAACTCACCATTGTGAGTTTTTACCGCATACTCTTTACTCATACAGAGGTCGCAGCATATCATGGTTGTAATGAGGGTTTTACGTCATTGGAATGCATATCTAACTTCTGCTCTCATTTTAATTTGGCAACTCGTGAACAACATAACAGAAGTCAAAAACAAAACAAAAAACACCTAATCATTTCTGTAACATGGGAGGTCTAACAAGTTTGTAAACAGAGCATTACATGTGCTGGTAGTGAGTTAATGGGAGCCACATGTCTTCAACATTTAATTAGATCATAGAATAGGTAAATGCCCTACTTTCAGCAAAGTAGTACATTGATAACTCTCTATGCTGGTTTTCATGTATTGGTGAATGTTGAGTAATCCAGCTTTTAGCCATATAATTCAATCCCACTTGACATATTACACGAAGGCTCATCAGTAACCTTTCCAACTAGAATTGAGGCATGCATTATAGAGCAGATGTTAACCAGTAATATAATTCAATAGCTGGAATATAGTTTTCCAATCTTGGTCAAAAACTGCCAGGAAAGGTGTTGCCATGCAAGTTCATTCTCCTTGGTTTTACCCTGGGTAAACATAGTCTTTTGAATGTTTTGTAGGTTTTGCTTATGTCGTTCTTAAATGTTTGTTGGTCTATATGTCCGATCTATCTGTTTTAGAATTTAGTTAGATCCAGGGCCTAAAGCTTAATATACATAAATTGAAGAGCCCCAAAATTAACTGTGTTTGATTGGAAAGATTGAGTTTTGGAGAAAATTCTGTTTTTGACCCTCGTGAATTTAAGTGAGAGACTATTTTGTTTTTTGTAGATCATGGGATGCCATACTTGTTTTTGAATTTTGAGAAATATATCAAACTCTCCCTATTATATATTTTTTTTACATATAAACAACAATTTGTCATCATTCCGTATTTTAGTAGCAACATCAACTTCTGTGTATAGTACTTTTCCATTACCTCGACACACATTCTGTACCATACAATCCAACTCACACTTCTCAAAGTCATCCATTTGTACGGTGTATTCTTACATAAACATTGGCTTTCAACTGATCAGGATTGTAATAGGTTCCTCTGATAATGAAATTTGGATCCAAATTGAATTTTCCATCTAAATGCATTTGTCTGGATGATCATATTTGAGATAAACAACTAGAACCAAGTCAAAATGAGCCTCACAGTCTGAAATCAGCTGCAGCCTTTAAGCTTCAGGCTAATCACAAGTGCTGGTATCAAAGGCTGTGGCAGAGTTAGGGAATTCTGCCAATGTATGAGGTTTGCAATATTTACAGAGTCTCTGAGGTCTCCAGTATTAAAAGTGAAAAGTAATGGGAAGCATTAAGATGTTAAAAGCATATACATTCTGATATAAGATAATTACAGATGTTTACATTCTATTCGGCATTTGAACAAGTTTTAATCTCCATTTTTTGACTCCTCTTTTTGCAAAATTTTACAATATCCCACACTTTCTCAGTGTTCTCTACATGAAGGTTAGTTCTTTGCACGATACAATTCAGATTTTACACAGAAGTAGAAAATCATGATTTTATTAAAGATACAGAGGCTGATATTATGCATATTTCTTTAATTGCGAACTCACAGCAGCAACTACAGAACAATGAAAAGAACTTAGAATAGAAATCTAATAACATTCCAATCTCTATTTAATTCCCTGTGTGGCAACCATTGTCCTTCTTTTGCTGCGAACATCCTCCATACGTAGAATACTTTAAATAAACAAATCCCAAAAAATCAACTGGAACAAATCATCTCTTCTCCATTTATTTCTTGTAGTCCCTTCCTGGAAACAAATTAAAAATCATATTATAGGGTGGAAATTACTGGGAGGGATAATATTAGCCTCCAAGTCTTTGATAAAATCATGATTTTCTACCCATCCTAGCTGTGGAAAATCTGAATTTTATGGCAAAAGGCACGGAGGCCAATATTGAGCATGTTTAAAGCCTTCCCATAATATTCTTCACTGGACAATCCACAGGCTTAAATAGAATTTCTTAAATACCAATTCCGATGACCAATCCGCTGCAGCTAAAATCCCCGGCAGCCCTCCTCCTAACAAAAATGCTTTTGATGCCATAGCCCCCTTAGTAGAGTGAGCTTCAAACTTAGACAGATCTATTCCTGCCCTTATCATGACTTCTTTGACCCAACGAGCCAAAGTAGGAGTGGACACTGTTGTATGAGGGCTTCTGAAAGAAACCATCAGCTGCAAATCTGTGCTGAATCTCAGGCTCTCCGTCCTCCCTTCATTCTCATACATACATCTCACTGCACACAACTTTATACATTCGTCTAAATTTGGGTAACAAATTGTTCTAGACATAGTTTTGTTCTCGTTCTCCTAGTGATCTAGAAACAACGCCCTTCTGGTACAAACCTTAGTCCTGAAATTTCTAGTGCCTTCACGTCTGAAACCCTCCTAAATGAAACCAGACATAATAACATAACTAACTTTAATGTAAGTTTCTTCAAGCCCAAAAATTAATTCTCAGGCCAACTAGCTAATTCTTTTAGTGAAAGGTCCACATCCCATACAGATGGATATTTTGCTCCCGGTGGGTCCTTTATCCTCACCCTCCTTAGTAACCTCTCCACTACATCGTGTTGACCCACAGGTAAGCTGTCTATCAAGTATTCGGTAGAAGTACTGGGTCGGCAATCAACATCCCCATAACATCTGGATACCATATCTGAGATGACCTACAGGGAGTTATCAACACTAATTCTGCCTTCTCTCTTTTTACCTTCAGTAACACCCTCTGAATCAGGACAAATGGAGGGAACACATAACGCCGCAACCTCCCCCAGTCTTGCAGTAAAGCATCTACAGCCCCGCCTCGGGATCTGGTATCTGACTGTAAGTTCTGAGAACCTGAGCATTCACCCAATTTGCAAATGGGTCCATCCCTAGGGGACCCCATTTTTTGTTTATGAAGCTAAACACCTCCTTGTTCAATCTCCAATCACCAAAATCCTTCAGTTGCCTTGAATTCCAGTCTACTATAGTATTGTTTATTCCCAAGTACTGTGCTTGAATCATATTTCTGCTCAGGCAGAAATGCCAAAACTCTCTTGCCAAATCTGCCAAAGCATTTACATGAGAACCCCCCAACTTGTTTACATATCATACTGCCAAAATGTTGTCCATCCTCAAAAGTACAAAACAGCTCACCCGATTCTAGACAAAACTCTTCACCATGAAAAAACCTGCCAACAACTCAAGGTAGTTGATGTGCATTTCCTTTTCTTGGCCTGGCCATTTCCCCCGTGTCGTCATTGAACCACACCTTGCTCCCCATCCTTGAAGGCTGGCATCCGATTCTATAACTATATCTGGGGTTGGTCTGAAAATGTCCAACCACCACTTCAACTCCTCCCTTGTGTCTGCATCCGTCTGCACTTTCTGTGAAGACTTCACCCCTCTGTGCAAAGACACAGTTTTCAATCTCTTTTGAGCTCGATCATTCAAGGGAGCTGGGCAGACTGCCTGGCTGCAGGCCGAAATATCCTTGCTATCTGTCTCAAAGTTATCCACTCACTCATTAACATTGTCCAAACCTCTCTCCGGATCTTCTTCACCTTTTCTATGGGCAATCTCAATACACAATCCCACGTACAAATCTTAAAACCCCAAAACACGGTTTCCTGACCCGGTTCCAAACATGACTTCATTCTGTTTATCACAAAACCCAAATCCTCTATATCTCGAACTGCCATCATCGTATGTTCATGAGCCAACTTCCTGCTCTGAGACCTAATCAGGATATCGTCTAGATATACAATCAGTCTCACTTCTCTTGTGCACAACCACGGGCCTCAACTCCTTTGTAAAGCACCAAGGAGCTGATGTCAAACCAATGGGAAGGCTTTTGAACCTTCACACTTTTCCTTTCCACTGAAACTTCAAATGGTCTCTCTGTTCATGGCACACAGGAACTGTCAGTAATGCATCTTTTAGGTCTAGCCAGGTTAACCAGTTCCCGTTCCTCAAAAGGTCCCTCAACATATTAATCACTTCCATTTTTAAGTGAGTGTACTCTACCCACTCGTTTAACTCTTTTAAAATGTATCACCAGTCTCATGCCCTTGTCCTTTTTCTCCACAAGGAACAAGTTGCTTACATACCCTGCCATGACTTCATCTGCTTTCTCTATAGCTCTCTTCCTTGCTAACTCTTGAACCTCTTGGTCCACAAAATGTTCTACCTCTTTTGAAAACCTAAAGTGTCTGTTGTCTTACCTGGGTCGGCATTTTTACAAAATCTATCCAATAACCACTTGCAGTTTTTAACAACTCACGATCCTTGGGTAGCTCTTTCCACCTTTCTAAAAAATGGGAGTGTCTGCCATTCAATTTTCCCTGAATAGACAAAGGGTCGTTTCCCAAACATACCTTGTTGTCTTATCCTATCTACTCCAAATCATCCTCGTCTCCTCCGCCTCTGGGGGTAGAGATTGGATGTATAAGTTCCAGATGATTGAAAGCCATTGGGTCTATATCCACGTGAAAATGAACTCCGTGTGATTACAAAGCACCGGCCTGGGAATCAACCCAGCATTCTCCCGGCTGTTCCAAAAACCTTTCTAATACATTTTTTTTGTACTTTTTGAATAGAGTTAAAGGCTCCTGCAAACCGACCCATCTCCTTTACAAACTCTTCAACAAAAAGGAGACAGTTAACCTCTTGACCAGATTCCTTACCTGCCAACTCTGCCAACTTTGGGTCTATTTTCTACGCTCCGCACACAGGGAGCATACCGTTCTTTTCACCCATTGTCTCAGTTTCAACACGTTTACTGCACTTTCCTGCAAATAAACCTCCTCACATAGGTGAAAAATCTTTAAGGGTCCAAACACCTCCAGAAGACGGTCCTGACACCCCTTCAGTCCTTTATCCAGACCTCATCCCGGGTCCCTACCCAATGTATTTAGAAAAGCAAGCATCTTTGCATCTAATTCTGGTGTGTAGGCCACTTTGTTGGCTAGAGAAGGTCTTGGACATGCCAAACAGAGTCTTGTCCTAACCTCTTTAGGCATTTCCCACCTAATCCAAAAATCCACATATTCAGCAACCTGTTTTGTTATGACCCATTAAGGGGAGAGTGGGTGCTGAATTGTCTGAGGATCGAACATGAAATCACCCAAGGTGTCCTTAACTTGAGCTAAATTCTCTTTCTCTTTCCTCTCCTTTCTAATTATCTTCCTTTCCATCTCCTCTTCCTCAGTGGCATCAAAGTCAAAAGAACACAAGATCACAATATCCCCAATGCTGGAGGATTCGTCACAGACGATAGCTCTGTAATCACCTTAAGCGGTCTTTATAGCCTTACCACACAACTACCTCCGAGTTGACTTATAATTGCATTTCTGATTAAAGGCCCCTTTCTTCCTAGTGACCTTCTCTTTACACACCTTTCCTCTTCTGACAAACCTTTCTACCATTTGGGCTAGTTGAGGCCTCACCTACCACCTCCTCTACTGACCAAAACGACTCATCATCTATTCTCTTTCCAAACCTTCCTTCCAACTTGTCTATACAATCATCAAGCTTTTTCCTCAACTGCATAGCCAAAACCAAGACTGCCTTATCAACACACTCTTGTAACCTGACCTCAACATTTACTTAAATTGTTCTATTCCCCTCCATATTCTACATCAACTATAATAAGCACAAAGTTACACCTCTATCTCTCTTTTGAGAACTCTAATTCCTGTCAATAACCTCCTCTTCTCCACTGTTGGGAACCACAAATACCAGTATGCACTCTTGACTGACTGAAAAAAAACATATTCTCAGTCTCTCTTTAAGCTCAAAAGATGGTTGACTCCGAACTAAACAAATCCTTACTTTTAAACCCGATCTAAGATGGCCACCACGTCACCTGACACTACTACAGTGGCCCTGGAGAAAAATTGATTGAGGAGCTTCTAATGTTAAATGCGCGCGGTAAGCGACTTTTCACTATTTCTTTATCTTTATTCTGGCTCTTCATGATTCACTCAGTTAACACGATCACCGCTTACAACTCCCTTTTTTTAACTTGGCTGATGCGGTAAAACATTCAGAGAGCACCGCCTCTCGCTCCCGATCAGGCCATCTTGAGCTAGAGATTCCGTGCGCTTGCGCCTTCTCTCCTCACTACTGCTTCGCTCGAGCGCAAACGGTACGTTACATACCCTGTGTGCTCGAGCCCAAATTAACTTTGCCGGGCCCTTTCTTTTAACCTAACCACTTAAAGCTCTGCATAGTCTATGCTAAAGAATTCCCTTGGTAAATATATTCTGCATCCAAACAATTTATAATTAAATATCACTTGACAGAAGCCTCGCGCCCATAACAGATCTTAGATTAACAATCCACATACAATCCAAGCAGATCATAATAAGCATATAGAATTATTTAACAACAATGTTAAACCCTCTCGCTCAAACAGTGCACGCTCACACAACTCTCACAGTGCCATTTCACACGTTAAATGAACAGATATAAAATTGGGAACTTATCTGAGCTGTGAGCAGCAACAAACAAGGAAGATGGCTGCCAAATAGGGAATTAAATAACGATTGGAATGTTATTAGTTTCCTATTCTAAGTCCTTTTCATTGTTTTGAAGTTGCGGCTGTGAGTTTGCAATTAAAGAGATATGCATAATATTGGCCTCTGTGCCTTGCCATAACATTTCTTTCCTCCATACTCTGTAAAATCTAAAGGACATTGTCCTACTACTATGAAGACTAGGTTAAAACAGTATTCACAATCAGACTGTTGAAAAGAAACAGATGGAGAGCCATCTGCATGAACACAAAATGATCCACTGCAATGGCAGATCATAAAAAAATGTAGAACTGAGATGAAAAGTGAAAGAGAGGATGTATTAGCCACAAGTATGTATATTTTGACTGATAATGAATGAGTGTGAAAAGTCTAGTTTCAGAAATGGAATATGCTTTGCCTTAAACTACAGCATGCTGATATTCCAGCTGCTGGGTGCACTTGGAGTCCAGGCCCAAAATCCAGACTTGTGATTGGTAACACAGAAACTGGAAGACAAATCTTGAGTGAAGCAAGACCTATTTACACAATGTAAATTAGCAAGGAGAAGACAAAGATGTGGCTGCTTAACAAAAAATAGAAATGACAACCCATTTTCAAGTTTACAGTGCATGGCGGAAAATTAATTATAAAAAAGAAAGTAATTTGTTAAAATCATATAATGCATTACATCTGGACATTAGATGCTTTCTGCAAACAATCATGCAAGCATCAACATATTGAATTTCAAAACTGAGCCAGTGATTTGCAGAACATGAGATGTAAGAATGAACTGTGATGAAAAAGTGTAAGAAAACACTTTTGAGAAAGAAGTGAAGGGGGTTGCAGCTGAAAGACAATATGCAGTGAAAACACAAAAGGAAATATAGGAAGTAAAGATTCAGATTACAGTAACAAAGCCTTATTGGAGAAAATGGAAAATTGGACTGTACTAAAGTAAACTCTGGAAGAATCTTAACGATCCATCTGAATAAGACATGATATCTAGACCATTTTCTGTCTGATGGAAGATGATGAATGAGCTTGAACACTTGACCAGGAATACCTACACAAATCTAGAAAGTAATCACAAACTGTATATTGAAAATAGAAAGAAATATGAACGAGTTGGAAATAGAACTGAATAATGAGGCTTTCAACGATGCAGGTAGCCTGGGCAGTAAACATAAAAGAAGATGTTACTTGTATCTGATTCAGGAGGAAATTGTATAGAGAAGAAAACAACTATATTTCTGTCTTTCCAGGGGTAAGAGTAAAAAGGAGAACAGCATGAAGAGAGAGGGAGAGAGAGAAAAGTCACATCTGAATTGACTCCAAGGATTTCCACACGGACCACATCCTCTTTTTAGTTGCAGGCACTCCCACAGGACACTCCTTCGGATATGAAGCACTCCTCCTCCTGGAATTGCGGGGGCTCCTGTGGGACACACACTCAAGGTAACTTACCTACAGCATCCATCCAGAGCATGGTGGTTTGGGCATCAGGGGGACTCCAGTGACATAAAATGTCACCATGGTGGGGAAGGATCTCCCTGTCATTGACCCAATTCATCATGGCCGCCACCTCATTTGATTGTAGTAGACTCTTCGCTAACCAATATGGAGAAAGTACTTCCTTTGGATCTAGTTCAATTTCCTGGTCATGTTTTACTATAAAAGCTTGCAATCGTCTTTGTGCTGTGAGTCACAACACTCCTGGATTCCAACCTGGTTATTGTCTCCAGTGTTCCTGCTGAGCCCTGGGATTTTTTTCTGTGCTGTTGCTGTTTGCAAGTTTCTGGAAGTTTTTTTTGGGAGGGTCATTGGCATTTTTCCTCCTGGCAATTTCCTTAGTTTTGTGTTTTCATCACTGACTGGCAAGGAGGCTTCTAGAGGAGATCATCCTGTCTTCAAGCCAAGAATTCACAGGCCAAAATGTACTCTTTGAGCACTCAGCCCTTGAAATTAATTAACAAGTCAAATTAAGCAGTAATTCAAATAAAATACTTGAAAAGCCAATAAGGAGCTGAATTTGGAAGTTGGTGTCATTTTGCAAATTCAAAGCTCTGTAATTCTTAACCAAACATTAGATGAAACTGACGCTATGGCAAGTATTCTATAGGATTCAATAAGGGAAATCCATTTTATTCTAGAAAATGTCAAAAAGCACAGTCAAGTCAAATAGTTTTATTGTATATGATTACTTAAAATCGTTATAATTTACACTTTAAAAATATATTAAACTTAATCTTCCATTGAATACTACTTTTCAGTGACGCGGTTGCCAACATTTTAAAATCTGAATAACGTTATAGTACACACAAAATATTATCTAACAATTTAAACGATCTGTGCGAGTTCTATTAAAAACTTTCAGAAGGGCTCAAGTGTCTGAAAATGTCCAGGATTAATTTGGCTAGATCCTGTTCGAGATAAAATGTCTATTTTAAATGTCAAACTTAACCATTTTTCTATGTTGTTCCTGTTATCCTGTGGATTATGGATTCTATTCTGCTTGGGCTAGTGAGGGTGTGCCATGTATGAGAAGCCCCTGCCATCCTTGTTCATGCTTTATTCGTGGCCTCTAAATCAGCTTGCCTTAAAAGTTTCCTTACTTTTGCCAGGTATTTAACACCCTGGCAAGCCAAGATTATAGAGGAACCTTCCAGCCAACGTATCACTGCTTGCCTGCAAGTGCGAATATTCAATTAATCAAAAATTGGTTTTAAAAGCCCTCTCCTTATATCCTTAACTGCCGGGCAAGCACACAGCCGGTGTGTTAGCGTTTCGTTACTAAAGTCGCATAGTCGACAGTGTGCTGCTTGATGGTTGCTTTGCCAGGACGGTTGTAGATCTTTCGAATCATGCATGCCCAAACGGTAGTTGGTGAAACTCTTTTTTAGCTCGGCACTGAAATGTGTTGGTAAATATGCCTGAGGCTTTATTGATATGTAAGAGTTAATCACGGTCCACCCATGTCTGCGTTTCGAGGTTGTTATTTTTTCTTCTAGGAAAGACTTCTTCTTTGCTGTCTTGTTTGCCAATTTACCAAAAACTACCCGGTCTAACTGGCTGTCCTATGTTGTTTGTATATCAAGTTCCGCTAATGATTTTCTCAGGTATGCTCCCCATGAATGTGGAATGTCTTGGTCCATCTGGATTTTGATTTCTTTCCAGCATGTATTGTTCAATGACCCCGGCTCAGATGCACGAAATTTGTGGCAGAGTTTCACAAAGCCGCTCATGCTCCGGAATTTCTGATTCTGAAGGCCGAATTTCAGCCGAACCTGAGCTGGAGCGGCGGACTTCGGTAAATTAAAAACCGCTTTGTAGACCTTTGTCTGAAGATCGTTTAGCAGTTCCGCCTCTTTGCTGTGCCAAACTACTAGGGCATAAGACCATGTCGGTACAATTTGTGCTGCCATCACTTTCAAAAGATGTGCATGATTCGGGCAACCCAATTTTCTATTCAGGAGTCTGTACGCAAAGATTAACGATTGTGCTTTTGCCTTTAGATCCATTTTGTGTTCCTTGTGTGTTGAGCCTCGCCCTAGTTTTATACCGAGGTATTTGTAGGCCGCTTGTTCTTCTATTAGAGTCCCTTTTATGTACCATTTAAACTAGTTTTTTTTTTGGGTCCACAAGACATACAACCTTGGTTTTATCTTTATTTAATTCCAAGCAGTCTCCATCCAGATAGATGACTAAGTTGTTAATCGCTCTTTGTATCCCGATGGGGCTTTGGCTCAGCACCACAATATCGTCTGCATACTGTTGGAAGGGTATTGGCTCCTTGACTAAATTTGGTGGATGGCAGTCGGCTGATTGCATGTGTTTACTAATATCTGCCATAAATAAATTAAATAGGCTCGGGGCAAGGACACAGCCTTGTTTTATGCCTTGTTCTGTGTGGATACTGCTGGTGGTGTTATGTCCATCGCCTAGTTTCACTCTAGCCCAGGTTTCACTGTGCAGGGCTATTATTGCATCCAGTAATTTGCTCGGCAGCCCCCATGCCCTTAATTTTTCCCAGAGGCGATTTCTGCTTACTTTGTCAAATGCAGCTTTCAAATCGACAAAACATGCAAATAACCGTGTTTTGTTTTTTCATGCTTTTTTCAATTAAGAGTGCCAACGTGGCCAGGTTTGTTAAGGTACCCATCCCTGGTCTAAAACCGGTTTGAAACATTGGAATTATACTTGTCTCGTCCATCCAATCTTGAAGGTGAAGTAATAGGCATGATCCGTATAGTTTGGCCTCAACATCAATCAGTGATATCAATCTATAGTTTGCTGGTTTATTGTGGTCTCCCTGTTTAATTATTGGATGGATGATGTTCCCTTTCCAAGATTTGGGGACGTTGTTCTTTCTGTAGATCAGATTAAATAATGGTGCGAGGTTATCAGCCCAAAAGTCTGGCGTGTGTGTGAATAGTGCATTGGGCAATCCATTCGGGCCTGCCGCCCCCTCCGTTTTCAATAATTTTTATTATTCCTCTCAATTGTTTTATATCAATCAGGTCGTATGAGTCGTTGGTGCTTACTGCTTGACCGGTATATTCTTCTACTTCCGGTCTTAGATCCTTTAGGGGTTTTGCCATTGCATGCTTTACATTCCTCGCACTGCTGTACCTTAAGTACGTGCTCCATCCAGATTTTTTTGCCAATTCCCGCTTCTTGTTGTAATTTTCTACCCTTGGTCATATTATTTGTAATGCCCCAGAATTCCCTGCTGTTTGGCAATGTACTTGCCCACAATAGTTTTGTCCAGATTGTTTCTTTATATTCTGTCTTGGCTTCCCTCAGCATCTTCTTGTAATTCTTCTGTAACTCCTTTAGTTTATCCTTGTATCTTTTCTTACCCATTTTGCTCGCCATGGCTTGAATTCGTGCCTCTTTTGCCATCCTTCTCTTTTCATCTCGTAGAGAGAGGTTAAACCATGGATCCTTTCTGATGTCTATTCTTTTTGTGTTTCTATTAGTGGCCGGAAAGCTTCGGGTAAGGAAGAGGCATAGATCTTCCCAAATTTTGATCCGATTTTCTTCTGTCTGTGGCCCTGTTCGAGTCATATGCTCTTTGAGGGTATCCATTATGATCGCCATATCTGGTCCTTGCCATTTTAGTTTCCTCAGGTTCAACTTTTCTACATGTTGTTCCAGCGTGTTTATTTTTTGCGCCCGGGCTAGCTTTATATTAAGATTTGTAATTTGGGGGTGGTGGTCACTTTCTATACTTGTGAAGACTTGGAATGAGTCTATTCTTGGGACTAGGTTACTGCTGATGATGGTAAAATCTATTGTAGATCGACTTTTTCCATTGGAGTACGTTGTGGCTGAAGGTCTATCCCCTGCAGTGTTACCATTCAAGATTGACAGGCCGTACCTTTCTAACTCTCGCGTTATAATTTGATATCCCCAGTCCTCCTGCCTCTTTATTTTATTCTGTTTTAGTAGGTTACTATTGAAATCTCCTGAAATGATCAAAGGACAGAATTCGTGTGACTTTTGCAATGCAATAATCAGATTTATTAGTATTGTGAATTTTTCCTTCTGATTTTTTGCATGGTGAACTTATACGTTAACTCAAATTAGTTGCCAGTCTATTTGATTTGAATTTCGCTTTCCAGTAACTTTTGTAACTTGCAGCCAGTTTACCCCGGCATCTAACTCTTCTGTTAGCCAACCATATTTTTGTGATATATATGTTGATAAGCCTCCCCTCGGATGACCAAATCTTGCAAATTTTACTGCTAGGATGTGATGTTCTATATAACCAGATATTGCTGTTGGCTTTATTATCCACGTTTCTTGAAGGAGTATTATATCTTGTTTGAGGAAGGACAGAGGTTCGTGGTCATGACTCATGTTTTTAAATCCGTGGACGTTCCATGAACAGTTCTTTATCGTGTTCTGACTTCAACTCACGGCCCTGCTCTTTAGCCTGAACTATCTACCCTTACCAATCGTAAGGAAGTTTAACTGTTCATTAGGTACGCGTATTGATTAGTGCTTTTGGCATTCAAGACCAGTCCATACTGTCAACTGTAAAGTGATCAAGGTTTGACTGCCTCTCTGTTTCGCTGCCCTCTTTTGAATTTGTTGGCCTCTGTGGCGTGGTGGATCGGGCTCTGTGTCAGCATGTTTTTTGCTTTTTCACGGATGCGTCTTCCAATTTTTGAATCCTCTGGTTTATTAGGAAGTGGTAAGGGTACCTTGGGTGTTTATACGGCCTCAGTATGATTCCCCAGAGTTCGAATGTTGTTCTGGTTGCATATATCCTGTCCACTAGATCCTTTGAGGACCAGGTAGTCAAGGTCTCTTCAATGTCAAGGTTTTCCGGGGAATACTTAAATTCCACGGCTAAAAGGTCATGCGATGGTATTACCTTTAGTTCAGGAATTTCTTTAAACAACCTTAAAAGATTCCCTCTATTTAGTGTGTCTTGCCTTCCTTTAGTGCAATATTCTGGTACAAATGTCAACTTTGAAGTGTTCTCCCTCCTGTTATTTTCAGAGCAGCTGACACTTCCCGAACTGTCCTCTTTTCCTACCTGTATATTTTTTGTATTCGCGATTTCATTATCAATCTGGCTTTCTTGACTTTCCGGCTTATTTACCTCTTTTGACCCTTTCTCCAGTTTTCCAGCTTCTATATGTATTACTGGCCTTTTTGGCTCGCTTTGCTGGTCGATAGAGGTCATCTTACATAATCTTACTTTTCTGTTTATTGTGATTTTAATTGAGTTTTGGCTACTATGTTCTTTATTGTCTGTTATCTTGTGCGCCTTGTTACCTGGTGTTATTTCCCTTCTTTCCCATTGTTCTTGTTTTTTTTGCCCCCTTTCCCCTCCTAGCTGTTTGCCATCCGTTCTCTGGTCTGGTACCTCTCTCGTCTTTGGATATGATCCTAGACTGAACTTGCGGTGTATTTTCTGCCCCTTCTCCCTTTTCGGTATTTTGGATTTGTTTTAATTGCCTTGCTTTGGCCTCCTTTTCCCCGCTTGCAGCTTGAGTTCCGTTTTCTGGTCTGGAACCTCCTTCCTCATTAGATATAGGTCTTATTTGGACCTGCCATGTTTTTTCCACCCCTTCTCCCTTTTCAGTATGTTGGGTCTGTTCTAGTTGCTTTTTGAAATTCCTGGGGTTGGCGCGGATTCTGCAGTCTGCCGATAGTTAGATGTTATATGCAGCGTCTGATTCGTATTCTCTTTGGAAGTAGTGGCCAGAATTCTTGGTGCATTTTGCTTCCTATCAAAACTGTTACAATCCGTTGTATGATTTGGTTGATCTGGGCCCGTTATTGGATCCTCCATTGTACCTACTATCCACGCTTTATTTTCTTTCCTTTGTGTTTTTTGATTTGGAAAACTAGGGAAGATTTTCTCTAATTTTGTAGTTGATTGAATATTATGTTTTGCCCTACCCTTTCTAGCACGTTTTCTTTGTCTTTTTGTGAGTTTTGTAGTTTTTGACGTATCAATAGAGCTCCCTGTAACTTCGAATTGCTGGTCCCTTATTTCAGAATCCAGATCCTCTGTTTCCTTTTGTTCTGTTTCTCCTTTGTCAGTAACACATATCCCCTTGGATGTATTTTTTTCCTTTGACCGGATCCTTTCCCTCGTCGTCTTTTTGAGTTACCCCTTTTTGTTTGAAATTTGTTGTTAATTGCACTGACCCTAGGATATCACTTAATATTTTAGGTAGTTTTGCCAATGTATCTATTATTTTACCACAGCCGCAATTGAGCTGCTGGTTATGATTGTTTGTTTGTGGTTCAGGGGTTCCCCTGCGCATTACAAGGGAAGTAATTGAATCCAGCTTGGTGTTTATGCCTGCAATGTGACCAGCAATTAGGTTTATAAGGTCAATCTGGACTTCCATTTTATCTGATTGAAAGTTCAGAACCCCGATTACTTGTTCCAGTGTGCTTAATAGAGTATTACTCCATGGGGACGTATGCAGTTCATCAAGGGAATTTCCAATATCCTTAGACTCGTGATCACTCCTGCTTACAGATGAAATTGTTATCGGAGATGAAAAGTTTTAATTGATTTATATTCGTCGAAAAGCTTCCTTCCTCCTGTGCTTTCACCTGTTTGTCAATCCTGTTGACCGATGAAATTGTAATTGGTGATGACAAGTTTAGTTGATTTTTTTTCATCGACAAACTTCCTTCTTCCTGTGCGTTTGTCTGTGGGTCTTTTCTTTGAATCTGATTTGATGGAGTAGATACCACCATTCCTTACATCGTTCGGGGATTCCTGGATTTGGGTATTGGTTTCTAGTATTTGCACCATGTTGGCATAATTTGATATTGAAAATGAGCTTGCCCAGGCATCGTCCAGTTGCCTTTCCTGATCATCTGGTTTATTTTTTGTTTCCTTCAGGTGCTCATTTTTGTTGTCCTCATTTGAGCCTCTCCCTGGTGCTTGGTTTGTTGACGTGGTGATGTGGTGTTTCTGGGCTATTGCTGTTATCAATCTACTTACTTGCGCTTACATGATTGGTTTCAGTAAGTCTGAAGTTGTTTTTTGTGTGTTGGGGGTACTTGGCTGTTGCTGTATGGAAGGAGGACTTGTTTTACTGGAGGTAGGTACACACTTTTGCTCGACTGTTCCTGAATTATCGTAACCTGTTTTCGCCCTTTTTACTGGTACTATGGTACACGGCAGACATGCTGTTTCTACAGTTGGTGCGTAAATGGCGGCCATTGGGTCCTTTAGAAAGAAGAATTTCTGGATCCCGGTATTGTTACCAGGGCTAAAGGATGTTCTTTCCGGCGGTGGTGCCGAGACTAGCCTCTCTCTCTGTCTATGGGCCTTGCTTTTTTGGCTTATTTCTGGCCCTTGCTCTGTAACGTTTTTAGTCTTCTTTTTATTGTTTTTGTTTTTGCTTCTATACGCCTGCCAAACTTTCCCAGATCTCATGTTTCTTTGTTGCAATATTGCGATATTGGCTTGCATCCCCATGGGGGCCCTTGGGAGCACCACTGGTGACCTTTATTCAGTTGCAATAAGTGGTGGAATTGGGGTTAGTGTCACACTGTGATTGTTGGACCAATTTTTGCGGATCTACCGCGCTAGGCAGTGGAACTTCGGCACTGGCAGCCCTCTGTGTGTGATTAAGCAGGTTCTTTCGCTGCTGCCCCTGCGTCTCCTTCCGCAGTCTATCGAGGCACCGAAAGCCCCCCCTAACAAGCGCCCAATCGCCTCACCTCGGGTGAGGGAGGGCCAGTCTGTGGGGCGCTCTCCGTTATTCGGTGTTTGCGGCATTTGGGGTGTATGTGGCGTTTCTTGCAGTGCTCTTACTCACTGTTTGCTCACTGCCGCCGCTCAGTCCTCACACCACTCCTCTCCGAGCACAGAACACGAAGCACCAGAGCGCTGGTACCGGCGCTTTCCCACAGCCTCCGAGGGCCGGGGTCTCTCGCTGCACCAATGAGCCAGCGTGGCCTCACGGCAAGGCAGGGCGAGGCAAGGCGGCTTCAAATCTCAGGCCGTGGTTTTCGTGGTCCTCGGGTCCCGCACCGCTGCTCCCACTCTGCCGCTCCCGCTACTCCTGCTGCTCCGTGTACTCCGTGTGCTCTCCACGGGTCTCACGCAAAACCCGTACTGGCTGTGGCTGGAAGACACAGATTTGCTAGGGATTGAAGCACAGAAAATTACTTGAGGACAGCAATTTTCGAACAGAGAAGAAAATAACAGTTCAATGAAACTAAAATTACATACCAAATTTAGCTGTTAGACAAACTCACAAACTATTGTGAACGATTGAAAAATCAGATAGCAATGTAATCAATTAATAGATTCCATTATCCTAAGAGAAAGGAAAGCTTGATCTACATAGAAAAGTTTGCAGCCAAACTCAGAGAACGTGCTTGAACTACCTACGGATAGATTAAAGAAGGAAAGATGTATATTAAATAAATGAACTAATCTAGGTTGGCTATATCTGATCTAGATGCAGGGTAACCTTGATTCAGTTCTCAAATTATTGAATTAAAGACATTTTTCAGAAAGAAAAGCCAATATGAAAATTGGATACTTTAGGATAAGCACAGTTTATTAATATGCCCTAATGTCTTTCTAGCCAATATATTGACAGATTTAAGAAGAGAGGGGGAGCTTTCTAACTCCAGCCCTCTTGTAAACTAAGTCATTATTGGGTGTTGTGACAAAGCTATGTTTAATATTATGAAAGTTTTAGAATTTTTGAAAAATGATTCACTCTTTCTCAGGTTTGGGTACTGATTCACAGATGTTGTTAGATACAGACCACAACTTTATTAGTCAGGTGAGACTTCTCAGGGTTACATGCATACTATTGCATTGCAGAATAACTGAAATTTTGACAATATTTGTTGTCTCCCTTGTAGGTAGCTACCAAATTTCTTTTGTCCTGATAAAGGCCCCATGTGATTCTTCTTTTTAAGGGGTTGAAATGTTGACTTATGAGGGTTCCACCCTTATCATTCACTGTTAGACCACCTAAATCTGAATTTTGATTTTGTCGGATTTTGAAAGTAATTTTTGGTGCAATTGAGGTGATACCCCTGTATGTATGGTATATGTTATTATATTGTATGGTATTATGTTATTAGGCTCACTATTGGCACCTGCAATATATTGTCACTTGGAGCACTTACTTTGTCTATGCTATCTTGCGGATTATTATTGCAGATTCAAATAAGGCCAACTGCACCATTTAACTATGTTTAAACAATTATGTCAATGATTCCTAGGAGAACATTGTTCTTTGTTGATCGCATTACCCGAGTTCCTTGGAATAATGGGTACCCCTTGTGTTAGACTGATTACATAAAGGAGTAGAGGCATTATAAAAATAAATTAACCACCAGTGCCTCATTCAGTGTCTTTAATGGCTCTTGGGATAAATATCATACCATCCATAAAAAAAGTTCAAATGAAGAATTGCTGTCAACCATATCACCAAAGCCTGTCAAGGTGGATCTTATTTCCTTGGCACAATTTGGAAAACTACATAACTCACTACATAAATGCAACAAAAAAACAAGAACAGCACATCTTTTAGGATTGCTATTAAAACACATCTTTTCCCTTTAAATTCCTGAAGCAGCATCAGCAAGAATTTACAACAATCCAGTAAAAATACTTTTCCAAAATGAATAAATCAAAAGTTATTTTGCAACCAAAATCTAACCAGGGCTTGCGAGAATGTCAAAAGATTTGACCATCTTTTTCTTATGAATATAGACAGCATGCTACTTAAGAAAATCTGGGCTAATGCATTGACTATTTATGGCAACAAAACTAGTAATTCTAAAAAAAAAATTAGAAAAAATAGGAGTTAAACAAGAAAAGAAATGGAAACAACAACTTTAGATGTGTGATATAGTTCTGTTTAAATTAGACAACCTAAAGCATCATTTCTTCATGACCCTGGTTGCAAAGAAATACTTTGGCAGCATGTAATAAAAAATATTTTAAGAGATCTTAATACCAGTGTACTTAGAAATGAGCTTTTGCACTAGCCTATTAGTGATTCAGCCTTACGCTACACTGGGCATAGTTTAAAATGCTTTAATGTAGAATGACTTTAATTATGGAATAGTAATGCAACACGTTTGCTAGTTATTTCTGTACAGGTTCGACCTTGCTTTTGAGCAGCTTGCCATCCCAACAAGGGCTAGTGATGACAATCACTGGAGTTAATATATGGAATAGAAAGTAAAAAGTACTTATTTTACCAAGAACATGCTCAATGTTTGTTCAGTATTTATTAAGAGTCTTCCAAAAGTACTCCATAAGGTCAAAGCCATTAGATTGTTTTCTGGTTGCTCTATCAAGCCTACGTTTATGCATGTTTGAAAAATGGAGAACATATTGCACCACGTTAAATGCAAGTTGAAATGGGAAGCAAATAAAGTAAAATCTTTGGATATTGCAATTAAGAAGGCTATTGCAACCCTTGTTCTTACTACATTTGCCAGCATTAAAACCAAGTTGAATAAGGCATCACGAGATGATCCTGGCTAAATGAGGGTTCACACTAAGTTCAGAACAATCAGGCAAATATTCTTCTATGGATACTGTTTCTGTAAAACCTTCTGTGCATCACTTAGAACACATGCCTTTGAATCTCAGGGAATCCTCTTTAAAATGGCTTTGTGGTACCAAATGGTAAGTCTCCTAGATCCATCTCCAAAATAAAAAATTGCATTTTCCAAAGGTGGCAATGACACCTATTATCATAGATTTCCACTCATCTTTTGATCGATTAAGTGCAAGATGTTGTTTTTCTCTGAGTAACTCCAAATGGGTACATGCAGAATATGTTGCTGTAGTGTACATACCTTAGAAAGTTATGCCTTCTCTGACACAGGTATACCCCAAGTTAATCTGTTGGCTTCCCTCAAAAGCTAGAGTGGTTTTCTACCAAGTGCTTAAAGTTGTGAACTCCCAATACATATTGATATTTGCCACTTTATGGAACATTGTGAACTATATTTTCAAAATAAGGAAATGCTTTTAATCTCTTGCAAGTAACGGTAAATTGTTCAAATATACCAGTAAGCCCATCTCCTTCAATTAACTGAAGTAAAATATTGGGTTATAGCCTTGCTAGGTACCAGATTATCCAGATTTATGCTCTGGGCAAAACAATTTCTAAAACTGTGGTTTGCTTCGCTTTGCCCACACTTTTCAACTTCACATCTATAAAACAACTCTGTGGATATAATATAAGTTGATAAACCTAGCACAAAAACTCAAGCAAAGAACTTGCTGTTGCCATTACTGAAGAAATGTGCAATGCTGCCTACTGTAAACACATTTGTCACAATTTAGGTATGTGTATTCTAAATACCCAACTGTTCTACACAGTTATTTGCCTGAAACAAATACTCAATCAACATTTGAAAGAAACCAGTGAGTGCCTGGGATATGTGAAACCGCTGGATAATTTGCCACAACACATTAAAAGTGTTTTTCAAGACTCAAAACTTGTTGAAGGAGGATTTGAAAGGGCATCCTTGATGCTAGGAAAATGATAATTTCAGAGACTTAACCAGGCTGAGAATCTTCAAATATTTCTAAAAACTGTAACACCCATGGGCTTCAAGGTAAGCAAATGTATTTATTTAGAAATAATCTTTTGGATTGCTCTTCAAAACCTTGAATTCTGAAATGTCATCACGATCAATTTTTAAGAATGATCTTCCATCTCTGAGAAGAATTGGTGGTTACGAGTATGTTGAATCATTACTTTCCCAAATAGGACTGGGAACCTATTACCCTTCATTTGAATAATTGGTTTCTTGTTTGCTTATCTTGCCTTTTTCCATCTGCTACTCATTAGGTATGTTCCTGTTCTTTGTAGTTAATCTGCTGAATATTATTTTCTTACCTAGACATTACTAATGTATATATGTAGTAGTACCCTTTGTTCTTGCTTCCTAGTCTACACATTACTGAAATATTGGATAACTAGGTAAAAGCTATTTTTAAAATCTGCACTCTTTATCCCTGCAAACCAGTGGTAAAGTTCCAGTGCTCCTCCTTTCAACATGATGAAATTGGCATAACCCTGATTGGTATATTTAATTAGCTATACATCCCAGTTGTGGTACAAAGAGTACCTGGGTTCTGTACGTTAAATGTTACTAGAGGGCTTTATCACCTATTGTGCCATCCAGCACAGTAACAGTGCAAACATGACTGCATACCTACCTTTTGTAGCCTAGCTGTGCAGTTTTAAACTCCAAATTTGACCAATCAAAATAATCCCTCTTGACAGGTTAAAACCTTTCTTTTATATATCAATAAGTCACCCTTAATTAGTCCTTACTGCCTAAAATGCATGGCATTTAAAAGTAGGACATGTAAATGTTTAATGTTACACATGTCATTAGACTGAAAAAGCCCCAAAATCTATTTTCACTGTAGCAAAGCTGGCTATTCCATAAGAAGGAACTGGGATACATTATCAAATTTCTAAATGTTATTACCAATTAGGAAACCAATACAATATCATTCCTGGACTTTTTGAAATTTTTAGTAAAAGCCCAGTTCACCAGTGAAGTCAGATTTTTGGAAAAGGTATGTTAGACCTGTTATCCTTAGGGTAGTCTTCCCCCAAACTTGTTGTTTACTTACCTCCTCTTTTCGTTGGCTTTAGGACTCTGAACACTTTACCACTCCAAACCACTACTAAAGTGCATGTGCTTCTCCCCTAAACATGATGACATTGGTGTATACATGATAAGCATATTCAGTTTACTTATAAATCCCTTGTAAAATGTTATACCATATACCCAGGACCTGTAATCTAAATGCTACTAGTGCGCCTGCAGCACTTGTTGCGCCACTTACACAAGTAGCCTTTCAAACCTGTCTCCGATCTGCCATTGCAAGGCCTGTGTGTGCCATTTACTGTCACTTCGACATGCCATTTAAGACCACTTGCAAGCCTTAACTTCCCCTTTTATTACGCATAAGTCACCCATAAGGTAGGCTCTAGGTAGCCTTAAGGACAGGGTGCTGTGTAACTAGAAGG
Source organism: Triturus cristatus (assembly GCF_964204655.1). NCBI lineage: Eukaryota > Metazoa > Chordata > Amphibia > Caudata > Salamandridae > Triturus > Triturus cristatus. The sequence goes on from NC_140595.1 coordinate 564,931,986, forward strand.
TCGGATATCTACTTTTAAATCTTTTACATGTCCTTATAGGGATAAACAGCTACATTTGTCTTTTACTTCAGTAAGGCCTACTCCTCTCATAGGCTGGCATTGGGAATTCCTTAAAACACTTTAAAGCTGTAATTCCTGATTAGAAAGGAATAGCTGCATCATATTTCATATCTTTGGAATGACAATGATAAATCATCTTTACTGGTAAAGTTGGATTTAACATATCTTTTTAGAAATGCCACTTATACAAAGTGGACATTTCTCTGCGCTTACTGCTCTTTGTGCCTTGCAGCCTGTCTCCAATATACATCTGGAATGGGTGACAACTACACTTTATCGTTTCCCTGTAGACCGCTGCAAACACTGGAAGGGTTAGTGTGACAGACAACTCATCTGCATTCATCTACATTCTGATAGCTTTTCCTGGGCAAGGAGAGAGAGGAGAACCTGATACTTAAACCTGAATTCTGTGTCCACCTCCCCACACAAAGGGCTGATTACCCACACCGATAGCTTGGCAGGCTGGAATGAATGGAGACCTATGCACTACAAGGGCCTGCTTTAAAGACACCCCCAATTCAAAGGCACATTTGGGTAGAAGTACTGGGGCTCTGACCCTACCAAGACCGTACATAATGGACCTGTGAAGAACTCTACCAGGAGTAAGGGCCGCTGTGTTGCAATGATTGCAACTCTTTGACTGCTGCTCTGAAGGAACTGCATTCTGCTTTGTTGAACTGCCCTGCTGCCTGCTGATCTCTGCCCTGAGGAGGACAAGAGCTGCAAAAAGAACATATGATGGATCGAATGCTGAACAAATCGTACATTCTCTCCCAGTCACAGATCCGGGTTAAATCCATCTTTTTTTTGCATGCCTCGCAATTCCAATTTAGACCCAGCCATATGCAAATCAGTCTTGACCCTGCTCCCCATGGTTACAGTCCAGCCCAAACTGCCAGGCCAGGTCCTACCTGGACCAGAAACAAACATCCTGGGACTGGTTTCGGGATATCGCTTCTCATCCGCCAGGCTAGCTTTAAACTGGTGGCGTAGCGAGCAAGGGACCCACGTCCGGGCATATCCTTCCCACTTAGGGCGACATTTGCAAAAAGAACAGATGCTGGATGAAATACTGAACAAATCAAACATTTACCCCCAGTCACAGATCTGAGTTACATCCATTTTTGTTTGCACACCATGCCATGCCAATTTAGACCCAGCCATATGCAAATCAGTCTTGACCCTGCTCCCCATGGGAACAGTCCAGCCCAAATTGCCAGGCCAGCTAGACTGGCTGATTAGGGTTGATACCCCAAAAACGGTCCCAGGATGCTTATTTCCAGTCCAGTGAGGACCTCGCCTGACAGTTCGGGTGGACTGGTCCCATGAGGGGCTGGGTCAAGACTGATTTGCATATGGCTGGGTCCAAACCTTGGTGGCATAGTGAGCAAAAGAACAATGGATTAAACCCAGATCTCTTGACTGGGGGTGAGTGGTTGAAAATTTTCAGCACTCAGTCTATCATCTTATGTTTGCTGAGGAGAAGGACTTGGACCCATCTCACATGGATCCAGATCGACTCCAAGTGCTTGCTGGCTTTCCCCTTCTTCTGAAGTCTCAGGGCCATCAAATACTTCCTCCAAGTCTGCAACAGCACCTGGACTCCGCCATCTGTTAGTCCTGCCCTGCCAAGAGGTGCCAATCCAGCCCTAGGCTCTTAAAAGGTGATTTCTGCTGTCCAGAAACATCAAAATTGACACACTGATGACTTTGCACCAATCGGGACAGACGCATTGCCCTTAGACGCAGGAGCCGATCAACATCTCCTCGACAGACTGTGCAGGTCAACGACGATGGACATCATGGCTCAACAATGGTACAGTGCCTGCAACGTAAAGGGTTCTTCATCAACCTTGTGGGTCGGAACCAATGCATCAAAACTTCAATGCTTTGCTCCATCCAAGGTACTTTCTCAACGGGACCTGAGTGAGTGCTGTAGCTGGCCTGTCCTCCACCCTGGTGGGCTTGAACTTTGGATTTGGCAAGGTCCAGAGCGACCTCCAGTAACCCCTTAGCACTATTGACTTCTCAGCATTACTTTTTAATTTAGTCTTTAAAAATTCATAGCTCCACTTATACTTATTGGATTTTTGTCATTTTGGTCTTGTTTTACGCATAGAATTATTCTCTATTTTTCCAATACTCTGCATTATATTGTTTGTGCTTTTTTTGTTGTGTTACTATGTGTGTGTGCTGCACAAATATTTAACACATTGCCTCTTTAGATAAGCCTGAGGGCTCTCTGCCAAGCGACAAGAGGGTGAGCACAGGTCATCTTTGAGTATATGTCTAGCTTACCCGGACTAGGGTTGTGGTCCCTATTTGGACAGGATGCATAACTTTGCCAAGTAGGGACCCAATTTATAACAAGGTAATTGTAAAAATGTATCTTTTGCCTGCCTTAAGCCTCTTGAGGCCCATTTGCATGAGCTCCAACTTTTACCTGACAGCTGAATAGCCCCCTTGATGAAATGAGTAAACAGCTTGCAGAGAAGGACAAAGGCCTTGCGTGTGGAGGAATTATGTCTGTTTCTCTGGCAGGGTGACAATATTGCATGTGCCTAGGAGCTTGATTAACTTCAAAGAGGCATACCCTGACAAAGGCAAATGTTAGCTGACACCGGGGCAAGGCCCTCCTTTGTTACCAAGTCAGGCAGGCAACAATCCCAGTGGGAGAGGAACTGCCTCCAGAACAGTTTTAGATTGACTACAGAAGAGGGGTTGGTCTGGAGTGGGAACACAAACTCTGCACGGGGGAAGAGGGCTTCTGTCATCTCGGCTTTATGTAGAGAGGGAAGCTGTGGGATTACTTGCAGTATGGCATATCAGAAATGCTGCAAAATCAGTAGGGTTACCCCTGGGAACTTTTACTTCATTGTTTAGGAAGGAGTGGGGGGAGTGGCTGGTTGCCGGGTAAGGCGACTGTGCTGAGCTAAAGCTCCTGTGGAAAACCTGGGCCCGACAACAAATCTGCCGCATCAAGGCTGTGATTATGCCCCCCAAACTGTGAGAAGCGACTGGGGAATCCAGATATGTAGGAGGGGGCTCTCTGGGGTACTCTGCTGCAGCGCATTAGGCCGAACAGAGCAACTAGGATGAAAGGTGCAGTGATGGCGGCCACAGAGGAGGAGCAGCTTGCGGCCATGGAGCAGACACTCCTGAAATTTCTTCACCCCCACAAAGGAGAGAGTTGGGTGATTGCTGTAGAGGGAGCGCTAGGTGGCGCCTGACCGGCATGGCTGCCTTTCAGTAAGGCTCCCGGCGCCGGACCCCACAAATCCTCCTGGCTCCGTCCTAGACTGCCCTGGCTGGCTCGATCTGGGCGCGGAGGCGTGCGGAGCTGCCCTGCTGTCCCGGGCCCGATCCTGAGGTGCCGTTGTTATCGCGGGACCCGCCTGGAAGCCGCGGAGCCAGACCGGCGGTGGACGGCGGCGGCTGTGGAGCTGAGACGCAGGCGAGCTGCAAATTGAGCCCGCGGCGCCCACGAGGGGTGTAGGCCCGACCCTGCCGGTGGGGGAGGGGCGGCGTCCACGCGGCTGCCGCGGGCCCTGACGGAGCCGGAGAAGCGAGGCCCTGATCTGATGGCGACCCGTGGAGGCCCAGGAGTGGTGAGACGGACCCCCACGAGCAAAATGGTGCGGTGGAGCAGGCGGTGAGTGCGGCTGCGAGGGACAGAATCGCTGGGGCCACTGTGGGGGCCGGGTGCGGAGGGGAGACCCCCCCCCATCGGGCTGGGCATCGGCGGCCGGGGGCCCGGGCCCCCCCTCCTCCTCCTGTCTGCAGTGTGGCACTGGCCCCGTTGTACCGAGGCTGCCTGAGGGGTTCCGGGTGCTGAGGGGCCCTCTTCTGGGTTCGGGCCGCGCACCGGTGGTCGGGGGGGAGTGTGTGCCATCCTCCCCCTCCCATTGCTCCGTGACTGGCCTTGCTGGGGGTGCGGTGCTCCGGGCCCCGGAAGGAGAGGTCCGACTTGTGGTGACGTCCCCCCTTTGGAGTTGGGGGTGACCGCGCTGGTGAGGCGCCCCCTCAGAGGGGTTGGTTGCGCGCACGCATCGAGGCCTTGGCGGTCTGTCATCTGCGAGGCAGTCGGGAGACACTACATAGGCCCGGGGCCCTGAACTGAGGTGTGGGACCTCGCCTTGTCCGTGGAAGGCTGCGGGCACTGCTGTGGCCGGGGGTGTGACTGGCTGTCCTGCTGGGAGGCCCGCCAGGGCATGAGCGGTGGGTCTGGAGGTGCCTGGCCATTTCTCTACGAGGGATACCCCGGCCATGCCTCCATCTGCCTCCACTTCGCCTCGTCAGCATCCGCCGACGTCCTAAAGGGGTATTCCCAACCCGTTGCCCGGCCTCGCTGAACGCTGCGCCCGGGGCGCCCCCACCATGGGTAAGGATAAGGCAGCCAAGCCGACGCCCGTGGCCACCCAAACCAGGATGGACAAATTCACAACCTCTGAGAAGGGGTCCGGCCCTACGGGCGAGCCGGCCCCGGCCCCCATTGCGGACCTTGCCGCCATCCTGCAGGCCATCAACTCGTCTCGCGCCTCCCTGGAGGGCATGGTGGGAGAGGTCAAGGTGGATGTTGCTCTTCTCCGGCAGGACTTGCGGAACGCTACCACCCGCATCTCGGAAGCCGAATCCAGAATATCCACCGCTGAGGATGACATCCGCCACCTGCAGGACCAAGTCCAAGAACTGACCACCCACTCCAAAGAACTACACCGCCGGGTCGAAGATGCAGAAAACCGCGCCCGGCGCAGCAACCTGCACCTGGTGGGATTCCCGGAGGGGGTCGAATCGGGCCGGGCGGACGACTTTATGGAGTGCTGGTTCAGATCCTGGATGCCGGTGGACAGCCTCTCTGCCTCGTTCGTAGTGGAGAGGGCCCATTGATCCCTGGCCCCCAGGCCCCCTGGTGCACCCCCCGGCCCTTCATCCTCAAGATCTTAAATTTCCGAGACAGGGACGCCATTCTCCGCGAGGCCTGGCGCACAGACACCCTCCACTACCAAAATCACAAGATCATGGTCTTCCCGAAGTGAAACAGAAGATGCGCTCCCTGGGCCTCCAATACCAGCTTCAGTTCCCGGCCCGCCTTCGGGTCATCTTCCAGCACAAGATATTGTTTTTCGATACGCCACGAGCGGCCTTGTCCTGGTTAACGGAGGAGCACTCCCTGCACCGCTCTGGATGTGGATCGCCTATGGGCGGGCGGGGGGGGCGGGGGAGGCCCCGGACATCGAGGACCCGCCGGCGGCACTGCACGTTACCCCGGGAGCGCACGGCGGAGGAGGCGATCATCACGCGCTCCGGGGGGCGGCCGCGCCGGGGGTCGAGGGCCTCTTCTGCCTCCTCGGCTACACCCGCCAGTCCCGCTGCTGGCGGGCGGTGGGCCGTGTCACCCCGGCTGGCGGGTCCCGCAGCCCGGCCTGCCTCGCATGTGGACACCTCGGACCTTTCTCGCAGCCCTAGCATTTGACACTCTGTGTTTCGTCGGGGGGGGTCAGGGGGTTGCTGGTGCTCGGGCCTGGGCTGGAGTGCTCCGGTGTCTGTGTTGCTCTTGGCCAGGGCAGGTGAATCAGGCTTGATTTCTGTTGTATCAGGGGTCCACTAGTGCTCAAGCCCGAGCGTTTTAGCTTGGTGGTTGTTCCATTTTGTTCGGGCGACAGATGCTTCTGTTTTCGAAGTATAGGGTGGGGGGTGGGGGATTGGGGTTGGTTTGGGGCTGTTTCTTCCTCCTAGGGAAGGTTTTGTTGGTGGGGGGTGACTCCCTCTTTGTTGTTGTTCCACGGCATCTTGTAACCTTTGACCTGCTCTCCTGCTCGATGTCCCGCTGTCCTTCCTCTCTGGGGGCTTGCGCAGCCGCGCCTCCATTGACCCCCTTTTCTGTCCTGGACCATGGCTGACCTGCCTGTTCCCAAGGCCGCCATGCGCGTATTGTCCTGGAATGTCAATGGTCTTTTAGATCGCTTTAAACGCATGGCGGTCCTTAAATATGCGCAGTGTGCAGAGATTGATGTGCTCCTCCTCCAAGAGACCCACCTTCTGGGCAATAAATGTCCCTTTCTTACCCGCTATGGTTATGATAGGGTGTGGCACTCAGGTTTTGCGAGGGGATCCCGGTGGGTCGCTATCCTGCTCCGCAAGTCCTTTCCCTTCGTCCTGCCCAGGTGCACTTGGACCCCCAGGGCATGGTAGTGGCGGTATGTGGTACTCTTGAGGGGTGACCCCTCACCTTGCTGTCCCTTTACGCGGCTCCGTCCCTCCTATCATCGGCCCTCTCTTACACCGCGGGCCTCCTCCCGACGCTTCCGGCGGGCTCACTCATTCTAGGCGGAGATTTTAATCCTGTCTACACGCCCCATCTGGACTCGACGGGACCGATCTCCCTGGCCCGAGTCGCTCGCGCAAAGCAGCTCTCGACCTGGGCTGAATCTCAGGGCCTGTGCGATGTTTGGAGGATCTGGCACCCACAGGCTCGCCGGTACACCCACACGTCGGCGGCTCATCACTCCCATGCCCGGATCGACCTCATCTTCGTCCCGTCTACCGAATGCGCAGAGATGCAGGATGCACGCATTCTCCCGAGAGGCCTCTCGGACCACTCGCCAATGCTCCTTGCTCTTGGCCCACCGCCCCTTTCTGCCCATCCGATGTGGCGTCTGAACGCTTGGTTCCTCCACGACAAAGCTCTTCGGAAAGTGGTCGGTGGCGAGATAGCTGATTATTATTCTCACAATGCGGGCTCCGTCCCCTCCTTTGCCGTCCTTTGGGAGGCCGGCAAGGCGACTATTCGGGGGGCTGCTAAGGGGCATGTGCAACGGCAGAGACGTGCTCAATCCCAGCAACTCGCGGCTTGCGAAGCTCAAGCCTTGGAGCTGGAGCGACACCAGGGGACGTTGGGAGACAGCACACGGTTGCGCCGCCTGGCCTTCCTGCGCGAGGAAATTCGCCTACACTCTCTGGAGGCGGCGAAGACTCTGTGGCACTCCTCGGTGGCCCGGGTATACGGATGGGGAGACAAAAACGGTACACTTCTCCACCGGCTGGCCACTTACCCCCGGGCGGGCAGGATCATTCCTTGCCTCAAGGATTCTGCAGGCGGAACCCAAACGGTCTCGGTGGCAATGGCCCAAACTTTCGCTGACTATTATTCCCGGTAATATCGAACCCGGGCGTCTGAGATCTCCCTTGAGGAGTTGCTGGGGGCGACTGGGGCGGTGCTTGGGCGGCTGGGACAGGAGGTTTCTGAGACCCTCGATTCGCCTATCGCGCTGCAGGAGATTGAGGAGGCGATTAGCCGCCTGGCGCCGGGAAGACCCCGGGACCAGATGGGTTCCCTCAGGAATACTATGCTCACTATCGTGAGACCCTGGCCCGAGGCTTCGGGACCTGTTTGCAGAGGTGGTGGAGAAGGGTTCGTTCCGGCCTGAAACGGACACAGCTACCATAGTTGTCCTTCCCAAGACGCAGCCCCCATCGCAGTCCTGCTCAGACTACCGGCCGATATCCCTTATTAATACCGAGCTCAAGATCTATGCCATGGTCCTCGCGCAGCGGTTGCGCCCGTCTCTCGCCTCCCTGGTCCACCCGGACCAATGTGGATTTATGCCGGATCGGGGGACCAGACACTGCCTGCGGCGCCTGCATCTCGCCCTGGCTCACCGAGGACGCCTTTCCCCCTATCTGGCCCCTCTGCTGGTCGACTTTGAAAAGGCCTTCGACTCAGTGGGGTGGGCATACTTGGGTGATATCCTGGAGCGCATGGGCTTCGGTCCCCGGTTCCGTGCTATGGTCGCTGTCCTGTATGCGAGCCCGCGGGCCCGTGTATTGGTCAATGGGGCTCTATCCCGCCCATTTCTCATATGTCGAGGGACGTGTCAGGGATGTCCGCTCTCGCCCCTCCTATTCGCTCTGGCCATGGAGCCACTGGCTGTACTGATTCGGTCGGACCCCACTCTCCGCGGGTGGGACTGGCCAGGTATGACCCCTGACAAGATTGCCCTCTACGCAGACGACGTCCTCCTCTATCTTTCTGATTAAAGCGACCTCGGGACCCCGGGTCTGCCAGATTCTCCGCCGGTTTGGCCAAGCATCGGGTCTTCATCTGAACCCTAAAAAATCCGTACTGGTCCCGTTACACCCGTCGAGGGAGTGTTTTGACTGGCAATCTGACATTCCCCTCCGGAGACTCTCATTTAAATACCTGGGGATCTGGGTCACCCTCCTTCCGGAACTCTGTTGGGCCCTCAACGTGGCTCCCGTAGTCAACAAGACCAGATCAGATATGCTTAGGTGGCAGTCACTCCCATTGAATCCGTTGGGGAGGGTCGCCCTCTATAAGATGATGATCCTCCCCAAGTTTCTGTACATGTTACAAAATACTCCGTGCCCCTTTCCGCGCCCGTGGTTCCGGGAACTGGATAAGATGGCGACTAAATTTCTCTGGGGCGGCGGCAGGCCCCGGTTGGCCTTAGATCACTGCAGGGTCCCCTCCTACGACGGAGGCCTGAGCATGACTAATCTGTATCTATATTATTTGGCCACCCAACTGCTGGTGATTCATGACTGGTTCTCGAATGGGTGGGATGATCCGGCCTATCGACTCGAGGTGCAATGTCTCGGGTTCTCCTCTATCCAGAACATGCTCTATGGGGCGACGGTTCCCCTCTCGCTCCCCGATGTCGTGCGGGCCCCTTTTCTGGCATGGCGCGCAGCTTTGCGGCATACCCGCTGGTCGGGGATGAAAACACAGCTCACACCGCTTTGGCACGGAACATGGCTGCGGGAGGTGGCGGGACTTGAAGGATTTCGGCAGTGGGATCTTCTTGGGATCTCCAGCCTGGGCGATATATGGCGGGGGAGCCACATGTGTTCCTTCCAGGAGCTTCGGACCCGCTTCTCGTTACAGCCTTCCCAATTTTATAGATATCTTCAGCTGCGTCATGCGGTCCAAGCCCATGTCCCTCTGGACTCCAGATTGCCTGCTCATAGCCCGCCCGAGGCTCAGGTGATGTTAGGGTGTCTGGGGAAGGGGGGAATATCCCGCATATATAAATCCCTGATTAACAATACCCCGGTAGATTGGAGCAGACTAAAACAGCGATGGGAGGCTTGGGTGGGGCCCCTGGATGATGCGGACTGGAGGGACGCCCTTATGGCACCTCGATCGCTTACCACTTCTGCCAGGTTGCGGCTCATCCAACTTTACTATCTCCACGCCGCTTATCTGACTCCGGACCGCCTATATCGTGCAGGCCTCCGCATGGACGCCTCATGTGCTCGCTGTGGGGTGGATCCGGCAGATTTCTTCCATATGGTATGGTCTTGTTCCCGCCTGGAGAGTTACTGGACAACGATTGAAACCGAGCTAACTGAAGTCCTGGGATGGGAGGTCCCCCATGACCCTAGAATGGCTCTGCTGGGCATAACGAACGGTCTGGACGGGTCCCGTAACGAAAAGTACTTTCTAACTACTGCCCTAATGGTAGCCAAGAGGGATATAGCGGCCGTGTGGTCACAGCCGGACCCGCCCAGAGGGGCTACCTGGAGTAGAGGGGTGGATTGGTGTGCCGCTCAGGAGCGGTCGATGTACGCTGCCCGGGGCTGCCCCAAAAAATTCCGCAAAGTATGGGGGAAATGGCTGGGGGGCCTGTTTTGAAGGGTGGGGGCGCAGAGGGCGGGGGGTTGGGGAGGAGGGGTGGGTTTTTGCATTTGCTTGTCAATGCTTCCATGATTGGTTTTATTGATGCCAAGTTCAGCGATCTGTTGTATGTCATCCTTGATTTTGTCTTCTATGCAGAAATAAAAATGTGCTTATAAAAAAATCCTTGCTGAAGAGCAGCCATTCTGGGAATAGAGAAGTGTGTAGCAGGCTTCGGTGGCACACAGGGAATTCAGGGAGACCACTCTGCTGAGGGCCCTGGGATATCTCCTCCAACATCACTACAGGAGAACTGCTGGAAGTACTGACAGTGGTCCAGGGAAATTTCAGTGAGAAGGCTCAGGAGGCCGGACAGGACACTGGATTCTTTTCAGAAAGCAGTGCCCTTGCATTTCCACCATCACTGGAAGCTCAGAGGTGAGGAGAGGTGACACAGTTATTCGAAGGGAGAGATCCCGAGTTCTCTTGGTGAGCAGTGGATTACACCTGGCGTTGGTGGGGACTGCAGACCCCAGGAGTGGTCATCTCGAAGTAGGATCATTGGGTTGTAATGCCCAAAGTCACTCAGCACCTGAGAAGACGGACCCTGCTGTGAGTACCTACATATCCCCAGAGATGAGACTGGGCAATGAGAGGAGGGTCTGCAAAGGGGTGTACTGACATCGGAGGAGAGTCCATAATTTGTGTGAAACCTAAGGATTGATGGCCCCGGACATCCAGGATAGTGTTTGGCTGGCCGATAGAATGGGCCTTTCTCCTTAGACAACCTGTTGTGCCGGCCCGCATGCCACGCCGCCATGAAGCCAAAAGTTCTAGGAAATTAAACCTTTCTGAGGTCGTGGCTGGAAAATGTAGGGCAGTTCAACAGGGATCATGGCGGTGACTCTGGAGTCTATGTCAGGGGAGTCAGAAGTGTAGGACACCACTCTAAATACCCTATTGAAAGAACTGTTGGAGATCAAAGTTTTCATTAGCACAGTGAATGCAACAGTGTTACCACCTCGGTGGAAGTACAATGTTTGAGGGACCACATCTCCAGCTTTCACACTAGGTTATCTGGCATGGAACAGAGGCTGGCAGATATGGAGTCCAGGTGGGACAATGTCCCAGTGTGGCTCTCAAACATCTGGGAGCTCCTACGGAAAATCATTGACCTGGAAGACCGGAGCCACTGGAATAACATCCATATAGCTGGGATTCCGGAGGAGAAAGAAAGGGATGATATGAAACGGTTCCTCGGACAACTGCTGCCACCCTACTCTCAATGACTTTTGACCCGCCCCTGGTATTTCAGAGAGCTCACATGGTAAGGTTTCAGCAGCGCCCCACTACGGACTGTTCCCAATAAATCCTTGCCTATTTCTGTAGACATCACCATGCCCCTCAGATTCTGGATGCAGCCAAAAGGAATGGACCTTATCTGTATAAGAAGAGTCGGATGCTCATCACATCGGACTTCTCCTTTGGAACACATAAAATAAGGAAACACTTCATGGCACTCTGGCAATGTCTCTGGGAAAATTAAGTGAAATATGGTCTGTTGGAGCTGGCGAAAATGCTCATCACTTTAGGGAGCAAGACCTGGGAATACACTAATACGGAGGAACTGGAAAGATCTTTCCTGCAACTGCCCAGCTTTCCACTTCTAACTGGACCTGCCCTTGATCCTGCTACAGGCTTCTGCTGGTGTGAGTCTTTATCCACAAGTGCTGTCCTCAAGGTCCTGGACCCTTGGCCAGTCTCAAAGTATATGTTTCCAAACTTTTCCTGAAACCTGGGACTTAGAAACGCTTTGGTTTCAAGCACCGCTAGAATTTTTACTGCTGATTTTCTACAAATACTGAAATTGCTATTTTACGTCAGGGATCCTCGGGCCTTTAAATTGTGGAATTTTTGTACTTTATTTTACTGAGAGTGTGGTGCACAGGTGAAGTGCCCCGCTCATTTCTGCACATATTGCAACCATTTTCATGAAGCCAGACATACTGCACAGTTAGCGGTCTAGTCGCTACAATGCACTGCTCGTGGCCGAACTCACGCAAAAGTCAAGCCCGTCTGTGCCCAAATGGGCCCAGGGACCAGGTATCCTGCTCACTTCATGTTGGAAAGATAGTGCTTTTCCTCGGACCAGCTGAAAGCACTGCGCCCTATATGCTTAGAGGTATGTTTAGCATCTATGGATCCTCAAGCTGTCGTATAGTTGCAGATTCTGCCATGTTTCCTGCAACCACATTAATATTACCGATGGGGTAGTCCATGAAGAGAGCTCATGCAACAAGGGTTCTGGTCGTAAGAATGCTAGGGCCTCATTTAATTTTATTAGTTTGAACGGCAGCTTCCTAACAAGCCACCAGCAACACATTCACGGCCTTCTGGTGGACAAGACCCCTGATGCCTTGTTTCTGACAGAAACTTGGCTACATGATGCATCTATGCCAGTTATCATTGCCTCATTGCCAAGCAATTATTGTATAGTCAGAATGGAACGTAAGGACAAGGCAGGAGGTGGAATAGCCATCGTCTTTAAAGACATTTTTCTGTGAAAAATGGAGGCGTTTCCTCTCCCTGCTTGTGAAGCTCTATTTTTCTCACTCCCTCCTATGCCCAATTGCACGGTCTTTGGTTTGTTATTGTACCATCCTCCTGAATATGCTGGGCTTTGGAGCATGACAATACCTGATTCGATTGCTCGCAACATGCACAAGAGCACCAATTTTATCCTATTGGGAGATCTAAACATTCACTTGGAGGATTCTACCTATAAGGTCACCCAGATCCTCATTGAGGACCTGGACACCCTGAATTGCAATCTCACAAATTCTGCTCCCACTCACAAGGCTGGCCATCTCCTTGACCCCATAATGTCCACATTTACGGGCCTCACTACAGAGCCTCATGTGCCTCCACTCTGGTCAAATTACTTTGCAATGCCTTTTCACATACCCTTCCACTCTTTACCCTCTTTGAGCATAGCTAGGTGTTAGAAATGGGGGTCTCTAGTTGGCAATGGTTTACACCTTTATCCAAATAGGGACCCGTTTCTCCAGTCAGGATAAGGGGGATACACTCCTAAAATAACCCCTGCTCACCCCCTTGGTAGCTTTGCACGATCTGTCAGGCTTATCTCGGAGGCAGTGTGTGAAGCATTTTCACATAACCCACAGGAATACAGTGAACACACTGAAAAAGGACACCACACCAATTTTCCAAAAATAACAAATATTTATCTGTGCAAACAAGACCAAAACGATAAAAGACCAACGTACAGTAATCAAAAATAGGCACTTTGCAAGTATGACTTAAAAATGCAGTTCCTTGAAGTCAGTAGCTCCGTCTGTTGCTCCAAGAAAAACTGATGCAGCACGGAATGCAAAATTCCTCCCTTCGTCACAGATCATAGATCACACACAATACTACATACGCTGGTGGGGCCCATAACACCAACATACACCCATCTAATAACCTGTTTCAAAGAGGAGATTGTTCCACTCGCTGTAATGGAAGAGAGTACTCACATAACCCTATTCATAAAGATCTAAACTTCACCTTTAGTACTCCTCCCATGTATAGGCCATGGATCTACTAGCCGCAGGTTGAAGTGATAACGAAATCTATAACATCATTTACATAAATACATTTTCTCAAATAATAACGACCGAACACAGTTCTTGTAATAAATATTTAATTTTATCTAAATAATTGAAATTCGATTCTCTGGGTTTTAATCAAGCAAAATAGATCATCATAGTTACCTATTCTGGCTAAAAGTCGCCCTCTAAGTCAAAATCTTGGTCATCAGTTCATACTGTCAGAGTCTTTGGAAAACAGCTGTCCTGCAGTGTCACCGTCCTCTCCTTCAGCATAACGTCAGGAAATCGCAAATCTTCTGAAGGGTCTCGACCGAAATCTCTCAGAATAATGATCCCCCTAACCTTTCTAGTCTACCATTTGTATAGTAAATTTACATTCCAAAGTGTAACGATTGATATTTTGAACAAGTTTGATTGGTCCGTTGGGGAAAGTTCGACTTCTTTCCCATACATATAATGTGTCTTTAGATATAGTTCCAATCCACGCAATAGTATCTTCTCATTGTTTCTTTCAGAGCAGCTGGCCGAAAGCCCAGGAAATAGCCTTGGTTGTCACAGTTGAGTCGGGGTCGTGTAAAGGCCGCGGCAGCTGATGGCGAAGCATGCGCACTTCACCCAGAGATGCTCATAATGGAGTTGTTCTCGTCTAACAGGGACGTTGGCCATTTTGTGGCCACCAAATGGTCAACTTAAGCAAAGAAACACAAAAATGTAGTTAATACATAGAAATGACTAATAATCTGTTATCCCCTTACTAATACCCATATGTGTATGTATTTATCTAGCAGAAGCAACACTTAATACGGGTTATATTCACATTAATAAAGCACAAATCACAGATACATCACGGAAGCAACATACAATCATGCAATTTCTAAATATCTATTATTAATATACATACAAATTTAGTTTACGTCATTAATTAGGCCATGCAACTGCAATTCCCACGTGTATTTCTTATATTAGTAATGTTGATTAATTCACACAGCAAACCATTAATATAATTACTATTAATTAATTAATCTTATTAACCTAAACATGCAAAATGGAGAGGGTATACGATTTTAAGAGAGAACCCCACTCCAGCACAGCGGTGCTGAAAACAACATAATACAACAATTCCGGCCGATTACGTCTGTGCTGACCGGTGATCTTGTCATCAGACTCTTATACTGTACCTTTTGTTCCGGTCGACCGCATTGATGCAGGCCAGTCATGGCAAACGTCGCGGTTGCGCTGTGAAGTATAGAAGTGTGGAGTGCGGTGCCTTCACGTCACAGTGCAGGGAGCGGCTCGGTGACAGTTGTCCAGCGGCACCGGTGAGACCAGGGCTGGGGTGTGGGGTGAGGTGGTGCTCGTTGCAGTGTTGACAGGTCTTGATGCAAGCGACCGAGACGGTTGATGGGAGTTGGAGTCGGTCGGCCCAGACTGCGGTGTGGGATGAGGCGGTGCGTTGTGTGACTTGAGTGGTGCCCCCAAACCACGGTGTGGTCACTGGTGTCGCAGTCCGCAGGCAGCGTCGCCAGTGAGACCAGGGCGGCAGAGTGAAGTGAGGCTGTGTGGAGTGCGGTGCCTACAGCTCGCAGTTCAAACAGCGGCTCGGTGGGGGCGGTCATAGTCGGTGAGACCAGGGTTGGGGTGCCTTCAGGACATGGACCCAGCAGCGGTGTCAGTAATGGTCATGGCTGCTTTCACCCTCTGTGGTTCCTGAGATAGTACCCAGAGGTATGTGAAGTCTTAGCTGTCCCTGAGACTTCATGAACAGGAGGCAAGCTCTATTTCAAGCCCTTGGAGATACTCAGCACAAATAAAGAAAGTTCAATCCAGTCCTTTCACTGCCCAAGGCAGAAGCAGCAACTGCAGGCTAACCCAACAAAGCAACAACATGGCAGTACTCCTCCTAGAAGTTTCTCCAGCTCTTCTTCTTGGCAGGTTCCTTGATTCCAGCGAGTTCTAAAGTTCTGGAGTCTCTGCCCCAATATTTATACACATTTTTCTTTGTTGTCTTGGGCAGAGAGTGTCTGTGCTTAGTCCAAACCAGTTTGGGCTCTCTGGCCCAGCTTCCCAGCAGGAGGTGGAGACAGCATTGTCCAAGGCAGACCTGGCCCATTCAGGTGCAAGGAAATCTCCTCCCATTACTCCAATTGCAACCCAGGTCTATTCAGCCCAGCCCAGCCCTGACTTATCCAGGAAAGGGAGGACACACCTCGACCCTTCTGCACCTAGTGGCTGTCTGAAGAGAATGCGCATCCCCAGCTCCTGTCACTCAAAAGACAGTCAGTCAATCAGCAACCCAGCAGAGGCCCACAGGATGGCTAAGCCAGAAAATACCTACTTTCTAAAAGTGGTATTTACAAACACGAATATAAAAATCATCTTTATTAAAAGATGCGTTTCTACATTTTGAGTTAAGGCATACTAAATTCCATTTATCTATCTTGTCTCAATAGGCAGATATACTTGTAAAATGTTTCCGAATATTCCCCGTTCTATTCTACGGGACAGATAGCCTTTCAATAGTGAAAAATGAATTACACTGTATTTCTTTATCGGGACATGTTACACACATCAGTACATGTTCTGACTTTTCACATGCACTGCACCCTGCCCATAGGGGTACCTTGGGCCTAACATGGGGATGACTCACAGGTCATAAAAGGGAAGTTTGGGGCTTGGAAAGTGGGTGCACTTGCTAAGTCGACATGGCAGTAAAAACTGCACACAGATACTGCAGTGGCAGGTCTGAGAACCCTATGAAAGGCTGCCTGTGTGGGTGGCACAATCAGTGCTGCAAGCCCACTATCTGCATTTGATTTACAGGCCCTGGCACTCTCTGTGCATTTTACTAGGGACTTACCAGTAAATCAAATATGATAATCATGTAAACACCAATCCATAATCCAATTTACAATAAGAGCATATGCACTTTAACACTGAACAGCAATGAAAAAGTGCGCAGACACTAACCCAGCAAAAGTAGAGTCAAAACCAGGAGGTCAGAAAGCAAAAAGACACAGAAGCATGCCAAAAGATGCCAGGTCTAACATAAGGCCTCAAGTTATGATCAGAAAAAGGTTGAAACTAGATATACATTTCCTCAACACCTCCCCATTGATTAAATGCCCTCTGTTGGCACAGAAGGTTTATTTAGACCAGCCTGCGGTGGACAACTGAATTTGTGACTGTCTAGATGAAATCTTGCTGGCTAAACTCAAACAGTCATCTAGGAATCACACCCCTACCTTGGGGTTCGAGGCTTTTCCTGAAGAGAAAAAAACCCTGTAATGGTATGATGGGAATTTAAAACTCAAATATGAAATAGCTGTAAATCAATATCATGTGCACTGCAGACAAAGTTGTGCCTCATTTTACTCTACAACAATGTCTAAAGCACAAACCTGCCCCATGACACTTTTTGAAGTGGTCCAAGAATTATCTGACCCCAGCAATATTGCACCTCCCCTCTTGTTATCACAATCTTGGTGTGAGGCACTTGCTTATTAAAAATGTTTTTATTTAATTCAAAAGGTGATGAATATTCCACTTCCTCTAACGACAGCGCGGATAGTGAAATCTCAATTGGAGATTGATATCCAGAACAACAATCCACAGTCACCCTATATCAGGGAAGGAAATACCTGGGATTTGGGTTATTTTCATGCAGGAATGCAGTCATGGGCCCCTCTGGACTCTTCTCTCCTTTTGGCTTTATCACAATCAATAATTCGGGCTTTCCTCTAGATCCTCTTCCCCTGGCTAAACTGAGGACTCTGAGCCCACACCTAATGCAACTTTGTCAGGAATCCTGAACTCCTCCCTTCTGGAGGGAAATATACCTAAAACATGGAAGCATGCAATGGTTCTACCTTTACAAAAAAATTCCATCTGGACTCGTCCAACTGGTCCAATTTTACATCCATTTCCATGCTGGCCATTTTTGCGAAGGTTTTGTAATAACATGTCCAAGCTCAACTCGCCACCTTTGTGGAGACCCAACATGCTCTACACCCTTCACAGTCCACCCTTCTGGGAGTCATGGAGCATCTCAGACAACTCGTAGATTTGGGCAGTACAGCTGTGCTGGTTTTATTAGATATCAGTGCGGCCTTCGATACTGTGCCACATGACATGCTTGTTGAAAGACTGACTCAGTTAGGTCTCCAATGGACAGCTCTGCTTGGTTAATCTCCTTTTTGTCTGACCATTACTTTCAGATCTTCTCGGCTAATGCTGTATCCAGCCTTCTCTCCCTTACCAAAGTGGTCAGCCCTAAGTTGTTCAACATATATGTCTGCCTATTAGGAGATCTGGTGGAAAGCTGTGGCCTCGCCCTGTTTTCATATGCTGACGCACAAATCTTTTTCTCTCCGTCGTCGGAGCAGGGGCATAACTCTGGAGATTTACACTCCTGCCTTGGTCTTGTCTCCTCCTGGATGAGTTTAAACTCTCTAAAACTAAACCGTAAGAAGACCAAGGTAATAGCACTAGGCTAGAATCCACAGCTCTGGGACCTAGTACTGGTCAGCTACTCTAGGGGTCCTTCCAGAATCTGTCCAGAAGGAAGCATTCACAGGATCTTTTTTAACCATTTCATAATGCCGAAGCATGTAGAGGCTATTTTGTTCACTTGCGGCTTCATTGACAAGGTGGAATCCAGGCAGAAGGTAAAAAACATAGGCTTCTGCCTGGATTCCACCTTGTCCATGAAGCCGCAGGTGAACAAAATAGTCCACTAGTCGTTACTAGGTGTCCCTCATGAGTCAAATGCAAAAGCATTTGACTTGAGGGACACCTAGCAACGACTAGTTGAACTGCAGCTTGATGTAATTTTTTCAATGCTTTTGCATTTGACTCGTGAGGGACACCTAGTAACGACTAGTTGAACTGCAGCTCTTTGTAGAATTATTTTGATATTGGATACTATAATATTCACTGCCCACTGCTAATCTCGTCCCATATAGCTTTGCAGGGCCTTTGGTTGGGGTTGTATTTTTGCCGATAACTGTGCATGGGGTGGTCCTAAGAGGATGGGACTACCACTGAATCGTTCAGCATGATATGCTCTTTGTGTTCAAGGCATCTTCTTGGTCCTCCCCCTAGGTTAGAGGGGACCCCAAAATCATCACCTCTCTCATGGCCTGATATTTTTCATTTTCAAAGTTCACTTTTGTGAACTGGTTATATCCTTTTTAGTATGAAAGTTGCTTTATCAAAGCATTTGTGGGTGCAGTTTAATAGCTGACTCCGCTATGTGGATTTAATGGAATGCGTAGTTAACAAATCTCCGCAAACTCCGGCAGCGGAGCGCAGTTCATTGCCCAGGGTTAATGGTGGAGAAGAGTCCCTTGGAGTTGTGGCATTGGAGAGGATTTTGTCTTGGAGGAGGCTCTTCTTTGTGGCTTTGATAAGTTGGCAGTGTGCTGTGGTTGCTGCTCTGTAGGCGGTGCGTGTTTCTGGGGTTTTGCTGCTTCTCAAAGTATTTTCAAGTTGTTGGCAGGAGTGCTTGGATTATTGGAGTGGCATGGTGAACCAGCTTGCTTTCTTTTTGTCGCCCTGTGACCTTCTGGAAGGGGGCGAGTGTGTTAACGGAGTTGGTGATCAATCAGTGGAGGTTGCTTGCTGCGGTGTTGGTGTCTGGAATGGTTGAGGGAGGGGTGCTCGTGAGGGCGGATGTGAGGTGTTCTTCTGTGATTTTGTTCCAGCTTCTGCATGGGAAGGGCAAAAATAGAACGAGAGCAAAAACACAAAGAGTAAACGGAGGAAAATGGGCACAGAAAACGGAGAGGAACAGCAGAAGAGCATAGTTTTCTTCAACTAGACCACCAGGGATGAGGCGCAGGCAGGAGCCTGCGGGTGGAGGAGGGCCTTGAACACCTACCTGGCATGGAGCTTGGGCTCACGGGCAGTCCCTCAATGGTGGAGCTGCGTGGGGTAGAGCAGTGATACTGACCAGGAAGGTCAGTGGTCTTGCTCGATTGTATGCACAAAATCAACTCTCGGTCTGGACCACAATACCTTCAAAATTTGGTATCTCCATACCACCCCCATTGCGCTCAACTAATCAGTCGACTAACACAGTCCACAGAATTAAATGCAGGGATAGCTATACACTATATAAAATCTCAATAATAATTATAACTTGCTGAGGATCAGGGCCAACCTGCCACCAGCCCAGAGATTTGGGTTGCTCCCACTCTGAGCTTTTCAGCAACAGCAGATTTGATTCAGCTGGACCTCTCAAAGAGGGTATCCAGCCTTGTGGAGCCCTCTTTGGCTACAGCCTGAAGTATTGCCCCACTCGAAGAATCTGAGCGCCAAACAAATTGACTAAGTACGAAGGTAAAAATCTTCATTGGGCAAAGGCATCAAAAGTATCCTGCCGGCGAGGAACCTTCTCTGGGCGTGAAAATCAAATTTCTCCAACTCTGAGCTTTGTCCTCAAAAGGCCAATGGCTTCACTGAGACCTTGTCCAGCGGCTATCTGAAGACGTGGAGACCTCTTTGTCCACAACCTGCTGCCTTGCTCCGCAAAGGAATCTTGATTTCCAATCCCATGACTGAGATGATAGGCAAAGCTTCCGACCTGTTCAGGCCTGAGCTCAACCTCTGGTAGCTATTTCATATAGCAGACAGGCCTAGCTTTGAGGCAATGCATGCTGCATAAATAGTTTACACATTGCCTCCAAGTTAAGCCTGTTGACTATGTGCCTTAGGTACCATGGGCTAAATACAGGTTTATTTAGTGACTTTAGTAGTTCACCCTGACAAAGGTTGTGGGTATTACTTGAGGTGGATGCTCACCCCCCTCTACTAATACAGATGTATAAAATAATATTGGATTAAAAGTGAATAATACAGAAAAAGAGCGCATTTGCATTCAGTTTGGCAAAAGACCTTGGTTGCTATGAAGACCGTCTCCAACAATGGCTTTCATTGTCAATGATGACTAAGTGCGTTGTTAGGCACTTTTCAATTGATATTCACATAAATAGTCAAACTGCATGTTTCATCTCATCTAACAGGAAAACATGAAATTGTAGCACAAATCTATTTATAAAGCCACTTACCTCCACAAACACTTCCCTCTGTTGAGAACATGCACGTATCTGTGAAGGGACATTAAATAACGTGATTCATAAAAAAAACACATTCCAAACATTGGTGAATATACTTAACCTTGAATTGTTTGAAATTTGTATTATTTCCATATTCTCATCCATACTAACCAACGAACATATGTGTATCAATGTTTCCTAAACAACAAAATCACATTTACCCATGGGTACATTTCGCCCATAACGAACAATGTGTTTTAACATAACAATACTATAACCAGCTAGGATATAGAAGAACCCAGGAATGGTATTATCTTAAATTGAATTACGACACGACAATCTTGATTGTGATCTAATGATCTCTATTATTCCGCATCATATTTGTCTTGTGTATGGATAAATAAGTACCAATGTTAGTGAATACATAGACTTGTTTTTGACGTGAAAGAATTGGATATCTGCTGATATCGAAGATGGTTGAAATGTAAAGCGCTCTGACACCCAATCTCTGGGTCTGGTTTGCGCTATAGAAAACAATGAATAAATAAATAAGGTGAACAGCCGAGGAGCTTGCCAGTGGATTAGGAACCTTGCAGCACGTGAAAGCAGTAATCGCATTCATGAGTTAGAAGTTCGATTTTTTAAAATGTAAACTACATGCTCTAAAGGGAATTTACAGAGATTTTGTTGCTTCTAAACAAACAGTGAAGTTTTGTCAGGTGGACCTGTATATTTAAGAGCAAGGTTACATGCCTCTGTTATCCTGAATTGTTTAACCGAGAGCAATAAGTAACAGAGCGATAGTTCATTCTCTAGAAGGATCGTGTTCACAACGCCCCTGCTTTCATACAGGCGTGATAAAGAAGCCGCATTTGTCAAGCTGAACATTACTATCTGTTGATCTAGCAAGGTAAACAGAATGACACAAGCTCTAAACCGAATTACCAACCAACTGCTCCTTGAATGTGGGCAAAAATATGGCAGTATCCCCTTTTTGCCAAGATATTGCATTCTTTGGTGCAGTGTAAATTCTGGCTGATCCATAAATTCCCCATACCAGACACCTAACAAATTAGACAGACTAGGATTGGCACAGCCAGGTAAAAATTGGGATTGCAAAGAGAATATAGGGTATGTGAAATCTAGGTTCTTCCTCTGCAAATCTGTAACCCCCTTATGCAAGAGAAATATACAGATTTTAATCTTTAAAATATTCAAACTAAACATATCTCTGAATTTCATTCACATCCCTGTTGATACACGAAATCCAACACCTTTAAGGTCATTACCAGGCCTAACCCTCTCTTATTCTACCTACACCTAATCATGGGTATAAAACAATATTTTGTGAATGCAAAAGCTCAAACAGCCTCCCTTTCCTTGATGGGCCTGTGTGTGCTTCACAAGAACTCTTGACAATGTCATATACTCTTCTTCAGTCTGAAATCTCCAAAACTATTACGGTTCAAATTGGATTCCTAGTTGCAAGAGTAAGCCTCCATAAGTCAGCTACTGACTACCCATGTTCTGCCTCTGCCCATGAGTGCGGCTACTCCATTCACAAACATGAATTTGACAAATTGGAAAATCACTCCAAGCATACATCTCAAACTCCGAAAAGTAAACCTGTTCACTCTCTCGCTTTAGTGTCTTTTCACATCTTTCTCTCACCTTTCTTCTTGGCTGCAGCATTTCATATACTCTAACACTATCAGGCATCAATTGTGACAGGTCTCAAGGTTCATACGTTACCAGGTCGTCAATCAGACAGATGTGCTCTCATATGTGCATAATGTGCAGACCATTAAAGCAATAAATATCCAATACCATAGCTGTGAATGAACTGATATGCAGTGGGTGCTGGCATGACTCGCAGGTGGCGGAGCGGGAGGAATTATACAGGCAAGGGGGCGTGGGGTTGCATAATTAAATAAATAAATACATTATACACCTACTTTGCCGCAGGGTCCTGCGTCTCTGCTCCTTGCTCCTTCTCTCCTCTCCTCGTGGGACAGGAAGCCAGGAAGAACAGCAAGGCTCCCCTGACCAATCACAATGTTGCAATGCAGCATTGTGATTGGTAAGCACCCAGGCTCCCCTGACCAATCACAGCGCTGCAATGCAGCGTTGTGATTGGTTTTGAGTGTCCTGGTTTGACGCTCAACCTAGAAATGGGGGCCTGGGCTTGTTCTCCATGCTGGCTGTAATGCAGCCTGTATGGGGAATTGGGAAAGTGCGCATGACTGGTTTGGGCAGCCCAAGAGGGCCGACCAAACAGTCATTCCGGACTTAGGAGTGGGCAAAGCACTCCTCTCCTGCCCTGCTCCGAGAGCAGAGCAGCCTCGCCCACCCGCAAAGCGAACATAAAATGATAATAACTTGAAGTTATTATCATTTTATATTTCCTTTACTTTACACTGTTCAAAATCAGTGGGGTGATGTTCCTCCGCCATAGCGGAGGAGCCACCACTGCTGATATGGCTTTGTCTAATCACTGACCACTGAATGCTGCATATACACTGAGCTTAATTTGAAGAAGAATAAGTCCCATGCCCAAGGTTTTTCTCTGAAGCCTGCCAAATGTTGGGATTGCCGAATACCAAGGCAATCTGTGTTTTTAATTCCTCCTGCTATCTTTTTTTATCCATCACCCTACACTTCCTCTCTCTTTATCTCACTCTTGCAGGCTCTTTTTCCACCCCTTGTATTGTCGTTCCCATAAACCTATATAGGATCTGCATATTTAGACAACTTATACTGTGGGGTTGGTGTACAGACTGATCCTAGACACCCCCACCGGGTAGGTTTGCCTGTATACCAGTTAGCTCAGAGTGCCACTAGAAACCCCTCTTAACAAGGAGAGAATAGTTCTTGGCAACTATTGAACATGACAACTCTGTCCCATCAGGGATCGTGGAAACAGTGCGATACTTTTCGCTCAGTCACTTGTGCTCATTTTGTCTCAGAGAGATACACAGATTAAGTGATGGGGAAGTTTTTCAATAAGCATTCAATGAACCAGCATCATTCTAGTGTAAAATAGGTGTGCTGAAACAACCATAAGACAGAAACAGATATAAATGAATATAAGCACCAACAGAGTAAAAGGATGGTAGATTTCTACCATAGTGCTAAAACAATGAATACAGGCAGTTATAAAAATACATGACAGTAATAATGTGTACTTCTATGATGCAGCCCTAACTAGATGTACCTAAGTGTACCTAGCATGACTTTAGGTGTAAAGCCAAGAATCTCTCTAGGATAAAGTCAACCCCGTTACCTAAAATGAGAGACTGTGGGACCCCGTCTTGGTCTTGAGATGGACACCCCGCCAGGGATGTTAGACCACTGCGAGCTGGAGTGTCTGCGTGCAGGAACCTCAGTGTCTTGTGTCAGCATGGAGGTCCTTTTTATCCTCTCCCTGCCTCAGCAAAGATATGGTGTGTATATATACCGAAAGTGGTACCCTCAGGGGTTCTACCTTGCTGTGTCATGTCGGACTTGGGATGACGGAAGGAATGACCCTTATACATAGTTATTTTACAGGAGATGGTAGTCCTGTTGAGTTTCCAAGAATCCTCATGCATAATGGATGAGGCTAGTTTTCAGGGAAAACACCACGTCCTGTAAGCAGTACCATAACTAGGTAAAAGGTCAGTCCCAAGAACCGTTATGTAGTGTAATGGTAGGGGAGAATATAGGTGAAAGGTTAGGTTGCTATCTGGGCCTATATTGGGGTACCTATATGAAACAGAACACCCACTCCTCATTCGACTAGATGACATACTATAATATTGATGTACTTCTAGGCATTTTATGCAAACAACTAATTAGTCCATAAAATAGTGTGTAAAAAAATATTTAAATGCTAAAATTGGATTTTAAGCAACAGACGTTTTACTAAATATGTTTGTATATATAGTTTGAACAATTATGAGTGTCTGAAAGCCATGCATTTCAGCAAGACAAAATGTCTGTTTAAAAATTCCAAATTTGGTTATTTTGAAAAAGGCAGAATTTTTCCAAGCGGACGATGAGCCAAATGTTTGTGTCCTGGCTGGGAGACCCAAAATCACTGTTGCGTGCCATTGTAGATGACGATCCCTGCAACACCTCACAGATTAGGTCAATCGAGCACAGATGATCTTCTGTTCTATCCACAGCCGATGCTGTGGAAGCCTGTGTGACATCCAAGGCCTGAGTACTTGTTGAGGAGCCGGTATCCGTTCCAACAGGAGCTGAAGCATCCAGTGGTGGCTCTAAGAATGCAGACGTCAATATGGGAATACACTGAGGACACAACAGCACATGGGTCGTTATCGGGTCCAGTAAAGCATCCACGTCCGCCGGCGCAACCAATGGAAGTGTTACACAGAGATCCAACACACATTCTTGTCAGCAGAATAGGCATCGAAGGACAGGCAGAACACAGTCGATCCAGACTGGTCTAAATGACAGGAACCAAGACTCGCTCAGTTCGCGGAGACGAGGTGTGCCCAGATGGAATACCATGCGATGACGGTATCTGCACTCCAGGAGTGTTTTTTCCATATCCTTGGTGACCGGGACATCCATTGCCTAGCAGGAAAATTACCATCAGGATTCCTGCTATTCGGAACAGGATCAGCGGAAGTCCTTCAAAAATGCTTCTGAATACAGAGTGTATGAAGTTTTGAATCACTCCGAAGACTGTCTGAAAGGTGCTTAACAGTCCAGAACCTATGGTCTTAAATAGGTGTACTTTACCTGTCATATCAGACATGTTAAAGATACGTTGTACCATTTCTGTGAAATGGAAAGGGCAGTTTGTTCATACTAGTGCCAGTATCTCTGCTGATGACCTTGCGACCTGAAGATCAAACATTTCTAGGGCGGAGGTTAGGGGCACGGTTTTCTGTAAAAGCATGGCTTTCATTCGACTCAGATTATCAAACCGTATAAAGGAAACATTCAACAAAGGCCATAATGGCGCCTCCCTGACTGTGTGGGTTGGCAGAAACAATACTTGCCTACACCAAGTAACCCTGGAGTCGACAGTGACAATATATGCCATTCCCGGCAGCATCCTATAACGACCTTGATCATTCAGCATCAACTAACTCCCATTTGAAAGCAACTTGAACACTGGAATAATCCCGGCAGCTGGGGGCCATTTCAAATGACAGGATATGTTTGCAACTAACCGTTACAGGCCAGTGAAGCATGATATCCTGGCATTTGCGAGATCCACTTAACGAATCCTTGCAGTTTGTACTGCTTAGAAACACTTCCATGTCCCCACTCCTGCATCGAAATCTGTATGGCAATTCCCAAGATTCCTTGATGAATTCCCTACCCATCACTTTATATCTGCCTGCCTGTTCTAGGCAATGCTGAAACTGGAAAGTTGGGACCTGTACTGTTATATGGCCATGGATTAGCCCACATGGATGGTGACTCTGCCACAGTAAAAGGTAATTCGTCCAGTATTTCAATACTCAGCATTGTATATTTTGCTCCCCTTTTATGCCATTGTTATCTGCTTCTTAGTTAGATTCTATGCAGAGAATAGGGACATACTGTTGATAAATCGCCAAGGCACATAACCAGCACGCAATGATTGCAACATCCAGCTTAATAACATAATAGAATGTAGCTGAGATTGTCTGTGTTGTAGTATGGACAAATCCTGTTTTAGTACATCTATAGCAGAAGGTGCAATGTTGCCCAGTGAATAAATCCTGGATGTCCATATAGTCATACCATTGTCAACTACAGCTAATGCCTTTTCTGGGTTAATTCTATCTATTTCATGAAATCTCTCCACAGCTTCTTGTTGAGAGATTTTCCAGATTTCATTATAGACGGCGTATAAGAAACAATTCTGATGTGGCTTTTGGGGACTTAATAAAAAATCCCTTAGATCCATCTCATCTGAGACTACAGATAAGTGTTGTTTCACCTGGGACAGTGTCAAGGTTTTGAGCCAATCGAGGCATAACTTCCCAACACTGTATGATGTTCTCTTTGTAAATACCGTTGGTCCATCCTATGGATACTAAACCCTTCGGTTGTACGCCCACATCTTGATTGATATCTGTTTTTGTCTGTGGGCCAAACCAACCATCCCTTCCAATTGGGGTCTGATGAATTATACTGTATGATGTAATCTATTGTATCCCCTTCACATGATGTAAAATTGATGTGTGATGGTGTGGGAATCCGAGGTGTGTTCAAATCCTTGTTCTTGGCTAGTCCAAGACAGGAAGTCGGCTGCACAGTTTCGTTCAGAAATATTATCTGCTGTGAAATGAGGCACGCTCGAAATAGTGCTTCTGTTCCCTGTACCTGCCATTCCTTTGAGCCCCAGACTGATTTTATGTCTATAGTGTCCTTCCATAAGTCAAAACCCTGTCCAGACAGTTGGGGAAATAGAGGATGCAGAATAAATCTGTTTGGTGTTAGTTAGTATATTTTTCTGTGCAGTTGTAGGTGCAATCTTGTAGTAATATGAGGTGGGTCAGAAGTGTTAAACCCTGAAAAATATGAACATTTCTGTGCAGACATTTTCAAACTACCTTTTGGTGGGGTTGGGCAATGTTCCCATTGGTGGTATATGAAGACTTTATGTGGGATACTGGATTTGTGTAAAAAGTGATGACCATAATGATGGTAACAGTGCATAGTGTCAAAATCAGATGTGTCCTCTAATATTTCAGTGCATGAAAATGCAGCATATTGTTCTAAATCAGATGACACATTATTTACCGTTTCAAAATCCCAATCGTCAGAAAATGTATTGGAGGTTATGATATCATTTAGATAAATTTTAAATGCATGTGGCATTTTCGAAAGTTCAGTGGGACCAAATACATCATAATTAACCTTAACCCAAACTATACCATCAGGAATTGATACAGCGGTAATGTCCACAAAGCAGAGGACCAGTATGGTTTCAAAAGGGGTATTGGGACGGTGGAACAATGTGTAAATCTGGAGTTATTCATAGAGAAATATACCTCAGCTAAGGAAGGGGTCTTACACCTTTGTTTTGTTGACCTCACTAGTGCTTTCGATCTTGTTAATCACGCCAAATTGTGGCAGACATTGAAAGGGCTAGGTGCCCCTATTGATATAAATATATATTTATCTCAGATTTATACTTTTTTAATTTCTAGAGTCCGGTTTGGTACAATGGGGGAATGTACCTCGGACTTCAGGGTAATGCGTGAAATCCGATAAGGTTGCGTTTTAGCACCCCTTTTATTCTCCCTATATATTAATAATGTTGATCTCTTTTTACAAAATCGAGCTGTAGATGCCCCAAAAGTTGGAGTACGCCACACCCTAGTTCTCTTATATGCAGACAACACTGTCCTGCTATCAAGGACAGCGAACAGTCTTCAATGCCTAATAGAAAACTTTGCCATATACATGTCCAAAAAAGATCTTCAGTTAAGTCTTAAAAAAACATGTGTTATGAAATGCGGGAGCAATAAGCTGAAGAATAGACAACATCATGTAGAAGGGGCAGCCATAAATAGTTTCTCAACTTTTTCCTATTTGGGATTGATTTTTAATAGGAGTGGTACCTGGAACACACACACAGTGTCTTGCAATTTGAAATTTTTAAGAACTATTGAGGGTATTTTTAGATTCTCTGCAAAAATAGTAAATAAACCCATATGGGAAATGCTTGCCCTGTATCATAGTAAGTGCGTCACAGGTGTCTGTTACGGGGCTGCTATATGGGGGAGAGCTAACATTCCTCCTTACAAATTCAAGAAAATAAATTCCTAAAAAGAGTTTTGGCAGTCCCTAGTACAACAGCGAATTATATAGTACATGAATAACTATCTGTACCATACCAAAGTGACTTAATAAATATCGCAGCGCTCACCTTTTGGCAAGGGATATGGGCCAAGGATGAAACCATATTTACAAAGGATTTAATCATGGACTGCCTGGCTCTCGATAATAGCAGAACAATTCCCCGGCTAGAGCACATTTATACCATCCTAACTTGCTGCAAGATAGACTTTGATAGAAAGAAACCTGCACTCATCCAGGATCATAGCAAGAGTGATCTGAAGTTAAGGTATGTGAATGTTAGGGAATATGTAAGAGAGGCTGAAGTTAGTCAAACACATAGTGTCATTTCTTACTGCAAATGCCCATCTGTGAGGGGAACACAAACCTATTTAACGCTGGTAAGAAACACCCAACAAAGATTTTACCTAACGAGGCTTAGGTTTGGCATACTTCATTATATAATAGCATTCCCTAAAACAGAAAAGTGGTGTCACAAACTTCCAAACTGCCCATGTGATGGAAAGTCCCCCCCCCAATCCACGTTGCATTTTATACTTTTTTGTAGTTTCTATAGGGATATTCGTAAATCAGTTTTAAAACCTCTATTTTTATCTAATATACTTTTTTTATTATAAACAAGCTTTTAACTTTATATGTAGTCTGAAAAATGAGAAAATTAGGAACGCAGCTATTCTGTTTATACAGTTGGCAATCAGGAGAAGAAAGGCCCATTCGGATGCACTGTTATATAAAAAGCCAGATGATTGCATATAGTTACGCTATATACTCAGTTGTACATACAATAGCGCCTTGGACTTTATGTATCTTTATGATGCAGATTATTCTGCACATATTGTACCGTGTCTTTATATAAATGTGTATTGTATTTCTTTTTTTTTTTTTTCTTTTTTTTTTTTTTTGATAAATCAGCATCGATGAAACAAGTTTACAATCAGAAGAAAAAAGAAAAAACAACCAATAATCATTCCATAATGAGTAAACATACACAGAAAAGAAGTATAATAATCAAATCCAATTACTCACTGGAGCCCATAATGAGAACCCAAATTCTTTCCTTCGTGTACTTTTATGATTATATAGGGAAATTTCCAAATTATACAAGGATAACAATTTAGCTTTCCATATAGAAAAAGAAGGTGCCTCCGAGCTAAGCCATTGTGAGGTAATACATAAGCGGGAAATAGCCATACAAAGAAACAAGAAGCCTTTCTCTGGGGTTGAGCGATTTCTGCTGTTGGAAACAAAATCATAACCAAAGAGTACTAATTGTGGTGTAATGTCAACCGAGACTCCTAAACCTGAATTCAAAAAACAGTGTAGTTCTTTAAAAAAAGAGGTAAGTACAGGACATTCAAATATCATGTGCAACAAATCAGCAGCCCTCTGGCTGCATCTAGGACATTGATCCCCCTTATTTGTACCCCATTTGGCTATCTTCGCTGGAGAATAGTACAGATCGAAAATTGCCATATAACATTGACTTTTATAGCTACCTGAGAATAAAACCGCATCCAAAAGATTCAACACTACTTGTAAATCAACACCGACTATCCCTAGCCGCGATTCCCAACGTTGCTCAAAATAGGCAAGATCATCCTGTTTGGTTGCAGTTATAGTTTTAGACAATTGGGATATCTTACATTTCCTTTTTATACATTCCAAAATTGGATTCTTTTCTAAACTAATCTGACCTCTTGAGATAAGTTTAACTAAAAAGCTTCGAATCTGAAGGTATTTAAAAAAATCCATATGATGTAGCCCATATTTCTCTTGGAGTTCAGAGAAAGACGTCAGCTGGTTATTAGAAAATAAGTCCCCAATGGCTGTAATCCCCTGAGTGTTCCATCTATGCATGATTGAATCTGAAAAAATCATAGGCAGTTTCCCTATTTCTCCTAGAGGCATGTATCGATGATATTCTTTTATGGTAAAAAGTTTATGCACTTTTAACCAGACTGCGGCTGCAGCCACCAAGATCTTAAAACGGGTTCTTTTATAATAGCTGGGCTCAAAAAATTTAGAGAATAAGTAGTTGGCTTCTGGCCCTAAAACAAGCTCATATATAGAGGGTGAAGAAGCAGGGTCAGAGTATACCTGAGGGCCAAAAAATAAGATCCTCATGTATTGGAGCATGGCCGCCCAATAGTAGTACTGAAACTGGGGAATACCCAGCCCCCCCCCTTGACATTGGTAGAGTAAGTTTCTTAATGGCTCTTCTTGACCTCTTATACCCCCAAATAAAACGGGAACACATTCTTTCTATTTTTGTGAAAACTAGGTTAGGTATAAGAAGAGGAATTGAGCGAAGGAAATAAAGAAATCTTGGAAAAACCACCATCTTAATGACATTACACCTACCATAAATAGATAGATGTAAATAGTCCAAATTTTCCAGCATTCTATTAGAAGAAATTAGAATTGGATCGAGATTGAGACTGACAATTGTTTCAACCTTCGAGGCAATTTTGACCCCTAAGTATACAGCCTCCGAGACAGTGTTGACACCTAAAAGAGGGCCAGTGCCAGTATAGAGAACTTGCGTCTTATGTAGATTCAGTTTATAGCCGGATAGAGATCCAAATTCCATGGTCACTGTTTTAATACGGCTCAGCGCTTTAACGACATCCATTGTGACAACTGCCACATCGTCAGCATAGGCTAACACTTTAATAGATTGAGACATAGGTTTAACTGGTATAATCTCTGGATCCTGCTCTATTTTTACCAAGAGAGGTTCGATATAAAGAGCGAAAAGTAAAGGAGAGCAGGGGCAACCCTGCCGGGTGCCTCTATGGATCTGAAACTCCGCAGAGTGCTGCCCAGATATACGAATTGAAGCTGCCGGCCTAGTATAGAGAGCTTGTACTGCTTTGATAAAGGATAATGGAAATCCTTTCCACTGGAGGACGGCCCAGAGAAATTCCCAGGACACCCTGTCAAATGCCTTCTCGGCATCCAACAGGGCTACCACTATTGGGACTTCTGACACCTGGGACCAATCCAAAAGAGAGATTACTCGGCGGATATGATCTATAGTATCTCTACCTGCTACAAAACCGTGTTGACGATGAGAGACTAATGGTGCTATAACCTTGCCAAGTCGTCTAGCAAGAAGTTTGGAAAAAATCTTACTATCCGCGTTAATTAAAGTTATAGGGCGGTATGAGGCAAGTTCGAGCGCCTCCTTCCCTTGTATGTATTTCTGATGCATTGTGTGATTATGAAATATGAAAATGTGTTTTTAAATTTTGATAGTACATTTTGGTTTTTAAATTTAATTGAATAATTGTTCCCTCTTATAATGGTGGTATACTTTGCACCAAATAAAGCTTATTTGACTTGACTTAATAGGTCTCTTTGTTGATGATGAGAAGATGTACGAGGTGTCAGGAACAAGTCCACATTTGATACTGCAGAGTGTCCTGGGAGATAATTTTCATTCATGAGTAAGCAAAAAACAGTCATTAGGCCAAACCAGAACAGAAAAAACAGTATTCCAGTTATTATCCAGAGCTGCAGCCATGGTGATACTAGCTCAGTCTTTTTCAGAAAAGTGTAGAAATCATGAAGTTGTTGCTTACGGGATCAAGAGAGAAGGTATAAAAATTGATGAAGTAGCCAGATGCACTTCGATCTATCTTTGGTAGCTTCGCAGGTTTTGTTGAACTGGCAGACATCTCTTGTAGAGGCATATTGATGTAGACATCGGTGTTAGGCCGGATCGATATTTCTTTCATTTGTGTTTTGATGTTCTGTTTCCAACAATAAAATGGAACTTTTTTATCTCGAAGCATCATTACTTTTTATTGGGGACTCATCAAACGTTATGAGTCTTTCTGTCTGAACTTCCTGTATGGTAGTGAAAGGAGAGCATCAGCTAACCAGGAGCCCACGATGCCTATTATCCAGTATCAGCCACATAGTGTGGCTTGATCAGATCAATGGAGACAAATCTCTTTTCTTTTTTGCCGGCAAGAGGCGGAAGAAGTAGTGTTCCTGTTCTATCGACAGCCAGGACAGGTACAGGCTTTCTGTATGATGGCCCAAATTCTTTTTTTGCCCACAATCTTTTCTCTGGCCAGATCCCTTACTTTAGGGATCCAGGCAGGTCTAGCCATGACTGATTTGACTTCCACAGTGGCGGTGCGTTTTACTTGCACTTTGCTTTGTAGTGCCCGGAATTCATTGAGATCCTGTAAAACAGCCGAACATTAATTGATGTCAAATGGCTTTTCGTCCACCACTGTGCTTTCATAGTCGAGATCAGGTATCCACATTCTAGTCGCAAATAGGACCTCTTAAGGAGTGACACCTCCTAGGGAACGTCTTGGCATATTGTTAAGGGCTCTTTGGACCCCGCATAAGTGATTGACCCAACAACCACCTGAACCTAATACCCTTGCTGTTAGAGATTGCTTTAAGTCTCGGTTTTTCCTCTCCATGACCGAATTTCTCTTGGGATGGTGCGAAGAGGAGTACCGCAATGCAACACCCAAAATTCCCATGGCTTCATTGTAAGCCCTAGAGCTAAATGCGGCGCTACGGTCAGAATGTAATGTGGCAACTGCGTATTCCCCAATAAAGACTCGCAAATCATTTAGAACAGTTCGAGCGTCAGCCGACAGGTGAGGCCAAACCCACATGAATCTGGAGCATGAATCCGTTACCACCCAGATATACCCATCCGATTGTAAGGAGCTGCAGTGGTCGAAATAGACACAAGCGAGTGGTCTATCTGCTATCATTAATGGTGTCTGGGCTGGACTTGCCATGGTGGAACCCTTCATCTGCTGACAGATGTTGTATTTTAAGACAAAATTCTTTGTTTGTTTAGTTAGTTCTGGCCACCAATAGCATTGTTTCAATAAACTGTTGTGGTGACCCCAGCATGTGCAGAACCTAGACCCTTGTGTGCAGCTAGAATTAAACCTACTCTGCAATCCATGTCAAAAATTTTAGAACAGGGTATTCAAAAATTAGGAAGTTGTGGCGCTCTGCGGATAAACGTTGGTACAGTAAGCTACAATATCTGTATGGTGCAAAACAGGGAGGGGAGACCCCTAAACCCCTCAAATTGTAAAGGCCAAATAAAATTGACCTAAAGCTGAGCAAAAGACCAGTCCTGTGCACACATACAATTCATTGAATCAAAAATTGATATAAGTAAGTACAATGCAACAAAGAAAACATCCATATATGAATTGGAAATTCCGTTTAATTAGCATAACCAGCCGACACGTGTTTCATCGTGGGACGTGTAAACCACGACTCTTCAGGGCTGGAAAAAATACAAAACATTTCATGCTAAGACATGTGCCTTAAGCAAAGCGATTCTAAAATATAATGCTCAATACAAACGTAGGATACCACGCCAGTGCGAAGATAAAAAGAAAGAAAACACCACCGCTCCAAGAAGGTACTGAAGTGATGATAAGACAAAGGTGTAGATTAAGCCTGCACCACCAATCGGTGAAAAGTCATAAAAGAAGGGAAGGAAGGAAAAAGAAACAAAATCATCACCAATACACCCGAATATAATGAGAGGACCAAAGGCTATGTCCCCTGAGAGTAAAAAGTAATGAAAAAATGAACTAACGCGACCATACCTGAAGCTAATGCCAAACTTACAGTAGATACTGAAAAATAAAACAATACAAACAAAAATTCACATGTGTTCCTAGAAGCCAAGACAATGGTCAAAAAGGCGTGTCACAGACACAGTAAATGAGGATGTCTTACCCCTCTACTGGTGATAATTCCAACCCGGTAGGGTAAACAAAGGGTCAGTCGATCTGCGTAGATTAATATCGTCTCTGTACGAATAAAAGAAAATAATACACCCAATGTAGACTACACGTAAATACGTAGAAAATAGGTCAATAAAACAAGTACAAGAAAACGATTTGTACTAAAATAAAGCAAGTACAGGAAAACGATTCGTACCTTCAAATTAAAGCAACAAGGATCAAAGATGACTTCATACCGCCAGTCACGTAAAATTCAGATATACATAAAAAGTATCCTTAAGGAATAATTCCCGCTCGTAAGAGTCAGGTAACGTGTTCGTTATGACAAGTCTGAGCCAACCATTATCTGGAATGAAAACCACAACAGGAAAAAAAACGTTAGGTGACGTTAATGTCTCCCATTACGTATGATCTAAGTTAATAAGAGATGTCCAATCCACATCTATGTCGTATACAACACAACGAACCAGAGTAGCAACTAACTACGTACTTACAAATGGAACGAAGTATCAAAGCGTCCTGGCGGCATTTGTTCCGTATGTCAGTGTATCCGAGACTTCTAACCCGGAAGTGCTTATATAGCAGGAAGCACCTGAACACTAGAACGTAAACATCAATAAACCGAGTAGTCCCGGAAGAGTACGAACTTTCAATGTACTGAAGACGAAGTCTCGTAAATGTGAAAACTAAAAAAAGCTCATAATTGGTTTAAAGGAAAACCCTCACAATATAGCCATTGTCTAGGTACCACGCACAATGCGTCGCGAGCTATTATTTGTCCGCAAGAAGTAAAGTGAAAGATATCGCCAAATCTCGCAACTGCAAGGCGCGAGTAATGCAAAGTAATTACTTAAAAAAGCCACGGTTCTCTAACCTTAGTTTAAGTGATAATGAAAAACAAGAGAACAAAAAACTCCAGGCCTATGTTGTGAATAACTTCATAGGGTTCATCCGAAAGTTATAATTCTTGACATGGAGCCTATCAAGTATATGAAGAAACTATATGGTTCAATCCCCTAAACAGAGGGTAAAAAAAGGGGAAGAAAGAAAGGGGTAAAAGAGAGCGACAGAAGAACGGGAGAAGGAGGTTGGACAGTAGATACCAGTGACATCCCTGTCCTGCAAGTATCATTAATTATAACTCTTAAGCTGACATCAGGTAAATTGATACACGAAACTTATGGTATGTAGCACATTGGATCAGACATGACTGGCCAAACAATTGTCAAATATTAAACCAGCCAATGACAAGATATGTTAGCAGTAAAAAGTTATACAGAATAAAAATGCAAGTATCATACTATAAGCACTCAATGAGTTAAACAGCAAAAAAGAGAGTACATATTGAAACCCAGAGCACTTAAGACGTCATCGTTCTTAATTGTAGTAATGTCACGCAAGATATAGATTAAGAGAGTAAGAGAGTACATTACTTGCAGTAACATATATAAAAATTCAAACTTTACAAGCTTAAAGGCCAGCCGGAAAAAAGGCAAGTATATCAAAAGTGGGGACAGGACAAATTCTAAATACAGTTAATGTCACGCAAAACAACTAACAGAAATAAAAATAGCTAGTTGGCATAATTCCACCCACATAAGTATTGCATTTTAAGACCCAGTTATTACTATGTGACAACATCACAATTTGTACAGAGCAAGATATCAACACACATTATTGCACACTAGCAAAAAGAGCAGAAAGAAACAACAGCATATTTAATCATTGACGGATAAAGATACGGAACAAAGTCGTTTCAACCCAAGAAATACTGCATTTCTGAATCATAATTAAGCCCATGCTCAACCGTCTGTAGGCGCATTATCCACATGGCCTCACACTGTCTTAGGCGAAGTTCTCTGTTGCCCCCTCGTGCCCCTACATCAATGGTTTCTATCCCAAAGAATTGGAATCCTCCCCGGCTATCCTGTGTAGAGCAGCTGGCAGTGTGTAGAGCTACTGGGTATCTAGCATCTACTTGGTGAATTGCCCTGGTGTGTTCGCCAATTCTCTCCTTAAGTGCTCTGATGGTGCTACCCACATATTGTTTCCCACACTTGCACTCTATAATATATACCACAAACTTAGTAGTGCAATTGATGTTGGATTTGATAGTGTATAGGTTGCCATTATATCCAGAAAAAGATGTGGTCTTATGTTTCGCCCATCTACATACCCCACAGCAGCCACATTTATGAAAACCCAATGTCAGTGGTGTAAACCAAGACTGTTTCCTTAGTACTTTTGGAACCGTAGGACTAAGTCTACTACGTAGATTATAGCCTCGTCTATATGTGATCTGTGGGTAACTAGTCAAGAATTCACGAAGAGAGGTGTCTGTTTGGAGAATACCCCAGTGTTTGTTGAGGCTCTTCCTAATGATTTGACTTAATGCATTGTACTCAGTAATCATGCGTATGTTGCGCTCTGTGGTAGTCTTGTTGGTGGCTTTAGGTAGTAAAGTATTAGCACGTTTAACCCTGGCTATTCTGTTTTCTGATTTCTTAAGAATTGACGGTGAATAGCCCCGTTTTTGAAATCTCTGTTTCATATCTTTAATACAATTTGCAAACTCCAACTCATCACTACAGTTGCGTCGTGCTCTTAAAAATTCTCCATAAGGAATTGCGTTCACCTGATGAGATGGGTGGTTGCTGTGTGCATGCAGTAAAGAATTGCAAGAAGTGCCTTTACGAAATAGGCGGCTATTCAATTTGTCATTTTTCACAAAAAGTTCAACATCAAGGAATGTAACGTTAGTAGTGCTGTACTCCATAGTGAATTGTATTCCAAAGCTGTTGGTGTTAAGATAAGTGCAAAACCTCAACAGCTCGTTCTCACTGCCGGACCACACTAGAAGACAATCATCTATATAGCGACCCCAATAGATGATGGGGTTCACCCATTCTGTTCCACTGGGGCCCCAAATCCATTCCTTCTCCAAACAGCCCATGAATAGATTAGCAAACGATGGTGAAAACCGTGAACCCATTGCTACTCCCTTCACCTGTTTGTACCATGTGTTCTCAAATAAAAAAAAGTTGTTGTTAAGTATGAGTTGCATCATGGTAATCAGCATGTTGTTGTGTAGCCAAAGTGTTGCTGGCCTATTTTCAAGAGTTTTGGTTACTACTCTAAGGCCTAACTCAGGATCAATACTGGTGTACAATGACACTACGTCTAAGGTGGCCAAGATCATGCCAGGTTGCCACTGAAAGTCAGATAGGATGCTAAGAATGTGTTTAGTATCTTGTATGTAAGATGCTAAATTCCGTACCAACGGGCCCAAAAATATGTCGACATACTCAGACAGTCTCTCTGTAGGTCCTCCTATGCCAGAGATAATAGGTCTTCCTGGAGGGAATGGGAGTTGTTTATGTATCTTCGGCAATGTGTATAATACAGGAAAGGTAGGTCTAAAGACTTTCAGATAGGCTACCTCATCTGCATCTAAAAGACCTGTAGTATGCCACTCTGCGAGATGTTTGTTAATCAATGTCGTCAAATTCCCCATCGGATTGTGAGTGATAGTATGATAACATAAGTGATCACTAAGCTGCGAAAGAATCTCGTTATTATAATCTGCCCGATTCATGATAACAACATTTCCACCCTTGTCCGCCTCCCTGATAAGGATGTGTTCGTTCTCCACAAGTTCTTTTAATGCCTGACGTTCACCTGATGTTAGATTGTCATTGAAAACACACTTGCTCTTATTCCTTTTTGCTTCATGTAGGTTTAGATCCTCTAGCACCCTTTTGTAAAAGATATCAATCACATTCCCCCCTGTAAGAGTGGGTACCCATTTAGACTTATTTTTTAGACCACTAACAGGAGTACTAGAAGTATCAATATTGAGCTCATCTAGCAGTTGGACCATGGTGTAAGGAGACTCTTCTATATCAGTCAGAGATAGGAGCAATTTAGTGGCCTGTATATCACAAATAGTAGGAACACCAAAGACATCTTCACAATACTTTGTAGTAGCTCTTTTATTGTCTAACGGATTATCAGCAAAGTATTTCTTCAATTTCAAAGCTCTAACAAATTTAAACAGATCAATCTTGAGTCTACAGAAATCGCCAGAAACCGTAGGGTTGAAATTAAGGCCCTTACTCAACAATGAATTCATGTCTGCAGTAAGTGTCATGGATGATAAATTGACAACCTGAACCTCAGAGATGGAGTCTATAGTAGGTTCCGCTCGTTGCCTGAACGTAGTTTTCTCCTGTATTCTCTCTTTTCCGCCTCTCCCCCCTCTGCGTGTTTTGTGACCTGTGTGGTGCGTGTGTTTGAGGCTCTGTTTCCTCTCCGAATGGTCCTTACTTCCCTTAAAAAAGATGACTCCTGCCTCTTGGTGTTAGGATCAGTATCGTGCTCACTATCACTAGATACAGGCATGCTTAAAGAGGTGGAGCTAGAAGCTGAAGAGATAATATCAGCTCTAACAGTTTTGTCTGGCACCGTGTTGGTAGGAAAAAGTGTGTCATATTTGCGTGCATAAGTGAAAATTCTGCCCATTTTGTAGTCCAATTCGTCCCGTTTGAGCTGTCTAGCTTTTCTGTCTTTAATCTCATTCTGGTGAGTAGCTAGTATGCCCTTAAGGGTCGCATAATTTTTCTCTGTAGCTTCCTTACGATTGAGATTTTTTATTTCATCTTCTAAGGTAGCTATATCAGTTTGTAGTTTATTGACTTTCCTCTCAGCACTTTCTATAAGAATTTGCATTAGAGTTTTGCACCATACAGATATTGTAGCTTACTGTACCAACGTTTATCCGCAGAGCGCCACAACTTCCTAATTTTTGAATACCCTGTTCTAAAATTTTTGACATTGTTGCTATTTAGGAAGGGCTGCCGCAACGCCAACTCATTACACTTTCAACCAAGGGTGCCTTGCATTTGATCGATCCTACTATGGATCGTGACAAAGAAGCTGAAGAACTCTTTGGCAATTTGGCCAAAGGCACTAATACGAATACGCCTTCCAGCAGTAACACCACCACACATCAGGAAGGTCTGAGGGATAAGTTCATCAAATTGGAAAAACTCAAGAAACTAGAAAATGCGAGATGGTGGGATGGAGCTACTCTTAGACAGTACCTTAGACTGGATAGGGTACCCAGGGGTCTAAGATCACAGATATTCCCCACCTATGATGAGCTAGACGAGGACCTGTTGGCTAAATGGGAAGAGGCGCTTAACCTCAAATCGAAAACTCTAATGCAAATTCTTATAGAAAGTGCTGAGAGGAAAGTCAATAAACTACAAACTGATATAGCTACCTTAGAAGATGAAATAAAAAATCTCAATCGTAAGGAAGCTACAGAGAAAAATTATGCGACCCTTAAGGACATACTAGCTACTCACCAGAATGAGATTAAAGACAGAAAAGCTAGACAGCTCAAACGGGACGAATTGGACTACAAAATGGGCAGAATTTTCACTTATGCACGCAAATATGACACACTTTTTCCTACCAACACGGTGCCAGACAAAACTGTTAGAGCTGATATTATCTCTTCAGCTTCTAGCTCCACCTCTTTAAGCATGCCTGTATCTAGTGATAGTGAGCACGATACTGATCCTAACACCAAGAGGCAGGAGTCATCTTTTTTAAGGGAAGTAAGGACCATTCGGAGAGGAAACAGAGCCTCAAACACACGCACCACACAGGTCACAAAACACGCAGAGGGGGGAGAGGCGGAAAAGGGAGAATACAGGAGAAAACTACGTTCAGGCAACGAGCGGAACCCACTATAGACTCCATCTCTGAGGTTCAGGTTGTCAATTTATCATCCATGACACTTACTGCAGACATGAATTCATTGTTGAGTAAGGGCCTTAATTTCAACCCTACGGTTTCTGGCGATTTCTGTAGACTCAAGATTGATCTGTTTAAATTTGTTAGAGCTTTGAAATTGAAGAAATACTTTGCTGATAATCCGTTAGACAATAAAAGAGCTACTACAAAGTATTGTGAAGATGTCTTTGGTGTTCCTACTATTTGTGATATACAGGCCACTAAATTGCTCCTATCTCTGACTGATATAGAAGAGTCTCCTTACACCATGGTCCAACTGCTAGATGAGGTCAATATTGATACTTCTAGTACTCCTGTTAGTGGTCTAAAAAATAAGTCTAAATGGGTACCCACTCTTACAGGGGGGAATGTGATTGATATCTTTTACAAAAGGGTGCTAGAGGATCTAAACCTACATGAAGCAAAAAGGAATAAGAGCAAGTGTGTTTTCAATGACAATCTAACATCAGGTGAACGTCAGGCATTAAAAGAACTTGTGGAGAACGAACACATCCTTATCAGGGAGGCGGACAAGGGTGGAAATGTTGTTATCATGAATCGGGCAGATTATAATAACGAGATTCTTTCGCAGCTTAGTGATCACTTATGTTATCATACTATCACTCACAATCCGATGGGGAATTTGACGACATTGATTAACAAACATCTCGCAGAGTGGCATACTACAGGTCTTTTAGATGCAGATGAGGTAGCCTATCTGAAAGTCTTTAGACCTACCTTTCCTGTATTATACACATTGCCGAAGATACATAAACAACTCCCATTCCCTCCAGGAAGACCTATTATCTCTGGCATAGGAGGACCTACAGAGAGACTGTCTGAGTATGTCGACATATTTTTGGGCCCGTTGGTACGGAATTTAGCATCTTACATACAAGATACTAAACACATTCTTAGCATCCTATCTGACTTTCAGTGGCAACCTGGCATGATCTTGGCCACCTTAGACGTAGTGTCATTGTACACCAGTATTGATCCTGAGTTAGGC
Source organism: Triturus cristatus (assembly GCF_964204655.1). Classification (NCBI taxonomy): domain Eukaryota; kingdom Metazoa; phylum Chordata; class Amphibia; order Caudata; family Salamandridae; genus Triturus; species Triturus cristatus. Next base: position 564,972,722 of record NC_140595.1, read on the forward strand.
CTTAGAGTAGTAACCAAAACTCTTGAAAATAGGCCAGCAACACTTTGGCTACACAACAACATGCTGATTACCATGATGCAACTCATACTTAACAACAACTTTTTTTTATTTGAGAACACATGGTACAAACAGGTGAAGGGAGTAGCAATGGGTTCACGGTTTTCACCATCGTTTGCTAATCTATTCATGGGCTGTTTGGAGAAGGAATGGATTTGGGGCCCCAGTGGAACAGAATGGGTGAACTCCATCATCTATTGGGGTCGCTATATAGATGATTGTCTTCTAGTGTGGTCCGGCAGTGAGAACGAGCTGTTGAGGTTTTGCACTTATCTTAACACCAACAGCTTTGGAATACAATTCACTATGGAGTACAGCACTACTAACGTTACATTCCTTGATGTTGAACTTTTTGTGAAAAATGACAAATTGAATAGCCGCCTATTTCGTAAAGGCACTTCTTGCAATTCTTTACTGCATGCACACAGCAACCACCCATCTCATCAGGTGAACGCAATTCCTTATGGAGAATTTTTAAGAGCACGACGCAACTGTAGTGATGAGTTGGAGTTTGCAAATTGTATTAAAGATATGAAACAGAGATTTCAAAAACGGGGCTATTCACCGTCAATTCTTAAGAAATCAGAAAACAGAATAGCCAGGGTTAAACGTGCTAATACTTTACTACCTAAAGCAACCAACAAGACTACCACAGAGCGCAACATACGCATGATTACTGAGTACAATGCATTAAGTCAAATCATTAGGAAGAGCCTCAGCAAACACTGGGGTATTCTCCAAACAGACACCTCTCTTCGTGAATTCTTGACTAGTTACCCACAGATCACATATAGACGAGGCTATAATCTACGTAGTAGACTTAGTCCTACGGTTCCAAAAGTACTAAGGAAACAGTCTTGGTTTACACCACTGACATTGGGTTTTCATAAATGTGGCTGCTGTGGGGTATGTAGATGGGCGAAACATAAGACCACATCTTTTTCTGGATATAATGGCAACCTATACACTATCAAATCCAACATCAATTGCACTACTAAGTTTGTGGTATATATTATAGAGTGCAAGTGTGGGAAACAATATGTGGGTAGCACCATCAGAGCACTTAAGGAGAGAATTGGCGAACACACCAGGGCAATTCACCAAGTAGATGCTAGATACCCAGTAGCTCTACACACTGCCAGCTGCTCTACACAGGATAGCCGGGGAGGATTCCAATTCTTTGGGATAGAAACCATTGATGTAGGGGCACGAGGGGGCAACAGAGAACTTCGCCTAAGACAGTGTGAGGCCATGTGGATAATGCGCCTACAGACGGTTGAGCATGGGCTTAATTATGATTCAGAAATGCAGTATTTCTTGGGTTGAAACGACTTTGTTCCGTATCTTTATCCGTCAATGATTAAATATGCTGTTGTTTCTTTCTGCTCTTTTTGCTAGTGTGCAATAATGTGTGTTGATATCTTGCTCTGTACAAATTGTGATGTTGTCACATAGTAATAACTGGGTCTTAAAATGCAATACTTATGTGGGTGGAATTATGCCAACTAGCTATTTTTATTTCTGTTAGTTGTTTTGCGTGACATTAACTGTATTTAGAATTTGTCCTGTCCCCACTTTTGATATACTTGCCTTTTTTCCGGCTGGCCTTTAAGCTTGTAAAGTTTGAATTTTTATATATGTTACTGCAAGTAATGTACTCTCTTACTCTCTTAATCTATATCTTGCGTGACATTACTACAATTAAGAACGATGACGTCTTAAGTGCTCTGGGTTTCAATATGTACTCTCTTTTTTGCTGTTTAACTCATTGAGTGCTTATAGTATGATACTTGCATTTTTATTCTGTATAACTTTTTACTGCTAACATATCTTGTCATTGGCTGGTTTAATATTTGACAATTGTTTGGCCAGTCATGTCTGATCCAATGTGCTACATACCATAAGTTTCGTGTATCAATTTACCTGATGTCAGCTTAAGAGTTATAATTAATGATACTTGCAGGACAGGGATGTCACTGGTATCTACTGTCCAACCTCCTTCTCCCGTTCTTCTGTCGCTCTCTTTTACCCCTTTCTTTCTTCCCCTTTTTTTACCCTCTGTTTAGGGGATTGAACCATATAGTTTCTTCATATACTTGATAGGCTCCATGTCAAGAATTATAACTTTCGGATGAACCCTATGAAGTTATTCACAACATAGGCCTGGAGTTTTTTGTTCTCTTGTTTTTCATTATCACTTAAACTAAGGTTAGAGAACCGTGGCTTTTTTAAGTAATTACTTTGCATTACTCGCGCCTTGCAGTTGCGAGATTTGGCGATATCTTTCACTTTACTTCTTGCGGACAAATAATAGCTTGCGACGCATTGTGCGTGGTACCTAGACAATGGCTATATTGTGAGGGTTTTCCTTTAAACCAATTATGAGCTTTTTTAGTTTTCACATTTACGAGACTTCGTCTTCAGTACATTGAAAGTTCGTACTCTTCCGGGACTACTCGGTTTATTGATGTTTACGTTCTAGTGTTCAGGTGCTTCCTGCTATATAAGCACTTCCGGGTTAGAAGTCTCGGATACACTGACATACGGAACAAATGCCGCCAGGACGCTTTGATACTTCGTTCCATTTGTAAGTACGTAGTTAGTTGCTACTCTGGTTCGTTGTGTTGTATACGACATAGATGTGGATTGGACATCTCTTATTAACTTAGATCATACGTAATGGGAGACATTAACGTCACCTAACGTTTTTTTTCCTGTTGTGGTTTTCATTCCAGATAATGGTTGGCTCAGACTTGTCATAACGAACACGTTACCTGACTCTTACGAGCGGGAATTATTCCTTAAGGATACTTTTTATGTATATCTGAATTTTACGTGACTGGCGGTATGAAGTCATCTTTGATCCTTGTTGCTTTAATTTGAAGGTACGAATCGTTTTCCTGTACTTGCTTTATTTTAGTACAAATCGTTTTCTTGTACTTGTTTTATTGACTTATTTTCTACGTATTTACGTGTAGTCTACATTGGGTGTATTATTTTCTTTTATTCGTACAGAGACGATATTAATCTACGCAGATCGACTGACCCTTTGTTTACCCTACCGGGTTGGAATTATCACCGGTAGAGGGGTAAGACATCCTCATTTACTGTGTCTGTGATACGCCTTTTTGACCATTGTCTTGGCTTCTAGGAACACATGTGAATTTTTGTTTGTATTGTTTTATTTTTCAGTATCTACTGTAAGTTTGGCATTAGCTTCAGGTATGGTCGCGTTAGTTCATTTTTTCATTACTTTTTACTCTCAGGGGACATAGCCTTTGGTCCTCTCATTATATTCGGGTGTATTGGTGATGATTTTGTTTCTTTTTCCTTCCTTCCCTTCTTTTATGACTTTTCACCGATTGGTGGTGCAGGCTTAATCTACACCTTTGTCTTATCATCACTTCAGTACCTTCTTGGAGCGGTGGTGTTTTCTTTCTTTTTATCTTCGCACTGGCGTGGTATCCTACGTTTGTATTGAGCATTATATTTTAGAATCGCTTTGCTTAAGGCACATGTCTTAGCATGAAATGTTTTGTATTTTTTCCAGCCCTGAAGAGTCGTGGTTTACACGTCCCACGATGAAACACGTGTCGGCTGGTTATGCTTATTAAACGGAATTTCCAATTCATATATGGATGTTTTCTTTGTTGCATTGTACTTACTTATATCAATTTTTGATTCAATGAATTGTATGTGTGCACAGGACTGGTCTTTTACTCTGCAATCCATGTTTGGCATTACTCTATCCCCCGCTCCAGGAATCTGAGCATACGGAATGTTATTTGCATCTAACTTGTAGGAGTACTTGAGTGGAAAGCCTTTCGGTAAGGCTGTGCTGTTTTGCGTGAAGCAATGACAGCTACGATTATCTGTCTGTCTATTCTCGTTTTTGAACGAGTGATTGCAGCTACGGCAGCAGCTCATATTGCCCCTTTTGAGGCTTCACCACCAAATGAATTCCCTTCAATGTGAATGCCATCACCTTGTTGACTCAGCAAATGTATCACGTGAGCTCTTCGTAGTTCAATTTTCAACTCGGCTACCTGTTCCCATAGCAATTTAAGTTTAATTATGCCACCTTTGAGTCTTTAAACCCATTTTGACCCCAGTATTGTAGATATTCATTGTATGACTGTACACAATAAAAACAATCGCACACAATCAGTGTGGGGATTTCTTGATCGTATTTATTAGTGCCAGTAACAGGGCTTTTAGTTCTGCCAGCCGTGCCGTGCAGTCTCGTACTGTCTTCGTACTGCTAGGATGGAACTTGCCTTCCTGCATACAACCCTTCATAATCGCACATACAGCGCTGTATTGTTGTTTACTTCCTAGGGCTGCCTGAACAGAACTGTTAGTGTAAATATTATATTCATACTGATCTAGAGGCATTATTTAATTCGGGAGAGAATATTCTTGTACATATTGCAGAAATGCTTGCGTTTTTAGAGTAGAATCAAATTTGTAATCGACATCTGTTGCAATGAGAGAATTAGCTCATTTTATCCATCTTGGATGTAAAGCTTTAGCATTTAGAACGCTTGCTTTTGTAACCGCCTCTAAGGCTGGTACCGGAGTCGCAACAGTTATTTGTTTCCCCTAGAGCCAGTGCTCTCTCTCTCACTACAGCAGTTTGTACTGTTGTCAGAATTTTTTTCGTACTCCAATGCAACCCTAACTAGATGTACTTAAGTGTACCTAGCATGTATGTAGGTGTAAAGCCAAGAATCCCTCTAGGATTAAGTCAACCCCATTACCTGAAGTGAGAAACTGTGGGATCCCGTCTTGGTCTCGTGATGGACACCCCACGAGGGATGTCAACACTGCGAGCTGGAATGTCTGCATGCAGGAACCTAAGCATCTTGCGTCAGTGTGTCAACCTGCAAGTCCTTTTTCTCCTCTCCCTGCCTCGGCAAAGATATGGTGTATATATACACCCAAAGTGGTACCCTCAGGGGTTCTACCTTACTGTGTCATGTCAGACTTAGGATGACAGAAGGAATGACCCTTATACATAGTTATTTTACAGGAGATGGTAGTCCTGTTGAGTTTCCAAGAATCCTCATGCATAATGGATGAGGCTAGTTTTCAGGGAATACCCCACATCCTGTAAGCAGTACCGAAACTAGGTAAAAGGTCAGTCCCAAGAACCGTTATGTAGTGTAATGATAGGGGAGAATATAGGTGAAAGGTTAGGTTGCTTCCTAAGCCTATTTTGGGGTACCTATATGAAACCTAACACCCTGCTTTCTCTTTTTGCCACTCTTTTCCTTTTTCTTACTGCTTTTTCACCCTTTCTATGCATTTTTCTCCCTTGCTCTGGGTCAAAGTCTGATGATAAAAGAAAAAATATGTCCCAGTCCCTAAGAAGGAGTGCCGGTGGGCACCAACTGCAACCACCAGCTCAGACTGTACTCTGAATGCACATTGTGTGTTAAATATAGCAATTATGCACACATACGTTTTACAGAATGAAGTACTCAGTAGGTCTGCTCGGGTTATCACATTTACATTATAATAACCGCTCATTTCCGAATGTGTCAACATTTATTCAGTGTATATGTGGTTTCTTGTCTTATCTATGTATAGATCTTCTAAAATATTTTCAATTAAAATGAATGAAACAAAAAATAGTGTCTGTCCCATCAAACTGCAATAATAATCCACATTTGTAAAGCGCGAACAATCACCCGTAAAGGTCTCTAGGCACTGGGAGCCGTTGGGAAGATTAAGCAAGCTATTGCCCAGAGTCACATGGTGCTGGGCTAATCTGCCTCCAGTGCCGGGGATCGAAAAGTGATCACCAGATTCCGGAGTCAGTCACCCTGGCCGCGGTGCCACACCTCTTCCACAATAACATCAGAAGCAGAAGAATGACCATTCAGGGGTATCTTGTTGCAGTATGAGCACAGCATTTAGCATAGAGCTGTCCCTCAGGTACCTTGTTCCTTTATGCAGAGCCATTACAGGCATCTTGTTGGTGGGAAGTGTGTGCATGACAACATGGCTTTGGTACAAAGATTCCTTCTGAGCACTTGGTATATACCAAAATCTGAGAAGTGGATTTGCCCACCGATTTCTCACTTATGGTATATTGTTCTTATAGGGCTTACAGAGGTGGCATGGTTCCTGTAAAATATGAGTGCAGTGCCCACTGAGATTACACTGTTTCACTGTGATTGATGGACATTATGGGCCATATGTACGAATAGGCTGTTCACTCAGAATGATGATGATCCCAAACCCAGCTATCATGGTGAATGTAAAGTGGCAAAGCTGCAGATCCATGCACGCAAGGCTGTACACCACCAATGACCCGCCTACATTAACCACCACCTGAACTTCCATCAGCCATTCAGAACAATACGTTTTGCCTCCTTTTCACTTGCCCATACTCCCCGCATCCACCGAAGCAGAAGTGGAGGATGCTCCTTCTCCCATGTCGTAGTAAAAACCTGGAACAGTCTCTCCACGCACCTCCAGACCATCAACTTACTTCCGTAATTCTGAATGGCCCTCAATACCTGGCTGCTCGAATAAGCCTCCGGGGCCTTCAAGCGTCTGGATATGCAATTGGGTGATTAGCCGCACTTTATTCATCCTGATTGATTGATTGATTGATTTACATGGCTGTCCTATTGAGTTTCAATGGGAAGTGGGTTTGAAGGGGGAATCACATATGCTGTGGCTTGTAATGGAATACACTTTGTTCATCCGTTACTGCTGTGGCACAGTATTAAATGGTTACTGATTCTGAGGGCAGGTGGTGACCATTCGCAAAGTGTAAGCTGGCCATTTCCAGTAATGTGTGTTGGTCCCTCGCAATATATAAAATAAATAAAAAATATATGTGGGAATCACAAATATGCAAAACAGACAACTTATTATCGAACTGTTCCCAAAACGCAAAACTGAATTGGTTGCAAAACCCAATTTAAATTAAATAGTTTCTTAGTGGGTGACTTGAGTATCAAGAGGAAAGGGGCCTTGTGTAAGTTTGTGATTGCCAAACTGTTTGTTCCACTGTTAGAACCCCACGGCGCGCTTTGACGGGGTAGTAAGATGAATGGGTTCTACTGTATTGTGTGTAGTTTCTGTTCAGTAGAATCTAGGGCCAGATGTGCGACAGTTTCTTGCGGTCACAATGAGGTTTTAGGTCTGTTTGTGACTGCAAAAAATGTGTGGCCAATGTACCAACCCTACTTTGCGAGTCGCTAATCAATTAGCGACTCGCAAAATAGGGTTAGCAACTCGCCATTAGGAAGGGGCATTCCAAGAGCGTCCCTTCCTAATAGCGACGCCAAAGCCTGTATGAAAGAAACCACTTGCAGTTTACCACCCTTCTCAAAAGGGTGTTAAGGCACTCTCAAACGGGAAGGGGTCCTCAGGGGACCACTTTCCCTTTGGGAATGCATGCGCAAATACGTTTTAAGGGCAGGCAGTGGTCCCTGGGGGAAAAAACAGAAAACATGTTTTATTGGCAAAGCGGTCCCAGACATGGTGGTCTGCTGACCCCAGCAGGCCACAATCCCTGGGAGTGCTAGCCATTCCCAATGGGGCCACAAATTGCCACAGCCTCATTAATATTCATGAGGCATGCAATTTGTGACCCCATTGGGAATTGGAAACAGTGTCTCAGACACTGTTGTACATAGCATTTTGCGATTTGCAAATTGTGAGTCGCAATTTGATGCAATTTGCTAGTCGCAAAATGCTATGGTCATACATCTGGCCCTTTGTCCTAGGAACAAGTATTACCAACTGTTCGTGAAATCCCAGGCACCGATTAGTAATTAAAGATCAATGAAGTGCCAAGAAGTTCCTCTTTGGGTCTCGTCTCCCAGGTTTCCTAAGAGTGGTGGTGAGGCAAGGCATAGTCTGGAGGAAAGAGGGGGGGGGGGGGGTTGAGGGAGGTAAAGTAAGTAAAGGGGATTGTTCAGTCAGATATAGTCATGTTTTTTAGGCCATTCATGTCCCTAAATGTTTCATGGCCCATTACAAATGCAATAACCCATAAGTTCTAACAAAATCAAGGGACAATCTGAATTTTTACACTATGCTATGTTCATTCTATTCATATTTGTCTCCCTGAAACCCACTTAGGAAACCTTTTTTTTTTATTTTTATAAATGACTCTCACTAACTATACTCTTTTATTACACCGGCATGCTTCTCATCAAGTCATAGACGCAGATATCGGAATGTACCTGAGCAGACTCAACCATTTCCGTGCAAGGAAACTCTTTGTGTGGTATTTATTTTGAAGGGGGATCTCAAATGTAAAATGGTCTCTGGGTGTCTCAGTTCACTAGTCTTATTTTTTTTTCCCCATCGCCTCAGAGAAGGTAAAAACCAGATTTTGATATTGTTGGAGCAGATCCATGCAGTTCTCAATGTCTCTGTGGCACGCTTAGCTCTATGCTCTCTCCCACGGTTCTCAGCACTTCTGCGTCGTGCCTGTTTGGCCCCTTCACTACTTCTGTTACTCTTTACACTCCTGCACCTGTGCAAGCCGTCTGGACTCTACCTGCAGATAGCTTGTCTCCCCAGTTCCCCTTGCTCCTTCAGCTTGGTCACCCCTTTTTGCTTTTCCAGTGATTTCACTTCTGATTTATATGGTGGTAACTGCCTCTTATTGTTTTTCTTACGGGTTTTACAATGTTTAACTCTTAGATTTGAACTGTCTCACACCATACCCAGCTCTTTCCTACTTCTTCTTACCTTACACCCTTGCAAGCAAAACGATTAGGAATTGCTATTTTTGTAGATTGTGTCCAAATTGAGAGTGGTCGAATGGCTTTAATAGTGGAGCTGAGGCGGTTGACACTTACATAAAGATGTTTTTTTTTTAAATTATTTCTTTCCTATCTGAAATGTCAGTAATGTACTTCCTGACTAGCCAGAGCAGAGTGTGAAAAGAGGCCCCCTGCAACAGTCTTTTTCGGCGCAACTTCTCTTTCAGTCCACATCGTTGCCTTTAGAATCCTGTTTGTTGCCTGTTCTAAATGTGTGCTGTAATATTCTGTTTTTCCGCCTTCTCCTCTTTGAAATGCTTCTGGATTTTTTTAAAAGCCTTCCAGTAGATCTACCTCTTTTGAGACATTTAGGGTTTTACTTCCAGCAATCTGATAGGGTGATTTATCGTAGCATTCTACAGGATTTCAGATTTTTTTTCTGACTCAGTATTCGGGTTCTTTCTCGGGCTCTGTTACATTGTCTTTTATAAACACAAGTAATAAATAGAGGTGGGAAAGCTGGACAATTCATGGGAAGAGCATACCCAGAGCCGAGCTATTTGTCCAGCTTGGCTCTGTGAGCCACAGCAGGAGCCAAGGCAACCAACACAGTGAAGAGTTTCCCTGACTCTGGTCACTAGCTGTGCTCTAAGAGTGGCCCCTCTTTAATTTTACTCACAACCTCACGCATTAACTTCAATTGACTTGCCAACACGCACCCTCGCTCTGTTTCGTTCTTTATCTTTTTTCCCTTTTTGTCTCCTCCCCGTTTGCTCTCTTTTTTAAAACCTAGCTCTCTTAAATCTCTTTCCTGTTCTTTTCTACCACTTTTTATTTTTGTGTTCTGCTCTTTCTCTCTCACATCTTTCTCCTCCTCACTCTGTCTTTCCTTCACTAGGAGCTGTCACAACAGTGGAGAAACAGGTGCTATCCTTGTTTTATACAAGTAGGATCATTCATTCACACATTTAGTATTCTCTGTGAAGCAGAATACAATCCTTACTGCTCAGAGCAACAACAACTCAAACTTTCTTAGCCAATCAGTGCATGTTAAAATAAAAACAACTCACCATATCCATGTCATGAAGTTGCTTCTCAGTATATCAGAAAGGAAAATAGAAAGTAATCACCTTATCCTGCTGCAACTGTGCTCTATCACATTCAAAATAAATGTCCCTCATGAAAAATTTACACACGGTTAGAAATGGGATTTCTGGTTGGCTAGGGCATGTGCCTAAGTCACGCAGAAACCACCACTCTAGCCAGGGCAAGGGAGTTACACGCCGAAGATAACCCCTGCTCACCCCCTTGGTAGCTTGGCACAAGCAGTCAGACTTATACCAGAGGCAATGTGTAAAGCATTTGCGCAACACACGCACACAGCAGCAACACACAAGCCACACCACAAAAGAAACTCCACACAAGGTAATATCAAAAATAGCCTTTGTATTATCATAAACACATTAGAAACATAATCCCACATTTACACTGTGCCAACTGGCACTAGGCAATATTTAGAGGGGATTATATACACACGACTGGGCCAATCGGGCCACTGTCAGAACCATCAGAATGCAGGTAGTAAATATAAAAACACAACCAGTAACTACTGGTACCATAATGACCTCAGCATTATCACATTAGCATTAGACCCCATCCTAAAATATCATAGCATGACATTAGGCATAAACACATTGGGCCCAAACCTCGTTAGCATAAAGACATTATTCATAGGTATCACCTTGAGGCAATAACAGTAGGCATAAATCACATTGTCCTAAAACACAGTAGGACCCCAGGCCAACTGTCCTCTAAAGAGGGGCCCAATTCCCGCTGTCCAGAAAATCAGGGCGTAGCTGCCAACGCAGCGAAACTACTGCGCAAATGCGCTGGGGTGCAACTCCTTCCCTGTCTCTTCACCAGCAAAATGCCCCCAAACGTTGCAGCTGCCCACTGTCCAGCTGGGCAACTGTGGAAATGAGCCCTGGCACTGCCGTGCCTCCTGAGCCCCCACTGGGACTCTAAAATAAGGGTTCCCAAAGGAGAAAACAAGCACTGGCACAAGTGTGCCTCTGAGGTACCCACTTGGGACTCTACAAAACAAATGGCTCCCAAGTTCCACTCCAGAACTTCTAAAAAATGATCTGGCCCAAACGTTGCAGCTGTCCTCTGTCTGGCGGGGCAGCTGTGGCATCACCCTGGGCACTGCTGCGCCCCTTGAGCACAAAGGACACTGGTACCGACAATGTTCCCAAACAGGTTCTTGCTCCCTAGCCAGCCCCACTCACCGGGCTCCTCTGAGATTCCTCTGGTCTTCCAGCAGGGGGGCTTCACCTCTCTCTCAGAGGCAGGGGAAGGCCGAAATGGAGCTTGCACCACTCTGACTTCTCTGGCGCCCTCGGGCTCTCTCCGTATAATGTCAAGGTCCCAGGAGCAGCACAGCAGCTAGAAGCTGCAAGTTGAGCTACCACAGGGTAGAGAGGGGAGGAGGCTACACCTTTATCATACACCACTGCCTGCTATATCATACACCACTGCCAGCTATCTAGCTCAAGTCTTATTTTCCACTTTCCAGGCGCAAACAAGAACACACGAGTGACACGCATACAAACCTATGCGCATGTGCACATAGTAAAAAGCACACAGTTTTCCACACAAACGCACACACCCACTTTCTTTTACAAAGGAATCTATAAAACAAGTTCCATACAGCATAGAGCAAGCTCTGGGCCACGTTATCTGGGTTTCAAAGAGAATTGGCATTTAGAAGCCCTGTACGGGCGATATAACAAACAAAAAAAGCACAATACTGTAGTACAGGCAAACTGGTTACAGACTTTAGCCTGGAAACATTGGGAGACCATGTGTCTCCCACAGGAGAAGCAAAGCTCTGCGTTGTTTCTTCCAGTGTTAGACATAACCTGTACAGCGCAACAAATAGCCACTGGCACTGGGGCTCTTCCTGGAGACAGCAGAGGTTGGACTTTTCACCGCTGTGGGTTTTTTTCATTTTGATTACTCCATATTGATATTATAAAGAGCCAGTGAGTGATGGAACATCCCACGCAGGGTACTCCTGATGAGGCTCTGGCCAGTGCCACAGGAGTTTTTTGTTTCATTTTGACAATCAAAATGTAAGATACTCTTTCCACTGGCCAGCCCCTTCTCTGCTGTATCAGCGGGGTATAGGAGGGGGATGCTTTTGGGCTTGGATAATTTTGAGAGAGCCTGCAAGAGGAAGTAGAGCAGGGGAACCAGTATTTTCTAATGTCGGCTTAGATTGTTTTTGGTCCAAGAGTTCCTGGGAACCTATGGCTGACCTAGAGCCAGACATTCGCTACGCGTCAATCTCGGGCATTTATTGGCTTGCAAAACTCTGGTAATAAATATGGGTAAAGTAAATAGCCGACCATGCCTTCTCAGAGAATAGAAGATTCCAGTATTAGACCAGCTATTACCCTCTTCTGTGATCTGCATTCCTTTGATCCCACCCAATCCTGAGTGGTTTTTTTCAATCAACCAAACTGTGAGACAAGGTTTCCTTCTCCTTATAAATTCCTAGTTCACTTCTGGATCAAGGAATCCATGTAAAGCATGATCTTGAATTTATTTATGCTCCCACCTCTACTTCAGAAACAACTTCTTAAGTTTTAGTTGGCTAAATTTGCTTCACCATTTTATATTGAATCAATCAATTCGCTCATTTAAGCTTTAATTGTTTGTCATGTTCTATGCAGGGCACTGGAATTGTGTGGCAGGGGAAGGCCAAATTATGTGGCAAGGTTGAGTAAATTGTGCGGCAAGAAAAGACAAATTATGCCACGTAATGTGGCACATTTTGTGATGGTATTAATTCACTATTTTGTCATTTTTAGGACTCGCAGACCTAGCGCTGGAGCGCGCATGTGCTTCTCGCTCTGCGAGGCTTATTGTTATCGAGATGATTTTGGAAGGGGACTTGAAGCCACGGCCATCATTTTCATTGACTGGCGTCATATTTTATGGTAAACGCTGGCCTCTGATTGAAAGCGAGGCTTTTTTGTTACCGTCCTTTCTCCTTCTGCGATGGCCCATCCATACTCTATAGTGTACTCGCGGAGATTACACGGTGGGCTTTTTCTGGTGGGTGAGCACTATTTTCTTTCAGTAGTCTTAGTTAAAGGCAGTCACGTGTTTATTTTTGCATCGCGCTTTCACTTAAAAATCTACTCGAGCAGCAGAAAACTACAGCTCGCACTGTGCAAGATGACCTTTTCAATGATTGCACAGTGCCGGATGCTTGTCCGCACTGTGCAATCATTGAAAACGACATCTTGCACAGTGCGAACAGGATACTACGCAGTTCGCGAAGTGCTACGCGTAGCTCGCGTAGTGCGAAGTGCACTTTGCGTAGCTACGCGTAGCGCTACTTCGCGAACTACGCCCAGGGTTACTTACAATCTCTTAGACAGAGATAGTTTATCGCAAAAACTGGGCCTCCTAATTATCCAACCTATGTGTTTGGAGTTTTCACAGGTGCGATGCAGGTCCCAAAAGTCATAGGACCATTGTAAAGCTGTAGGAGTAATTGTTGAGGATCAGTTTCCAAAATAGTATATCATTGACAGAATTCGTCGTTTATCTTGCCGAGAATATTACATGGAAAACAATAGTTTTTTTGGGCAGGAATGTATTTCAAAATAATAAATTCTATATCGGCACCGGACTTCAGAGCTCACCAGAGAACGTGATGAATAAATGCTTGGTGGTGCTATTGAGGTTGCTACACATACTACAATAAAAGTAGAAAGAATATGATGGAGGCGGGTTCAAGTCCCGCTGTAGTCTTTCTGAGGTTTCCAACGTTTGCTCTTCGCAAAGGTTGCGAAGTTTCATCATTGATTTATCTTAGTTTGAGCATATTTTTTTTCTCATTCTAATCTAATTTTATAGCATCGCAAATAATCGAAACCCACTCGAGCTTGAAAGGGATTTCAGACTCTCTACAAGTTTACCCTTTTACAGTGCTTTTCTACGGATTATGCGGCAAATTTATATTCATGCTAAAATCGGCATGGCTGCACAGTTGCAAAATTCCGATGACCCTCTGTTTAACTTTGCTGTGCAATTACTTCTGAAATGGAACTTTTGATTGGCCTGTTACTGAAAGCGAACAAGTGTTACTCCATGAAGCACTGACCGCTCTGTGTTATTCATCGCAAATTTTGGTGAGAGTTTTTATTTAGTACTCGCATACATATTTTCATCCCCTTTTTTTATTAAAGTTTTTGGAAAAACATCAAATATGATATTGCAACTGGAACACATGAGCGCTGATATTGTGAATGTTGTCTCATCTTTGTGCTTTTAAACTGCTTGAAATCAATCTCTCGCTGATATAACCTAGGATGCACTGTCTTCCATTTTGAAGTGATGCTTTACCTCACCATGTGACAGTGTTGTTGCTATTTCTTGGCTAAATAAAGAATTTCAATTTTCCCATAAAATGACAGTGAGTGTTCCTAGGAGCTTCTCAACGAGTTGTACCTAACCAAGAATATCCCAACTGTACCAGGCTTTATACAAAGTGTCGACTAATTTGCTTAAATGAACTATGGAAGAGACTGTGTTCAATGCCGTAGTATTATGGGAAAATCCTCAAATGTATTCTGTAGTAAAATGTTTCTTCTTGCTTGTCCCTTATTGGTGCATATCCTGAGAACCATATACTTACTTACTAATGTATGAAATTCTTTGTCTAAAACCCTAAAAAAGGACGTACTTTTCTTCTGTAAGTGGAATACCCTACTCCCCTTTTGTAAGGCGAATCTGTTCTGGATTTTGCATAGAACTTTATTGGGTTCTTTGTGCTATGATCTGCTTTCTTTATTGATTACCAGGCTGATGATATATTTTCTGTATTTTGCTCAACAAAACTTTATATCAACTCTTTAAAATCTTGACCCATGCCTGGCATTCTTACTGAGAATGCTTGTGTTCTGAATCTGGTTTTTGGCTCAACAGAGCTAGAGATGGGTCCGATCTGGGAGCACCAAAGCCTGCATAGGGCCAACACCAGTCCGAAGTGTTTGAGTGCCTTTGGTAAGGTCATGAGCAGACTAGTTTGCGCACTGACAATATTGTCTCCTGCATGTTGTGCTCTGTGTAATTTAGCTAGGTGGCTTGCAGGTTGAACCTGACTGGAGCACTTTAGGGTTGAGGTGTGGCGCCGCGGCCAGGGCGACTGACGCTGGAATCTGGGGCTCACTGTTCGATCCCCAGCACTGGCGGCAGGTCAGTCCAGCACCATATGACTCTGGGCAATAGCTTGCTTAATCTTCCCAACGGCCCTCAGCGCAAGGATGCCTTCGGGTAACTGTTTGCGCTTTACAAATGCTGGATTTTTTTTTTTACAACGTTTTGAAAGGGAATCCTAAGCACAAAATTGACCTGCGAATATTATGAAATCACAATGAACCATCCGGGAAGACTCAAATATTTGTGTCTGAATTTTGAGAACGTTCCTATTTGACGATACCTTATGCCATACCTGACGGGTCTGTGAGAGGCAGGACGAGCAGGACTTTGGTCCCATAAAAAACATTCCAATTTTTATTTTTAATGTGATTTACAAAGATGTGCGTTTCCAACTGTTATCAAACAACAAGAGAGAGAGGGTCAAAAGCACACTCTTCGTCCCCCTAGAGTAATTATAATAAACAACAAAAGAGTATGAGGGAAAAAAACTACAAAGAGAAGGGAAAGAAAGCCAATGCTACCAAATCAATCAGATTTTGTAAAAAGAGCCCTCACTCACCAACCTGGTTGGTGACATGCTTCATCATTGGACTCCCACCAGGGAGGTCTAATACCTCCCCGGTGTGCTACAACGCCTGTTTACAAGTTTCCAATTGTTACCACTTCTGGTAATTTTTTTTATTTCTTTTTGTCCTTATTTAGATATAACTTACTTCATTTTTAAATTAATGTTTCGGTGCACCTTTAAAGTGCTCACATGATCACTTATGTTTCATTCGTTGAAAAACAAAACCATATACAAATCTACGTTGTGTGACATAATCGTTACTGAGTCTCTTTGCAAGAAATGAATTACAAGATACGAGGAAAGTGGCAAGTTTCCAAAATAAGGGTGGAATTCTAAATGTTGCGATGCACCTGTCCAGTACCAATGCATGCGGAGATTACGTGCGGGTCCTGGAAAGTTCTTGTACATTATTCAGTGCGCCCCCCCCCCCACGCTTTCTTTTGTGATTAGGTATCGCAGCTTCTATGTCCTGATTAAAAGATCTGCAGGTATGTTGGTTTAAAACAACAAGCGGGACAAAATCTTCAGTAGAGAGATAAATAGTTACACTATTGTTAGGGATTGAAATATGGAAATTAGATTATGTCCATCATGGATACGGGGAAGTAATAACGTTTTTCAGTGTGGCCGTAAAGCAATTTACGCCCCAAAGATGTTCTAGGATACCAACACTCGGCTGCTGCCACACATTACGGTTCGCATGTAGAAAACATTCAAACATTGTTTCATACTTTAAAAATGGCTTTTATGAACGTTGACACTACATGTGCATCTCGGAGGTCATCTTCAGAGTAAAGAAAACTATTTTCAGGGCTCGAGTCGGGGTACCACGCGGGTGGACGGCGTCCCCCCACTTATTTTACCGGGTTTTTACCGGGTGGACGCCGTCCACCCTGCCCAAAAGATGGAGCCGGTACCCGAGCCTGCGCGCGCGCTCAGCACTCACCAAACCTAACCTTCTATTGTCGAGAGAGGGCGAACAGAGCTCTTTAAGTTGTTTCACGTTGATGGAGCCGTTCAGTATGACAGACGGGCGCTCGTGGCCGTATATTAGAAAAGGTCAGTATGTGTTTATGCATTTCAGACGGAGACCGGCAAATTTACTGTGGGCAATAAATACGCACCGAACAAGCGCATCTTTAATTTCCCCGCTCCTTTGAGGGTCAATATGGTGACTAATTCCAACGTAAACATTCTCCTTTGCCCTTTGAACCTGCCCCCATCGCCTTCTAACCTTTGTTAATTAGTGGGGACTCCATCTCGTGACGTCACTTCCGGCTGTGAGGTCACTTCCGGTGACACCACCTAACTTGGAGCGTCCCCCCACTTCTTTTTTTAGGACTTGTGTCCTGACTATTTTCTATATCTTTAACATAGTCAGTAGGGCATTGGTAAAGCCAACGTTATCGCTTGGTCCGCATTGGCAAAGCAAGGTGGATCGGCTTTGCCAATGCTTGTTTTTGCACTGCAGCCTGCCCTTGACTTAGAAGTTGCAAGCCGGGTCTGAATGGCACATCGGATGCCACTGAACACACGACGTTTCTAAAGGCATACTCTCTGCGGATGCCAAAAACGGTACAGGCAAACACATCCTGGGTGCAGCAGCTGAGGGTGAATTACTTCCAGAAATTGGCTTCAGTTTGTGCTATTTTTTTTAAAATAACAGTCCAGAGAGAAAGTTTCAGAAGAGTCGCACAAAGTAATACTGCCGAAAATCTTAAGTGCTGCATTGCACCAACAGAAAAGAAAATGGCGCTGCACAGCATTTCCTATGGGTTACTCAGGGTCCGTTTATAACACCAGCAGCACTTGTGTACATAATTCCTTTTTTTGTACAACGCTAAACTGTGCACTACCGCACAAAGACGACCGAGTGATGCCTTATATGGGAATTTATACTCGAAGAACACTCTCGGGACCAATTCCACGCACAAGTGCAAAGTTCCAAGAGTACAAAGTACCGTCTATGTGTCAGTCTCTTAATATGTGTAATTTCATAGATAATTACTCTTACATTCCACATAGAAAAAAAACCACACTATGTCACACTTTGCGACGCGAAGCGCCACTTTTTTTCACGCGAGAGCTCATACTCCGCCCTGGAAAACGATATTGTCCTTGGTCTAACAATAGACACAGATCTGAATTTGGCTCAATCACTCCTGGACCGGAAGGCCTGGACATTCTGCACATTTTCGAAGTCTTAATTTAGCACTTTATTAAAATTCGCTCTCTAGACTGAGTCAAACCAAATACGTTAACGCATGTTTAAGCACTTTATTTGCAGCCTACTAAAAGGTAGACACTCTGAACAACTACCTTGCAAATGAAAACTATATTTACTGTCGTTTACCCAAAACACAACAAAGGTGAACACATTACTAATAAGGGCACTAAACTGTATTCCCTCGAGCGTACCCTTTGCCAGTTGGGGAGCGAAAATGCACCCCATTAGCCAGACAACCAAAATCCTATAATCTTGATGCCAAATCGTGGCGTAAAACGGGTTAATCACTAGGGCTGGCTGAGGCTGTCTGTGAAGGGGGCTTGCCAGTGTTTTGTGTACACACAGCAAAGAGCTGTCTGTTCAGCTTCAGTACAATGGACCCTGGACCCTCAGTCAATCAAACGATGACTCAATCAGCTTATTTTAATCACTTCTCTGGAGAGAAGTAAACCGCACTGTTAAAGGATGCGCAGCAGTTACTGTGATGGGGAGTTTAATTGTTTCCTCTGCCTCGCTGTCTATAACACTCCAGACTTTTAATCAGAGGCGAGTGAAGTTATAATGAAGTAAAGTCCACTTTCCATAGGACAGAACTAGCCGGAAATAATTGGTCTGAGACTCCCATCCAGACACTGTAATGCCTCTGGCATTTTCATGAAAACTGCTCTTAATTGCTTTGCTGATGTTGTTAAGTGGTCCAGAGGGGCCGCGTGGTTTAAGATGCCCACATATGCGCTTGGAAAAATGTATAAAATAAAAATATTTTTCTGAGGTCCTGAAAACAAGACTGACCAGTTGTGCGGAAAAAAAAAAAACACAAGCATGTGTTTTTTGTACTCCGTTTTGAGAACTATTTGGAAAAAAAAGTTTTCATTATAAGTTTGGACTTAAACCTGGAAATGTCAAAATTTGCTTCAGTGAAAGCTGCGTGTCTTTGCAAGCGGGATTTTCCCTGGAGAGTAATTTAAAGGCTGTGACTCAGTACTAAAATGATACATGGAATAATGCTTTATAGAGATGATTTTATCTTCTGTACTAAATACTTAAAATCTTCATAGGTGCCAAGCTTTGAGTATGCTGTATGCCTATGTGTAGCATTTCTACTTTATGATGTCCTCGCATGTGACAGTTTGTTGTCTTGTATGTGACACTAAGTGACACTTCGTGAGCCGCACCGAGCTGCTATGGCTCTGTAAAAAGATAAATACTAGTGGAGAGGTGTGGCTCACTGGTTAGAGGCGGCAGACCCATAAGCAGAGAATCAGGCCAGGGACCAGGGTTCAATTCCCGACGTGGCAGGGTCGTGGACCAGGGTCAAAACGGACAGGGTCAAAACGGACTCGATAATTCTCGCCTCGGTACTCTAACCAGGAACACACTCGGCAACTCTGGGCTTTAAGCTTGCCTCATCTCTACAACGGACGCCGGGGATGCCTGGTTTCACCTTGGAGATACCCAGAAAGGGACCATCTCACAGGGATAGCCAGGACGGGTTCTACAGCGCCGGGACGCCCCGTTGCTGGGGCAGCTGTGCACTTTACAAGTCTACAACATTTACATTATCTACTTTTATGTAATGTATTGGTTTAAAATTGGCCTATGAAACACTCCAGAATATAAAATGATCCAGGCTAAAAAGCCAGAACTGGTCAAAGGTTTCAGCCACACAAGACTTTGGCAGTAATGAAATGTGCTAGTCAACCCCACATGACTCTCCGTTTGAGAGAGGGAGGAGACATGCCTGCACACATACAGAATTTTAAATTCAGTAAGTTGTTCTGTTAAGCATGTTTTAAACAAAATCATCATCATCATTTGATCTTTTTTTCGACATTTTTTCAGTCATAAAAGAGTACAGTTAAAACGGTTAAATCATGTATAAGACCACAGGAGATAAAATAAACATTACATAAAATCAGATTATCAAGCAGTGTATGCAGTCATAGTATGCAATCACCCCCGGGTGCCGCTATGATGAGAGAACATCTCTTGGACCACATAGCTAGCAGGAACTTTGAGAGTGCGAAAACTATGTGCGGTGAAGGATCAGTTTTAAAGACTCTCAAAGCAACAAAACATTTATCAAAGCCCATGTTCTTGCACAAGGGTACCAACCAGTACTTTCTGGCTTTTCTGTAAGCAGGGCAAAAAAAGAGGATGTGCAGTTCATCCTCCTTATTCGCACCGTATCCAGGGCAAGAGTTGCTTGTTGGTGTAGACCACTTGCTTGTGAATGCCCTTAATGGTAGTGTTGCGAATCTCCATTGGATGTATAACTTCCTAGCTCCAACTGGGTGAATGAAATTCAAAAACTCCTCAAAGGCATATGAATGTTTAAATGTTAGGAAGGTTGTTGTCAGAGGGCCAGCTTTGGAGCCATGCAACCATATGTTTTGTTTGTAGTCCATAAAGGACAAAATAATATTCAACCTGCATACCTCATCCACTAAACCATTTTCAGCTGAGAATTTTAGTAGGCTAATGTGTTCCATGGATCTTTTCTTTGTACATCTCTTTGGAATCCCACTGGCCCAGCATTCCTTGCGAGTGTTACACTGCAGGGAACATTCTAAGACATACCAGTTGCTCCTTGGTCCTTCTCCTGTTTCAATGTTTCTTGAACTACACAACAAACCTCTACAATGTAGCTTGTTTTGTAGAAACCTATTACTGCTGATGTGTGGAGCAGGACAAGGAGCCAACCCGCACCCCACCGGAGTTGAATGTGCAGACGATCCGCTGCATCACGGTGAGGACTGCATACACAATAAAGGCACCTGATTGACCTGTTCAAGACCACTAGGAATCCCACTGCAGATCTCAAATCCATGACCTACCACCAGATGTCCTTATTGGGATTGTGAATGTCGAGGAATGTTGGGATGACCGGTTGGGACAACCATTAGGTTGTGATGGCATGCACGCAACATAGGTTCCTGCACTAGTCTGAGACGTCAACGGGCACTGCAACAAGCATTAGATCGCTCAATAGTGAAAGAGAGCGGGACATCAAATACTGCCGGATATCTGACATCAATGTGCAAGCAATATACCTCCGTTCTGAATATTCCTGAGTAAATGTGCACCGAAGACCGCGCGATGCAGGGCACCACAAATTAAATGGTCATTTTCACCAAAGGAGACAAATAGATAACTGCTTTGACAACTATTACATCTCATGTCAGTGGAACAAATTAAGGAATAAAACAACATTGCTGTGGGTCACCAAAATACTCTGGAAATAGTTCTCTGGAATATTCTCTGCTTTATGCCTGAAACATAGTTGTTCGAAATTTAGTCAATCAACAGTATTCTGAGATTACAAATGCTATGGTTTTTTCATTCATGATTAATCACAATAAAAAAATAGGATTTATCAATTAATTACAACATCAAAATAAAGTTGCAATAATATTAATGCTACTAGTCAGGCAGTCAGTGCATTCTTTATTCGGTCAGTACAAGACCATAAAAGCACATGAAAAATACATCAGTATTACACGGTAATAAAAACCACACTTTTAAAAACAGACTTTCATAATTTGGTATACCATAAATAGAATAGTCAAAACGACCCGCGTGTTAGTAAAGGCATCTAAATACATTGTGAAAAGCTGCCCATATAATCCATATAACAAAAACCTCAATTTAGTGCCCACTATGTTAAACATAAACATATCACGGGTGCTTCATCTCTAACAAGCAATCTGAGCAGACTTAATATTTAGACAATGAGATTTTAAGTGTAAATTAAGTTTAAGAAAAAATTATAAAATACCAATTGTTGAATCAAGAAGATGATGCTAGACTTAATTAAAAAAACAAATCACCATGCTAAAAGGGATACTATACAGCTGATCAGCAAAAAGGTCATAAAGTTAGCCTGTTTCTGAGGCGTATTCCCAGCCCGACTGTGAGCAGAAGGCAGACAGATGAGGCTGGACTTGGACTCCTCAGCGCGGAATTGCTTACCGTTCTGGCTTTGAGCCACTAAGTGGGTGGCCTGCAAGTACGCAAAATAGTTGGGGAGCCCTCACGATAAAAATGGTCTCAATCTCCTTTAAATGCATGCTTCAACTCCTGAACTGGGCTGATAGAACGCACGCTGCGGAAGTGCAGTGTGAGCCACAGTCATTTGTGTGGCCTGCTAGGAAGGCCTAATTCATAGCAGCATTGACTGTCATTGAGGAGCAGAGGAGAGCAGGCCTAAAAGCACTATACAGAGATCCTGATTGGTTTGGTGTGCTGTGGTATATGCACTCTTCCTAATAAGCAATACCAGGTGACCAGCTAAATGCAGGGACTCTAAGAGATTGACGAGTGTGGAGCTCATCTACTTGCATCCCCCGTACAAACAGTAGCTCGACACTTGATACAGGTATGTGGAGGCTTGGGAGACCTACTGGATTGCCAAATCGACTTCACTGATGAGCTGAGGAGCAGAAGTATAGTAGAAAAACACAGAGCTCCTGACTGGCCCCGAGTGCTGAAATCCATGTGGCTCCCACTAAATTATACTTTCAGGTGACCAATTAACTGCAGGGAACCTTAGAAAGTGATGAGCTGAGGAGCTCATCTATTTGTACCCCCCCCACCCCCACCACAAAGATAGGAGCTTAGCATTTGTGGTGGGCATGAGGAACACTCACCTTGCAGAGGGACGCTAGTGAAAATGCCTGGGCCTTGGGGTGAGACTGCACTTTCAGGTAAGGGTGCCACCTCCCGCCACCTGTACTGTTGAGTGAAGAGGCAGCACAACCTGTTGGGAGCCATGTACGTCTGGTGCTCAGTGCACAGGTGGCCCTTACCTCAGAGTAGAATGTCAAGACCTTTACCCACAATGGAGAACACCGACAAGTCACAACCAAAACTCAATTTTGAGTCCCAGAAAAGCGTGAGGTCTATGCTGGAGATGGCGGCAGAACAGGATGCAGATCATTCCAATCAGGGATCAACGTCCCTAGAGAGGAACCCTGCTTGTGATGCAACACAGTCTGCAATCAATCAACGACTAAAACGATCATCTTGATCTGCATATGGAATATCTCAGTTCCAAATTAGACAAGCATTGTGTCGAACAGACGCCGAACAAAGAATCTCCGCTACAGAAGACAACATGCAATCTATGAATAGCAAATGCCTCACCATGCAAAAGGTGCTTGCAATAATCCAGGAAAAGAATAAAGACCTGGAAGCATGTTCCCACCGCAGCAATCTGCACATAGCAGGGGTCCTGGAATCGATGAACATTAGAAAAATGGAAATATATGTTGAGCAAATTCTGATAGGTATCTTTAGCTCTGATAACCTCTCCTGACTACTTGTGGTGGTACGTGTTGATCGTTACCCAGCTCCCAGACCAATCATAGTCAAGCTCCTAACCTATAGAGGCCAGGACACGGTGCTAAAGTCAGCGCAGGAGCAATGGGACATCAACTACAAAGGCAATACAGTGTCATTCTTTCCAGACTTCACAACCAGTGTTCAGGCGGTCTGGAAAGAGTACCTACCTGTCCCCAAAAAAAAAAAAAATGTAAAGAGCGGAAATAATGCATGCAATGTTATACCCAGTGAAGCTCAGAATAGAACACCAAGGGCAGACGGAAAGTTTTGCGACACTCAAGACAATGATGTATGTCAACAAGCTCTCTCCTCACAGGCGAGACCACCACACTCAAGCTAAAGGAGGAGGAGAGGACTAGAAGTGCTTACAATGTGATGAACTACAGCCTCTGAAGCTGCCCAGGTTCCACTCACTATAGATAGACAAGACGTTATGCAAGACACTCAGACACCACAATGGGTCAACTGGGCTGACAGGCGGTGGTGAGTAGCTTCACAAGCCAACACATTTCCTGCTTATTGACTTGTGACAATACAAGGAGGCCACACTGGCCTGTCACTAAGTACAACATGCTAAGGATTGGTGTGAAGGGCCTGATCCCTGACACAGTGTGCACCACCCATCCATAATCTGCCCAAAGAGCCCTAGACACGTGTCTCACTGCCAGCCCTGTACACTGGGTGGGTAACTGGGACTCTAGCGGCTCCACTTGGGTGCGCCCCAAAAGAATGTTATAGCTATTGCAATTGCTGCTACCTCTGAGGGCTGTCAATGGTTCATGATACCTTTCTTATTGTTTTTTTGTTACTTTACCGGGAGGTCTTTAGCATAATTGGGATGCTGAAGTGGGACGAGGAGGGCTGTACATTTTGGAATGTTGGTGTCACAGCATTGCATTACGTGTTGTAGATGATGCACACACTGACACACTGCTTTTTCACCAGCTCCTGTTACACATGATGGGTCTGACTAGAATCCAGTCACCATACAGTAATTCGTTTATTACATGGAATGTTTGAGGGCTTTATAATCCCCACAAAACATGGCAGGTGCTGGTGTACCTGGACCGACACCGTATAAACATTACGCTCCTTCAGGAGACCCTTTTGATGAAGCAGAAGGAGGGTGTGGTGGGGCTGAGGTGGGCTGGGACCAGACTGGCTTCCTCCTATTCCAGAGGACTGCTGACACTGGTAAAGAAAGGAGTGCCATTCACAGCGACTCATGCCGTTACAGATTTTCAAAGTATATGCTATACTGCATGGTGTCCTATCAAGCTCCTTAATCACATTATTGAACACATACGGACCAAACATAGATGACCCTGGGTTCGTCACTTGCATCTGGAATAGCCTAAGCACATTGCCACAATCCTTCATAATATTGGGGGAAACTGAATATACACCTAGATTCACTGCAGGATAGTTCAGAGCAGGCAGTTAGCCATGATAAACAATCTGCCAAGGTGCCAAGAGAAGGCATGGAGGAGTTGGGCATGGTGGACCTATGGAGGATGCGCAAACCAGATAGCCGGGAGGGCACATATGCCTACATGGTGCACAATGCCTGGTCTAGGATAGACTACTGGCTGTCGACTATAGGGGCGAACACATGGACGACAGATGCCCGTTATCTCCTCAGAACCCTGTCAATCATAACCCAAATAAATTAGATGTATTGATCCCAATGCAGATACAGACACAATTCAGCTGGAAATTCAATGCATCAACTGCATTTGACTCAGTATACAAGGAGACCGTGAGACTAGCCATAGTGGAATACTTTCACATTAACAAAGGCTTGGTCGAATGGGCAGACACAGTCTAGAAAGTCTTTAAGGTTACAATATGGGGGGCCTGCATTAGCACACACACAGCTATCTAAAATCGAGCTGGCAATAAAGGCGGTAGAGAGGGAAAATGAAAGCCAGCCTCGCACAGACACACTGCCGTCATCAGAGACCAAATTGCCAATTACAACGACATGGTGGACCAAGAGCGATGAGATATATATATATGTATATATATATATACTGTGGGCATGTGCAAATAACTTATGGGTAGGGACGAAGGCTGGGTAGCACTTTGGCCGCCAGGCTCAGACGCACGGTATGGCAACATCAAGTGATGAAAATCACTAGTATTAACGGAAAAGACTGCCACGATACACTAGAAATTCTGTCTGCTTACTCAGAATTCTATGATAATTTGAATACATCCAGACGGATGTATAGAAAAAAGATTTCAGCCAACTTGGATGACATAGCCAAAGCATGGTTGTCAATAGGCCTAAGAGAGTATTTATCACAATCCAAAGAGGTATAGGAGGTAATCAAAGCCATCCGCTCCATGCCAAACAACAACACACCGGATGAGCTCCCAACGAATTCTAAAAGGAGTATGCAAATCCGATAGCACCTAACCTGCAGGACATGTACAATGAGGCATACACTAAACAGAGACTCCCCCAACTCTCCTCAAAGCTCTCATCATAGCGCTCCTCAACCAGACAAACAGCAGAACAAATGTGAATCGTATCGCTCTCCCCTCTTGCTCATCAATAAAGATGACAAAATACTGGTGAAAATCCTTGCTTGCACACTTCAGCTCTTACTAACCAGAATGGTCCTGCCCGATCAATCAAGTTTCATACTTACTCGCTCCACCACATTCAATTTACGCAAAATATTTGCACTTCTCCACCAAATAAATCTGAAGTTAGAGGCGACAGCAGTACTGCTTGATGCTACCAAAGCCTTTATTTCCATAGAATATCCCTACAGGTTCACTATCGTAATGATCTTTCTGAAATGGGTATGCTTGTTGTATATGTCCCCATGGCTAGGGTGCACATCAAGAGGCACACATTGGTTCTGATAGCAATATGGCGTGGATCCTAACAAAGAGACCCCTCTCCACAATTCTATTTACACGGGCCCTTAAACCTCTGGCATGCATGATCCGGCAAAGGCATGCCACATTGCGGTTCTTGCAGAGACCAATCAGAATTTCACTATATGCGGATGATATGGTCCTATACATCCGCATCCCACACAGCACCAAGCAGCCTTGCTCAGAGAATACATCTGATTTGAAAGACACTCTGACCTGGGTATCAACTGAGCAAAGTTAGTGATAATTTATTTGTCTTGTACAAAACCATATCCTTTGGAGTACTTGCTCAAATGGAGCACAGAACCTGAGAAATATTTTGGGGTGTGGATGCATAGCGATTCAGAACTGGTAATATGAGAGAACTATGGAAAAGCCATGACTAAATTAGAGGATCAGGTGGCAAGATGGATAAGGATGCCGCTATCCCCGGATGACAGAGTTGCAATGATTATTTAGCAATATACCTAAAGTGCTCCTTCAGTCCTTTTCTAAAATGCTCCGTACACAACTAATGGGCAAACAACCATGCATTGATTGGGACATAATTGTTAAGCCAAATGCCCAGGGTGGCTTCGGAGCACCAGATCTGTATCTCTACTATCTATGCGCACAAATGCAATATACGCACCATTGCTACTACCCCCAGCCATTCCTGCCACACTTAGCAGTAGAGGCGAGAGATGCACATCCCACTCCACTTAGATATATCCTGGCACATAAGCGTAGGATATTCCCCCGCACAGAAATTAACACGATCCATTGCACAACATTGGCCTGGAGGGCTCTGGGGATGAGAGCCCATAAACTCCCACTTTATGCTTCTATGCTTCCGCTAGGGCATCAGCCAGCCCCCTTTGCAACACAGGAGATGGGGGTGCTTGTGCTATTTAATCCAGTGGGATTTGTGACGATGGGGGATATATACCCGGGGGGAAATTTCTAGACCTGACATACATGATATATATACAAACCTTGCGCCAATTTTCATATTTGCAATGCATACCACCAGTTACGGTCCACCATGAAGGGGCTCTTACTTAAGTTTCTGGAGGAACCTCCACTATTCATCACTCCTCAGACATTGTTTGCTAGAGCCTCCCATAAAATCTTGAACACTACTCTAAATGACGTGGCAGAGAGAGACAGCCCAATACAACCAAACCGGGTGCTGGAGCACTGGAACACATCAGTAGACCCACCACTGCCACAGGAGAAATGGGCTTTCTGTTGTACAGTGACGGAGTTGCTAACACCTAACTGTAATCTCTGCACTATCCAATTCAAGTACCTACAACAAATGTTTTCTTCTTTGTCCCGACTGTAGAGATATGGTCCAAGGGGAGACACACAAGGGATCAAATATGTGGTGGCAGATGTGGACTTTGTGCACCCCCCCTGGGACTGCGGACAGAAATCAGGAGTTCTGGCAGTGGGTGGTGCAGGGCCTGCACTCCATGGTAATGATCTGAATAGACTGCACTCCTCAGATGTGTCCATTTGTGTATGGCCTAGAAATTGCTGCCATGGATCGCAGGTTCAAAGGAGAGTGGCCATGCACTGGCGAAAGCACTCTCCACCTTAACATAGACAGTGGATACTAGATATGGTGTACTGCAGAGATAACTTGGCCATATATATAGAGGAGCTACTGGTGTCCTCATGCCCCAGAGATATATGGGGCCCCCTAACAGCTAACCTACTAAAGAATCCTGATATTTATCCTGGTCATGGGTAGCTCAACAGTGTGGTTGGGAAAGAGGGAGTCTTGAATATGTTAAATAACATACAGTACCGGAGTCATAGAACTGCAGTTTGTGTACTTGAGACGTGCAAGTTGATTGCATGTTTTATTTGAACTGCTCCCAAAAAAAGTTGAAACTCAATAAAAAAAAGAAATTGGCTTTACAATGAGTTAGGATTTTAAATTCCAATTCCAGAAACACCAAACTCTGGTTACCTGTTCCCATTTGGAAATTATGCCTATAAAATGTAATGCAGTAACTCCGATGTTATTCTATTGGAGAGCTAGGCCTGGCAGTAGTGAAAACTAATTTAAGAGCTTTTCACTACCAAGACATGCAAAACATAAAAGTATATGTCCTACTTTTCAAATACGTTGCACCCTGTACTGTGGGATGTTCAGGATCTACACTAGTTATGACCCATATGTATCAAAAAGGAAGGGTTGGGCCTGACAAAAGGTTTACTTTGCCAGGTTGAAATGGCAGTTTAAAACTGAACATGCACAGGCTGCAATGGCAGGCCTGTGGAATTTTTAAGAGGGTGACACAATCCGTGCTGCAGACCCACTAGTAGCATTTAATTTATAGGTAGTGCCACTTTAATTGAGACTTATATAAATAAACTAAACATGCCAAATGGTTATAAGCAAATCTTGACATGTTTTAAGGAGAGAGCACAAGCACTGGTTAGCAGTGGTAAAGTGCACAGAGTCCTAAGGCCATTGAAAATGAGTTCAGCAAAAACAGGTATTCTGAAGCAAAAAAGTTAGGGGAAACCACATCAAGGAGCCAGGTCCAACACTCCCATTTGCCAGGAGATTTAAAAATGAGCCTGCCAGATGGAAGCAGACAGGTTTTCCTGCCTTCAGTAGTGCGGGCAGGGAAACCACTGTGTCTCAAGGATGGGGTCCCTGGGACCAGAGTCCCTGGGACACAGTAAAGTGAATGGACTCTAGGGGATGGGGTCCCTGGGGGCTTTTAAATGCTCAGGGAGGCCCCCCCCTCTCTTTCAATTAAAGTAATGGACCTGAAGGAGGAAGTCCAAAGGGTATTTTTAAGGCTAAGGGAAGAGAGGCCGAACCTCCCTTTGAATTTGAATTTCTGCCCCGGGGATGGTGTCTTGGGAGCCTAATTAGGCTCCGGGAAGAGGGAAAGGGCCCAAGAGACCCTCTTCCTTTATTTCATTACACAACCTTAGGGGATTTGGTGTCTGGGGCTTTTAGAGGCTTGGGGAGGGAGGGCTGTGAATCCCTCTCCCTTTTTTGTGTGGAATCAAGCCCCTGGGGTAAAGGGTCCCCGGGGCCACTATTGGCACAGGAAGGGGGGACCTCACACCCCCTCTTCATTAATATATGGAGCTCCCTGGGCCCAAAATTGCCTGGGGGAGAGGGGCTCTAGCTATTACCCCTCCCCATATATTGGTTGGAGTCATTTTGTAATTTGTTTTTTACTGTGATCCTGCAGAAATCCTCAGGATTGCAACAACAAAATGTCTTTGTCTTTTGCATCAGGGGTGTTCCTCTTGGTCCCCCGACAGGGCCTGAGGGCAGGGTATCCCTACCCTGTCCCCTTATATATATATTTTTTTCCAACTTCAAGACAGGGGACTGCGTCCCTGAGTCCTGTAATTGCTGCTAGCACCATTTTTCTCATGTTACTGGTAGCCAATAACTGCGCTCGCTCCATCGGGAGTCTGACTATGATAGGAGCAGTTTTGGCTGAAGGGGAAAAAGCACCCTGGGTTAATCAGAACTCTCTATTTTTGAATTGTCGCTCATGCAAGACACCTGCTAGAGTACCTCAGACCCAATGGCCAGATATACAAATATTTTTGTTCATTTATTTTTCAAAAACTACTGAACAGATTTACATCAAATCACAACAAGTTAAATCTGCTGACCAAGATATAGTTTCCTGCCAAATTTGGTGTAATTCCATTCAGCAGTTTTTGCAGCAGTGCTGCCTAAAGAAGTTTATGGAAAATACATGGAGATTTTGAGTTTTGGGATCTCTTTTTTTTCTTGGGTCCTGCTTGATGGATCACCCTGAAACTCTCCAAGAAGGAGCAGAAGTGAAATTGCTTTTTTGTGGAAAACCCCATGTTTATGGAAAAACAAACCTAACTGTAATTACCTAGTTGAAAGGGACACTTAGCTACATAAATACATACATATGTATTATAATATACTGAAGAAAAAAAAAGGTTACAATGATGTTATAGAATGTATTAGATTGCCTTCGTACAAAACCATAGAAATTTAGCAGTTATAGTTACCTGAGCTAACTATAACTTACGCCCCTGGAATGCACTACTTATGACCTCATAGATCACATTACTCATGACATGGTCAGTGACATCACTGATGGCATCATTGATGACACCTCAAATGACATCACTGATGACATCATCCAGTGAGTGTAAGTGTTTCGTAGAAGTTTGAGAGTTAAAAAGGTATGTAAAAAGATGTATATTGAGCTAATGTATACGTTAAATTACTATTCTTTCTGTACTACTAATGATCAATACTGTTTCTAATATATTCATCTGAGTGGCACTGTGACTATATGTAACCGTGTGGGAGTGGGTGTCTGAGTGGCTGTAAGGGTGTGTGAGGGGTTGTATAGGTGAATAAGTATGTGTGTGTGAGTACATTTATGAGTGAGTGACTGTGTGAGTGGCTTAATCGGTGGGTGAGTGTGTATGTGAGTGGCTGTATCAGTGACTGTGATAGCTGTGTTTGTGACTCTATGCGTGGATCAGAGTGTTTGTGAGTGTCTGTAGGGGTGACTGAGTGGCTGCATAAATGGCATTATGATTGAGTGACTGGGTGTGTAATTGGTGCGGAAGGGTTACGCCACAAGCTTTGGCACTTACCTAGCACCACTATCCCCGGGTCACTAGTGGAACAATGGCATAGAGAGGAAGCAGTTCAAAGGGGTAAACCCATGACGTCTCCTGTGCAAGATGCCCGTGAACCCGCCCCACAGGAGAACCAATCTGCCATTCAGGATAGCCTTGAAAAGGAGGGCCCACAGGAAGAAGGGCAGAACCAGGAAGACCCCGTGGGAAGATGCCCAGACCTGTAAGTGAAAACCCAGCAATGCCGAGACGAGAACCAGACACTAAAAGCAGAAGAGGAAGAGGGGCTCGCGTCCAGCAGGGAGACTGACAACGAAGACTCCGAGGGCGAGGATCCAGAAACCTGGAGCGAATAGTGGTGGTTGCCCCAGGAGAGTGATCCGGAGAAGGGGAGGGGGGGAAGGTGGAAGGGAAGAGCCTATCAAAAGGCAACATACCTCTCCCGGGAGCCTCCTCTCATCACATGTGGCTTACTGTACGAGCCCACCTTCTCTCTCCATAGTGTCATTTATTCTTATTCTTTCTTATTCTTCTTAGTAGTTGGTTTTGGTTCGCAAGGTGTGCTCACTGACAATTTCTTGGCCTTACATGGCAGTATAACTCAATATTTAAGTGTATGGTGCCCATCAAATAAAGGGAAGGAAAAGGGAGCAACACTGGGGGGGATCAGTTTACCCCTCCCTATTGCTTATTATGCCCTGTTGAAAAGAAGGGGAAATACCCTATTACATTTTGTTTTCCTTTTCCTATAGTTCCTCCTGGAGAGGGTACATTCTGTTGTGAGAGGGATGTGAGATAAATCTGAGAAGAAGACTGTGACGGAAAAGTGCCCCGACAAACCCAATATGACGGCAACTATGGAAGCGGAATATGCGCTCTAGCAGGCCAGCCAGGAACCTGCGGGCTGCCAACCATCAATCAAGAGGGCAGATCCAAGAGTGTCAAAAAGACACCAAGAGCCAGAATTCAGGGAGAGACCGAGACGGAGACGGAAGGAGCGGAAGAATCCGGAGATGAGAGGAAAGAAACTGGCAAACCCCAGGAAGGAACAGAGGAGCTGCCGGAGAATGGAGAATCGCCCAAGGATGAGGAAGACCATCCGGAAAGAAACTGCTCCAGGAGCAATGCCCGTGAGTCCAGCACTTCAACGAGGGAAGCTGAGGCTGGTACTCCCATCCCCATGGCCCAGGAGAGTCATGGGTTAAGGCAAGTGCCCCGGGCACAGTTTCAATTTCTTTCATTAAGTGGTTGGTGGGTGGGGTTACAGGCCACACCACCCTAAATCACTGAAATACCTTGTTGCACTTAGGCATGACACGAGTAAAGAGCACGGGTGAAGGGAGCACTCTTTCCCTAAGGCAGTATTGGATCAGTGGCCTGAAAATATCTTGTTGTTGCTCTTTTTTCCTTTCCGGTTCCCCCCTGAGGAGAAGAGCCTAAGCTGGTACGGACCCCAACCACGACGACAGTTTCATGTGGACTCGGACTCCTTTGTTTTTCCCATATTTGACTTCAGTTTCTCCTTATCCCTATTTTCCCGAGCCCCAGAACTAAAAATCCTTACCCAAGAGCATTGGGATAAGAATCAGGTAGAAAATTAGAGGCCACAATAAAATAACTATACTACCATCAGCGACCCCAGTGTCACTAAATACGGAAGTCTGGCATGGTCACCCAAGCACAGTGGTGTCAGAAGTGGAATAGGTGTCTAGCAACCATGACGCAACCCCTCACCATGGAGGCCATGATAACCCAGTTAGCAGAAGGCCAGTGTCACCTGCTATTGGTCTTTGAAGAACAAACCACGATGGCTCAGCGAGAGCGTGAAGCATTACAATCGGCACTGAAATACCAAGCGTCCCTTATGAGAACTAACCAGCAGGTTCAGGAGACGGCTATCCTACCTAACAGATGCCATAACAAGTGCACAAGTGCATCCCAATGTGCCTGGCATGGTCTTACAAAAGTTCCAGGAGGGTGATGACCCCGATTTCTTCTTTGTGAATTTTGAGAGGGTTGCCTCCAGGGCAGCCTTGCCACAAGAGAGTTGGGAACAGTACAGAGTCCCTTTGTTATCCAGCAAACTCCAAGCTACTTTCCAGGCTGCTAACCCTGTAGGAACTACCCCTATACTGACATAAAAAAAGGCTATCCTGGAAAGGTTGGGTTGCAACCAAGAGTACTATCGCAGCAGTTTCCGAAAGGAAAAGTGGACAGCAGGGGACAACCCTCGAGCCCTGTATTACATGATACGTGACCTTGGGAACCAGTGGTTACAACTCTCCTCCTCTTCCATGGATGACGTAACTGAGAAAATCCACTTGGAACAATACCTCGAAGCCCTCCCCTAAACACCAGGACATGGGTTAAGCAATATCCCCAGCTTACAGGTACAGTGGCCGTAGACTTGACATGTGCCTATCATAGATCCCCCAAGTTTAATGCCCATCTCCAGCACTTCCCCATAAGCCTACCCAGACCACCAACTAAGACAACCACAGAGAGCTGGGTTCCCCCCCCCCCGGTAAAATACATACCCGACCTGCTCCGGGAACTCCACCATTACAGGGCCCTCAATGTTTCCTGCTCCTAACTCTCCCCTGGAACCCATGGAAGTGGGCATACCCTTGGTCCTGTTAAATAGTGGGAGAATCCTGTCAGAAGTGTCAAAAGAAAATACTTTTGAATGGGAAACCGGTAGTAGCTCTGTTAGACACTGGATGTAATCACACTGTTAGCAAAGAGCTCATACTCGACACCCAGGACCTTGAGAGGGAGTACATACAGGTCACTTGTGTACATGGGGAGATGAAATTGTACCCTCTCGCAGAGGTCCTAGTTAACATAGACGGGGAACCCCAGTTGAGAGAGGTTGGGGGTGATACCCTCTCTTCCTGAAACCGTCCTCTTGGGGACCGATCTTCCCAGGTTTCATGAGTATTTGTCATGCCTTTCTCAACCTTCTCCTGTGTTGGGTTGGTTGGGAAATGCCCCGTTCTCCAAGGTTACTATAGATGGGCCCTCCCTAAAAAGAACAATGACCCATAGGGAAGAGAGAGAAGAACAGGCTCTGTACTGCAAGACCCATGGTACCCTATCTGCTCCTATCCTGGTTTCCTCTGATGAACCTCAGACACCCTGTCAAAGATTTTGGGCCACCCAGACGGATGATGGTACACTAAAGCATGCCTGGGACTAAGCTCAAGAGGATCACCCAGAAAAGGTAGGCCCTCCTTTTCTGTATCAAAAAGTTTCTGTTATATAGGATAACCAGAGAGGCTGGGCATACTAAAAAACAGTTGTTGGTCCCAAAAGCCTTTCGAGAGCAAGTGTTAGGCCTCGCCCATAGTCAAGCAGGGGGTGGTCACTATGGGAAGGAGCATACTTTGAAGTAGCTTCTAAACAAGTTCTACTGGCCCGGAGTTTATCAGGAAGTAGCCAGATATTGTGCGGCCTGCATTAGATGTCAATTGGTTAACAACCCGGTACTTTCCCGTGCCCCGTTACAGCTACTCCCAATAATAGACATCCCCTTCCAGAGGGTGGGTATGGATCTCATATGGACTATAATATCCTCCGCCCATGGACACCAGTAAATATTAGTGTTGATGGACTACATCACCCGGTATCCAAAAGTGATTCCCCTAACCAGCACAACAACCACAGTAGTAGCCCAGGCCATGGTCTCTTTTTTCTCCCGCATAGGGCTTCCCCGTGCGCTCTGAACAGACCAGGGTACCCTGTTTATATCACGACTTATGAAGCAGATATGCGACCTTCTGGGAATTAAGCAGATACGCACGGCTGTTTACCACCCCAAAACAGATGGTTTGGTTAGGAGGTTCAATAGGACAATCAAAACAATGCTGAAAAAACCACAGACCAGGCAGGGAGAGACTGGGACCGACAGATACCCTTGGTATTGTTTGCTGTACGTACACATAAACGGAAAACCTCGTACACTCCTAGGTATGGAGGCCGAATAGTGGGTCAAGGAAGATGATGAGAGCAAACCTCTGTTGCATTACAGGACAACCCTTTCTGCCAAATTTGGTGCAATTCCATCCAGTGGTTTGGGCTATAGGCGTGTCTAAAAATCTCTCTGGAGATTAACATGGGGAAAAACAATTTTGTTTGACGCCCCTCCCCCTTTTCTCGACTCCTGCTTGAATCACTGGCACACCTTTTGGGAAACGTTCGTCACAATTTGTCAAACGGCCCAAAAGATATAGACAAGTCAAAAAATGCTTTTCTCATGGATACATGGTCCTCACTATAGCAACCTACTGGTAAAAAAAATATATATATATACCTAAGTGGTGTCTTCAGGCTTGATTCGGGATCCCAGCGGTGGGGTGAGGGACCTGGGGAGCTGCCTTTCGGCCCACAACAAAGACAACCAAGGCTAACATGGGGTGAGGGGAGCAGACACCGCCCACTCGGGCTAGTACTCACGTTTGGAGCCTGTTCCGCTCGGACTCAGATTGCTGGGTTCGGGCTTTCCCGTGTATTACAACGCCAGCGGTGCCTCAGCCAATAGCATGGGGGCATACAGCTTCAAAAGGTGGGCTGGGACATTTTGAAAATCTTGTTGGCGGCATCTGAAGAAGTTTGATTACGAAACGCGTCATGCCGTATGCCGATGATTTTAAATAAAGCACAGTTTCCTTGAATCCCGTGTGTGCTCCACTTCCTTGTGAGGTCGAGGGAGTGTGGAGTGAATATATATATATATATATATATATATATATATATATATATATATATATATATATATATATATATATATATATGTGTAAAATATACACACACAGTAGTTATAGTGAGGACCATGTTTCCATAGGAAAAGTATTTTTTGACTTGCCTATAACCGTTTTACCAATCTTCATTAAATGTTCCCCAAAAAGTCTCACGGTAGGTTCTAGTAGTAATGGAAAGTTAGGGGGTGATCCGTGTAGTGTGGGGACTAAGAATTTGGGGCGCATAATAAGGGTGCATTCATAATGTTATTTCCCATAGGAACCTTTAACCACACCTACAGCCCGAACTGCTGAAAGGACTTACACTAAATTTAGTAAGGAGGTAAATGTTAGTTCAAGGAAGTGCCTTTGTGATTATTCACGAATACACGTGCCAAGGGGAAGGTTCTGATGGTTTTGATAGATACTCTCTAGAAAAACATGACTTTAGAGAGTACTGTAAGAAACCCCTAGTGTGTAAAATACTGTAGTATGTGTGGATATATGTGTTTTAGACTTTATAGAAAAGGCACGATCTTCGCCGGTAAGGACTTTGTCGCGATGTCCTGAATAACCACGAAAACCGAAAATAGGTCTGAAAGATGGTTTTTAAATAAACTTAGTACAAAAATATGAGTCTAAACATGCTTTGAAAGAAGTATGTATATAGTAATGTGTAGTGCAATGTTCTAAATGGATATTTTTATATATTATTGTTGGATGTGTTAGGGGCTATTGAATGTCTGCTTTTGTTTTCTGTTTTTGCGACATGTCAGCGGGGATCGCGATGTCGTCACAAATATAAAAAACAAAGGGGCAGATTTATGAGCCCCTTGCGCCACTTTTGCGTCACTTTTCCCATGTTAAAAGTGACGCAAAAGTGGCGCAAGGGGCTCATAAATCTGCCCCAAAGAAAATAAAGGTTTAATAATCCACAGAGGAAAATTCAAGTGTACAAAAATACCTATTATAGAGCACTTTTAGTTCGAAAATACAATTTAAAAACTTCAAGAATTCATTAAAGAAATGATAGGCTACATGAAGGTTATAGCAAGGAAATAGAATTCGAAAAAACTTAGAAATTCACTGAAAAAACCAAAGGTTACCGGGACATTATAGTGAGGATTTAGCATTTAAATTACCTTATAAATTCACTGGAAAAAACCTAAGGTTACAGGGGCCTTATAGTTAGGATACAGAACTAAAGAAACCTTCGAAATTCAGTATAAAAAACAAAAGTTACAGGGACGTGATAGTTAGGCTGACGTTTAAGTCATACAAAACCAAAGAAATTTAGCATTTATAGTTAGCTGATCTAACTAGAACTCACGCCTCCGCAGTGCACTGCTTATGACCTCACATTACTGATAACCTGGTCTGTGACATCACTAATGACATCACTGATGACATCTCAAATTACATCACTGATGCCATCACTGATGACTTCATGGGGCCATACTTTAGTTGTTGGGGAGTACCATGTCTGCACTCCGAGTATTAAGAGGTCTCGGGGATCCTATACCCAGGCCCAAATTCATTACTATTATGGCTGTGGAATGCGTGACTCCCCCCCCCCCCCTCCCCCCAAGCCCAAATGTGCCCGGGGGAGAAATCACAGTTTCGCTGCCTGCGCTCTAGCATTTTCAAAGCTCCCACTGGGTGGGAGCACACATGTTTCCCTTCCCTCAGTCCTGTGGAAAGGGAAAAGTACTGTTTTCCAGCTTTGGGCTCCCTGGGATACAGTTCAACAGCATGCCGTTAAATTGTAATCCTTTCCGGTGGACCTGTGAATATTGAGGAAGGCGAAAGCTGAAACGCGTTTGTTTGCACAAGTTACATTACAATGATGAACTTACCCCTGTGAGTGCTGATTCCTTTGTGGGAGGAGAGGGAGCAGTGATCTTGACTGCGGGTTCACCCCCGCGTTATCAGGTACCCTTTCGGGAATGCATGGGTAAAGGTAGTTTTGGAGCAGTGAAAATATATGTATGTGTATATATCATCTACTGGCGGTCGCCAGTAGATAGTTATAGTTAGGACCCTGTTTCCATAGGAAAACTGCAACACTCTATTTGGAATAACTCTGGCGCCGGTCGATGAATCCTCGCGAAATTTTCAAAATAGGTGGGGCGCTACGCTCCGCTCCTACCCTGAAAGTCTCGGGGGGATTCGTCAAGCGGGGGCTGAGAAAAAAGGGGGGTCCCAAACCGCGTTTTTCCCATGCATTTTTCCATAGGACCTTTAGACACAGCTACAGCCCGAACGGCTGAACAGAGTTACTTGAAATTTGGCACAGAGGTAGTCCTCAGGTCAAGGAAGTGCCTTTTGTAGGTCTGGTGTAAATCTGTTCAGTAGTTCCTGAGAAAATAGCATTTAAATCAATATATATATCTGTGGCAGCTTACGGTGCGCTTACCGTGCGCTTACGGTAAGCTTACCGTACGCGTACGGTGCCGTGCGCGAGCGCGATTCTGATTGGCTGTTAGATCTTAGTAAACATTCGAATCGGTCGAAACCAGGAAGCGGCGGCCGCCATTTTCTCTCTCGCACTCTGAGGGGGGGGAGGAAAAACAAAGGCAAAAAACATGTAAAGGGGCTGTTTAGACAGCTCCTAACCACCTAGCCTTGATGAAGGTGTCCCCAAAGAACCACCAAGGCCAAAATGTCAATTTTAATTTTTTTCGAAAAATCGCCGATTACGCTTACCGTACGCGTACGGTAAAAATTATTTAAAAAAAAAAATAATATCCATAATCTCCCCACCCCGTGTGCAAATGGTGCCCGAATGGCCCCATTTGTGCATGGCATATATACTATATGAAAATTAAAAGATTACCTTTCACAACGAAGCGCATAATATGTCCTCTATGTAAGCACGGTGCGCGAAGCGCATCATGCGTACATGGCCCATCCAGCGTAATGTGGGCACGCGGTGCGCGTAGCGCACCGCGTGCCCATCGTGCGTGCACGGCACTAACTGCGTAAAGTGGGCGCGCGGTGCGCGAAGCGCACCGCTTGCTCACTGTGCGTGCACGGTTGGCGAAGCGCACCGTGCGCGCAAGGAACGAACTGCGTTAAGTGGGCGCGCATGCCACGAATGGCGTAAAGTAACTTAGCATTTAAAAAACCGTACAAATTCACTGAAAAAACCATAGGTTTCACACATGATATAGTTAGGAATTAGCATTTAAAAAACCTTGCAAATTCACTGAAAAAACCATAGGTTTCACACATGTTATAGTTAGCTGGACATTTTACTGATAAAAAACCAATGAAATTCCCCCGTTATAGTTAGTGCAGGCAACTATAACTCACGCGACCGCAATCCTCTGCTGATGACATATGTGTCTTTCTGAAAAAAAAATATTTGTAATATATGTATAGCTAAAATTTTATGGAAGAAGACATGGGCAAATAAGTGTCTAAATACAGTATTAGCATCAGCAGAGGATTGCGGTCGCGTGAGTTATAGTTGCCTGCACTAACTATAACGGGGGAATTTCATTGGTTTTTTTATCAGTAAAATGTCCAGCTAACTATAACATGTGTGAAACCTATGGTTTTTTCAGTGAATTATATATATATATATATATATGCTTTCCAAAGTCCTTCACGATGCACAGAAATGCAGGTAACAGGAACAGACCACTCCGTAACTTAGAGAGTAAAGTGCTTTTATTCTTCTTCTGACAACAGCATGACGCGTTTGGACCGGGAAACCCGGTCTTGATCACATGACATGCAAAAAAGATCGTAGAGTTTAAATAGCGTATGGATTGCTGCCAAAACTACTACTCTAGAAATAAACATAGAAAACATACTATTGATCAAAAATCATTACAAGTCTGACGAGATGTATCCATGAGAATATTCTTCCATACATTTAAAATTAGAATGACAGGCAAAATAATTGATTAAATTGTTCAATTAATACACTACACCCATGTAAACAGTACAAGCGATAAAAGATAAAAAATACAATATATATAATATATATCATAAAAATATCACGCTAAAATTAGTACTAGAAAACAGGGAAATAAAGGGAAATAAAGATATCTTGGGCCAGTGCCCATAGACTGTCAATGAAAAAAGAAGAAGATCATAAGAAAAATGTCTTATGAAATAGCAGAACAGACCTGTATTCATGATTTACGTAGCAGCTCAATGCAAAAAGAATAAATACGCATCAAATTAATAAATCAACAAACGAATATTAAATAATATCCGAAAGTAGAAAAAATGAACTGTGTAAAAAATAACACAAGAAGTAGCAAACTAATGAACTAAATACGAAAAGAGAATAACAACTGTAATTTAAACAACACACTGAGAAAACACATAATACAATATATGTATATATATATATATATATATTACCTACTGGCGGTCGCCAGTAGGTAGTTATAGTTAGGACCACGTTTCCATAGGAAATCCGCAACATTCTATTTTGAATAACTTTGGCGCCGGTCGACGAATCCTCGCGAATTTTTCAAAATAGGTGGGGCGCTACGCTCCGCTCCTACCCTGAAAGTCTCGGGGGGATTCGTCAAGCGGGGGCTGAGATAAAAGGGGGGTCCCAAAACGCGTTTTTCCCATGCATTTTTCCATAGGACCTTTAGACAGGGCTACAGCCCGAACGGCTGAACAGAATTTAATGAAATTTGGCAGAGAGGTAGTCCCCAGGTCAAGGAAGTGCCTTTTGTAGGTTTGGTGTAAATCTGTTCAGTAGATTCTGAGAAAATAGCCTCTAAATCAATATATATATCTGTGGCAGCTTACGGTGCGCTTACCGTGCGCTTACCGTAAGCTTACCGTACGCGTACGGTGGCGTGCGCGAGCGCGATTCTGATTGGCTCTTAGATCTTAGTAAACATTCGAGTCGGTCGAAACCAGGAAGCGGCGGCCGCCATTTTCTCTCTCGCTTCCTGAGTTGGGCAGCAAAAACGTACCCCAAATATATGTAAAGAGGCAGTTTCATGAGATCCTAACCACCCAGCATTGATACAGGGGTCCCCAAACCACCCCCAAGCCCAAAAAAAAAAAAAATGTTTTTTTTCGGAAAATCGCCGATTACGCTTACCGTACGCGCACGGTAAAAAATTATAAAAAAAAAAAAACTATCCACATTCTCCCCACCCCGTGTGCAAATGGTGCCCGAAGAATACATTTCACAAAGATGCGCAAAATATGTCCCCCATGTGCGCACGGTGCGCGAAGCGCATCGTGCGTACATGGCCCATCCCGCTTAACGTGGGCACGCGGTGCGCGCAGCGCACCGCGTGACCACTGTGCGTGCACGGCACTAACTGCGTAAAGTGGGCGCGCGGTGCGCGCACGGAACGAACTGCGTTAACTGGGCGTGCACGCCACGAATGGCGTAAAGTAACTTAGCATTTAAAAAACCTTGCAAATTCACTGAAAAAAACATAGGTTTCAGACATGTTATAGTTAGCTGGACATTTTACTGATAAAAAACCAATGAAATTCCCCCGTTATAGTTACTGCAGGCAACTATAACTCACGCGACCGCAATCTTCTGCTGATGACATATGTGTCTTTATGAAAAAAAAATATTTGTAATATATGTAAAGCTAAAATTTAATGGAAGAAGACATGGGCAAATAAGTGTCTAAATACAGTATTAGCATCAGCAGAGGATTGCGGTCGCGTGAGTTATAGTTGCCTGCAGTAACTATAACGGGGGAATTTCATTGGTTTTTTATCAGTAAAATGTCCAGCTAACTATAACATGTGTGAAACCTATGGTTTTTTCAGTGAATATATATATAAATATATATGATCTAGCCGCAGGCAGAATATCTTTTGAAAGCCCGCAGACATCTTCATGATCAGGTCTGTTATGAGGGAACTGATCAAAAGCAATGCAATTTAGCTAAAGAAGCCCTACAAAATAATCTTTTACAATGGAAGTGAGAGGGAGTGATTTCAATGGATGAGTACCAATTTTTACATGTGGAATTTCCAGTACTTCCCATACTATATTTTATCCCTAAAGTCCACAAGAACACCTCACAGATACCAGGCAGACCGATTATTTCGGTCATCAACAGTGTGGGGGAGCATGCCATGCAATTTTGTGGACATCTTTCTACAGGGTTTTGTCAAACGGCTTCCCTCCTATGTGAAAGACACAGGAGACTTCCTTAGAAAAGTGCACAACATCCAATGGGCTGAAGATTTATTCTTCATTACTTTGGACATCAAATTGCTTTATACAAGCCTTGAACATACCACTGGTCTAAAGGCAATCAAACATTTTTTGGGACACAAGACCACTTGATTGTTATAATCACAATGAGATGTTGTTAAGTCTTGTCTCCTGGTGTCTTCTCAACAACTACTTCATGTTTGGTAATGAAATGTATATACAAAAGAGGGGTGTTGCGAAGGGGGTCTGTTTCTCCCCAGCTATGCCTGTTTGCATGTCGACTGGTGGGAGGAACAGGTCCTTAAACACACTCACTCGGATATGTTCTTTAGCCATGTACAACACTGGTTAAGATATATTGATGATGTTTTCATTGTGTGGAAAGGGGATGAGAAGAGTGCTACTGATTTTATTCAAAACGTCAATAAGAACACTGCCAATCTTAAGTTTACCTCTCAGATCAGCAAAGAGAGCATTGAGTTCCTGGATGTTAGGGTTTATATCAAAGATGGAAGAGTAGCCACCACCCTGCATAGGAAAGCCACTGCTGGGAATTCTACGCTCCATGCCAGCAGTGCGCACCCAAAGCATCTAGTTGAAAACAGTCCATTTGGGGAACTCCTACGACTCAAAAGAATTTGCAGCACACAAGAGGATTTTGACCAATGTACCAAAGATGCACTCATCAGATTTAAAATGAGGGTACAGTGAGGCTATTCTAAATGAGGCGGTTAAAAAAAGTTAATGACAGGCCTGAGGAATCCCCTTTGCCTATAGATGAGTTAGATGAGCAATCAAACTTAGGAGAAGATGCACCTAGACTGATACCAACATACAACCAACAGGAAAGGAAGATAAGGTCAATTATTAAGCG
Source organism: Triturus cristatus (assembly GCF_964204655.1). Classification (NCBI taxonomy): domain Eukaryota; kingdom Metazoa; phylum Chordata; class Amphibia; order Caudata; family Salamandridae; genus Triturus; species Triturus cristatus. The sequence goes on from NC_140595.1 coordinate 565,015,174, forward strand.
TAATTGGCCTATTGTGCCCACAAATGGAGTAATCGCACATAGACTCCCTGTTGAACCTATCATTACCTATAGGAAGGGTTTGTCTATGAGATCTCAGATCGTCAAAAATAGCCCTGAGCTTGCCAGTACAAAAATGTGGTTACAACCTAAACAAGGTTTTTTCACATGCTCTTCTTGCAGAGCATGCAAGTTTGGGGTGAATACCACGCATTACCCCATTTCATTTAGCCCCTACAGGTGTATCATCAAGGGTAGCTATAATTGCAGGACGTAATATGCGGTATATGTACTGACGTGTACCTGTGGCTTGAGATATGAGGGGAGTACCAAGTTACAGGTGCACGTCGGGATACTGCAACATTTTCGCGCTATTGTTAACAACGATGCCGCATATCCAGTCGCACAACATTTCAAGTTAGAGCACAATAACCTCCAATGCTTAAAATACTTTGTTGTAGCTGCTATTCCTAAACTTCGGAGAGGAGGGGATAGGGAAAGACTGCTGTGAGAGCTGGAGTCGAGAATGATCCTTGAGCTGGACCGTAATTTCCCTAATGGGCTAAACAACACAGAGGACCTCCATTATTTTCTGTAAGGGCCACGATTTGACCATAAGGTATGATAGGTGACTACACTGCCAAAGGGGATGTGAGTCTTTGAGATGTCCCACCATACAGTTCCACTTATGGTAAGAGGGTAGAATTACATTTTTGAGTGTGATACTTAATAGGCTGTACCGCAATTTAAACATGTATCTTAGCCAATGGTTTTTAATATTTCCATGAGTGTAGTTTGTATCAATTGAGTGTCTCACTCAGCACTAGCACTTTAGAGGGTCAATCAACCTATGGTAGCACTTTATAGGCATATAACACTTTTTATGTATTGGCTTTATTTGCACATACTTTATGGCCTGTGCAGCTGGGCACTTCCTCATGATCATGAATGCACAATATTATTGCAAGAGGCAGTGTCATATTAATTACAGCATACATGCAGATAAAATATCAGTGGTGAGGTTTTACCATATGCGGCGTAATGCACTTTGGTGTCATTGTTTACATGGTTTGATGCGATTTTTGCACAGTCTGGTTTATGGACTCAGAAACAGTCTTGATGGAGGGTGTCTTATATCTGATGCCTTTTTGTACTGTAAATGGTATGGTTTTATTGAAATTTTAACAATGATTTTTTTATAGGTACAATGCAATGTCTTACCATATCTATTACAGTTTTTATCGCTATGTTCTTACCATGTATTTAAAGAGTGCAATGAATCAATGCAGAGTTTGCTATGACAGGCTCCTGCCCTGCCATTGCAAACAGCAGTGTCCTGGGGTGGGCACCCCGGGACACTGCAGGAGCCGGCCCTGGGGGGTGGTGGTCCCCAGGGCCATCAAGGGGACCTGGAGGGGGGACACGCAGCCCCCTTCCATCATATGCACAGCCCTGGGGAGATGGTGGTCCCAGGAGCTTAGGGGGGCCACTGAGGGCCCCCACAAATAATAAAAAATAAAAGTCCTGGGGTGGTATGTCCCTGGTGCTTGGAGGGTTCCGTGAAGCCCCCACACTATTTTCTTTTTATGTACTAGCACCAGTGCAGCGGGGGGGGGCTGTGTGGCCCCATGCATATTTAAGAAAAGCCCCAGGGGGTGGTGGTCCCCAGGGCTATGGGGGCCCCTGTAGACCCCCGCAAATAAATAAATGATTGCCCCCGGGATCTGGCCCACCCGGGAGCTTTTTGAAAATGAAGTGTGGGAGCCCGTGCTTCATTTTTTTACACAATTTTCACGGCAGGATTTGCAACCCCAACGTGAATTTTGCCGTGTTTAAAACAAACAAAAAAAAATGCTTTTTTAGCCCTGGGAGTCCTTGTAGGACCCCCTAAGCTGGCCTAGGGGGTCAGGGTGTTTTTACCCTGCTCCCTTTTCTTTTTCATTTTTTTTTCTGATTTCTTGTGACTCTGTTACCGAGTCACAAGATGGCTGCTAACACTTCCTGGTTTGGAATGTTGGCAGCCAATCAGAATTGAGCTCATGCTCGGGAGGGGTAGCGACTCCTCCTCGGTGCTCAGATATATACATTATTTCTTTCTTTAATTTCTCAGCAACTACTGAACGGATTCACGCCATTTAACAAAAAGGGATTTTTCTGAACCAAGCCTTACCTTTTGCCAAATTTGGTGTAATTCATTCAGCAGTTTGGGCTGTTGCTTTGTCTAAAGTTCCCAATGGAAAATTACATGGCGAAAACGCATTTTGGGACCCCCCCTTTTTTCTCGGCCCCCTGCTTGAAGAATCACTCCAAAACTTTCAAGACAGGAGCTGACCAGAGCCCCCCACTAGTTGTGAACATTTTACGAAGATTCGTCAAACTACGCCAAAGTTATTTGGAAAATAAAAAACGCTTTTCCTATGGAAACTAGGTCTTAACTAGAACTACCTACTGGCGAAAAAGCATAGGTTTCAGACACGTTATAGTTAGGAATTGGCATTTAAAAAACCTTAGAAATTCACTGAAAAAAATCATAGGTTTTAGGGAAAGTTATAGTTAGCTGGACAGTTCACTCGTGCAAGACCATAGGAATTTCTCCGTTCTAGTTAGTTCTGCTAAAATAAATAATATTGGTGGTAGTGCAGGCCCACACGGCCTGACACCACCTAATAGCGAGAACTTGGTCCTAGCTGCAGGAGGTAGACGGATTAGGTGGGCAAGGGTTGTGACCGATGAAACAAAGCTTGCAGCTTTATATAGTAGTGTCACTCGCTCCCTGGAGGCGGTTTCCCTCCTATTGAGCCCCAATGGGGATATTGAGCAGAACCATCTCCTAGATTTCCAAAACATCCATAAGGAACTCCTCGGCGGCCTGGTTGTTTTTTTTTACAGTGCATCTGTCTCAAGGCCAAGGGCCCCAAGGCCTGAGCATTGGTACAATGGTTCTTGTAGGCTGGCCAAGACTGCCCTGATTAAGGAGATAAAAAATGGTACACTGTCTAGTATCCAGGCTGTGAGGGCTTTTTATAAAAATCTGATTAAGGAGGCAAAATCTGAGTGGGAGGATCTCAGGTGGCAAAACATGAAACAAGCACTAGCAGATCATGACTCGAGGGCCTTCTGGAACATCGTTCGAACTGGTACGGTAGCTTGCAGCCCCGCTATCATTCCCAACCTCAGTGAGGAGGTCTGGCTCGCCCACTTTAAACCCCTATATTCTCTTAGTGACCCTAGGGGAGGATCTGATCTGGTAACCCCGCCTAATGTTATTCTAATCAATCAGATGGACCAAGAAGATTCTGTGAGTCGATCTTTCTCCCTCTCAGAAATAGAGTTGGCCCTTAGCACCTTAGCTGTAGGGAAGGCTCCGGGGCTTGACAGGATCCCTGGTGATCTGTTTAGAAGTGAATTAAAAATGTGGGCCCCCTACATTTTGGTATACTTCAATGCCATTTTGCAGGGCCTTGAGATCCCGGATACCTGGTTGGGAGCAGAAATTATACCCATTCATAAAAAATCTTCCCCCCTGGACCCAGCCAATTATCGCCCCATAAGTTTGATTGACGTCTTACAGAAGCTGTTTGCCCGAGTCCTTTTAACAAGGCTGCAGTCCTGGATGGAGGACCATCAAATTCTAACCTCGCTCCAGGCAGGGTTTCGAGCAAAGGTCTCTACCATTGACCAATTGTTTAGGCTTCAGTTGATTCACTGGAAGACAGTCAGTATGGGTGCTGGTAATCTCTACTTGATCTTTGTGGACCTTCGGTCCGCATTTGATACGGTCTAAAGGGAAAAATTATGGATTCTGTTATTAGAGATGGTTGTTCCCCCCCCCTACCTTTGTCATCTATTCAAACGCCTACACCAAGGCACTTATGCAAGGGTGAGATTTGGGAGATGTGGGGAAATTTCAGGGCCATTTCCGGTTGAAAAGGGTGTGCGGCAGGGTTGTGTCCTGGCCCCCACCCTTTTCTCCCTTTTTATTAATGGGATGATTGAGCATCTCCTGAGCGCCGCTAATTTGGATTCCCCTATCCTTGCGGGGCGTAGGATACCGGCCCTAATGTTCGCGGATGACACGCTCTTGTTATCTAAATCTTTCATGGGCGTCCAGCGTACATTGGAGGCCTTTTGCTCTTTCTGCAAAAAAAGGGATCTGGAACTGAACCTATCTAAAACAAAATTTATGGTTTTCAGCTCCAAGTCAATCAACTGTCCCCACCCCAAGATGGGAGATGTAGAGTTAGATAGGGTCTCTACCTTTGATTATTTGGGGGTGACCCTCAATGACAAAATGAAATGGGGGTCTCATATGGCGAAGGCAAACCTGAAGCTAGCACAATCAGTGGGGGGTTTACTGAAGGTCTTTAATAACACTTCTTCCAAACCTCTGGGCCCCCCCATGGAAATCTACAAATCCCAAGCAAGAGGGGGCGCGCTATATGGCGCTGAGCTTTGGGGGCATTCTACTCCTGCTTCTTTATCGGTAATTGAGAATTCCTTTATCAGGCGACTGCTGAAATTACCTACAACACCCCCTTAATTCCCTTGAGATGGGATTTAGGTTTAGTTCCTATAGAAGAAATTGCCCTGAATCGCCCTCTCCTGTTCTGGAGACGACTCTGGTCAACACCCGAGCTTGCAAGCTATAGGCACGACCTAGGTGACATACTGGCAAGGGGAAAACTGAAAAAAATCCCTTGGTTAACTTATGTGAAGACCCTTTGTTATTCCATAGGGAAGGGGGACCTTTGGTCCGCCCCGGAAGAGACAAGCCGCACACTATCTAAGAAATCTCTGAGTGAGGCCCTGTATTTGTATCGGAAGGACATTTTATTACATTCTTCTCTGGGTAGGCTCACTGACACCTTCCTGGACATTAAGTTCAGCCCCCAGTACGAAACCTTCTTGGATGTTATCCAACCCCCCTTGGCAAAGAAACTTTACATTCAGTTTCGACACAGCTCGCTACCTCTGGGGGCTTTTACATGTAGATGGTCTAACGTATCTGATCGATCAAGCACGTGTCCTGTATGTACTGATATTCGTGAAACAGAGATGCATGTCATTCTTTTTTGCCCCCTTTATATCAAGGCTAGGAAGAAGTGGATCATTCAGCTCTGTAAGTCGAGGGGCCTTAGGGACTACCAGGTAGTGTTTAGAATTTTGAAGTACGATACCACCCCATTGATAGTGTTTGCGATGGCCAAATATCTTTTTTCTATGTGGTTCACCAGGTCCAAAAAAAATGCCTTCTGCCCAACAACCCTCTTGATTCCAGTATTACTATCATTGTCATTATAGAATCTTGTGGTGTAGTGAGATCACTTTGGGCCTTGGTCACAGCTCTGACAAATTTGCTTCCTGTGGAAATAATTTGTTCTCACTTCTCTGTGCAATTCTTTTAGTATAAAAATGTTAATGCTTTCATGGATTACACTCTACTTAATGTTGATTTAATCATGTTTTATTGTACAGAATTATTTATGTCTTTTTATGGTATTATACCGAAATAAAAGCTTTTGACTGACTGACTGGCTAACTATAACTTGTGCACCCGCAATGCACTGCTGATGATGTCACATATTACATCATTCATGACATGGTCAGTGACATCACTGATGACATCTCAAATGACATCACTGATGGCATCACTGATGACATCATCCACGTCACAATCTGATACACCTCATCACACACTACTATAACCTTTCATCACTCACTGTAAAATACAGAGTACCATATTTGAAACCATTGATTGACACACCAATACCACTTACTACATACCCACTCAATGATTCCTTAGTCTACACACACAACTACCCATTCACCCACAAAATCACTTATATATGCAGTCACTGATCAATAGAACACTATCAAATGCACTTATACACCTATATAGATATTGACACTTCAGCAGTCATCCTACTCACTCATGCAAAAAAAAATCAATCACACTTACATTTACTCACCTACACAGGTATACACACAACACCTCATTTATTCATACACATAGTAACTCCCAGTTACTTTGTTAAAAAATCACTACTACAATTATACACTCATCCATACAGTTACTCTCACAATCACTGACTCTTTCGTTTATTTATTTATATACACCAACTCTCCCATAGAATGCTTTTATTTTTGTACTTTGTTGTAGAGGTACCACTGAGACATATATTCAGTCACCAACACACAAATAAATACACTCAGTCACCCAAACAACTGTTTCCACATGCACTGTGAAAACTATACACCTCGTTAATCAACCACTCACACATCTATTCATACAGTTATACACCACCCATCCAAACAAAAAAACACTCAGTCTCCCATACAAATACTCAGCCAACTAATCAATAACTAATATGGACACTCATGTAGTTGGTGACCAACTGATGCAGCAGGTTATTCAACAACAGAGACAGTGATGCACATATTTGCATACTTTAGTTACTAACCCATGTATTTAGTGAGACACGTTTAATTACTCACTTAAACAGACACTCAGACAGCTACTAAATCCTCCATCCAGATAGTTATATATCCACTCAATCTTCAATACAGATTGGTATATATATAATGCATATTTAAATTACAAACAAAACCACATTCACTGGATGATGTCATCAGTGATGTAATATGTGACCTCATCAGCAGTGCATTGCGGGCACGCGAGTTATAGTTAGCAGAACTAACTATAACGGAGGAATATCTATGGTTTTGTACGAGTGAAATTTCCAGCTAACTATAACTTTCCCTAAAACCTATGGTTTTTCAAATGAATTTCTAAGGTTTTTTTTAAATGATAATTCCTAACTATAACGTGTCTGAAACCTATGGTTTTTTCAGTGAATTTCAACGGTTTTGAAATGCTAATTTTTAATTATAAAAGTAGTTATACATATGTTTTTTGTACAGAATTGAAAGATTTTTTAAACTGTTAATTTGTAAATATGTTATTTATTAAACCATATTATATTCTTTTCTGAAAATTTTTAAACAATTTTTTTAATTAAAACTGAAATATACTGTAATTATATTTTTTTTATTTCAATATATTTATATTATTATTTTTATTTTATTTATTTAAAGAAATTCTGGAGTCGCGCACCCTAAGCGTACCTAACGCAACGGGTGTGCGTATTACAGCTGACATATTGGAAAAGTTGTGAAGGATCCGCGTATGGTGTCTGACGGGTGCGTGTTTTCCAGTGACGTGATATACGTATAATATTACGTGTTGTGCGTGATAGGTATGCGACTGATGCGCGACTCCTGCTCCCGCTAATTCCCGACACATGCGCGATAGGGTACGCGACACTTGTGCGGTGGCGTGCCCCACATGACATCATATTGTTATGTTCTAAAATGATATGTATGTGTCTTTAATATACATATTAGGGCTAGAGATTATCGAAGGTATTCATAAAAATAATACATTTCTACTTATAATAAAGTCATATCACTTTTAAATATAAGTAAATATAATCACAAAGGTGACATGTAAAATTTGAGACTGAGTGCTGTCAAGAGGCAGTGAAAAAAAGTACTCATGCGGCACTGCCAGCATGTAAAAGCACCTCCGGACAATCCATCCTCTAAATCTTGCTCGGGAGGAGATGAGGAGAGCTGCATTAAATCCACCAGCAGCTGGAGCATCAAGTACTTCAGGAACATCAACATCTCAAGCTCCTCCAGTGGATATAAGGTCTGAATTTGCCTTTTTAGAACAGCGCTGCATCAAGGGCAAAAAAGTATTTTGCTACGGAGAGCAGTCGGTAGATGCTATTTGTGCCGCTCAACGCAACCCCCAATGTAAATTTTTTTTGTTTTGTTTTTGTTTTGGAATAATCTTTAATTCCAAAAGTTACCTGTTTATTTTTTTTGTTTTAGTGTTCAGTTTTGAGAAAAACACAAAAAAATACAAAATCCTTGAAAAAATACAAAACAAATTTAAAACAAAAAAAGAAGGAAAAAAAAGTTCTTATCAGAACTACCTTATCTGGTTAAAAAAAGAACTATTATTGCATGGTAATGTCTGAAAGTTTGATTGAATATATATGTGTAGAGCATGATTGACTGAAAGAATGCATTAGTAGTGTATGGTTAATTTATAGGGGCGGATCTATGAGGAAGTGCTGCAGCGTAGCACCGCAAGCCCTTTGGCTGCACCGCGCTGCGGCACTTCCAAAGCACATGGATGCGACATATTTATATGAATATGTTGCATCTCTGTGCTTCCCTCTGCATTAGCGCACAAACTGTAGCCGTGCGCTGGCACAGGCATCCTTGCACCATGGTGCAAAGATGCCTGCGTCGTGGGGAGATTGTTTTTGTGCAGGAAGGGACACCTTCCTGTACAAAAACAATCACTAAAGGCGTTTTCCTCCTTCAATGTGTCCTGTGGAATGCAGCAAGCATTGAAGGAGGAGAAAATGAGGAGAAAATAAAACATTTCTCCTCATTGCGACTTGCTACGCCCTGTCTAGGTTGTTGTAGCATTCACACACATCTCCAGATTTACGATTTCTTGTAAATCTTGAGATGTGTCTTGTTCCATGGTATTCTCGGAGAACATACACCGCAACACCCATGGAATGCCCCTTCAACGCAAAGTGCTGCCTGTGAAGGGGCCGTATTTACAAGGAGAGGAAAAGCTATAAGTGTTTGTGTTTTGGCACAGAGATTAGATAAGATCATGGTTTTGTCAGGATGATTGCAGGAGTGGACAGACAGTGACACTGTGATTGCTGATCTGCATGGGTATTACCTGGGTTTTTGCAAGAGTGAATAAGTAGTCTGCATAGGGTTAGGGGACTGCATATATTTTGTACATTTCACTGTAGCGCTGCATGTCTTAATGCCTGAGGCATTGTACAGGTGTATGGACTATGACTGGATAGTGAAAGTGCTGGTAGTTAACAGAAGGGTGAGTTTATAAGTGCTTGTGTTTTGGCACAAAGATTAGATAAGGTGCAAGGATGTCTGTGTCGTGGGGAGATTGTTTTTGTGCAGGAAGGGACACCTTCCTGCACAAAAATAATCACTAAAGGCATTTTTGTCCTTCAATGTGTGCTGTGGAATGCAGCATGCATTGAAAGACGAAAAAACGAGGTGTACTTGTATTAGTAGCTAAGCCACTCCACATTACTACATTACTAGTAATTGGAATGATTACAGTGCTGCAAGTAGAATACATGGTCAATTTATGAGTACTGAGGTATTGGATGAGTGATAGGACAAGAAGATACTGCTGGTATTGGCAGAGTAAAAGGATATGTATACTGGTTGATAAGTGATGGAGAAGTATATGGAATAGACATGAGGATACCTAGACTGTATGGTTAGAGTGCTGTTAGTTAATAGTAGGGTACGTTTATAAGTTAGAGAAAGATATGATTCTGTTAGGATGATTGCAGGAGTGGACAGAGAGTGATGGTTTGATTGTGGAACTGCATGAATACTACCTGGCTTATTGCAAGGATGAATCAGTACTGTGCTTGAGGTTACGGGCCTCTATACATTGTGAACATTAGACTGTAGCACTGCTTGTCTTAATGCTTGAATCGCTGTACACATGCATTGATAGTGACTGGATACTTACACTGCTGGTACTGCACTGCAGAGAGACTTTATAAATGCTTGTGTGTTGGCACAGAGATTAGATAAGGACATCCTTCTGACAGTATGATTGCAGGAGTGGACAGAGACTGACAGTCTGATTGGGGCACCAAATGAATACTACCTGCCTTATAGCAAGGGTGAATCAGTACTCTGCTGGGGGTTAGAGGCCTGCATAGATTGTGCACATTTGATTGTACACTGTGTGTCTTAATACCGGAGTCATTCTACAAGTGCATGTATAGTAACTGCATACTTACACTGCTGGTAGTTGACTGCAGAGAAAGTTTATAAGTGCTTGTGTGTTGGCACAGTGATTAGATATGGACATGCTTCTGTCAGGATAAATGCAAGAGTGGAGAGAGACTGACAGGCTGATTGGGGCACTACATAAATACTACCTGGTTATTGTAAGCATGAATCAGTAGTCTGCAGGGGGTTAGGAGCCTGCATACATTGCACACATTTCACTGTACACTGTATCTTAATACCTGAGGCATTCTACAGGTGTATGGACAGTGACTAGATAGTGAGAGTGCTGGTAGTTGGCAGGAGGGTGAGTTTTTAAGTGCTTGTGTGTTGGCACAGCTATTAGATAAGGACGTGCTTCTGTCAGGATAATTGCAGGAGTGGACAGAGACTGATAGGCTGATTGGAGCACTACATGAATACTACCTGGCTTATTGCAAGGGTGAATCAGTAGTTTGCTGGGGGTTACAGGCCTGCATACATTGTGTATATTTCACTGTACACTATGTGTCTTAATGCCTGAAGCATTCTACAGGTGTATGCACAGTGATTAGATAGTAAAAGTGGTGGTAGTTGACAGGAGGGTGAGTTTTTAAGTGCTTGTGTGTTGGCACAGAAATTAGATAAGGACATGTTACTGTGAGCATTATTGCAGGAGTGGACAGAGAGCGACAGTCTGAATGGGGCACTGCATGAATACTACCTGGCTTATCCCAAGGGTGAATCAGTAGTCTGCTGGGGGTTAGAGGCCTGCATAGATTGCGCACGTTTGACTGTAGCACTGTTTGTCTTAATGCCTGAGTCACTCTACAAGAGCATGGATAGTGACTGGATAGTTACACTGCTTGTCATTCACTACAGGAAGAGTTTATAAGTGCTTGTATGTTGGCACATACATTAGATGAGAATATGGTTCTGTCAGCATGATTGCAGGAGTGGCCAAAGAGTGACAGCCTGATTAGGGCACTACATAAATACTACCTGGCTTATTGCAAGGGTGAATCAGTAGTCTGCAGGGGGTTAAGAGCCTGCATACATTGCGCATATTTCACTGTACACTATGTGTCTTGATGCCTGAAGCATTCCAGAGGTGTATGCACAGTAACTATATAGTAAGAGTGGTGGTATTTGACAGAAGGGTGAGTTTTTAAGTGCTTGTGTTTCAGCACAGAGAGTAGATACAGACATGGTGCTGTCAGGGTGATAGGAGGATTGGACAGGGAATGACATTTGATTGCTTATCTGCATGGCTACTGATTGGATTTTTGCAGGAGTAAATCAGTAGTCTGCAGGGGGTTAAAGCACTGCATACATTGTGCACATTTACTTATATACTAACTACGAAATTACACATTATAGAACCACAAAATCACGTCTCATACACTTATAAAATCACATTTTCACCACCTTTGCAGTCCTCTAATATATTAGATACCTATCATTAATTCATACAAATATAAATATAATGTAAACAAAAACCTGACTCATGACATACTAACTACTACATACCAGGAAGAATAAAATCTACTGACTTTCTTTGCAGCTACATATTGTCCTTTAAATCTACAAATATGCAACTTCATCAAACTATACCTCTCAACAGACATAATGAAGAACAGTAATAAAGAACACTTTTTTTAATAAGGATTTTAAATAAACTGCAGAAACTGTACCAACTAATAACAGATTCATAATTATGAACACCTTATATGATCATCTTGCAAACAGCACAATTGTATCTCATTTTACCACACTAGCTACAATAATACAATATTTTTAAACTATACCTTTTTACACATAAGAAATAATCATGCCTAATAAACTACACCTTATATGAATTGTTTTAGAAAATACACCTTCTTAGTACACATTTAACTAATTAATAGTAAATAAAAGCATTCATTCAACTATATATTCTAACACACTTAAATAAATATATTACTGTACATACTGCTTTTTAAGCAAACTTCAAATACAATAAAAACAATCCCAATATACATCTGTGTATTTTATAATAGATTTCAAACAACACGGTTTCATAAAAATGTCAAATCTTTTTTAAATTAACTTCAAAAATATGTAACTCACCTTTAAATAAATCTGTTGAATGAAAAATCTCACACACTCAATCAGGATTTTCTTTTTCACACAAAGAAAGTAGATCAACACACTCTGCAGGGGTGAACCAGTATTGGCAAATTTTCCCTCTATTTTTCCATTCATATAGACATAAACAACAAATGGCATTGCTTCCCAGTGATTTTCAAATTGAAAAACGATTTTCCATTGGTCACAGAGAATAATACTTTTCAACTGACATCTTCACCCCTTGTCCTTAAGGTCAGTTTCCATAGCAACAGGTCATGCAACATTCAACTTAGCTGCCAGATCACAAGTTCACCACACAATGTTACAAATGACAACAGCAGGTGTGGTTGGCTTTGCAATGCTTGCCCTTATCCTCTCTGCTGTTCTTTTCCAACATTTGTTAATAACCAATAAGAAACATGCTTTCTAAACCAAGTGAAATGCACCCTATTTTTGAATGTAGAGTGTTGTTAAACAGCCAATCTAATCTGTACTTTCTTAAAAACATCATCTTGTCCACCATTTTAGATAGATTTTATTCTTCCACCTGTCTACCTCAGCTGCAGACATTTTCTGATTACCTACAGAAATCCCTTCAAGATGCTTTCTGTGTGGATTATTGGACACAGCTATATTTTCTGGTGCAAAAGGTATGCTGAAAGCAGAGGTATTGACAAAGGATTGGACAGAGAGGATTAAAGTGGCACCAATTGATGCCATTGGTTAAATCCTTTTTGCATCTCCAACCACCTGACCTCATGATTGTGCACTGTGGTGGCAATGACCTAGGCACATTGACTGGGTTAGCTCTGGAAATGCTAATGAAGGACACCTTTGCAGAATTGATGTTGCATTTTCCCCAAACTGCCTTTGTATACTCTGACATATGCCAAAGACAGAAATGGAACAGGTCCTATCAATTTTGTCCATAGATTGAGAAAGCTAGAACAATTTTTAATAAAGCTGTTTCTGCTTATCTCAGAGACCATAGAATGGGGTTCATATACAACAACAATCTATGTTTTAATATGGATAGCATCTACAGGACTGATGGTGTACATTTCACAGATAAGGGAAACGTAGTCCTTCTCAACAACTTAAGACTCTGCATTGGCACTTATATGTAGCCACAAAAATCTCCCATTAAACACAAGGGCTCTTTTTAGAGCCACCCAATATCCTACCATATAACCTAGGTTTTTATTAAATTAAAAAAATATTTTTGCTAGGAGTCGTGCACCCAGTGCGTGCACACTAGAGGCCGCGCTGAGCGCCCCGCTAGTTACGCGACTCCTTATTATTCCATTAAAAAAAAGGAGTGGCGGTCCCCAGGGCCATGAAAGGCTCCAGGTGGGGGCCGAGCGGCCCCCCTCCCAACAATTGTAATGCCCCGGGGAGGTGGTGGTCCCCAGGGCAGGGGGTCCATTACGGATCCCCGCATTTAAATCTTAGGTGGTGGTCTCCGGGGCGTCTGGGGGGGCTCAACCCCCCACACAGGTCAATTTTCATTTTTTAAAAGCAGTGGGAGGTGGTGGTTCCCGGGGCTGTGTCCCCCCGCAAATATTTATAAAAAAGCCCCAGGGGTGGTAGTCCCCGGGGCTGCAGGGGTCCCCTTGGACCCCTGCAATTTAATGTTTGCAGTGCCCCCGGGACTTGGCCCACCTGGGGCTAATTAATAACGAAGCACGGAAACCTGAGCTTCGTTTTATTAAATTTTTTCGGCCGGATCTGCAAATCTTTCACACATCCTTGTGGGGCCCCCTGAGCAGGCCTAGGGTGTCAGGGGGTTTCTACCCTGCCCCCTTTTCCTGTTTTGCACATTTGTTTTCTGTTTTCTTGTGCCTCGGTTCTACCGAGGCATAAGATGGCTGCCAACACTTCCTGGTTTAGAGTGTTGACAGCCAATTAGCATGAAGCTCGTGATCGGGAGAGTGCGCAGATCCTCTGTGGATCCTCCATGGCCATAGATATCACTATCTTTATTTCTTAATTACTCAAAAACTACTGAACGGATTTACACCATTTTTTAAAAAGGTCGCTTTCTGAGCCAAGCAGTGCATTTTTGCCAAATTTGGTGTCATTCCGTTCATCAGTTTTTGCTATAACTTTTTGACCTCTATTTTTTTGAATTTCTCAGGAACTACTGAACAGATTTACACCATTTTAAAAAAAAGGTCTCTTTCTGAACCAAGGGCTACCTTTTTACAAAATGTGGTGTAATTCCGTTCACCAGTTCGGGCTGTAGCCTGTTCCAAAATTTCCTATGGGAAATAACATGGAGAAAACGCGTTTTGGGACCCCTTTTTTTTTCGGCCCCGCTTGACATATCACCCCGAAACGTTCAGGACAGGAGCTGACTGGAGCACCCTACTAGTTTTAAAAATTTTGTGACGATTCGTCACCTGGCGCCAAAGTTATTGGGAAAAGACTGTCACGATTTTCCTATGGTAACTAGGTCCTAACTATAACTACCTACTGGCGACCGTCAGTAGGTAATATGTGTATGTATGTATATATATATATATTCACTTAAAAAACCATAGGTTTCACACATGTTATAGTTAGGTGGATATTTCACTCGGAAAAAAACAATGAAATTCCCCCGTTATAGTTAGTTCAGATAACTATAACTCGCGCGCCCGCAATCCACTGCTCAGGACGTCACATATTACATCACTCATGACATGGTCAGTGGCATCACTCATGACATCACTGATGACATCATCCTTGTGATAGAGTGGCGGTCGCGCGTGTTATAGTTATCTGAACTAACTATAACGGGGGAATTTCATTGGCTTTTTACGAGTGAAATATCCACCTAACTATAACATGTGTGAAACCTATGGTTTTTTAAGTGAATTTGCAAGGTTTTTTAAATGCTAATTCCTAACTATAACGTGTGTGAAACCTATGGTTTTTTTCAGTGAATTTGTACGGTTTTTTAAATGCTAATTTATTTATGTATTATTATTTTTTTTATGTATTTATTTTACAATAAACTACGTATTAAAAATATATATTTTTTTTTTCACCGTGCGCGCACGGTGCGCGCACCCCTGCGATTTAAAAAAAAAATAATAATAATTTTTTCTGCCTTCGGGGGTCCTTCAGGGACCCCCTGACAAAGGCTAGGGGGTCAGGAACTCTCTACCCTGCCCCCTTTTCAAGTTCGCCACCTTCCTTTTTCACTCTCGCACTGAAAACAAACAAAATGGCGGCCGACACTTCCTGATTTCGACCGATTCGAACGTTGACTAACATGTAACCACCAATCAGAATTATGCTCGCGCACGTTAGGGTGCGCGCACGGTGCGCGCACCCTGCGCGCGTATAGATATTGATATGCTTTTAAATGCCATTTTCTCAGGAAATACTGAACAGATTTACACCAGACCTGCAAAAGGCACTTCCTTGACCTTATGGCTACCTCTCTGCCAAATTTCAAGTAATTCTGTTCAGCCGTTCGGGCTGTAGCTGTGTCTAAAGGTCCTATGGAAAAATGCATGGGGAAAACACGTTTTGGGACCCCCCTTTTTTCTCGGCCCCCCCTTGACGAATCACCCCGAGACTTTCAGGGTAGGAGCTGAACGGAGCGCCCCATTAGTTTTGAAAATTTCGCGAGGATTCGTCAACCGGCGCCAAAGTTATTCAAAATAGAATTTTGAGATTTCCTATGGAAACACGGTCCTAACTATAACTATCTACTGGCGACCGCCAGTAGATATACATATATATATATATATATATATATATATATATATAATGTATGTATATGTGTGTGTGTGTATATGTGTGTGTGTATATATATATATTCACTTAAAAAACCATAGGTTTCACACAAGTTATAGTTAGCTGTACATTTCACTCGTAAAAAACCAATGAAATTCCACGTTATAGTTAGATCAGGTAACTATAACTTGCGCGACCACAATAAACTGCTGATGACGTGACATATTACATCACTTCTGACATGGTCAGTGACATCACTCATGACATCAATGATGACATCTGAAATGACACATTGTGCATTGCGGTCGCGCAAGTTATTGTTACCTGATCTAACTATAACGTGGAATTTCATTGTTTTTTTACGAGTGAAATGTACAGCTAACTATAACTTGTGTGAAACCTATGCGTTTTTAAGTGAATTTGCAAGGTTTTTTAAATGCTAATTCCTAACTATAACGTGTGTGAAACCTATGGTTTTTTCATTGAATTTGTACGGTTTTTTAAATGCTAAGTTATGTATTTATTTGTAATTTTTGCAATTTGTAAATTCTGGTGAACCTCCTGCAAGACCATAACCAAAGGCCTCCGCTATTGCTTTGAAGCCCAAAAAGGCACTCAACCAGAGGCTATAAAGACCACAGGCACAGCTATGCCCTGTTTATACAGCAGCAAATTAACAAAGACAACTGGGGCACAGACGGAGGCCACTCCACTCTGGGAAGTGGAAAAAGATAAGGTTCATCAGCCTTCCACTTCACACTGCACCCGATTATTCTAAATAGATAACGGGGTAACCGAAAGTCAAACCCATGCTTTGTCTTGCCAAAAGCATGAATTGTTTGACACCTCTAAAGGGGTGGATTTCTCCCTGGATCGCTTGCTTAATCTTCCCGACGGCCCCCAGCACCTAGAGACCCTTACGGGTGATTGTTCGTGCTTTACAAATGTGGATTATTATTAAATGTGGATTATTATCGAGGAGGGCTCTCCCACCAGGAAATACCCTCTCAGACAACCCAGCCAGAGAGATTCTTTTTGGCGCATCCATTTTCATCTCTGCTGCATCCAATTTATGGAACAGCTCAGTCTCATCCAAATTGTAATCCACCAGACTCCCCCAAAAAACAGGACCATCATGAGCCCGAAAATGCAGAAGACATCTTAATATTTCAACCTGAGTACGTTTCTAGAGGACCGGAGGATATTTTAAATAGGAGTAAGCTGCTTAAACTTCTGTCCGCTCTTCCTACTTTGGGGCCACTTGACTCAAAAGATTTAATTTATATTATGTTTATCCCCGAGTCTAAATATAGTCCACAGGATGCAACAAAAGTACTATTTAGAAATCAAGAAATCTCAAGGCATATAGAATTTCATCGAGAGACTCTGCCAGAATGGAGCATAAGTTTAAGTAAGCCAGTGAAATCAAAATATCCATGGTTTCTTGTAAACAATAAGCCCTCCAAGCACTCTGTCTCTGTACTTTGCGCCTCAAAGTGTACAGCCTTTCCCAGATCTACAGCAGACTGCAATACAATGACAATGGACCAAGTAGCAAATAAGAGTTTGCTGGCTCACAAGGAATAGCCGTTGATGTCTCAGTAACATTCCAGGAAAAATGAGACCACCGACATCCACAAAACAAACAACAAATCACGTATTACATATGTGCTCATGGAATATTCATGGCTTAAATTCCATTTTAAAGTACATTTCAGCACCTGAGGAAATATGCTCTAAAGATAAAATTTGCCTTCAAGAAACATGGCAATTATCTCACGAGACTTGGCTGGATCATAACAATTACAGTGCACTGGCCACTCCTTTGCCCTTAGGGGTACAGGCTTCAGAAGGCATCACAATCTTGGTCCACAAAGCCCTGAAGATAGAGGGGACAATCATAGCACATATTCCTTGGGTTTGTGTTTTTCGGATGCTTGAAGCAACCTCATCCACTGACCGAAAAAGAGGCAATGGCTCATTATTGGAAACATTTATATAAATCCGAAGCAACCCAAAAAGAAATTGGCCATGTTGGAGATTTTTAAGCTAATTAAGGCCTGTTAGGAGCAGGAGGGGATCACTTCAGGCAACAGCACGATAAAGTTACTGCTTTAAGGCGTTTATTTGGATTACAGGATTTTACTGGGGAATTTAGCTCGTTCACTAGTCCATTAGCGTCGACTTCAGGGGATGCAGCTCTCCTCCTTGGCGCTCGTGGTTCCTTGAGATCCTCCCCGGGAACGGTGAACAAAAGGAAATGAACCAATGTTAGTGCTCTGTATCTTTGCTGGGTTGAGGAACGGGGAAGTGAGGGACACGCACCCGGTTTTAACGTAGAGTGATGGAGGGATGGGAAGACCAACACCAGGAAAGAGGGGCATGTGAATCCGAGGGAAGGCCCTCACATAACAGCTTAGCCTAACCCTGTTCGACTCCTCGCCGTTATAACCACTCGTTCCCTCCCCGCATCCCTGAAATTGGGCATGCACCTGTTGAAGCCACGTCCCTCCGGGGCCGTGGCTGGGCACAGCGTCCTCCGGTCGTTCTCTCGCTCTTCCGGTTTCTTGGGCAACCGCTCCGCTCGCGTCTTCGGTCGTCAGGGCGCCTTTGACTTCCTCCTTCTGGTCGATGACGTCCTTCTCGCCGGGACCTTCCTCCTTAAGTTGCCAGGGTCTATAGGTGTCCTCCCCCTTTGGGGCGGGGCCTTCATCCTCCATGGTGTAATTAAAGGACCTGTCTGGAGTGATGAACTGGCGCGTCTGGTCTCCCAGACTGAAGTCAGTGTCCGGCAGCTGGGGAAAAGAGAGAGTCTGTTTGCGGGTGTGAGTCAGGACTTGCATCGGGGCTTGAGGAGAGTGATTACCGACAAGGCCCTACACCAGCAACACTTTTGGGTCTTGGCAGGCGACTTCAATATGTTCTTGCTTGAGAGGTCACATTTTTCTCCCGGGTTGCAAGAAGATCACAACTTAAGGAATATCCTTGAGATTGTGTCAGGGAAAAAGACGAGAGACAAAACTGGACAGAAATTCACTTCAATCTTAAATGCTTTGGATCTATGAACTTTTAAACATAAGAACCACCTATTCATCCTCACTGATTGACTATGTCTGGGTTTCCATACAGCACTTTTCCCGAGTAAGCAAATTTAAAGTCTTGTATTCTTCAATCAGTGACAACGCTTTGTTTTCATGCTCCATCCGCAGAGAGACTTTGAAATTACCACAACTCCAAGTAGTTGATATAGAAGCTAGCACCTTTGGGCTCCAAAGAATAAAATGGTCCATCACTTCAGCCCCGGGGGTGAAATTGCGAAAAGCGCTGCAAGCTTCCACTTCAAGCTGGCAAATCCTACTGTCTACATTGCTGGAAAAGTTGGCAAACAAGCCCTGAACAACAGGGAGTGCCCATCCTCAGAAAGAAATCAATAAGCCTGCATTGAGGACCTTGAAACACGATCTAAATAAACTCTGAAAATTGGTGCATAGAGGATCCACCACTGCTAGTGTTCTACAGCTCAGCAAGGCATTGAAGGAGTATAGGCAAAAGGCCTGGAAAATTGCCCATGCAAATGAAGAACCGGTGTGGGTAGAATTATACAAGGCACTAAAAACAAAAGAGCCAACACATTTTGGAACCTTGTTAAAAAAAAAAAAAAAAAAAAAAAAAAAATCATTGAATCAAAATACTAGGCCTGGGCGGTAAATTTCGTTCAGCTCACGGAATATGCGATATTTTGACATTTTTGCGTTCCGCGGAGAGCGCAAAAATGTCAAAACTTTTGCAATCTGCCATGAAACGGAAGTATTTTTCTTGTTCGCGCTTTAAAAATGAGTTCTTGCGCGCGCGACTTACTGGGTCCCTGCATTAGCCGACGAGTTTTCCTATCCGTTCGCGCGTGCCACAAGATGTTGGATTGTTGGTAGCCGGTCGCGCTATCCCGCGAGAGTTTGAGATCGCGAACATGTCCTTGAGATCTCGAACAGGAAATAAGCATTGCGAGCAAGATGGCCGCGCCCATTAGCGACCGCATGGGCAAGTTGGAGATATATTTCCCTTCGAGCACGCAAAAACACATTGCGAACGGGTGGGAAAAGCAATCTCTGCATCTTCGCGAAAGTTCCACATGCTCGCGGAGATTTTGTGCAATTTCCGATAATTTGCAAAAGTCAATTTCTCAAATTCCGCCCTCCCTTACAAAATACCCGGAGAATGTTTCTAGCGGTCACAACTGAGCAGTAGAAGCATTGCATACATAATTTGTACAACCCGGGCAAAATAGTAGGCTACCAACAGCTACTTCTAGTTTACACAAAGAACCTCACCTTGGTCCGATTGTCATATTTGCCAAAGCCTCAATTAAATACACCTTAGCCTCCTTTAGAGCTGTGTGAGCCCTCGGCCCGAACGGCAACCCTATAAGGATTTTTTTAAATGATGTAGAAGACTGCGTCAACCTTCTGAATAAACTTTAGAAAACAAAAACCTGTTTAATGGAAAACACAGTGTCGGACAGCTGGAGAGGCGCTTTACTTACCCCAATTCACAAAAAGGGACCTTGTGATAACTGAGCTAATGCTGCTCCATCTTCTCAGGTGGAATTCAGGCTTTTTAAACAAGCAGTAATTTCATAGGCCCGATTTCTGAGATGTTATGTGAAGCTCAGCACAGTGGATCCAGGGTCATTTAAGGAAATTATTCGCTGAGCCATCCATCATAAAACCATTCCATGGGAACGTTACCTGAGGGATGCACTCAAAGCCCTGGAGACTTTGATCAATGCACTCCCTAATTTATCACTGAAGCTTTCAGAAAAATTATTGCTAAACTAAAAACGGCAAGGACACAATCGAGGGTCACAGATATTCAAGGTCTGTCCAGGAAAGCTCATGCAAACCTATGTGACACACTATATCAAGAGCCAGGGAGAGTCACCTATCTAGCATCTCACATGAAACATTTAGTGAAGAAAGACATGTTGAGACTGAGTTATGGGTTAATTCCTTTAAAAGACTTCAAATTTGGAAGACTAGCTGCGTCTCCTGATCAGCAGTGTTGGTTATGTAAGCTCTCAAAGGAAAGCTTAACACACTTAAAAAAATCTTAGAAGTTTTTGCCTGAGCGTCATGATCCCACAGTTACCAACCAGGGGTATGACATTTTTTAAAGAAACTCAAAAATGATATCTTTGATACCAAAAAGTTCCTGAGTATTAATGTTTTTAATGGGGGTTGGCCTTAACCCCTTTTTTTAGGATTGGTTATTAGTCTAGTTTAATCTTCTTTCCAGGTGACAAATTATTGCACTCATAAGTTTAGGAAAGCTGGTCCTTGTCAGTGCCATATGACAGGATCACTACACTATTGTTCCCTTTTGTTTTTATGATGTATTACTATTTTATTGTGTTTTCTATATTGTGATGGTGTTTAATAACTGGAAACAAAAAAATGTATCTATCTTTGGAAGAAAAGTTGACAAAAAGTTCCCAAGTCCCAACTTTGACAGTTTGGGCAGGAGGAGTACAGTCGAACACCAGACAAGAGTCCAGGACCAGTGGGGACACCACTTGGGGGCTAGGACATACTCCAACAGAGGCCAGCCGCAGACTCCAGGGAATGTCCAGTTGGCACTGGTCAGCTGGGAAGTTGTAGGTAAAGGGCCGCTAAAAGCTTTGTGTCTTTGTAGACCAATAGGAGGTCAGACAACTGACCCTTGGAGTCACTTCTAGGGTCCTGGATTCAAGGCAAGTAGGTACAGTGTTCCTTCAGGATTCAGAAGCAGGGCAGTGTTCCTTCTGATCTTCACAGGTTCAGGAATGTTCTGAGGAGAGATCTGTGAAGTCCACGTTTATGCCCAGTGCCAGCTTGCAGGTGGGGGGAGTGCAAGCTTTTATCTATCCCTAAACTGGTTCTGGTCCGTTCCTCTACCCCCACTGGCTTTGGTGCCAGCTTGCTTACAGAGACAAAGGGGATGCAGGCCTAGATGTGAACCTCATCTTCCATTGACAAGGTGCAATCCTTTGAAGCTCAGAAGTGACTAGATGCATGCCTACAGGCCATGCTGTGAAGAAATGAGTCCCCATTCCCACTCCCAGGGACCTTTTTCCACTAACTGGGAGCAATACATATAGCACTCCAGGGGCTCTATCAGGAGTCGGTGGCACTGGTAGTAAATGTAGTAGGCTTTCAGGTTTAGGCAGGGAAATGACAACTTTCTGAAAGTAAAATTTCCAAAATATAAAATCTGAAATTACCATTAAGTTGAATCTTCAATTACTATCAAATTTAGTATTTGAATCCTCTATCTAGCAGCTCCCAAAATGAAATGAAGCACTATAAATTCTTATTGTGTACCTCAGTGTTTTTCTAAGGGAGGACCAGTTTTGCCAGAGTGAAAAATTACTTTGGAGGATTTTTTACTGCCAGAACAAGTAAAAACTTTAAATAAGCATATCCTAATTTTACACCATGCACCCTGCCCTCTGGTCACTTAATGCACACCTTCGGGGCGACTTATAAGTATTAAAAGTATTAAAAAGAAAGGTATATGCCCTGAGAGGCCAATTAAAAACTTCTGACAGAGCTGCAAGGGCTGGCCAGGAACATGTTTTACAGTGCTACTTTAGAGGGTGGCACAATAAGTGCTTTAGCCCATTTGAAGCATTTTATTTACAGGTACTAGGTATATTCAGAACCATATACTAAGGGATTTTAAAGTAAATTAAATGTGCAAATTAGGTGCATACCAATTTTATCATATTTAAATAGGGAGAGCACAAGCACTTTCCCCTGGTTAGTAGCAGAAAATTGCACAAAGTCCTATGACCAAGAAAACAAATTCATTTAAAAAAGGGCACATATCTGGGGAAATATCATACAAAGGATGGACATTTACAAAACGTACTTAGATTATTGTTTTGTAACATCACAGAAGATAAAACTTAAAGGCTGAGCATTTCATAAAAAATAAAAACTGAAAAATTGTAACATCACAATTTGTAGCCCTTAACACCTTCAATGTGCTATCTCTTGGCACTGTGCTAGTTCCAAATAATGAAAACATAATAAGCCTATTGCTATCAGAGGTGGTGTGCATGCCTGGGAAAACAAATTATGTTGTCTGGATTAGATTGCCAGCTAATTTGAACACAGGAGCAATGAGCTTGGTACCAGGATTGTGTTCTTGCATCTGGCTTCACTGAATGTGCACACACACATTCAGTGAAGCCAGAGGCTTGCAAGAATGTAGGAGCTTGGGCCAAGGGAGTGGAATCTGGTGTTATGCCCATTTGGATCTATGTCTGGATCTGCATCCTAGGTAACGTTCCTCTCACCTCAGTAGTCCATTCCAGGGGCTTATATGGGACTGACCACTCACTTTTAGCCTGCATTGCTGAATCAAATTGTGATTTTTAAGACACTGGTCTCACCAGACTACACCAGTGGGATACAAAGTATGTCACCTATGTATAAACCCCTAAGCATTTGTGTCATCTTTAATTCATGATAACTTTAAGTATCTACTTCTATAATCTTGAGATGCAGATACCGAGAGGATGCACTAAACGTGTGGCACCTGATAGTGTAGCAATTCAGGCTAAAGGGTATTTAGACATGATCACCACTTTCACAAGTTCTGCAAAATGTTACAGAAATGCTGACTGTGAACTAAAGTGCAGATAGGACAACAAAAGCTGAAAACTACAGTTAAAACGGAACCTGTCCTCCAAGTGTTTAAAAACTTTTGAACTTTCTATGAAAACTAAAATAAAGAAGTCTAAAAGCAAGTGTTTAAAAAATAAATAAAATAATCAAATTATGACGGGGAACTGTTATCACGTTTATAACATCCCAGGAATACCTTTTAAACTAAGCAATCACTAAATGTGTTTTTGCAAGAGCTTGATTATAACATCATGAGACATTTACAGAACAGAAGAATGTGCTAGAGATATGCATTTGATGGAATCACCTGTTGCATGTTCAGTGACCTGTTTTCATTATGAAATAAAAGTGGTCATTGCATTGGAAGACATGAGAATTACAACAATACCAGCATCTACTGTTCTCCTATCAAAGTACTAAGAGCCTGATTTATAGTTTAGCAGATGGGTACTCGGTCTCTAACATGACAGATATACCCATCCACCTTTTTCCATTTATTTGTGTTAATTGTACATGTTTCTATCTTGCATGTTTGTTGGGACTAATATTTATGAAATATTTTTATGATTTTGTTAACAAATCTATTTACAAAAAAGATTGTCAAACAAGTATTACCTCGATTCAACCAGCACTCAAGGCAATAGTGGGACCCCATATTCTTTGCCATGGTAAGGACTGTAGTCCTACTTTTCATGCAACAGTGTATTTGAATGATGGCCTCCCTCTCAGAGTATTGAGTTTGCCAAATAGAGGGACACACTTGGAACATTTGAAGGATCAACTCACACCAGCGTTGAAGACATGTATTGTGCCTCAATACTTCCTGTTGTGCAACACTAAGGTGTGAGGTACTCTGAGACCACCGAAGATCTGACCATGGATGCTGGAGATTTACCACTACTAAAAGGAGGAGACAGAATCGCAACAACAGGTCGATCACTTTTTCCTCTACACTTAACAATAGTTTTCAAAATTTCCCACTTGCGAACAGTAAGATGAACTTCGGAGGCCATCTGTCATATCAGAGTCAATTTATTATCAATTAGGCCTTGACCAAATTTGTGAAGTTCTCTTTAATCCCACCATACAGTTTTGTTATGTTTCATGAGGTGCCCCAATATAGGCCTGAGTAGTCTCCTGACCCTTCACCTGCATTTACCGTACCATTACACTACATAACAGTTTTTAGTATTGACCTTTTACCTAGTTAAATAAGATGTTGTGTGGTTTTTCCCAAACAATAGCCTCATTATTATGCATGAAGATTCTCATAATCACAGCAATATTACCATCTTCTGCATAATAACTATGTATAAGGGTCATCCCTTCCATCACCCTTGGCCGACATTATACAGCAAGGTATACTCCCCTGAGGGTACCCTTTGGGTATATACACCATATCTTTGCCAAGGCAGGCAGAGGAGAAATACTTCCAAGCTGACGCAAGATGCTGATGTTCCCGCACGCATACACTCCTGCCCGCAGTGGTCTGACATCCCTTGGGGGTTGTCCATCTTGAAACCAAGACGGGGTCCCACAGTCTCCTACTTCAGGTAATGGGGTTGGCTTCAGCCTAGGGGGATTCTTGGCTTCACACCTACATACCTGCTTGGTACACTTAGATGCATCTAGTTAGGGTTGCATCGTAGGAATACACATTACTATTGTCATGCATTTATATGCTTGCATATATCTGTTGTTTTAGCACTATGGTAGAAATCTATCATTCATTTACTCTGTTGGTGCTTAATATTGTTTATATATGTTTCTGTCTATGACACTGGTTCAATAAATGCTTATTGAAAACATCCCCACCGTTTATTCTGTGTATCTCTCTGAGACAAAGTGAGCATGAGTGACTGAGCGAAAAGTACTGAACGGTTACCACGATCCCTGATGGGACAGAGTTGCCATGTTCGTAGTTGCCAAGAACTATTCTCTCCTTGGTAAGATGATTTTACAGTGGCACTGTGATCTAGTTAGGTATACAGACGAACATACCCGGTGGGAGGGTCTGGAATCAGTCTGGACACCAATCCCACGGTGTATTTGGTCTAAATGTGCAGAACCTATATAGGTATATAGGAACTACACAACAGTTTGTAAAACTCTTTGAGCTTGAAGGGCCCTTGAATATACTTGAGTTTCAGGAATTGACTGCATTCTCTGCAATTATTCAAGGGTCATGGATAAAAGGTGCTGGCCAAAAGTTCTAGTTCAAAATATCAGGAAACACATAAGTATCTGAAAAAAGGTAAATATCGTGTATAGAATATCATTGTCAAGAATATTGTTTTTCGTAATTCGTATATCTTTTTGCGAATATTGTTGTTTTTAAAATTGTTTTCAGTGATAACATTGTCAAAATATTGGGATTTATGAATTATTTTAATGTTTTTAGTTAATATATTAATTTTAGGTATTACTATGGTTCGTATGATCTTAATTTTAAAAATTAGTTTGCAATTGTAAGGGATTTCATGTTCTTTTGTTAGTGATTTATATTGTTGTAGTAGGCTATTGGGTTTGTTATTCAAATTCAAAATGTGAAATTTATTGTTAATTTGTTTTTATGCTTACATTTTCTATTGATTATGTGATTTTGTTTTTAATTGGTGTATTATATTTTGAATTCAAACTATAATGTATATTTTTGGTCTTATTATTTGTAATAGTAACTTATATTTTAGTAGTGGGTTGTTGGGTTTATAGTGGTATATGGTGGAAGTTGATTAAGTTATAAAAAAAAAAAACAAGTTATTGTTAGTTTTTAGTTGTTTATTATTTAATTGATAATTATGTAAATAGCCTTTTACCAATATATTTAAGTTATACATTAATAGTGGCATGTTGGGTTTTGTAGGGGTAAAGCATAGGAAGTTAACTTCTGAAAGAAACAAAAGTATTGTTAATTTGTTTTAATTGTTAATTCTTTAATATATTGTTAATTATTTAAATGGTTTAATACTAAATTATTTATGTTTTATTCTCATTGTGAGTTTTTTTTTTTTTGCTGTAGTTTTATATACCGCAAACTTGACCCGAAGGTATTTGGTATGAGATTGCTTTACAGGAGCACCAGTTGCATTACCCCAGGACACATTTATTTTTTGTTGGCACGGTGAGATTAAGTGATTTACTCAGAATCACAGGATGTTGAGCGTCATTGCAGAGACTCTAACCCAGTTCCCAGATTCGAGATCAACCACCCTAGCCGTTAAGCTACATCCTAGGAAATGGGTGGGAAGCTGAATTAAATTAAAAGTATTTTTAATTATATTTTTCTAAATAATGTTTGATTGTTATGTATATTAAATAATGTATTAATGATTTTGTCATTGTAATGTTTTATTTATTTTAATGTCTTTTTTACTTTTTGTTTATTCAACATTTATTTTAATGCTGCATTATTTAGGTGAGGAGGTTGCTAAGAAAAAATATTACATTTTTCAATCGATATTTATTTGTAATTTATTGGCAATGATGTATAATTTATATTTACTTCTTCCTATTAATAACATCAACTTATTTATTGGTAATTGCTTGTAAAATGTTGTTTCTGACATATTTGTTACTAAAATGGAATGCGTTTAAAGTATTGTAATTAAATAAGTAAAGATTGCATAATCGATTTTTATAGTTGGTGCAGTTATTATATGTAATTGTATTCTTTCTTTTTTTGCTTCTGCTTACATTCTATATTATATATTAGATATATATCAACAATCACATCACTCTTTATGGAGGTGTATTCCCAGTTCTTCATCAATGTTGTGCCCTCCTGGAAATTAGGTCTTAAGCTCCATTCTACATTTGGATTCAAGCTTACGTAACTTGAGTTCCCTGTTCCCTCCCCTGAGGCTAGGATGTATCTGTTCAATAGCAAAAGCGCTCAAAAGGGACTGTTTGAAAGATGGTAGCCCTGAAAGTGTCTGGCTGTTGGGTAGTGAGCATCTTTGTTGTTTATAGCATGCATGTGCTCTAATGCTCTTTTTCACCATCAGTGTAGTGCTCCGTACATATCTAAGATTGCAGGGGAATTCCAAGACATACACTACAAAAGTGGAACTGCAGGAAAGAAATTGGGTGATATTTTTGCTGTTGTTGTTGCGGTTACGTGTTGTGTTCTCCTTCTTCATATAGCTATTACTGCAAGATAAACATATTGCATTGGAGCTTGAGACCAAATTTACAGGAGGGCACAACATTGATAAAGAACTGGGAATGCACCTCCTTGAAGAGTGATGTGATTGTTGATGTTAATGTCTGTTTGTTACTATCATGATATGCTCTATTGGAATAGTATATATCTGCGTTCTTGTCTGTTATATTTGTATCAATAGGAGTCAGACAACTCTGTGTTATTTTGGTGTTTAAAGTTGTTCATGTGTATTTTATCCTAGGAGGAAAGGAAGGGACCCACAATGGGTCGAGGACATATGCACAGGTTACCTACTCTTTTCTTTGGGAATTCGTCACATCAGTGTTTCGCATTGTAGAAATAAGAAAAATCTTCTTTCTCTTAAATATTTGTATGATTTTTGCATTTATCTTGTTTCACATGTTTCAGATTTGGGGTTTGCAGCACATTTAATTTATATTTCTTTACCTCATACTTTACAGATATGGGACTATGACCATATTGAAATACATGTTGCGAACAACCACCTCTGGGTTGATATGTTGCATATACCATCATTGCTTTTAGGTTGTCTGTATAAGGAGGAGTTAGCATAACATAGTATTGAAAAAATGCCGTAAATAGCCCCTACGCTTATAGTTTGCGCATGTCACTATTGGAGTTGCATTATTGTATTGCCATTGGGCTCTATACAGCCACCTGGCTTATAGTTTGTGCATGTCACCACTGCATTGGCAGTGTTACTTTGCTATTAGGCTCTTTGTATAAGGGGGCCAACCCTTAAATCCATTTTGGTGACCAATGTGTATATAGTGTAAACACTTGAGATTTATACCCCAATTAGGACTTCTCCATTGATTAGTTATTTGGCGCATTACATCCTGTAGTAATTTTGTACACCTTATTATACAAATAATTGATGGTTTCGTTAGGGTGGTACAAGTGTTCTCTTAAATGTGCAACATATCAAAAAAATCTGTCCTTAATTGGGTGTAACATGTAGATTGGCCATTTAGGCACTTGCTTAGTATATATATTTGCATCTTCTACGATGGCCACCAAAAAGTATTGATTTCCTTGGGACTTTTCTGAGTAGTCCTTTGTCACTGTCAAATCAGGTTATGTATGGCTTGTTCTCATAACAATCCTTGTGTGATCAAGACTGGTGACCGTTGAAACGCATAACCAGATTGAATAAACTCGTTCTTCACTGCACATTGACTACCTGAGTGTGTGCTCTCTCTTTTGACTTTCTTTTGGTATTGAAAGACTGGCTTGCTCTGCCGGCATACCACCTTCCATTCGGCTGAGTGTTCCGGAAGGGGCGTGTTGTTTGTGATAAATTTTATATATTTATATTCACTGAAAAAAACATAAGTTTCAAGGGTGTTATAGTTAGCTGGACATTTCCCTCATACAAAACCCGAGAAATTCCCCCTTTCTAGTTAGTTCAGCTAACTATAACTCACGCGCCCCCGCAATGCACTGCTGATGACGTCACATATTACATCACTCATGACATGGTCAGTGACATCACTGATGACATCTCAAATGACATCACTGATGACATCACTGATGACATCATCCAGTGAGTCTGTGTTTCTGTAGAGTTCTAATATGTTTAAAATATATAGGGAAAGACCTATGGAAGAATGAGTGGGTGTATAAGTGTGTGAATGGATAATTTTCTAGGTGTGTGACTGACTCTATAAGTGAGTCATTAAAAGTATCTTACTGCAGACTAGTGACTAAACTGTGTGAATGTCTGTATCTGTCTGTCTGTTGCTGTATAAGTGCCTGTGAATACCTATATGAGTGTCTATGAGTTATTGATTGGTTGTCTGAGTATCTGTATGGGTGCATGAGTGTTTGTGTGGGTAGGGTGTGTGTGACTCTGTGCATAGATGTGTGAGTGGGTAATTCTATGGTGCATGGTTTCAAGAGTGCATCTGTGATGGACTGTATGGTTGGGTGAGTGTATGTATGAGTGTGTTAGTGATTGAATGTATATCTCAGTGGTACATGTGTGAGTAACTACATATGTGAAAGGCAGGGTATATGTGTGTAAGAGTATATAACTGGGTATATGTGAGAGTGTGTGATTGTGAGAGTGGCTGTATGGATGAGTGTGTGCTTGTATCAGTAATTGTATAAGAGCGTCAGAATGTGGTAGTATTTTTATGAGTAAATTAACTTGTGTGTGTAACTGTATAGGTGAGTAAATTAGAGGGTGCTTAATTATTTGCATGATTGACTAGGTGTGTGAGTATGTCTATGGATGATTGGCGGTGTCTGAGTGTCTATATAGGTGTATAAATGCATATGATAGTCCTGTACTGAGTGACTGTAAGTATGAGTAACTCTACAGATGAGTGAGTGGAGGTGTGTGTAGACCTAAGACTCAATGAGTGGGTATGTAGTTATTGGTATTGCAGTATCTATGGTTTTGAGAATGGCCGTCTGATATTTTGAGTCGGTGTATCAAAGATTATATTAGGGTGTGAGAAGATGCAGTAATTTATTACATGGATGACGTCATCAGTGATGTCATCAGTGATGTCATTTGAGATGTCATCAGTGATGTCACTGACCATGTCATGAGTGATGTAATATGTGACGTCATCAGCAGTGCATTGCGGGGGCGCACGAGTTTTAGTTAGCTGAACTAACTATAATGGGGGAATTTCTAGGGTTTGTATGAGGGAAATGTCCAGCTAACTATACCACCCCTGAAACTTATGGTTTTTTCAGTGAATTTCAAAGGTTTTTTAAATGCTAATTCCTATCTATAATTTATCTCTAAAGCTATGATGTTTAATGATTTTCATTAAATTTCTAAATTTTTCAATTTTGGGTGCCGATTCCAATCCGTTAAAAATAATTTGCGTACGACCCGTATCCGTATTTTTTTACGTACGAGTCGTACAAGTACCGTACAAACTGCCAAGTACGATTCGTCTGTGAAAAATAACTCCGAATAGCGTCGGGAAAAGTCTACGAGAGTGCGTCGGAAAGTTTTCACGTCTGAATATCGTCGGGAAAAGTGTACGAGAGTGAACCGGACATTGTTACGTGCAAATCGTAAAAGACAAGTACGATCCCGACCGTCCGTCCGAATACACAATCGCACGTAAAATGGCCCGTACGGAGCCAACGCAGTAGCTCACATGCACACGGGTAAACTTATGCCCGTGTACGAGCCGTACAGCCCCCACCCCCAAATATGTCAGCACCGTACACCACCCTGTCTGCACTGTACCCCAGCCCCGCAACTGTATGCACCGTACCCCCATGTATGCGCCGTTCCCCCCATGTACGCGCCTTACCCCCTGTCCGCACTGTACCGGAGCCCCGCACCTGTATGCGCCATACCCCCCCATGTACGCACCTTCCCCCCCGTACGCGCATCGCCCCCGCATGTACGCGCCGTACCTCCGCATGTATGTGCCGTACCCTAGGGCCGCACGTGTTTGCACCGTACCCCCACCGCCTGTACGTGCCTTACCCCCCCATGTACGTGCTGTACCGCTGCATGTACGCGCCGTACCCCAGGGCCGCACCTGTACGCACCGTACCCCCACCGCATGTACGCGCCCTCCCCCCATGTACGCGCCCTCCCCCCATGTACGCGCCTTACCCCCCCATGTACGCGCCCTCCCCCCTGTACGCACCATACCTCCGCATGTACGCGCCGTACCCCAGGGCTGCACGTGCACGCACCGAACCCCCACCGCATGTACACGCCGCACTCCAACACCGTACCCCAGCACCCTCACCCAGCATCGCGTATGTACGGATCGTACCTACGCGAAAAAGACTCTTACAGAACCAGGACACTGTAAAACAGCACAAGGAGGGTCAATTCGACTCGCACAACACCACAAAACACGTCTACATGACAAAATACATCTCAATGACTGACCTGGCACATCCAAACAGGCAAACAGAGGCCCCAAATCACAACCACCTCTTATAACACACCCACCAAAATTCAAACACAGCCACACCCAAAAATGGACCAATAAAAAGGGCCCACACACACAACCCATGAGCCATGCAACAGACCCTCTGCTGCCAGACCCCACTGAGAAACAACTCCACTGAGAAACAACTCCACATTACCCATACCTCCACTACACCTTCACTCACACACCTTCACACAACCTCCTCCACAAACATCCCCCTCTTCACATTCACACATCACACCATCACATTCACACCCACACACCCACAACCATCCACACCCACACCCCACACCATGCCCACAGACAAGAATCCAAAGTTCACAACGGCGGAGCTGGGCCTCCTTGTCAATGAAGTCATCAGATTCGAGCCACAGCTGTTTGGAACATTGGTCAGACAGACCAGCATAGCTGAAAAATCTGCCATGTGGCAGAGGATTGTCGATAAGGTGAATGCTGTTGCGCCCATCCGAAGGACCAGGCATGAATGCCAAGCCAGGTGGTACGATCTGCGCAGGGCGTTCAAGAGGAAAATGAACGAAGAGTATGCCCAGAGTAACATCACTGGAGGTGGGCCGCCCCACAGACCCGTACACTACCATCCCTGGGAGGAGAAGGTGATGGCCCTGCTACCGCCGGTGGGAGTACACGTAGTGGAAGGATTCGCAGAGCCTGGTGAGTACATAAACAACTTACGTAACATGGGGGCAACGGGGTCCACACCACATATACACCAAATGCACGCAACTTCCCCCAAGCACTCACCGCACACAACCACACTAAAAAACCATGCTCATGCTCATGCCACTAACGTCTCCATGCACCCTTCACAAATCAAGGCAAGGCCATGTCCAAGGCTACAACAACCACAAACACAAGACTGGATGTCCGGGAGGCTGGGAGGGTGGGCCCCACACAACACATTGTGAAAATGAGACGCAGACACCAATGCCCTCAGCCCATATGGCATAGGGACATACCCATGCACAATGCACAGGGACTGGCAACGTACTGACAAGGTAGCTGACACTTGGCCCTGCTGTATGCAGCACAAGGCCCTCCTGGGACCACTGTACACTCAAACACCAACTCCACTAGCACAGGTATCTAGCACAGGAACTCACACTCACTGTCATGCCAGCATGCACCATGAGGGGACAGACACATCACCTGGGAGACCCAATGACAACTCACACTACACACAACAGCATGCCTGGTCACAACCCCCCCCCCCCACTAACACAAGCACACACCCCCGGTGCAGGCAACAGATTTACACACTCCCACAATGGACATGTGACACAACAAGACCAATCCAGAGCCAAATAAGCATCAGAGCCAACAATCTACAGGTCAAACACTCAGGAGAACATCCCAATCTGTCCCCCGCAACATACCCATCCCCAAGTGGACATTGAGAGGAATGCTAGGCACATCCAACTACCTGGAGGAACTGTGTCAACTTGAATATGTATGAAACATAGATGTTGCATGAAACACCATTAACATTGTCTCTCTCTCACACACAGGGCAACGTCGACGATCTCCCCTTAACCCTGGGGGGTAAGATTTACAGTCCCAGGCTCCGCGTGAAGATGATCCCACTGGCAGCGACGACTCTCACCACTCCGTGGATGACCCTGACCAACCTGGATCCTCTGGTGCCCAAGCCCCTGCAGCACCTGCGTCAGGTACATCTGTGCCAACCACCACCCGCATTCCTGCCACATCCCAGGACACACCCAGGAGCCCTGCTCGCACTGAACAACAGAGCCAGTCTGACCAGGAGGGACAAGGTTCTCCGGGCACCCAGGAGGAGGCAGGCAACCCTGCAAATGCCATCCCTCAGGGGTCCCGTAGACCCGATGTGCCCACAAGGGCAGGCCAGGCTCAAGTGGGCAGGGGTGGTGGGAGTGGAGGCAGGCGGAGGCGCGAACCTGACCAGCCAGCTCAGAACACCGGTATGTCACACATACGCAACATCCTGGACTCATACCGGCATGACACCAGAGGCATCAACCAGGTCGTGTCCAGACTCTCCGAGATGCAGGGGACCCTCGATGAGATTAAGAACCTGCAGGTCGAACATCATGCCAGTCATCAACAACACCAAGGACCGATGGAGGCAAGACTGGCTGAGCTCCTGGCGGTGCACAGGGACGTGAGCCAATCACTCTGTCAGATCGCCCAAAGCATCGGCAACCCTCCCTGTGCCACCAGGCGTAGACCAGCACCAGACACAGGGAGGGAGGAGGAGGAGGAGGAGAAGGAGGATTCATCTGACGGAGCGTCCCCAGCAACGTCAAGGCCTGCATCTGAGGGTCCCCGGAGGAAGGTGGGTCGTCCACGGAAAAGACCGTGAGAGTCAGCGGACCATCCACATCTCCCAGGTCACCTGGCCTGGCACCTGGCCCTCTGGCGCGACAGCAGCACCTCATCCAATGACATTCTCTGCCAAATGGACTTGCTGGTCACAGTCTGACCAAGGATGACCAACACTGTGCCCTGGACTCTGATGACTTCCAATGCCAAGGATACCATCTCCCCCTGTGAACTTTGGATTCTATTCCCCCGGTAGAGCACCTAATTGCATCTACCAAACCACTTACCCCACCGCAAATAAATATATCACTTTGGGCATGAGACGTTCCTGTCATTTTGCATTATTCAACGACATGTGTGTGGAAATGTCAAGCTATGCCTGAGTGTTGAACTAACTCCAGCCATCCATATCCCGGGATCAGAGTCTGGTACAGGACACACATGGGTCACAAGGTATCATTCAATGTAGGCATGGAGCACAACACTCACCTGTGATGGCCTCCGGCTGCTGAGGGGGGGCTTGCTAAACTGTGCGGACAGACCTATTTGGGAGATCATCATCAAGGCGTAGAGGACATGGCTCATGTGGAGGTTCCCGGGGAGGGAGTCCCAGGTATGTGTGGCCAGGTGGGAGAACAATTTCCTGCATGCTGGAGTACGGTGGATGTGAAGAACGGTGGCCAGGGCAAGGTTGGATGCATGGAGATGGCCAAACGGGATCTAGGATGACAGACGTACAAGGTTGGTTTGGGGTCGGGATTGTGGACTGCCTCCTGAGTGTGGGTGGGGAGTGTGGAGGTCATCCTGCAGCAGACAGTGATCCATTGCAGCTATCTATGGTGGACGGTGAGGTGGCTGGGGCGCAGGGTGTTGAATCTGAGGTGTGCAGATGCACCCTGGAAGTGGACCAGTTTCCTGGGAGTTTGGATGTACTTGCTCCGTGGAGAGCAGGGCAGTATTTGACACGGATGTTGTCATGGACCTGGGGGATGGTCTGTCTTTTCTTGGAGTGGATCTATCTGTGGATCATGTGCATAATGCAGAGGGCGTTGCAGCATGAGGTACAGATGGTGTGGACTAGCATGGCATATGTGAGCAAGCCAAACATGATGCACACCATCTTGTGTGTGTGGCCACTGGGTGCTTGTGCAGGGCTCTTGCGGGTGGGACACAGGCACTTGACCCAGCTGGAAGGGGACAATCCTCAGATGATCACCTCAGTCCTGTACAAGTCCAGCCTCAGGTGGCTCGTGTTCAGCCATTCATCAATGGATCTCATGCATACTTGAATGATGGAACTGCCAATGTCCGTGTCTTTGTTGAGGGTGAGGAGCACCTGGCTGCCAATGGCATACAAGCTGATGATGAGGTGCTGTGCGCATGTGATGGTGGAGAGGGGGGTCCTGGACACTCTGTAGATTGACATGCTGAGAGATGATACCTGTGCCATGTCCCAGACGATGACACCATACTACATTCTGAAGCCTTGAGTCCCACTCCCATGCCCTTGCTGGGCTACAGAGCCTGTGGGGAGTATTAGGGACGTGACCTGGTTGGTGTGACAGGGCCTGGAAGGCGGGGCAGCGCAGTGTAGGCAGTTGGAGTTGCACACTCAGCATGCAAAGGTGTCGTGTGTGTGCCCAGGGTATGTCTGACAGCAGGCGTTAGATGTGCGGATGGACATAGCTCGGAGTGTGGCTGATACATCAGACTGTAGTGTGATGTGGGTTATGCAAGGACAGGATGGTGGTGCAATGTGCACCTTGCATGTGCTGATGGTCCAGCCTTTGGCACCGCGAGGCGGCAACAGTGGCATAGACAAGCTGAGGACAGCCAAATGAATGGGTGGAGGGAGGAAGTGAGGAGCATCTTGAAGGCGTGTGTGTTGCCAAATCTGGATACTCTGTGGGCCCTTGCTGCAGGGGCCGCAGCAGCAGGCGGAATCTCCTTGCAAAATGACAGAATTTGCACACATAGACTAGGATGTCAGAAGGACAACTGCAACAGGCGCTTGTGTAAAGTAAGGATTGTCCAGTGTCACATGGCACACCCAGAGACAATGCATGCACAATCACCAAAGAAGCATGACACCGGATCAGGAAACTGAAGGCCGACCTACGCACAGGAGACACACCCTCAGCAGCTGTTGATGGCCCATTGTGTGGACCAACATGCCAAAAAACATATACGACCATGTACTTCATGCCCAATAGGGAGCCTAACCCATGAGCAACTGCATGCATGTTGCTAAATTACACATGGACTCCTATGCATAATCTTCCACAACTATGCCAGAGTGCCACATGCAAAGTGGCAAGAGACCTGCATTGACAGAGATGAGGCACCTTGGAGTGTGACGAACACCTTTATTACTCAGCCTCACACTAAGGGAAATGCATCAATTGGAACAGACTTACAGGTCATTTGGCTGACCATGTGTGACCTACACTGGACACCACCTTCAACACACAGATGTGTAAATCCTACTGAGCTGGCACACAAGTGAGGGGGTTGAGCCTAACACCCCTTGCTGCACACGGAGAGTCTACAATTCCCCATTGAGCCTCATATGGGGATGTCCCACACTATGTCCACCATTAGCATCCCGTATGTTCCTGAGGGACGTTATACACACATTGATGCCTTCATCAGAATCCACAAACCATTACAGTTGACTGTCAGGAAGGGTGACCATCAATTCATGGGAGCCATGCAACACGTCATGTGGCCCATGGTGAGTCGACATGTATGCATGGTAACACAACATGCACAGGAGCAGTCCCCACATATCACAAACACGTACCACCCACAAAATGCCTTGCTGCACTCCTTACCCCAAATGAATTTTCACCATGTCTGTGCATGTAACTCTGATCCAGCACACGTTGCAATACTCATGAGGAATAGCAGGAGGGCAATGATGACATGAGCAGACGACAGCCGCAAGAACCTGTGGAGGCCAGACACACAACAAGTCAGCGAAGAGCTAGTATTCCTCAGACATGTACATGTACTCTACAGGAATGATGTTGTCACCATGCCCTTAATAAATTTAGTGTCCCAGCTAATATGTGTGGAATGACATCATCACTTGAATGACACATCAGAACACACCTCCAAGTCACTTAGCACACAGTCCGCTCGACACACACATTGCAACACATGCGACACAAGGCTCAAAGCGTGCACACTCAGACACAGAGACTCACCATCATGAGAAGAAGTTGCGGATAAGCTGACTCCGGATGTCCTCATCCTCATCCTCACTTGCCCCGTGCCCGAGCCCTTCATCCTCCACGGGTGGATGATCCTGCTCATCCGGATCAAGGATGAGTGGCACGGCCTTCTCCACTGCCATGTTGTGCAGCATGCAGCACACAATGAAGATTTTGCAGACCTTCACCGGGGCATATGGGAGGGCACCGCCGGTCTTGTGGAGGCACCGGAATCTGCCCTTCAGGAGTCCAAACGTCCTCTCAATCATGCGCCTCGTCTGCCCATGGGTGTCGTCGTACCGGTGTTCTGCGGCTGTTCTGGGGTTGCGGAGAGGCGTCATCAGCCATGGCATGTTGGGATAGCCAGAGTCCCCTACATGGAAACATCATGTGAAGAAGTGGGTCAGGAGATGCTGTAAGATACAAAGATAGCGCTGAACACAGGACTAACAGAGTATACCCACAAACAAGACATGCTCGTTCCGCGTGCAGCTGCAGCATCATTTCTGGCACCCTGCTACGCCTCATGATGTATGCATCGTGTGAGGACCCTGGAAAACGTGCACAGACATGGGAAATCAGCATGTTAGCAAGACACACCACAAGGGCATTAATGGAGTGGTAATGTTTTCTGTTTCTATAGGCTACCTCCTGTGCCTGTGGTGGCACCAAAGCCACATGTGTCCCATCAATGGCCCCAATTACAGGAGTCATCCCTCCCAGGGCATAGAACTCACCCTTGACACCTGTCAACTGCTCAAGAGTGGGAAAATGGATGAATTCATCCAGGTGCACCAACATGGCTTCTATAACATCATGCAGGACACGGCTGAACATTGTCTGGGACATGCCACCGACATCAGCTATGGTCAATTGAAACGTACCGGTGGCAAAAAAATGTAGGGCTGCCATCACCTTCACCTTGGGGGTCAGAGCTGTAGGATACCTGTGTTGTGGTTGGAGGTGTGGTGCAAGCCGGCGGGTCAAGTCCTCTATCAACTCTTGCGAGAAGCGGTATCTGCGTATGCAGTCATGTTCACGCATGGCATCCAGGTCTGGCATTCGTCTGGGGAGAGGCGGTGCCCTGCAGAGATTTGGAAGGAATAACGAAGAGTGAGTACATTACCACACCAATGTCACTGAGGTGAGCACATGTTCAACAGCTAATACACATATGCTTAATACAGAGTCTGGGCTGTGCAATACATCCAGGACATGTGGGCCAGCCAGGTGATACTCCTACGAAGAGCCAGCCACAATAGTTGCATGGCAATGTTGACGTGACATGCCATTACAATAGCTGTGGGCCAGTGTAAGTGACAAGCCAGACACATTACATGAGTGACAGACATCCACATATCAGCATTTGAAGGATGTCATCTCATACAGACAGCTGGCGGGAGTCTAGACGCACAGGTCACATGTCATCTGAAAAAGGACAGATAACACACATTTCCATTAAGGGGTCCATGTCAAAAACTGATGACACAGACATTGAGAGAACGCAAGACATTGCCTCATGTCAGGAAGTCCTCTTCGAACCATCATGACACATGTAACGTGTGAGTCCACATGTGGCATGGTGTGCGTATGTGTGTCATGCACATATGCACACAGACACATGTTGGATGCTGCAACAGCAGATGGAGTTGACGGAACACCAACGGAAAGCTCATGGGAACTTATGACACACACATGACATAGTCACATCGTGGCATGCTGGGAAACACATGTCAGGTGTAATTATCTGTGTACCTGGCATCAGGGGACAGTTGCGGGTGTTGCTGACTGTGCCATACCAGTGATGCAGTGCTTGACACGTGTGTCGTACATGCACACATGTGCAAAGTGTGAAGGGGAAGTGTGCCACGTAGTGCCCCATTACACATGACATGTGTAAACAGCTCATCACACATCTATTGTGTCACAACATGAGGAGACATGTGCCACATCATTGCCTGACACACCTAGGCCCTGCACATGAAGGACTGCACTGACAATGACTTGATGTACAGCCTTGTGCGAGTCTGACACCTCCATTCCTTTCGTGTGCACCTCCTATCACCAGTGTAAGCAGTGAAACGCAGTACACACGCTCTGAGGGCGTGTGTAGGGCCCGTACTCACGCGTGAGTACCTGCCGTACACGCGTGAGTACGTGCCTATCACTATAGTTGTGTTACTGTAGGTCCAAGTGATACGGCACGTACTCACGCGTGTACGGACCGTACACGCGTGAGTACGTGCCGTATCACTAGGCCCTACGGTACCCCCAGGCCCTACGGTACCCCCAACTATAGTGATAGGCACGTACTCACGCATGTATGGACCATACACGCGTGAGTACATGCCGTATCTCTGTAGTGATGGTGCCCTAGGGGTACGTGTGAAACGCGCCGTACCTGTGTGGGGATTTAAGAATTACAATGGGGACACATGAGGGACAAGTATTAGGGCCTAAATGCATGCTGGTTGTCATGGATACCGAGTTTCAAGTTCAAACTTTTACATCATGTGGTCTGGAAAAAGCAGATGCCACATTTTACATTGTTGCAAAGTGGTTGTTGACTTGACATGATGCTGCAAAATCTAAAGATGCAAAGGCTGTCACTGGTGTATGTTTAAAGGGATTGGAGGAAACGTAGGATGCAAATGAGTCTGACCAATCACTCTGTACTCCTGTAAATGAAATAGGCCAGCAAGGCAGATATAAGGCAGGCAGAACCCATGAGAGGGCACTTGCCTGCACAACATGTCAGTCGATACCACTGCTGCTGTATTGTCTCCCTCTGGCACCATGTCAAGGACTGTGGAGAGGGCCCAGCCTTTCACCCAGGAGGAGAACGAGGCCCTGCTGGATGTGATCCTCCCACGGTACCCCATGCTGTATGGTCGACCAGGGGAGCAGGTGAGTGCTGACTCCACTACCTTTGCCTGTGCACCTTTATTGTGTCTGTCACTTCTGGCATTGTGGCCAGGTGTGACAGACATGCAATGTTGGGTGGAGTGGGTCCCAGGGGGGGGGGGGATGGCTTATGTCTCTCATGCAGGGCTTGATGTGTGCACTCCTCACTTGCATTGTGCTTACTGTGACATTCACTGCATAGTGCATGGGACATTCCGCCAGCCTAATCCTCTTGGGCATTCTTGTTCTGCGGTGATTCAGTGGTCACCCCGGTGTGACAGGTGACTGCACCCACAGATGTGTGTGTGAGTTGAGTGGAGCTGTGGTGAGAGTGTCCAAATGATGTGTACGCCCCCTTGACATTGATGTGTGTGAATGTTTCTTTTCATGTGGGTGAGTGTCTATGTGGAGTGTTGCACCACAGCTGCATGGAGGAGGCAACTGCTCAATCCATCTGATGTGAGAAGTAAGCCGTGCTGTGTGTCTGACTTGCTGAGCTAGCCCCACACCTGTGACCCCCCCCCCCCTGGCAAGTGGCACATGTGCAGAGTGAGGTTTGCATCCGCTGTTGCCAATGGCAGGTGATTGATGTGTGCCTGTGTGTGTCTGTGTACTCTGCTGAGGTTTCGTCAGTGGCCTGGGGCATGTGACTGCTTTGCGGTGCTGTCCATCAGCCTTGTGTTGCTTGGGATGCACAGTGTGTGCCATGATCAGGGATTGTTTCGCACCCCTCATGCCACCTGTGTACTTACTATGCCATGTAGTGCATTGGTGGATCCCCAGTGGAAAAAGTCCCTATGACTAATGTGCTATTACTTGCCAGCATACTATGCCCTGTTCAACAAATCTAAGATGTTCAAATGTGTGTCTCTGTGACATGGTGCAGGTGTAGTGATGTTGTCCCACTTTGTCATCCACACAGGTATCCCCCTCCCACAAGGGGAAGATCTGGAAGGATGCCGTCAAGGCCGTGCAATCGGTGGAGGGTCGCAGTCGGCGCCTGCCACAAGTGAGGAAGAGATGGCAGGACATCCGGTGCTGGACACGGAGGATCGCCCGGGTCATGCTGAAGGACTCACCTCCTCGCAAGCATGGCGGGCGCCGGCGCCTGACCCACCAGATGTGGCGTGTCCTGGCGGTGGTCTTCCCTGACCTGGATAGGCGGATACAGGAGTTACAGCAGCAGGAAGGGGTTAGGTACATGTGTGTTTGTTGTGTGTCGCCAGCTTTTGGAGCTGCTCAGTCGCCTGGATACACTGCCAGGCTATATATGTACAGTGCATATCCTGTACCCCAAAGTCAACATGTGCTGTTCTTCCTCCCTTCCCCTCCTTGACATGTGTTACCTGGTCTGTGTGTTATCACTATTGCACATGGTCATCTGGGCTGCCAGTTTATCAAGGTGCACACTGCTTTCAGCATCATGTGTGGGGGTGGTCTGCCTGTGCCCTGTCCTGTTCAGTCATTTGGGGGTGCATAATTGTTGGCACTGATGCTGAGTCCCAACATAGGAGTGTGAGGGTTCAAATGAACAGACTTGCTGCATGCATTACCAATGTTGTGGCCTCAGACATAATGTGCATGAGTGGGATATATGCATAGTGCCGGGACGGTTGCTCCTGTAACAGTTAGCTCATTCCAGGACCATGGAGCAGTGTGCACAGTACAGTCCCCTGACACAGCCTGCCCTCCTACTCATGTGTGTCATCCAACACTGTGCACATTCACTGTGGGTTCATCATGGCTCTGCCTCTGTGGCATTGTTCCCTGGCCTAGGTAGTAGTTTTCACATGTGTGATACATTTGCCCACTGGACAGGGATACACCAGTTTGCTTGTGCATACTCACACTGGGCAGTGCCTGTGTGGCTATTCACAACAATTTGTTGATGTTTGTTTGTGACCAATATGTTTTGGCAGCCCTACAAGGTGATGTCGTGTTAATGAAGCTAGTTTTCAAGCACAGTTATTGTAACCCTGAATAAGAGGTTTCACTTCTTGATCGGTATCAGTCACATTGACTCAGGTATGGGTGTGTGTGTGCGGGAGGGGCGTACATGTTCAACCCTGATGTTTCATTGCCAGTTCTGACTTGTGTGTGATGATTCGCAGTACAGCAAGTCATCGTGCAGTGCCCCGTGATGTTGGCCAGTGCTTAATGTTCGTGCTTCATTGCCTGTGTCAGTTTTTGACAATCATGTATCCTGCTTGTACATTTTTGCCACCTGTGTGTGGTTCAGATGCTACACAGTTGTGACTTTGTGTGCTGACATCTGTGGGTACATTCTGGCTTGCTATGAGGGGGAACCCACAGTACAGCTAGGCTTTTTTGCTAAACAATTGCAGGCCCATTAGCTTATGCATTGTCCTGGGTGTGGACATGTGTGCCACTCCAGATGACCGTCAGTAGGTCATATGTGTAGCCAACTGTGTGATCAGGTGACGGATAGCCATATGAAAAATGACATTATTCAAGTTGTCACTCAGAGAAAATGTCCATTGGCACTCACTACACCTGTCAACATGTCTCAATGTTTCATATGCTTGACCTTGTTGTTTGGTTGTGAAGGACAATGATGTGCCTGCATGACAGATGTCTACCAAGGAAGTGCACAAGACACCACCTTTACACTTTCCAGGGACACGCTGGCACTTTTTAAAGTAAGGCACAGTTTGAACAAAACTTGTTTGGAGTTCATACATATACATGTTCCCACAGTGTGCTAGCATTTGGGTTAGTCCTTGGTTGTTGCTGATACCAACTTGCGAGTGTCAAGTCATCCAGACCACCCTGGTGCCATGTAAATGTACTTACTGATACGCCATTTCTGCCTAACAGTGGCTGATTTGGATGAGTCTGGCAGATCAGACAATGACTGTGTACATGTAGTTTGGTGTGCACCTCCTTGTGTGACTTCTGCTATACAGACACATGTGTGTTGTGTTCACAGAGTGCCACACTCACACATGCTAGACATGTCCATTGTGTAAAGGGTTGTGATTCTCCAGGAGTCACAATGTATTTCTTTGGGGTGTCAAAAGTACTCACAGGTCTCTGAGTGTGGGGACACCTTCTGCATTGGCATGTGGTATTTGGCCTTGGGTGCGACAATACTGTTTGTTTCACAGTGAACAAGAGGTGGCATGCCTTAATAGTCTTGCTTTGCTCAACTGATCCCAGACACTAGCTTCTCATGATCTTGTGATTTCAAGTTATTTGCTGTTGTGTCCTAATTTTCATTGTTTCCAAGTGGCATGGTGGGTCAACCAACT
Organism: Triturus cristatus; assembly: GCF_964204655.1. Classification (NCBI taxonomy): domain Eukaryota; kingdom Metazoa; phylum Chordata; class Amphibia; order Caudata; family Salamandridae; genus Triturus; species Triturus cristatus. The sequence continues at coordinate 565,058,344 of NC_140595.1, forward strand.
GGGGAGTGCAGGGCTTACATATGTGGGGAGTATCCTAGATGTTACTCATGATGCCTTTCCTGATATGCACTGTTGCCTATTTTGTTTGGACTCATGTGTCAGATGTATACAGGTGACTGAATTTTTTTCCTGTCTCTTCACCTTGCCCACAGCATCATCGGAGGACACCGAGGGAGACACCGGCACGGACGTGGAGGAGGGATCGAGCAGTGGTGCCACCACTGCTGAGGAGTCGGTGGAATCTAGTGGCACGGAGGGCAAGGGGAGTGAGGCGGAGGACCTGCCCAGTACCAACACAGACTACGAGGCAGACGGGTCCGAGGCTGAGCTCCCAGAGGGGGCGGAGGCTGCTCCCACAGCTGAAAGCAGCAGTACATCTCTCGCCGCCCCCTCCATTCCCATCACCGCCCTCCCACTTGCTTGGGTCCCTTCTGTCCGTGTCTCCTTCGTGCCAGGCACCGCACCCCCTGCCCCTGTCCCCCCTGCTGCCCTCACTGCCAAGTCTGTGGACATTCAGCGGCAGTTGAAAGTTGGGCAGACATCGATCCTGACTGTCCTCCATGGCCACACCAGACTGCTGACCCAGATGGTGTCGTACATGGAGGGCATGTCATCAGCGATGTCTGACCAACGGATGTTGCTGAGGTCCCTGGACTCGTCACTGACTGCAGTAGCAAGTCACCCGCAGCGCTGTGTCCCCCCCTACCCCTGCCTCATCCACAAGTCCCACACCCATGCCTGTCCCAAGCACACCAAGACATCCACACACACGCACCTCACCAGACAGAAGCAGCACACCACCACGTAAGGGCAAGCGCACACCTCCTGACACGCACACTCAGGGGGAAGCAGTCACACCCACTGGGTCTGGGGCACACAGGCAGGCATGCAGCCACAGTCCTCGTCCACATGACTCACTCCCCAGTCCCTCCGATGTCACTCCCCTTGGCTCCCCTGCCCCAGATTCGGAGAAGGAGGCCTACTTTGCTGGGCTGGGCCTCAGCCCCACTAGTTCACCTGGACGCAAACGGTCAAGGCACTCCACGGGTAGGGGAGTTAAGTCCCCCAGCCCGTCCACCACCTCCCCCAGTAGCGCTGCAACCCATCCCTCCGACCCCCCCCCCCTCCTTGGGGCCTGTTGTTTCTCTGGGTGCAGGGGAGACGCTTGAAGAACTGGCAGAAGTGTGCAGCGCCGAGCTCGCCTCCACCTTTGGCGCTGCCCCACCCCCTGTGGTGGAGTCGTCCGGCCCTGCACCCACCACACCTACCCTTCCCCCTCCTGTCCTTGCGGTGCCTGGTGGTCCTTCCCCACATGATGCCCTCCCCCCCCCCCACAGTCGACGACACAGTCTTGTGATGTGCAGGCAAGCTAGGGGAGATGCATGGCCATGTGTCCCCCCCCCCAAGGACTGATGGTATGGACTGGCCATTGGCCTTTGTGAATAGTCTCGTTTACACATTATTATTTTCATGCTGAATAAAGCATTGACTTTTTCGTTTGAAAAGTCTTGCATTTCAGGTATTGATGTTGATGCTGATGCTACAGGAGTTGGGGTTGTGGGCATGTGCTATGTTTCAGGGAAATGTTGTAGTCTGCTGCTCATGGGGTGGAACCTGGTATCTGCGTGCCATCACAAGGTCTCTCCAAAGATTCTTTGTCATGTATGCTCTTTGTATTTGGAGACCTTGTCCCAAGGAGTGTTCCTTCCTCTGTGGCACCTGACATCTCCCCTGCAGAGAGTTGCACAATTGTTGTGTTGCCCTGCGTCTACATGTCCTTTGTTGGTGATGGATCCCTTCAACTCTGGCCATGCCTGCTCAGCAATGTGTCCCGCTGCATCGTCTGTGCCATCCTTGGTACTCACTGTACTTGTGTATAGAGTATTTTGCCATGCCTTCATGGATCAACTGTCCCTTTTCCGCACAATGCATGTGTGTAATCCCAGCCTAGTACACATATGGTACTTGTTCTGCTGGGTATTTGAACACCTGACTCACAATTGTGGGCATTGTATCTGTGGGAACTCCACCCTATTCCTTCCATGACAGACAACATCTTGGTGGCTAGCCCAGCACCTGAACATTCCTATCAATCCTGGGATGTGCATGACAGTGTGTGTTCTCTTTGGCTCTCTTAGTTTATTAGGCAATGACATGACTATAAAGTCTTGTGGCATGATCTCAGTGTGTGTATTGTGCTGCATCTGCCAGGGGTGGGTATGCATGTGTTATTTGTCCTCACACCCACATGTGGTGTGTCATGCAGTGGGGAAAAGACATCCATCCTCCTGGGAGTGGGACACTGCTGTCAGTGATGTGTTGTTATGGCACTATCATCATTGTCCTAAGTTAGGGATACGTACATTCACCCATGGAGCTGTGGTCATCTGATAATGATGTACACCCCCCCATGTCTCTGTCCACTGCTGGGAGTCATCTGCACCCACCCCATGTCTCTGTCCACTGCTGGGAGTCCTCTGCACCCACCCCCATGTCTCTGTCCACTGCTGGGAGTGATGGGCACCCACCCCTCACATGTCCCTGTCCAATGGTGGTATTCCTCTGCCCCCACCCCCATGTCTCTGTCCACTGCTGGGAGTCCTCTGCACCCACCCCCATGTTTCTGTCCACTGCTGGGAGTGATGGGCACCCACCTCTCACATGTCCCGGGCCACTGCTGGGAGTCCTCTGCACCCACCCCATGTCTCTGTCCACTGCTGGGAGTCCTCTGCACCCACCCCCATGTATCTGTCCACTGCTGGGAGTCCTCTGCACCCACCCCTCATATGTCTGGGCACTGCTGGGAGTGATAGGCACCCACCCCTCATATGACTGGGCACTGCTGGGAGTCCTCTGCACCCACCCCTCATATGTCTGGGCACTGCTGGGAGTGATAGGCACCCACCCCTCATATGTCTGGGCACTGCTGGGAGTCCTCTGCACCCACCCCTCATATGTCTGGGCACTGCTGGGAGTGATAGGCACCCACCCCTCATATGTCTGGGCACTGCTGGGAGTGATAGGCACCCACCCCTCATATGTCTGGGCACTGCTGGGAGTCCTCTGCACCCACCCCTCATATGTCTGGGCACTGTTGGGAGTGATAGGCACCCACCCCTCATATGTCTGGGCACTGCTGGAAGTCCTCTTCACCCACCCCTCTTATGTCTGGGCACTGCTGGGAGTGATAGGCACCCACCCCTCATATGTCTGAGCACTGCTGGGAGTCCTCTGCACCCAACCCACTTGCGCCCTTGCTGTGGTACACTGCTGTCCTGGGCATACACCACCCCCAATTTACAGCTGATGTGCTGCACCAAGCCGTACACCTACATCCGTGGTGTGTGTACGCCTTGTATCCATCATGTAATGGGGATGTAGGGGTACGCATGGTACGGCCCGTACCCACGCTCTGGGGGCATGGGTACGGTCCGTACCACCATTGTAGTGGTGATGTAGGGGTACGCGTGTATGGACCGTACCCACGCTCTGGGAGCGTGGGTACGGTCCGTACACGCGTACCCCTACATCACCACTACAATGGTGGTACGGCCCGTTCCCACGCTCTGGGAGCGTGGGTACGGTCCGTACACGCGTACCCCTACATCACCACTACAATGGTGGTACGGCCCGTTCCCACGCTCTGGGAGCGTGGGTACGGTCCGTACACGCGTACCCCTACATCACCACTACAATGGTGGTACGGCCTGTACCCACGCTCTGGGGGGCGTGGGTACGGTCCGTACCACCATTTTAGTGGTGATGTAGGGGTACGTGTGTACGGCCCGTACCCACGCTCTGAGGGGCGTGGGTACGTCCCGTACCACCATTGTGGTGGTGACTGGTACGCGTCCACATTCACTTCCGTTGTGGCGGGACGTGGGATTGGTGGACACGCCCCCCGAAGTGACCAGACCATGGAGGTAATTAATGTGCAGGATGTATTAGTATTTTGTGGGGTGTGGGTTATGTTTCCTGCCCCTTGCACCCCCCCTTTGCCCCTGTGGGTTCTTCTGACCTTCTGCGGCGTCTGCGTCGGTTTCTGAACACGAGGTCGTAGGCTATGAGGGCCGGGATGACGCATAGGTTGGGGTCCATCGCTGTCCGTCGCGTACCGGTGCTCCTTGTTCGCGTCGAACCTCAATTTCCCGGCAGTTTTTGGCTCCCGTAAAAAATGCTACGTGCGGAGTGACGTCGGCACGATTCATACTTGCTGGTCCGTAAAACGCTGCCTGACTCCGTCCGGACATCGCGTATGCGCCGTCCAGAATCAGATTTGTATGTATTTTTTTGCCTGTCGGTGTTTTTTACGACTGGTACGGAAATGGTATTTCTGTGTGAATCGTACTTGGGAGTTTGTAAGGTGTTTTTCCCGGGTATGAGTCGGACGGAGAAAACGCTCCGTACGACCATTTGTACCCGGGTTTTACAGGATTGGAATAGGCACCTTGGTGTCAATTCCTTTAATTATGTTTTTTTAAAATACTTTATTATCACCTTTTTTTTTTACTTGATTTTTCAATTCTTTTAAAAATTAAAAAATATTATTTGTGTTTATTGGGTTTTTGAAAAAAAAATTGTTAATGTTTTAAAATATATTTGTTTAAATATTTTTTAAACTATATTTTCAAAACTTTTTTTTTTTTTTTGGGATGTGCGCACCCAACGCGTTAGGAACCGCGCACCCTGCGCGCATTTCGCCAAAAGGGGGCCCCAGGGGGTCCTTCTGGCAACACTAGAGGGTCAGAGTATTTCTACCCTGCCCCTTTACATCTTTCACACACGTATTTCCCTTACTTAATCAGCATCGCTTCTACCGAGGCACAAAATGGCTGCCAACAGTTCCTGGTTTCGAATGTAGACAGACACTTGACAGCCTATTAGCATTCAGCATGTGATCGGGAGGGTGCCCGCTTGGTTCGGGGAGGGTGCGCTTAGGGTGCGCGGATCCTCCAAGGCCATAGATATATCTATCTGTTTTAGTCTAATTTTCTCAGAAACTACTGAACGAATTTACACCATTTAAGCAAAAGGCACGAGTCTGAACTGAGGACTACCTCTTTGCCAAATTTGGTGTCAGCGGTTCGGGCTGTAGCTGCGACAACAGATCCTATGGGAAATTGCATGGGGAAAACGTGTTTTGGGACCCCCCTTTTTTCTCGGCCCCCGCTTGACGGATCACCACGAAACTTTCAGCGTAGGAGCGGAGCGGAGCTGGCCAAAAGTTTGGAAAATTTCGCGAGGATTCATCAACCGGCGCCAGACTTATTGGGAATAGAATGTTGCGGATTTCCTATGGAATACAGGTCCTAACTATAACTATCTGCTGGCGACTGCCAGTAGATAATCTATATGTGTGTGTATATATATATATATATATATTCACTGAAAAAACCATAGGTTTCACACACGTTATAGTTAGGAATTAGCATTTAAAAAACCTTAGAAATTCAATGAAAAAACCAAAGGTTTCACACATGTTATAGTTAGCTGGACTTTTCACTTGTACAAAACCATTGAAATTCCCCCGTTATAGTTAGTTCAGCTAACTATAACTCGCGCGCCCGCAATGCACTACTGATGACGTCACATATTACATCACTCATGACATGGTCACTGACATCACTCATGACATCACTGATGACATCTCAAATGACATCACTGATGACATCACTGATGACATCAGCCAGTGAATGTGTGTTTTTCTGAAAATTAAATAGGTTTTATATAAGTATATCACAAGCTCGATGGAAGATTAAATGGGTATATAAGTGTCTAAATGGATGATTTTTTTTGAAAAATGTATTGTGTAACTGATTGTTAAAATGTATCATAGTGAATACATGGCTTAGTGAGTAATGTTTAAATATGTAAATATCTGTATCAGTCTCTCACTTTGTGTATAAGTGGCTGCATGGGTTGGTGAGTAGCTACATGGGAGTCAATATAGGTTATTAGTTGGTTTTTTGAGTATCAGTCTGAGTGTCTGCATGGTTCGGTGGGGGGTATTACGTAGTGCATAGGTGCATGAATGAGTGACTCACTGTATGTGTTGAAGACAGCATGTGTGCATGACTATATGGGTGGATGAGTATGTGTAAAGGTGTGTTAGTGAGTGAAAGACTGTCTCAATAGTGTCTCCATGAGTAACTACATATGTTTTTAACTGTTATATGTGTCTTTTGGTGTATATAACTGAGTATATGTGAGAGTAAGAGATTGAAAGAGTTCCTGTATGAATAAGTATGTGTTTCTATAAGTGATTGTTTAAAAGACTAAGTATGTGTAAGTTTCTGTAGAAGTAGGTGTGGTGGTGTGTGTATAACTGTATATGCAAGTAAATGGATGTTTGATTCTTTATTAGCATGAGTGACTTTGTGTGTGAGTAACTCTATGGATGAGTGGTGTTGTGTAACAGGATGTATAGGTGTATGAATACATATGATGAGTGACTACATGTATGAGTGACTGTATAGGACTGTTGGTGAATGAGTGGATGTGTATGTGGTTCTTAGAATTACTGAATAGGTTGTTGTAACTGATATTGATATGTTCATTATTTCGAACATTTTAGTTTCATTTTTTTAAATGTGTGTATTAAAGGTTATATTAGGGGAAGAAGAGGTCTGCTACTATTTCACAAGGATGATGTTATCAGTGATGTCATCAGTGATGTCATTTGAGATGTCATCAGTGATGTCATGAGTGATGTCAGTGACCATGTCATGAGTGATGTAATATGTGACGTCATCAGTAGTGCATTGCGGGCGTGCGAGTTATAGTTAGCTGAACTAACTATAACGGGGAAATTTCATTGGTTTTTTACGAGTGAAATGTCCAGCTAACTATAACATGTGTGAAACCTTTGGTTTTTTCATTGAATTTCTAAGGTTTTTTAAATGCTAATTCCTAACTATAACGTGTGTGAAACCTATGGTTTTTTCAGTGAATTTGCAAGGTTTTTTAAATGCTAATCCCTAACTATAACATGTGTGAAACCCATGGTTTTTTCAGTGAATTTGCAAGGTTTTTAAAATGCTAATTTCTAACTATAACGTGTGTGATACCCATGTTTTTTTCAGTGAATTTGTACGGTTTTTTAAATGCAAATTTTTTTTTGTCATTTTTTGTAACCCTTTGTATAAAATAATATATGTACTATATCCTACATTATGGAAAGGTTTTTTTTTTTTTATTTATGCATTTTTTTCCGTGCGCGTACGGTAAGCTGACGGTACGCGCTTCGTAGGTCATAAGTACGGTGCGCGTACGTGAGTGACGTACGCGTACACCCGGAAGCAACGTCGCGGGTACGCAGGGGCGTGTAATGCGCATGCGCGATACGCAATACGTGCGTGACGTACGCGTACACCCGGAAGCAACGTCGCGGTTACGCAGGGGCGTGTAATGCGCATGCGCGATTGTGACATACGCGCTGCGTAAGCGCACCGTAAGCGTCATGTGCGCGCACGGCAGGTCATGTGACTTACAAAGAACACTTTTTATTGGTTGAAATTACTTTCACTTCCAGAAACTTCCCACACCACACCCATTCCCCTCATTACTGCTTGAAAGAACACTTTTCATTGGTTGAAACTACTTTCAGTTCCAGATTCTTCCCACACCACACCCATTCCCCTCATTTCTGCTTGTGATTCTCTAGGAGCAGGAGCTGGATTGACATTGGGATACAATGGCAGAACAGCAGACCTCTTCTGAGAGTGAGGCCAGCAGCACCACCATGATCCAGAGAAGGAGGAAACAAAAGACTTCTTTTGTATGGGAGTATTTCACTTTTCCAGAGGGGGAGAAAAAGGTGAATGCTCCATTGGTCACTTGCAAACTTTGTGGTCGTGTTTTATCAAGAGGAAATCCAAGGAGGAAATACTCCTTTGGAAATCACTCTATGAAGAGACACCTCCAGGACAGACACCCAAGGACCTTTGCTCGACATGCTGAAGAAAACCCTTCAGTAAGTCACCAGAGCCCAGCCTCAGATGCTCAGCCGAGTACATCATCGGCAGCTCAGCTGAGCCTTTCCTCTGATGTGGGAGCATCACCTTCTTCTTTTCCTGTGGACATCAACCCTCGATTTGGGAGGGTTGAAATGAGGTGTACAAGATGTGGTGGTCTTATTGTTTTTGGGGAGATCAGTCTTCCCCTTATTAACAATAAGATAGACCAGCATGTTTGTAGACGCTCATAATACTCCCATTCTTTCTTTCCTCCATCCCTGTATGAACCCAACGGCTCTTATAAGAGCCAACCTTACCTCTCAACTTTTTTTTATTTTTTCTTTGAAACTTTTGTTTTATTTTTTTTTATCGTACACGTACGGTAAGCGTATTTTTTTTTTTTTAAAACACTAAAAATCAATTACCACATCTCAAGATCCTTGATAAATTAATAACTAATTTTTTTTAATCTTTTAGAGATAAAGTGGACCAGACCACAAAGTATGCAAGTGACCAATTGAGCATTCACCTTTTTCTCCCCGACTGGAAAAGAAAAATACATTATGAATCCACTTTTCAGATTCTGAAAACAGCACATGTCCAAACTGCTTTTTCAGACCACCACCATGTGTATCATGGGTGACTGCCTACATACCAGCAAGGGCAACCAGCCTTAGTGATGCTGAATGTATTTGCATTACAGACTGAAACCTCAAACCCCACTCGCTTGTAAATACTGTGCATGATTCCACATGGAAAGCAGCTGGGTGTGTGCTAAGAATCTGCTTCTGCACCAAAAAATGACTCCCCATTTTTACTACTAATGCAACAATGAAATCACCAGAGCAGTACACAATAAATCTCTGCCTGTAATTCCTATATGCACACAGAGTCATATTTTCACATTAGTCACAAAACGAAATTTCTTTGCCAATTTGAAAGCACACTTACTGCTCTTTTTTTTGACAAGTGATAATCACTTTTACAGACTGACACATTATGAATCCACTTTTCAGATTTTTTTAATTGCACATGTCCAAACTGCTTTTTCAGACCACCACCATGTGTAACCTGGGTGACTGCCTACATTCCAGCAAGGGCAACCAGCCTTAGTGATGCTGAATGTATTTGCATTACTGAGTCCAACCTCAAACCCTTAAACTATTCTTTTTTTATACCAGTACACCTTAATTTATCGTGAAAACATAGTCCATATTATTTTACATGTTCCTCACATTTAAATTTCTCCCAAAACAGAAAATGATAAACACAACTTCAACAAAAGGAATTCCATTTCTATTATTCATTTCTTAATTTACCATATACATCCCCTCTCAAACTCTAAACTCACCTTTAAAATTAGTTAGCTGTGAAAGAAATGTGGCACTCAAACAGCAGATTATCAGAGCCAGGATCTCTTTTCTTTACACCTCTCTCCTATTCTCTTTCTATTGGTTGAAAACCAACCCTTTTCCAAAAGTACCCTTCCCCCAACTTGACTTCTGCCTAGTACCCTTCCCCCAACTTGACTTCTGCCTGCTACCATAGCAACAGCTCATGGAACACTGCTGTGTGGAGTTAGGTCAGAAGTTCGCCAAACAATGTTTCAATTCCACAGAGCAAGAGTGCTTGACTTTTCAAACCTAACAGCAAATCCAAAGTACTGTTCTTTGGTAACACATTTTTCTGTACCAATACAAAACATGCTTCTATTAATTTACACATGCAGCCTAGTTTTTATTCTAGAATGGTATGAAACAGCCAATCAGTTCTTTTTTTTATGAAAAAAATATGTATGCCTCCATTTCCAAACTCTTTCATTTCATTTTCCCATTCTACTGAATTACACCTCCTGAGTGCATCCAGATCTCCTTGGAAGATGTTCACAGTGTGGATTGTAGGGCACAGCTATGTCTTCTGGAGTGAAAGGTATGGTGAGAGACCTTGCTTTGCCAAATGTAGACATTAAATGGATTGGTCAGAGAGGGTTAAAGTGGCACCAATTGATGCCATTGGTGAAATCCTTCATGCAAATCCAACACCCTGACCTCATAATAGTGCACTGTGGTGGCAATGACCTAGGCACTTTGACTGGGGTAGGTCTGGAAATGCTTATGAAGGACACCTTTGCACAACTGTTTTCACTTTTCCCTAAAACTGCCTTTGTGTTTTCTAACATATGCCAAAGGCAAAAATGGAACTGGTCCAATCATTTCTGTCCGCAGATTGACAAAGCAAGAAAGCACGTCAACAAATCTGTTTCTGCTTTCCTCCGTGACTATGGTATGGGTTCCATTTACCACAACAACTTGCGTTACGACATGCAAGACATTTATAGAGGAGATGGTGTACACTTCAATGATGAAGGGAACAGAGTCTTCCTCTTGAACCTTAGACTCTGCATCGGTACTTACTTGTAGGTACCACTAAAAAATCACTTCATAAACACAACGGCTCTTTTTAGAGCCCCCTAATATCTAAACACTTAAATCTGAATTTTATTTCTCTTTTTATTTTTTTTTTCTACCGTACGCGTACGGTAAGCTTACCGTAAGCTTACCGTACGCGTACCCTGCGATTTTTAAAAAAAAAATAATAAATGTTTTCTTTGAACTTTTCTGTCCTTCTTTGACCCCCTTACAAATGTTAGGGGGTCTGTAACTCTCCACCTTGCCCCCTTTCCAAGATATCACTCTTTTTTTTCTGAGTGAAAAACACGAAATGGCGGCCGCCGCTTCCTGGTTTCGACCGATTCGAATGTTTACTAAGATCTAAGGGCCAATCAGAATCGCGCTCGCGCACGCCACCGTACGCGTACGGTAAGCGCACCGTAAGCGCACGGTAAGCTGCCACAGATATATATATTGATTAAAAGGCTATTTTCTCAGATTCTACTGAACAGATTTACACCAAACCTACAAAAGGCACTTCCTTGACCTAGGGACTACCTCTCTGCCAAATTTCAAGTAATTCTGTTCAGCCGTTCGGGCTGTAGCCCTGTCTAAAGGTCCTATGGAAAAATGCATGGGAAAAACGCGTTTTGGGACCCCCCTTTTATCTCAGCCCCCGCTTGACGAATCCCCCCCGAGACTTTCAAGGAAGGAGCGGAGCGTAGCGCCCCACCTATTTTGAAAAATTCACGAGGATTCGTCCACCGGCGCCAAAGTTATTCAAAATAGAATGTTGCGGATTTCCTATGGAAACGTGGTCCTAACTATAACTACCTACTGGTGACCGCCAGTAGGTAATATATATATATATCAAACCACGCGTATTAACATCAAACCACAACTGCTCAGCAGACGAGGGTGCACTCTGGGGGTCGTGATCCTCCATGGGCGCCACCAGCACCTCGACCGGCGAGTATGCCTGACGCGTTTCGGAAAATGTCCTTAATCATAGGCAAGACACTCTGCAGATTGAACAGCTGCAAACTTTATATGATTAAGGACATTTTCCGAAATGCGTCAGGCATACTCGCCGGTCGAGGTGCTGGTGGCGCCCATGGAGGATCACGACCCCCAGAGTGCACCCTCGTCTGCTGAGCAGTTGTGGTTTGATGTTAATACGCGCCGGCTTCGGGCGCGGAGGGTCGCACCACCCATAGATGGAAAGGGGGCAGGATGCGAGATGAATGTCATCGTCGCTGTTACAGGGAGGTCGAACCATGGATTGTGGACGCCACTAACGCCCCGCAGCCCACGAAGGGCTGATGTGATGGATTCATACCGCCCATTGGGGTAAAGAGACTGGCTGCAAAACTACGAGTCCCAGAAGGCAGTGGGACTTTCTATTCAGAAGCCCATTGGCGGGCAACTATTTTCAAATAAAGTTTGCAGCTGTTCAATCTGCAGAGTGTTTTGCCTATGATTAAGGACATTTTCCGAAACGCGTCAGGCATACTCGCCGGTCGAGGTGCTGGTGGCGCCCATGGAGGATCACGACCCCCAGAGTGCACCCTCGTCTGCTGAGCAGTTGTGGTTTGATGTTAATACGCGCCGGCTTCGGGCGCGGAGGGTCGCACCACCCATAGATGGAAAGGGGGCAGGATGCGAGATGAATGTCATCGTCGCTGTTACAGGGAGGTCGAACCATGGATTGTGGACGCCACTAACGCCCCGCAGCCCACGAAGGGCTGATGTGATGGATTCATACCGCCCATTGGGGTAAAGAGACTGGCTGCAAAACTACGAGTCCCAGAAGGCAGTGGGACTTTCTATTCAGAAGCCCATTGGCGGGCAACTATTTTCAAATAAAGTTTGCAGCTGTTCAATCTGCAGAGTGTCTTGCCTATGATTAAGGACATTTTCCGAAACGCGTCAGGCATACTCGTCGGTCGAGGTGCTGGTGGCGCCCATGGAGGATCACGACCCCCAGAGTGCACCCTCGTCTGCTGAGCAGTTGTGGTTTGATGTTAATACGCGCCGGCTTCGGGCGCGGAGGGTCGCACCACCCATAGATGGAAAGGGGGCAGGATGCGAGATGAATGTCATCGTCGCTGTTACAGGGAGGTCGAACCATGGATTGTGGACGCCACTAACGCCCCGCAGCCCACGAAGGGCTGATGTGATGGATTCATACCGCCCATTGGGGTAAAGAGACTGGCTGCAAAACTACGAGTCCCAGAAGGCAGTGGGACTTTCTATTCAGAAGCCCATTGGCGGGCAACTATTTTCAAATAAAGTTTGCAGCTGTTCAATCTGCAGAGTGTCTTGCCTATGATTAAGGACATTTTCCGAAACGCGTCAGGCATACTCGCCGGTCGAGGTGCTGGTGGCGCCCATGGAGGATCACGACCCCCAGAGTGCACCCTCGTCTGCTGAGCAGTTGTGGTTTGATGTTAATACGCGCCGGCTTCGGGCGCGGAGGGTCGCACCACCCATAGATGGAAAGGGGGCAGGATGCGAGATGAATGTCATCGTCGCTGTTACAGGGAGGTCGAACCATGGATTGTGGACGCCACTAACGCCCCGCAGCCCACGAAGGGCTGATGTGATGGATTCATACCGCCCATTGGGGTAAAGAGACTGGCTGCAAAACTACGAGTCCCAGAAGGCAGTGGGACTTTCTATTCAGAAGCCCATTGGCGGGCAACTATTTTCAAATAAAGTTTGCAGCTGTTCAATCTGCAGAGTGTCTTGCCTATGATTAAGGACATTTTCCGAAACGCGTCAGGCATACTCGCCGGTCGAGGTGCTGGTGGCGCCCATGGAGGATCACGACCCCCAGAGTGCACCCTCGTCTGCTGAGCAGTTGTGGTTTGATGTTAATACGCGCCGGCTTCGGGCGCGGAGGGTCGCACCACCCATAGATGGAAAGGGGGCAGGATGCGAGATGAATGTCATCGTCGCTGTTACAGGGAGGTCGAACCATGGATTGTGGACGCCACTAACGCCCCGCAGCCCACGAAGGGCTGATGTGATGGATTCATACCGCCCATTGGGGTAAAGAGACTGGCTGCAAAACTACGAGTCCCAGAAGGCAGTGGGACTTTCTATTCAGAAGCCCATTGGCGGGCAACTATTTTCAAATAAAGTTTGCAGCTGTTCAATCTGCAGAGTGTCTTGCCTATGATTAAGGACATTTTCCGAAACGCGTCAGGCATACTCGCCGGTCGAGGTGCTGGTGGCGCCCATGGAGGATCACGACCCCCAGAGTGCACCCTCGTCTGCTGAGCAGTTGTGGTTTGATATATATATATATATATATATATATATTCTGTAATTTCGTAGTTTGTGTTAAAAAAGTTTTACTAAATTAATAGGATTTGTATTCTGTGGAAATATGGATTTTTATGGTCGGTTATGTCCCCTATCTTGGACCCCAACGGTTTCATGTATAAATCACAAGTACATGTATGTTCCCTCCAGTTCCAGTTATGAAGACGCAAATACATGTGCGTCCACCGTCAACATGTCCTCTTTCAGATCCGCCACGAATGGGCCGGATATTCTATTCCTAAGTATGAAAGGCCACCGGCTTTATATGGTTCATTTATCCCATTTTACAGTCCAGGCAAGTAGGCCCGAATTCTGTCATCAAGCCTTTTTCTGCCTTCTGCCTCTGAAAGCTCCAGTCTGAGCCTGCATCTGTGACCATGAACTTTGTCTTACTCCCTGCGCGGCTAAACGGTGCCTGATCCAGCCCGTCGCCTGCCAAAAACTGTATTTCACCTTCGAGATTATCTCCTTCGCTCCTCATCCGATGCATTCCTGTCTAGTAGTTTAGGTAAACATTCCTCCAGCTACCGCGCAAAGGGCCAGGCCTCGCTGCCCTCATGCAAGTAATTCATAGCCCTGTTACCATGGAATATTCCTACCCCCTCGCATCTAGTGTAGACACTTAGACGCTTGTACACGCACTAACAGTCAGTATAGTCAGTATAGAATAAGATTCTATCCTAAGAGACCTCTCTTTTTGGATAACACAGTTCTTTAAACATAGGATATTAGATATGATTTGGGATTAGGTTGACATAACCCCAGACTTCTGTCTCCACATGTAGAGCTAAATGTCAAGTCCCTCTCTCCCCCTAGTTGCACTTCAAATCACACGTCATGCTGCTGCGCGCACATCTCTGCCAAGTATTTTTGCTGACATTGCGGAATTCTTTCATGGAACCACCCATTTGTGACATCATACCTAATGACGTTCTTTAGTTACGCCTAGTTACACCCATTTTAGTTACGCATGTATGTCTTTATCTCTGTTATCAACTGTTACGCCTCCTGCATCTGTTTCACTGTAATGCCTCTTCTATAAAAATGATTACCTGTCAATAATGTATGTTCCTTCCTTCCTGAACTTTCGTGGTGATGGAATAGAAGGCCCATAATTCGAATTATGTTCCTTTGTATAGGAATAAAGCCGTTCCGAATCTCTAATACCACGGATTCTGCCTCTTATTTTACTGAGCTATTCTTATTAATTTTCCGCATCAAATTAAGTACCGGTAATTAAATTATTTACCACATATATGGCGCCCGAACAGGGACACTTTCTCATCTCACGCGCCGGAGGTGCGTTGCAGGCCCGGTCTCCTGCCACAGCTGGACGGACAACAACGCGTACCCACAGGATTTCCTGTATCTCCCTCCTGCCGAGCGGGGGTAACTGAGGCTGCGATCAACACCCAGACGAGGCGGTGAGAAGTGCGAAGTATCCCGACCAGAGCCTAGCTGAGAGAGCAAGATCCGAGGTATACAGAGGCCCACCAGGTTCCGAAGTTTCCGAAGTTTCGAGTCGAGTCCAGTCCGGTCCAAGTCGAGTCCAGTTCAGTTCAGTTCCGAGGCCTTCCGTTCCGAGCTACCCGGTGAGTACCATTGCCGGGGAGGCGTTCTGACGTGCACATAGGTTGTGCCGGTCAAGACGGGTTTGGGTACACAAATCCGGTCTGCACTGTTTCAGCAGTGTATCTGTACTGTTTAGCAGTATATCTAGTATGTCTAGTATATAATTCAGAATTACCTAGTTAGTGCCGAGTATTATGCTTAGTGACTAGTTCCCTAAATGGCCATCATTGTTGTTCATTAAATGTTAAATGTTAAATGTTTTTAAATACGTTCTGCATATTGTGGTATGAATGACTGTTCATTATTGTGTTTTGTTGTATTAAACGTGTTCAAAATTAGGTCTCAGATCAGTTCTCAATATGCCGCTCTTTTCGAAATTAAGACAGATCAAAACTAGAAAAGGGGTACTCGAAGAAGCTGTTCCCATTCCTCCTAGGGACACTCCAGGGTACTTCATGTATCATAAACATGGCCTAGACGCCATATTATTTCTTGATTTATGGGTAGACTACACCAAGGAATTACCAGAAAGTCAGAGGTGGCCCGCAGCTGGGACCTGGGATGCAGATTGCATCATGAAAGTAGAGGAAGAATTATGGAAAAAGAAAGCTAGACAATCACAGAAAGATGCCATTGAATTATGGCGTAAAGAATCGTATAGACGTACAGAAAAAGCACTCAGACAGGAAGAGAAAAGTAAGGAGAAGTCAAATAAAGTTCGAGAAAATCTATTAATTGAAGAAGGTACCCGAGCAAAATCAGAACAAGTAGACAGACAAAGAAATGCCCTTATGAATGGTATGTATCCTCTTCTGGCCGAAGGGTTACCTAAGGCTACTCCGGAGATACCAAAAGACTTGCCACCTCCATTGTTTCCGATAAAAGCACATCCCAAAGGGCATCCCAGAACCGCAGAAGATGTTTTCCTTTCCTCTTATTTAGACGACGCAGCTCCCGAGTATGCTAATACTGCACCGCATAGACCGCCTGCCGAGGGGGTTCAACGCCAAGACCCTCCGCCTGTACCTCCGCAGCAACAAACTCCAACACAAGTTCCGGCAAGCACATCTGTTTCTACAGCTGTACCCACACCTATGGTTGCTATATCACGTTCAACGAATCCTTTCACATCCAGCACCCCAGGCGGTGCTACAGGAGGTACAACAAACATTTTTTCCACGCCACCCAGAGTAAATAAACTTTCCTTTCAAGAATTAGCCCACCAACGTACATCCAAACTAGTAACTCCCGACATGCTTAAGGAACTTCTAGTAGATTGTAGATATGACCCTGTGCCCGGCAAAGAGGACGAAATGCTGCTGGCATCATTACGTATCCGACGAGCTGCAATATATTTAGGGAGGCTACCAGGAATGACTACACATTTAGAAAATATATATCACTTTGTCCAGTCAGGGCGAGATTCTGAAAGTATTAATAGAGCCATGGAGTACCAGAAAGTGGAGATACAGGGGGAACTGTTACGTTTCCTCATAAATTGTGTGATCAGAAATCAAGACCGACCAGGGGTAAATCCGGAAGAAATGCGAATTCTTACCACATGGAGTCGGAATATATCAGAGGGGAGACATGATAGACTATTAAGTATAGTAGCTATGTGCCGAAAGATCCGCAAAGAAGTAGAACGAATACACGAAGAAAGATTGGCGGTAGACCAGCCTGAACAAAACGAGGAGGAGGAAGAATTAGAACTACCCACAGGACAGTTAGAAACCATGGCCTATGTAGGTAGAGGAAGATCTTGTAATAATACTAGATGCTTTACTGATCCGATACGTCCGATACGTCCAGATAATAACAGAAATTTCCAAAACCCTATAATAAATATAAGGTCCCCCGAACATTCGTTCCAAGCCGCTGACAAATTACTCCGAGAACGAAGGGGTTATCATATACTCGATTCTATGGACGAACAAGAATTAGCCAGGTCAGCCGTTCACTGGGTTGACAGTCCCGGAAAATATAGTGATGATACACTAGCGCACACGTTTTTGAACCTCACCCCAGATGAACAGCGTTTAGCTGGTATCTACATGATTCAACAACTCCTTATATTATATAAAAGCCAACACTCCGATCCTGGTCCCTTACCTCATATATTGACTGAATTACTCACGAATAAATGGAGAGGTTCAGGTACTAAGTTAATTAGAGAAATACTAGCATCCAGAAAGCAGTACATTCTTTTTGTATGCCCCGAACATGTCTCACTGCCCATCAAGGAAAGAACGACGTATTATATGGATAGACAGAATCCCTTACGCGAAGTGCATCCGATAAAAGGTGATGACAATCAGTTTAAACGTGTGTTTGTATACACACCCATATCTAAAATAGAACTATTAGAAATGAAGAAAGTGGTACCCAGTCATGACAAAGACCCAGCGGGTTTCCACCGTGAAATTAAAGACATGTTGCTCATGGGAGAGTATACCTATCCCGACATTATGAAAATATTAAAGGTATTAATGCCTGCGGGCATTTATGAAAAACTCAAAGAAAAGGATTGGGAGGTGGGAGACCAAAAGATAGATTGGACAGCATTAGAAAACGAAGAAACAGCTCGAGGTCCAGGTTTAGGGCTTGGGGAAAAGACCAAAATACTACCAGGTTTATTAGTACAGGTACTGCCACGTTTATTAACTACGAAAAAGGAAGACTGGGGTGCAATCTCAGCCTGTAAACAAAAGCAAGATGAAGACACTAGTGATTTTTATGCCCGATTCGAAAAATGTTTTGGTATAAATAGTGGAATAAAAGCAAGTAGCGAATCGTATCCACATCTGTTTGTGACAAAATTAGTTGAAAATGCCTTGCCCCAAGTTAAGAATAGAGTATTGAAATTCGAGAGTACCTGGCAAGGTAACACTCCGTCACAAATGTTACAAATGCTACAGTACCATCACAATAGAATTAGAGAGGAACAAGAACATGAACAAAGACGCATGAAAGACACGAAAATGAAAATGCTAGTTTCCCAGACAGTTCCAGCTGACGGTCATAAAAAGGGTATGACACAGTCCAGTGTTTCAGCAGGTTCTGTAAAAGGGACATGCAACTATTGTAAACAGCCAGGTCATTATGTACACGATTGTCCAGTTTTAAAACATAATATCGC
Source organism: Triturus cristatus (assembly GCF_964204655.1). NCBI lineage: Eukaryota > Metazoa > Chordata > Amphibia > Caudata > Salamandridae > Triturus > Triturus cristatus. The sequence goes on from NC_140595.1 coordinate 565,076,730, forward strand.
CATAGGTAATACAAAAGAAATACCACGGCCACTTAGACAGGATCAGAACCAACAAGGAGCCCCGCAGCATGCACAGTCCATGCCAGCTCCGCAACAGTCTATGCCAGCTCCACCACCGCAGCCTATTGCTGCCACACCAACAACGACACGACAGATGTACCAGACCGCACAGTATGACTATCCTGATTATCAACGATACTCATGAAACAGCCTAGAGAGGGAAGTTGGCTTACCCCTTATCGAGGTCCCTGTAGATCAGGAAGGACCTTATGTACACAGTGAACTATTATGCCAAGATAGAAAAATTTTACTTGATACAGGGGCAAGCCGAACAACCATAAAACGTAGTGAAGTTCCAGGGGTACCCCTCTCAGGCTCACAGAATATTTCCCTTGGTTTTTCAGGAAAACCTATCATTAACGAAGTATCACAGCCTCTTCCACTTACGATTGGTCCCTTGACACGAACTACAGATTTATTACTTACTAAATCATGTCCAGAAAACCTGTTAGGTATAAAAACATTGAAAGCTCTAGGAGCTATAATATGTTGTTCTCCGGAAGGAGTAAGATTGTTTTTACGTGATTTCAAAGGGCACTATGTGTCCCGAGACATGGACCACCGACTGCAGACTTTACCCACACATTTATGGGCACAAGGCCCTACAGATGTTGGTTGCATGAACATTACACCATATCGAGTCACACTAAAGACAGGAGTGGTACTACCACGAATGCGACAATACAAGTTACCCCCAGATGCTGTAGTGGCTTTACTGCAAATCATTGACGAGCTTATTACCCAAGGAGTGGTTGTGGAAACCGACTCCAATGTATGTAATTCCCCGATAATTCCGATTCTTAAACGAACTGATCCAAATGCCCCGCCAGTATATCGATTGGTTATTGATCTGCGCGAATTAAATAAATGTATTGTACCACAATACCCCGTAGTTCCAGACATTTCTTCATTACTGACAGCCATTGACTCCGAAGCAACATTCTTTACTGTAATTGATCTTAAGAATGCCTTTTTCAGCGTCCCAATAGATCCAGAAAGTCAATACTTGTTCGGATTTAGTTTAAATGGACGAAGCTTTAAATTCACACGCGCACCTCAAGGATTCACAGAAAGCCCCAGCATCTATAGCCAAGCACTGAAACGAGAACTTGACAGTATCCACATGCCAGTCAACACTGCCCTGCTTCAATATGTCGATGATCTGCTGATCACCGCTAGAAGCGAACCTGAATGTGAAAAAGCCTCACTGACGGTTTTACAATTCTTGGCCGAAAAGGGGCACAAGGTGTCTCCTTCTAAGCTGCAATTCTGTGTCCAGCGAGTTGTTTACCTTGGGCACTCGCTGTCCAAGGAGGGAAGGCAGCTTACACCAGATCGCATCCAGTTAATTGCTAACATGCCAATACCCAAGACACAAAAGGAGGTACGGGCTTTTATAGGCCTCACTTCATATTGTAGGCAGTGGATCCCTCAGTATGCATTTCTAGCAAAACCACTCATTCAGTTGACAACACAGGAGGCGGCCACATCGACTGTCCTCCCTTGGACTCAGGAACATACAAAAGCTTTTGAAAGCCTAAAGAAAGCTTTATGTCAAGCACCTGTTTTAGCAACACCATGTTACAATAAACATTTTACGCTCTTTGTTACAGAACGCGAAGGTACTGCCTTGTCAGTACTCACACAGGAACAAGCAGGATCACACAAACCATGTGCTTATTTTTCTAGTACATTAGATCCCGTAGCTCAGGCTCTGCCTGCGTGCCTGAAATCAGTGGCAGCGACAGCTTTAGCAATCAGACAAAGCGATGCTATAGTGTTAGGACATCCATTGACAGTACAAGTACCACACGCAGTAGAGGTTCTCTTGAACCGAACGCAAACACAACACTTGACTATAGCAAGACTTACCGGTTACGAATTGACATTGTTTCAGCCACACATAGAAATCAGACGTTGTAGTACATTGAATCCTGCCACACTTTTGCCAGTAAACGGAACAGACCCACTAGCACATGATTGTATTGAAGTTATTACTATCACGACGAAACCCAGACAAGACTTGACAGACGTCCCATTGTCAGATCCAGAACTGACGTTGTATGTAGATGGTTCATGTATGAGAACAAGTACAGGAGAGCTAGTGGCCGCGTATGCAGTCACAACAGACACTGAAGTCATTGAAACATATTGCATAAATACCTTGTCAGCTCAAGCAGCAGAGCTCATCGCTCTGACACAAGCCTGTATTCAAGCCACAAATAAGAAAGTCAACATATACACTGATTCACGTTATGCATTCGGAGTTGTACATGACTTCGGCGTGCTGTGGCGAGAGAGAGGTTATTTAACTTCTCACGGTGCCCACATTCAGCACGGACCCCTCATTCATGCCTTATTAGATGCAATACATCTACCCACTGCAATATCAATTATGAAATGTAAAGCTCATACGAAAATTACTGATATCATTTCCCAAGGCAATGACCTAGCCGACAGAACAGCTAAACAGACTGCTCAGAATCAGACTCACACAACTGACATGACAAAGACAATAGTCCTGACACCAACACATTGCATGACGGTTAAGGATCCCGCTCTTGACGTAATTGACATACAGACACATGCTACACCAGATGAAATAAAGAAATGGACTGAATTAGGAGGGATCCAAACGAATAAAGGATGGATGACGAAGGAAAAATCTATATGGTTTCTTCCCGACTCAATGGTCCAAGTCATCATTAATACAATACATAGTCCAGCACACCTAGGAGAAAAAGCTATGCTAGACAGCATTCAACACATTTGGTTCAACAAACATTTACGAGCAGCAGCTAAACAAAAAGTTCGTACCTGTATGATCTGTTGTCAGTTTAACCCAGGTAAAAGCATTCCCGTGGAACAGGGTGGATTTCAGCCTCCTGATCACCCTTTCGAAGTCCTCCAGATGGATTATATCCAGATGGAACGATGTCGAGGATTCAAATATGTTCTCGTAGTTGTCTGTGCTCTTTCCCGTTGGACAGAAGCATACCCGGTTTCAGATTACACTGCCCCGACTACTGCCAAACAGTTAGTTCGAGAATTCTTCCCACGGTACGGTTTACCACGTGTTGTCTACTCAGATAACGGCCAGCCGTTCTCATCCGAACTAATGAAACACGTTTCACTTTTGTTAGGCTATCAATGGAGATTTCACTGTGTCCGACACCCCGAGGCAGCAGGTCTCGTGGAACGACATAATCAAACTCTGAAAATTAGATTGTCCAAAATATGTAGAGAGAAAGGTGTCGATTGGGTAGTAGCCTTACCAGTTGCGCTCTTTTACATGAGAATGGTAGCACATTCTCGAACAGGGCTATCCCCGTATGAGGTGATCTTCGGTAGACCACCAAATATGTGGGGGACGCCTATACCACGCAAAATAACTGATGTTGACTGTAATATGCTGACAGATTACCTGGCTTCCTTGATGTCTGCACTACAATCTTGTCGTTCACAGGTAGCTGCAGCCTTTCCCGACAACATCGAGGTGAAACCCCATGACGTAGTTCCCGGGGACCTGGTGTTAGTGCGGAATTTTGACCGGAAGACTCAGCTGGATCCTAGGTGGAAATCGCCTCAACTTGTACTACTCACCACGAGGACAGCCGTGAAGATCGAGGGTCGCAAAGGATGGTTACATTCAAGTCATATCAAGAAATTTCATGGACTACCGTCTGATGTAAACGTTACACCTCGCGTGTCTTCACCGATTGACTCAAAGCTTCCTTTGGTTGAACAAAATGATAAGGAACTATACAAACTAAAATTACGGTCTAAAAAGTCAGACAATTTGATTGTTTAAGTCCTCTCCAAGGTGAATTGGTCGAATTTGTCTCTGACATGTATCCCCTAGACCTGACTAGAGAAAGAAACCGAAAGATACAGTTGAAAAGACATGCGTACTGTAAATCACTGCGTAGTCATTGCACAGTGACGTTATTAATTTTGTTTTTCTTAAGTCTTTTAATAATCACTGCAAGTATATTGTTGCACATATATTATCCTATTTCTAAACATGTTTACAATGTTACTGCTGAACATTCTTTTAGTGAATTACCCCCGCATTAGTTGTCCTATAGATTTGCGCTGCGCAATAACACTTTTATTAGTATGTTACATCATTCCCATCAGACTAGCAATACTACAAATTGTTGGATATGTGGCCGACTTCCTCCCTATCAGAACTATAAGGGAATTCTGCCTCTCTTTCCATATCCGTTCACACACAATGGCTCCTGTGGAGCATGGTTTAGTTTAATTAATTCCCTAGATTCGGATTCCGCAGTTTATCAAGACAACTGGGTATGGGGAAACCTGAACTTAGTTTTGCTTAAAGTCTGCTACCCTAACAAGGAGGGACTTCCCAAAAGAACAGGAACTGATCTAGAAAATGAAGTATACGGATTAGGTAATTTCACGCTTAATCTCATGATCCTGAATGTTGAATCCGAAGCTGCACCAATTTTGCCCGCTATGTCAGTATTTCCAGTTAAAGGTGAATTGTGTGTAAGAAAGAATGGTTCCATACATATGGGCCATAGTAGATGCACCACTGTAATAGAATTCAGTGATCAAGGCAAGTCTACGTTTAGAGCTTCCCGTCATTCCTACTTCATATGTGGCCAGACCGCATATATACGTTTGCCTCTAGATTGGGATGGTACCTGTTACATCGGATTCCTCCTACCACCTGTTTTCCTAGCTCCTCCTGATTATCATAGAAATACTCATTTAGTACACAATAGACAGCAGAGAGATCTCCCAATTGTCGATTACACTGAAACGGCATGGGAAAAATACACAGATTTCAATAAAGGTTTCTTTCCCTATATAGGTACAGTCACTAATAGTAAGTTGATACGGAGATTAACCAGAACCCTTGAAGCAGTAGTAAACGAAACTATTTCCGCCTTAGGCAATTTGACAGAAGAGCAGTCTGCTATGCGGATTGTTGTGCTTCAAAATCGCCTTGTCCTTGACGTCATCCTGGCCGATAGGGGCGGAGCTTGTAGGGTCATCGGATCAAGTTGTTGCATTTTCATACCAGAAAATTCGCCGTCAGTATATAAAGCCATAACCCGCCTTCATAAGATTGTAAGCCAGATACACCAGAGTCCAGGCACCTGGACTTGGTCCGGTTGGTTCTGGGGCGTGTTGTCAGCCTGGGGATGGAGAATGCTCTCCTTCCTAGGTATTGGCTTTCTCATACTATTCAGTTGCTGCTTATGTCTACAATGTGGGCCAGCGATTTGTGGTCTGTGTGCCACCTCGTGTATCCCACATCCAAGTTTTCGTTCGAGATCCCGGAAGAAAGAAGAACAAATGATGTTATATGAACAGATCGATGGATTGATGAAGATTGATATCTCCTAAGGGCCAGTAGGGGACAAGGAGGGAATGTGGAAATATGGATTTTTATGGTCGGTTATGTCCCCTATCTTGGACCCCAACGGTTTCATGTATAAATCACAAGTACATGTATGTTCCCTCCAGTTCCAGTTATGAAGACGCAAATACATGTGCGTCCACCGTCAACATGTCCTCTTTCAGATCCGCCACGAATGGGCCGGATATTCTATTCCTAAGTATGAAAGGCCACCGGCTTTATATGGTTCATTTATCCCATTTTACAGTCCAGGCAAGTAGGCCCGAATTCTGTCATCAAGCCTTTTTCTGCCTTCTGCCTCTGAAAGCTCCAGTCTGAGCCTGCATCTGTGACCATGAACTTTGTCTTACTCCCTGCGCGGCTAAACGGTGCCTGATCCAGCCCGTCGCCTGCCAAAAACTGTATTTCACCTTCGAGATTATCTCCTTCGCTCCTCATCCGATGCATTCCTGTCTAGTAGTTTAGGTAAACATTCCTCCAGCTACCGCGCAAAGGGCCAGGCCTCGCTGCCCTCATGCAAGTAATTCATAGCCCTGTTACCATGGAATATTCCTACCCCCTCGCATCTAGTGTAGACACTTAGACGCTTGTACACGCACTAACAGTCAGTATAGTCAGTATAGAATAAGATTCTATCCTAAGAGACCTCTCTTTTTGGATAACACAGTTCTTTAAACATAGGATATTAGATATGATTTGGGATTAGGTTGACATAACCCCAGACTTCTGTCTCCACATGTAGAGCTAAATGTCAAGTCCCTCTCTCCCCCTAGTTGCACGTCAAATCACACGTCATGCTGCTGCGCGCACATCTCTGCCAAGTATTTTTGCTGACATTACGGAATTCTTTCATGGAACCACCCATTTGTGACATCATACCTAATGACGTTCTTTAGTTACGCCTAGTTACACCCATTTTAGTTACGCATGTATGTCTTTATCTCTGTTATCAACTGTTACGCCTCCTGCATCTGTTTCACTGTAATGCCTCTTCTATAAAAATGATTACCTGTCAATAATGTATGTTCCTTCCTTCCTGAACTTTCGTGGTGATGGAATAGAAGGCCCATAATTCGAATTATGTTCCTTTGTATAGGAATAAAGCCGTTCCGAATCTCTAATACCACGGATTCTGCCTCTTATTTTACTGAGCTATTCTTATTAATTTTCCGCATCAAATTAAGTACCGGTAATTAAATTATTTACCACAATTCATGTATGTAATCCTTTTCAAGTCTATTTCCTCCAAAGTCCTCGCTATCCCTATTGTTGCTTTGAATGGAGTAGGTATACTAAAAGTATCCTCTCTGCAGTCCAGCACTTTCCCTACTGTTCCTTAGACTGGAGTGGAAATAGAAAATGTAAACCTTTTGAACTCCAGCGCTTTAACTACTGCTGCTCAGACTGGAGTAGGAATAGTATATCTAACTTCTTTAAAGTGTAACAGCTTTCCTACTGTTGTTTAGACTGGAGTGAACATAGTAAATCTAAACCCTTCAAAATCCAACACTTTCTGGATTGTTGTTTTTATTGGAGTGGGAATAGTAAATGTAACTCCTCCAAAGTTCAACACTTTCCCTACTGTTGAATAAACTGGAGTCAGTAAAGCATTTATAATATTTCCAAAGTCCAACACTTTCCTAATATAGGTTAAATAGATTGTATATTATTTGTTTATTTTATATTATTTGTTTTTATTTCTAATTCTTGCTTTAATGTTGACAGTATTTTGTTTATGTATTCCTTAGGGTTTTTAATTTTTAATACTTCTTATATTGGGTAAATATATTTTGTCATTGAATTGTTTTTTTAAATGTTTTATTTATTTGTGTATGTAATTTGCCTTGTGTTATTTTACATATAATAATACTTAACATTTACTTTTTTAAACTGCGCACATGTATGTATATATTTATATTATATATATATTACAAAGTTTTTGTATGTTTTTATTTAACATGATCACTGTACATTATATTTCTGTACTTCCCATTATAAGTATAGTGACACGATATTGTGATAAACTATATTTTGGACATAGTTTTGTCAGCAATCTTGTTTACTGCAAATTGTCATTAATCTGGCATAAACAGTTCACTTACATCAGTGAAGCTCATTTCCACCATCACCTGATAGTCAGCACATTATCTTCTCCTGAAAGCCTACCTCTTCTTTAGCACGATTATTATTTTTATTATCTTTAAATGTGAAGTGTACTGGTGCTATTCTGAGCGAAGATTCAATTTTGCTTCAAACATGCAATGCATGCAGAAAAAAGACTGATAGCAGTAGATATTGTGCAAGTGATTGTTTACCAGCCGTGGCCGCTGCAGGTAAGAGTGGTGGGGCCAGGGGACGGGAGATTTCGAGAGACCACCACAAGAAAAAATTAAACCGTAAATTTTTCCTCGTGGTCGTCTCTCGAAATCCCCCCTCACCTGGCCCCACCATCCTACGGCTCTTACCTGCAGCTGCCATTTTTTACAACTTCTCCTTCCCATTGTTGATGCACCATAGTCTTGAATTAGTTGCATTAGCTGTCAACTATTCCCCTTTCAATATTGCGTGCCATTATGTTCATTCACACCCAATCTTTCCATTAAATGCTTGTTTCCTCTCCATCATCCCTCATCTCATGTCTATATACATGCTGTCTCCTCTCAAAAATATTCTCTATTCATCAGACGCACTGACCAAAATTACATCTACTCAATCTCTTTGTCCGACACCAAGCAAAAAAAATGATTTTCCTAATAGCAAATAGGCATAAAAATCAAATAAAACATACAACCTTTTCACTGGGTTTAAATTTCACATCTTTCACATACAGAAACATGGCATCCAGTAGCATGAGGAAAAATTATGGGCCCCGCTCCAGAAAGTGAGATGGGCCCCGGAGTCTTCCGTTTTTCAGATATTCATTGGCTTTAGGCTGAATGGGGCCCAAAGCATTGGGAGCTGCCTTACAGGACAGGGAGCCCCCCTGCACCAACCTGTCTTTAGGGGCCTGCATTACACCCTTGATGGCTTCTGACTGTTTAAGAGTACCATAGACTACTTAATAGTCTTTCACATCCCTTCCTCCTCATTTCAATACCTAGTTAATAGAAATAGTCTCAATTCCAACAAATTTTCCATCTTACGAATCATATACCACAGACCAGTTTACATGGACCTGCAATTAATTAATATGATTGGCAAGGTTCAAATCCTATTTACTATTTATTATTGTTTTTATTATTAAGGTTGACTTTCATAGCTGTAAAGAACAGCATCAATAGCAAATCGCTTTTATTTCCTTTGGGAACATTTGAGTTTTCCTCCATGACCTAAATTCCCACGTGAATAAAGGCCATATTCTGAATGGTGCAATTATAAACCATCACCCTACTGATTTACCTGTTAGCGTGGTCTTATCCTTTTCTCATAATCTTACCAACCAATATACCTTTTTCACTTCTTCACATAAATACCCATGTCATGGGGGGCAAGTTGGGACCACCATTCAATTATTCTAAAAGCTGAACACCACAACTATCTGTGCTATGGACTCACCGTCTCCAACCCAACAAAATCTCTGTATGTCAACGACCTTGTTAATCTCCTCTAGCCATAACAAGGTAAAGGTAGATTAAATCCACCCTCTACAAAGACCAAACCACCTAATGTGTCAAATTGAATACAAGTGTTTTTCCAAGCCAGCAAAGCTAAAAAAAAGAAAGAGCTTCAAAAGGTAATGCACGCAAAGCCAAACTCCAATTGATATTCCCATGTGTTGTTTCACAACCAAGGGTGTATCCTGAGCCAAAAGAAGACTTGCTATACACAAAAACAATTGCAAAAACTGTCCCATAGACGTGTAATACTTTGGAGTCTCTAACCAAACACATCTACTCTTCCTATCAGTTATTTGTTTGCTTCCTATGACAATTGAATCATTATTTAGCTTTACAAAATAGAGACCACCATATATATTACCCGATGGAAATGGTCATTGTCAGTCTTGGTGATTGAGATCTTGTCATTTGATCTAAGAAGGACAAATCTGAAAACATTTGGAAACTTCACATTGATCATTTCCACAATGCCTCAAAGTTAGGTTCAGTTTGAAAATCATTAATGTCATTGATGCTGTGGCGGGTCTCATGGCAAGATACAATAGTCTAATTTTAATGTCATTATTTTCCATGTCATGAATTTTCATGGCATAGTTTAGTTCAAGATTCAATTGGCAGGGGATGGGAGTGAGGGGCGTTGAGGGTGTTCTGAAACTGTACATTACTGGCGAGTGCTGTTCACTGTGTCAATATCTTGATGTCTTATTATCGTTAATATCTTCCCCCATCCTAAAAACTGCTCCGATTGCTACCCAAACCAAGAAGTAAAAAGAGGATCTTATGAACATTTACATTTAGTGGCCCATCTCGAATCTACATGTCTGCCTTAAGTCCTGTAAACAATCATCCTGCAACAATGTTGCCAAACCTTAAAAAAAAAACATTTACTAGACAACGAGAATGAATCTAGAGTATTGAAAACAACACAACTATGTTTGTGTGATAGCCTTTTTCAATTCCTGAATAATAATAAAGAAGCCCTTTTTATCCTGCTGGGTCTAAGTGTAGAATTTCATAGTCCGTCATCGAACATGGGGATCTCTGACAGTACTCGCACCAATGGAGTCATTTTTTTAAGATGCCTCAGAATATTTCCAAATGGTGGCATATGCTTCAACTACCAAGTGGATAAACTGAGGGATCCCTTGCGCTTCATCATTCTCTCATCAATGATTTGTGGACGTCTTGTGAGTAGTAGAACTCTTCAAGTCTATAGAAGTGATGATCTCACTTATTCAGATGATGCATAGATCCAAGTCCAACTTGAAGAAGTTTCACTGTCTATTGTGCATTTCTCTACATACAATAGGAACATTGTTTGATAGATGAATACAGATAGACATGATTTTTCTCATTGGTGGCATACCAGGTCAGCCACTTCCATTGAAATGGCCAGCTCCATTGGACATCAGCAAGCCACAGTTAACAGCCTAGAATTGAATTATCACCTTTGATAGCAGCACCTCTTTTAACATTAAGTGGGCTAGCTCATAAACAAAATGACCTCCTTTCTCAGGCAGAAAACATACATCATTTGTCCTTCTCTGACTGCCTCATAGAAAGGTTCTCACCAGGACAATTGCTTCATTTAATTTTGACTATTGCACTTCACTTATTACTCTAATGCACAGAAGACTAAGAAAGATTTATTTGTTGATGGTAAGCATACTCCATCGCAATGGAGACGGAGTATGCTTACCACCTACTAATGGCCCACCTGCCTAATTAATATACGGGCGCACCTTTGATGCAATCACGGCAGAGATTACTCTGTCTCCACCATGATTAACCTCCTCAGATGGCCCTGTGGAGTCGGGCCGTTGGAGGCAGAGCTCTAATTCCGCCCAACTAATTAAAATGGCCAGAATTAGAGATCAGTTTTCGCTTCCTATCACTACCAGGAAAGCCCTGTTGGTAAGGGGCAGTTAAAAGTAATAAATGCTCACCTCACCATGAGAGAGGACTCCCATGGCAGGGTGAGCATTTTATTTTTTATTTTCAAAAAGAATTTCCCGCTTTGCTCGGTGCAGGACTCTGTTATGTCAAAGGCGCCCTGCATCAAGCTGCAAAAAGCATTGACAGGTAGCGCCGTGATGGTGGTTCCTAGCAATGCTTTAAGAAATGACTGCCTGCTTGTTGGTGCTTTCTAAACCTGGCGGACGGTAGTCATTTACTTCAGCGCGCTGGCAAGAAACGGGTTTGTTATTTGTGGCAGCCCTAAATAACAAAATGCAGTTAATATACAACATGGCAGCCATGTTCATCGTTCTTTCTTTATTTATAAGTATACTGGTATCCCTGCGTGGGTTTACATGTGAAAATATAGGGCATGCTAAAATAATCGGTGAATTGCTATCAATGTACATTCTATGAAATCGATTATTTTTAGGAATATCACTTTTTATGGTATATTTTTTTGTATGATCATCCACAAACAGTTTCAATAAAATCTCTTAATGCTGTACTATATCTGTTTCGTGAGAGTTCACTTTTTATGACTTCAAGGTAGAATCTAGTTTCTTGTCTAATCTTCTCCAGCTCTCTTCTATAACACGAGGTCTCCTTTTATGTCCCAATACTTCTCAAAATCTCGACATGTTTGCAATATTAAGGAAATTGCTGCCACTCGTGTTAACACAGGACCACAATGTTTTCTAAATATATTTTACACAGGGTCCTTACACCGGAGGTCCATGTAAAATTACTTGATAGAAAATACAGAATTGTTATAAGATTGCCTATCCCTCATTGATCCCAGCATTAGCTGTAAAATCAATTCGCAACGCATCACATATCTGAAGAATACTGTCCCTGGGAGTTAAAGATTCCGCACACTCAGGGACGTCTTAAGGATTGTGGGGGCCCTGGGCCAAACATTTTGTGGGGGCCCCTTTTCAAATAGCTTTGAATTTATGATCCAGTTTAGCTCTTTTATGCCCTCTTTGGCCAGGTCACTGACAATGCACACACACACTGGTCCAAATTCTAAACCTGTTTACATTCTAATATTTAGGATAGTGATGTGTTTTCAATATTGTAACACAGCAGTAGTTCACTAATATTACTGCAAATAATCTCTGTGACATACGAATATGTAAGGAGGTCCTGTTTTGATCTAAAATAAACTTTTTATGTATGTTGTATGAAACAAAAACACATTTCTCTGCAAAATGTTTCTAATAAGACTCTCACACACCACCCACATTAAAAGTAAATGAAAGGAAAACGTTATTTGAAACAATCAGTTGAAGAATTATTCAAGGTCATCCGGGCATGAACAGAGCTGGCTCTCTCAGGCGGCCGCCCCTGAAAGGCTGGGGCCCTGGGCCAGGGCCCACTTTGCCCATGCCTTAAAACGTCTCTGCGCACACTGTGCTTATTGTAAGCACACTATGCATCATCTCTGGTGACACGATGAGTAAGATTGAGTCACAGCCTTAAATGTTGTTGTAATATCGTTGCATTGGCCTTGCAGGAGGTGTTTTTGCTGAATGAAGACAGATTCCTTTTTAATGTGAATTGTTTTGTGGCATAAAACAATGGTATATGGACGTGAAAGCTTTTCTCCCCGGGATGATTTGTTTTGGACTTTCAGGCACAAAGCGTGAAGGGTGCCAAGGTCATTCTCAGGCCTGCAAGTTATGAGCTAGTCTACAAAGGCGTGCAACAAATCACAGCCTTGACAGGCTGAAAAGAATTGCAGTGGGTGGGTTATCAAAGCAACAGCAGATGCGAATCACTTTGGATTAATGTTGCGGGAGCATTATTACTTTCTCTCCGAGATCGATGCTTCACACTGGAGGACCCAAAAAAAGGCAGATTTTCACGTGACTTCCCGCACTGCACATTTTTTACTTGGCATTTAATCTTCAAAATCTGTGCCCAGAGCCTTGCTATCATATTCTGTGCCTAGAGCCCTGTTAAATTCCAATAATATTGAATCCTAAATGCCACGAAATTCATTGCTTTTTCCTCGAAAGCTTTGGCAAAAGGTATGCTGACGGTGATTTTAATTTACTGTCTGTCTGTTTCCTGCTTCTTCATTTCTTTTGGGTTATTTTAATTGTTCTAAATCTAGGTTTAATACACTTCTATAGTGCATCTCTAATTGAGCAGTTATTTACCTCTGCTTTAAAAGTTTGCGTTTCTACGAGACAGGCATTTAAATCTACATTTTTTTCTCTCTTATTTTGTTTCCTATGTGACACCAGCCACTGTACATGTGGCACTAAAGAGCATCAGACTACAATACATCATACATATTGGTCAAGGTTTGTAGGATTCATCCTAGGCATGGTTAGGGATGGTCTGGGGAAAATCTATTATACTAATGCAGGATATAAACTGGAAACTATTACGAAAAACTCAAGCATCTTAAACATAATTAAACGAGAAAATACGATAAAATAAATTAATGCTATTTTGAGCTCCCAGGCTTGGAAGTTGATGCATCAAAATGTCCGGGTTAGCGGAAACAACTTCACACACCCTTTCACCTCAATGACATCACGGGAAGTGACATATTGTTTTTGACCTTGAATCCCTCTTACTAATTTGCATCGCTCTCATGGGTCTCTACTATCACGCCCTTTATGGGCTCAACATGGTATAACGACCCATCCTACTACAGCATAGTTGGGTCAATGTCCATTAATGATGCATTGTAAAATGTATTCAAATTGCATATTTCAAATGATCTAAAAATCCATATTATACCCTGTATGGGCTGTCAAGCCTCAACATACATCAATAGCTATACAGGGTGTGATAGTAGAGACCCATGAGTGCGATGTAAATTAGTTGGAGCAATAAGATTGAAGCGCTAACTCTGCTATATATTTGGCTGTGTAAACGTGAAAAGGGAAACACTTTAAAACAATCAGGTTATAATATGGCAGAACTGAGAATGTGCGCCGAGAGACATAACCGTTAGTCCTTCATTTATGTTAATACATTTTTGGAAACCAATGCACTGAATTGTATTTAATGACGTTTCACAATGGCGTCCGCCATCATTGAAAAAAGGCGTTTGCCGAAGTGGGTCTGAGTGCACTGTGTATCCAATAAACTGGAATAATTGTTTTCCATGAGTATTGTTCGTCTACATCATAGAGCTTACGTATTTCTGCAATCTCACCCTTGCATGACGAAGCACCCGCTCGAGAGTGCAGGGACAAAAGGTAAAAACTTGGAATGCGAGTGGCCAAATCGCCAGCAGAGCTTGCGTTCAGTGCTTCACGCACTTGAAATTAAACTCCAAAGCAACAGCTTCCTTATGATAAAGAACGCCACGGAGTGCCATGGTGTTTTTGATCTTAAGGAAGCTGTTTCTTTGAAAAATATATACATATAAATATACATGTGTATATGTATGTGTGTGTATATGTGTGTGTGTATATATATATATATATATATATATATATACACACACACATATAGATATAGGATATATAGATAGATATAGGTATGTAGATATAGATATATAGATAAATAGATATATCCTAGTGGATGTGGCCCTTAGGTAGTTATAGTTAGGGCCTAGTTTCCATAGGAAAAGCATTTTTTGACTTGGCTATAACTTTGGCGTTGTTTTCCAAACTTCATTAAATTTTTCCCCAAAAGTGTCAAGGTGGGTTCTATGCCATGGAAAGTTTGCGGGTGATCCGTGCATTAAGGGCCGAGAATTTGGGGCACAAAATAAGGTTGCATTTGTAATGTTAATTCCCATGAGAGCCTTTAGCCACACCTACAGTCTGAACCACTGCACAGACTTTCACCAACCTTGGCAGGGAGGTAGATTTCGGTTCAAGGAAGTGCCTTTTGTGTTGAAAATCCATGCAGTAGTTGTTGAGAAATGTAAGTTTAAAATTATAGTGATATATCTGTCCGCAGATATTTTGCAGTGGTTTTGCGAGGAATAGTGAATGCATGCTCCAACGGGAATGTTCTGATTGGCTTGACTCAACTTGAACAGAAAGTTACGGCTGCCATTTTATCTATCAGGAACAGTTCCCAGGGCTGAAAAGTTCTGAAAAAGCTAACATAAGGGGTTCGGAGTAGAGTTACTCTGACCCCATGTTTGAGAAATGGGAGTGTTAGTGACACAAGTTAAGTGTCCAAAATTGATTTTTTTATCCATGCACGATATTCGTGGCAACGCCGAGACTGCCGGCGTACCACCCCCATGTACCATTGCAGGGACATCGCGACTATCAACGTTGCCGTGAATATCTGTAAAAATCTTATAAAAATATCAGTGAATAATTATTGCACATTGTTATAGAGACATTGAGATTTCAATAAAGGTTTTTATAGAATTATTTCTATAGTGAGTGACCTACTGTGAAGTTTAGAATTAATTATATAGTTATCATTTTTTAATGTTTTGCTTTCCTGTTTCACGGCGTAATTGCGGGGTTCACAACAACCAACATCATCGCGATTTCCAGTCTCATCACTAAAACGGAAAATAGGTTTTAGAGATGGTTGTTCTGGAAATGCACTAGAAAAACATGAGTTTGAAGTGTACAGTAATAAACCTCTAGAGCATCATTACGATGGCGGGCGGACAAAGTCAGCCCGCCACCGCAACGGCAAAAGGGACCGCCCACCATAGGTTCGGCGATCCCGCCATGCCAATCAGGATGCGATTGCCACCATGGCGGTCGCATCCCACAATTTTTACATTGCACCCGCCGCAATGTCAAAAATGCATGTTGTGCATTTGCATGCACAACGTGACAGGCACCGTGCGGTGCCTGCCACCTTGTGCATGCAAATGTAGGGGGGGGGTACTGTGGGTACACCCAAGTGCACCCCCACCCCCCCGGGGGCCCACAACGGGCCCCCAATACAAAAGACCACATGCCTTTCCATGGCAGCAACGTCGCCATGGAAAGGTATATCTCTGCCTGCATCATAATATGGATGGCGGTGTCTGCAGACACCGCCACCATATTATGCCCCTTTTCCGCCCGGTTGACGAGTCGACCGGCGGAAAAGCGGCGGATGGTCTTTCTGTCCGCCGCGGACCCCTCAGCCATACTAATATGGCGGGGGGTCATTCAGGCATGGATGGCAGGCGGGTTGCCCCTGTCAGGCCAGCAGTGGATACCGCCGGCCCGGCGGGGGCGATCCGCCCGCCATCCTAATGGGCCCCCGAGTTTGTAAAATACTATGTGGGCATATATGTGTTTTCACCTTATGGAAAAGGTGCAACCGTCGCAGTTAACGGTGACGCCTCGACATCCCGAAAAATCGTGAACGCGGAAAATAGGTCTGAAAGATGTTTTTTAAAGAAACTTAGTACAAAAATATGAGTTAAAACATGCCTTGAAAGAGGTATGTATATAGTAATATGTGTAGGAAAATATTCAGAATGGACTTTTTTTACATATTATTTTTGGATTTGTTGGTGGTCATTGAATGTCTGCTTTTGTTTTCTGTTTTTGCGATGTGCTCATATGAACCGCAACTACCGATGTCATCGCGGTCTCCGGAGTTACCGCAAAAAGATAAGAAAGGTTTAAGGGATGGTTTTTGTAGAAACTCCCTACTAAAACATGGCTTTAGAGAATACGGTAAGAAACCCCTAGTGTGTAAAATACTGTAGTATGCGTGGATATATGTGTTTTACACTTTATGGATAAGGCACGATTGTTGCGGTTAATGATGCCATTGTGATGTCCTGAATAACCACAAAAATGGAAAATGGGTCTGAAAGATGGATTTTGAAGAAACTTGGTACAAAAACATGAGTCTAACCATGTTTTTGATGAAGTATGTATATAGTTATATGTGTAGGGTAATGTTCAGAATGGATTTTTTTCACATATTATATTTGAATGTGTTTGTGGTCATTGAATGTCTGCTTTTGTTTTCCATATTCACGACGAGTCTGAAGGGATAGCGAGGTCATCGCAAATATAATTTAAAAAAATAAATAAAATGCTTATTAATCCACTGAAGAAAATACAAGCTTATAAATATACCTCATGCAGAGCAATTGTATATAGAAAATACAATTTAAAAACATTAGAAAATCAAAGGTTACATGAACTTTATAGTTGGAAAACAGAATTTGAAAAACCTTAGAAATTCACTGTCACTGTGCCACTAGAATCAAGCTTTCTTGGCTGAAGAGGGATGAAACCCCGAAACCGGTCCTAGGATCCTTGTTTCCGGTCCAGGGAGGACCTGGCTTGGCAGTTTGGGCTGGACTCTTCCCATGAGGCACAGGGTCAAGACTGATTTGCATATGGCCAGGTCTAAACTGGGGTGGCATGGTGAGCAAAAGAATGATGATTTAACCCAGATCTCTTGAGTGGGGGTGAATGTTTTGATTTGTTCTGCATTCCGTCCATCAATTGTGTGTCTTTTGCGTTAGTGAGGATGTAGCATTTAAAAAACCTTGGGAATTCCTTGCAAAAACCAAAGGTTACAGGCACGTTCTAGTTAGGCTGTCATTTCACTCATACAATCTAACTATACATCGCTCACCACAATGAACTGCTTATGACCTCACATATTACATCTCTCATGGCATGGTTAGTGACATCACTGATGACATTCCTAATGACATTATCTACAGAATCTTGGATGCACCCACTCACACCCCGATGTAACCTTTCATACACCCACTCTAACTTCCACACTACCATTCTCAAAACCATTGACACACCCATACCAGTACTTACACACCCAGTCACTGATTCATAGGTCTACACACAGAGCCACTCAGTTACCCATACAGCCACTTATACCCCAACTCGCTCACTAATACAGCCACTGATATATCCACTCACACCCATACAGCCACTCACATACTGTCAATCACTCCTAGAGCTGCTCACTCACCTACTCCTACACCGCCAATCACACAGCCATTTACTCACCTTTACAGTTCTACACACTGTCATTTATTCATACAAATACTATCACATACTCACTCACCTATACAGTCACTGACACAAGATCGCAATCACCCATACAGCCACTATCACAATCTATCACTCACACATTGTCACTCATATACTCCAATGCTCACCTATACTGCTTTTTTACATATCCAGTTACCCATATACCACTGACACATTCATTCACTCCCTGACACACCCATACACTCAGTCACCTACACAGTCCCTCACTTATACACTTACTAATGCATACATCCACTGATTCACCCACTCACTCATCCATACAGGCAGTCACACACCCTCTCTCAGCCACACAGACACTCATGCACCCATACAGGTATTCGGACCCCAATCAATCACCCATTCAGCCACTCACATACCCACTCAGCAATCCTTTCAGCCACTTAGACACCATCTGACAGACTGGTACAGACATTCTCAAAACCTAGACACTCACCCATACATTCACTGAGACAACTAATCACTCACTTATTCAGCCAGTCACGCACCCACTGAATCATCCAGACAGGCACTCATACAGCCACAGATTTATCAATACACCTTGGTGTATATATATTTAGCAATCATAAACATTTTAAAAACACTCAGTCACTGGATGATGTCATCAGTGATGTCATTTGAGATGTCATCAGTGATGTTACTGACCATGTCATGAGTGATGTGATATGTGAGGTCATAAGCAGTGCATTGCGGGGGCGCAAGTTATAGTTAGCTCAGCTAACTAGAACTACTGAAATTCTCTGGTTTTGTACACGTGAAATGTCAGCCTAACTATAAAGTTCCTATAACCTTTGGTTTTCACACTGCATTGCTGAGGTTTTTTTAATGCTATTTCCCAACTATAACATCCTTGTAACCTTTGTTTGTTTCAGAGAATAATAGAGATAGATATATCCAGCTTCTCACAACATGTGGTATGCCTGTGTGCCCCCACCCACTTGTGGTGCATGGCATACGATGTGTCTACCCTTGTCTTTGTATTTGAGCTATACTCCTCCTCCAGTGACTGCGTTATGAGGTTTATTTAAGTAATCTTAGCTTGTGGCTTCAATGCATTTTGGCTGTAGCATACAGCCATGTTCACAACATCAAGACTCCCCTTTCACTTGTATTTACATATAGTTCACAAGTTACCATCCCTTCCAAGCTCTAAATAGCAACAAGGGACAATGTTTTCTGGTACATCCACCATTTTACAGTGGGTTAATACCTCAGTCTCCATCAAATAATTGTTTTAGTTACATATTGCAATTCAATTTATTCAGTACAATTTGATTTAATTAATGTTTGAAATTAAGCAAAGCACAATTACATTATGACTCCCCGCTAATATTTTTAATGGCAATGACATATTATTTATTTAATCACAAAAGGGACTCCACTGTATGTGTGGAGGAGGGAACAAGAGGCATGGGGTTCTAGGAGCTAGCAGCCTCCAATATTATATGTTTACCACAAAAGAGCTGCTCCTAGTGTGATAACCCAAACAAATTACAAGAACGTCGTGAGTGTGGGCATCTCACAAAAAGTTACGGACTGGTCTCACACATCACCTGGTGTCATGCTTCATCATTGACCAGTCCTCGCCCTCTAAAACCTTCGTTTGATAGAGGGCGGGCATACACTTGGCGACAAGCATGCACTTATAAATAACTAGGTGGGGGCCCGTGAAATTGTGAATGAGGTTAAAAATCATTATAGTAATCAGGAGGGTTTTTAATGTGACTGAAAACTATATGATATTAAAAGATATATGTGACGGTGATTGGGGTATTTAGTTTCCCCTAACCGTCTTGTGAATGGCCGACATGTTTCTGCCTAAGCGGCCCAGTTGGGTCCATGGCATTCATCAGGACCTAGTAATATCAGGGGGGGGGGCTCCGTTCTTACCAATCGTTGGTAAGATGTTACCACTGTGTGGGTGTGGCGTAGGCCACACTTCACTTCCTAGATTGCTTCCAATGGTGAAGCCTAAAACAAAAGGAAAACATTTGAGAAAAGATAGTTAATTCGAACTCGTTGGATCAACCATACCTGTAAAAGGAAAAGAAGAAAGAAGAACAATGCATGCATTGATTTCTAAGAGTGAAAAAATTGTGCGTGACTTCGTGACACTCTATTTGTGTACGCATGTGTGAGATTCCGAAGGTGGTGGCAGACGATGCTGCCACCAGTCTTACCCTAATTATATGGACTACTTGTCCCATGGGGGAAGGGGCAGAGGGAATCCGAATATTTTGTCACCTCTGCAAAAGAGAACATAAAACCATAGTCTTCATCAAGCGTACTGGTGGAGCAAAATCTCCCAAACATTCTGAGCAGCAGTCACTCCAAAACCCTTTTGGGTAAAGGAGAAGAAACTTAAACTAAAAAACACACTAGTCTCTCCGTTCATTCATACTCTTACTGTGACATGTATTGGATTGCTCCTGGGTCCTATGCGTCCGCTCCCGATCCTCCCGAATGTGGAAATGGAAGGGAGCGGCCGCCGTCTTTTATAGTGCAGTACGATTGCTTAATTGGTGTAATCGGCGATAAACGCTATCAGGTGTGCGTTTTCCGGTGTCCCAAACAAACATAGCCTGGATCTAAAATGGCGGATGTGGGCGTATCTATGCCAGGGATGCGTGGGACAAGGAGCCTAATACGTTACAGAGCTGGAGGCGTCCTGTGCGGGTGCGTGGTTGGTAGAGATGATGAGGGGGCGGGGACCCGGACAATAAACAAATGCTGTCGGTGCGCGTTCCCCGGTGTCCCCAAAAAACGTGGGACAAGGTGCCTTATTAATAATCAGGCTGGAGGCGTTCTGTGCGGGTGCGTGGATGGTAAAGCTACTAAGGGGGCGGTGACCCGTGTGTTAGACAGACATCGCAAATGTAAACAAAAGAGCGGTCCCTACGCGCAGGCGCGTACGTATTGTTTACGTTGGTATGGTAACGCTGCACATGCCTGGAAGGGATGCGTGAAAGGCAGGTTGGAAGGGGAATCAGATGTGTAAATCACATCACTCACATCACTCCCAATAGAGGCTCATGACACTTTCAACTGAGGCTTGTGTTGTATATAAGGGCTGTGCGCCAGTGTGCATCTTTCAAAGAGTGGCCCGAGTGTTAAAGAGACGTCGCATATGTAAACCAAGGAGCTAACATTGCGCAAAGGCACGTACGTATTATCTTGGTTGGTATGGTACCGGTACCGGTACACGCGCCGGGCAGGGTGGCGTGGAAGTTATGATGATGAAAAAAAAACAAATGTATTTAATCTCATCACTTACATCACTCCCAATCGAGGCTTATGTTACTCTCAAACGAGGCTCCCTCCCATTTCCACATTCGGGAGGATCGGGAGCGGACGCATAGGACCCAGGAGCAATCCAATACATGTCACAGTAAGAGTATGAATGACCGGAGAGACTAGAGTGTTTTATAGTTTAAGTTTCTTCTCCTTCACCCAAAAGGGTTTTGGAGTGACTGCTGCTCAGAATGTTTGGGAGATTTTGCTCCACCAGTACACTTGATGAAGACTATGGTTTTATGTTCTCTTTTGCAGAGGTGACAAAATATTCGGATTCCCTCCGCCCCTTCCCCCATGGGACAAGTAGTCCATATAATTAGGGTAAGACTGGTGGCAGCATCGTCTGCCACCACCTTCGGAATCTCACACATGTGTACACAAATAGAGTGTCACGAAGTCACGCACAATTTTTTCACTCTTAGAAATCAATGCATGCATTGTTCTTCTTTCTTCTTTTCCTTTTACAGGTATGGTTGACCCAACGAGTTCGAATTAACTATCTTTTCTCAAATGTTTTCCTTTTGTTTTAGGCTTCACCATTGGAAGCAATCTAGGAAGTGAAGTGTGGCCTATGCCACACCCACACAGTGGTAACATCTTACCAACGATTGGTAAGAACGGAGCCCCCCCCTGATATTATAAGGTCCTGATGAATGCCATGGTCCCAACTGGGCCGCTTAGGCAGAAACATGTCGACCATTCACAAGACAGTTAGGGGACACTAAATACCCCAATCACCGTCACATATATTATTTAATATCATATAGTTTTCAGTCACATTAAAAACACTCCTGATTACTATAATGATTTTTAACCTCATTCACAATTTCACGGGCCCCCACCTAGTTATTTAGAAGTGCATCCTTGTCGCCAAGTGTATGCCCGCCCTCTATCAAACGAAGGTTTTAGAGGGCGATGACTGGTCAATGATGAAGCATGACACCAGGTGGTGTGTGAGACCAGTCTGTAACTTTTTGTGAGATGCCCACACTCACGACGTTCTTGTAACTCATTTGGGTTATCACACTAGGAGCAGCTCTTTTGTGGTAAACAATGACATATTATCTTCATTCAGATAGCTGTCATCTTAAAATAGATGAAGATACTATGTAAGCACCAATATGATAATCCTCTTACAACATTTATGTTAAAAAATTATCACAATTCACATTGTATCATATAATCTATTCACATTGAGGTTCAAGGTTAAAAAAAGAAGAATCCAAACTCATTAAGGTGTTGATGATAGCAATTGGGGATTAATCACATAAAAAATACTAAAATAAAGTATTTAGTATGTATTCACTGTCTTTATTTATGCTAGTTGGTATCAGACTCATTCTCATTTACATTTGAAGTCCAAGCGGGCATATTACATTCACCATTGTCTCTTTGTTGCTGGGTTATTGGTAGTCTTGACACAATATTTTTGTCCACAATATTTCTGTTTCCGATATCCTGTCTAAATACCCTCGGAAGTAAACTCCTACCGATGAAGACTCCTGGCTCATACAGGTCTTCTTCATTTGGCTGTGAGAGCACAGCCCCTGTGCTATTCACTATTTCATCTGTCTGCACAATTAACTTTTGGGAGAAGTCATGGGCATTGAGAACTGGTGCTGTGCACAAGGGTCTTGGACACTGGTGTTGTGCACATGGCCTTCTTCAGGGTGTCGAGTGTTCTGCCACGCCTCCATCCAGACCACCTGTCTGTGCTGCTTCTTAGAAATCAACTGTGTTAAGGGAGCAACAATGGTGCCATACCCCTTGATAAATCTTCTATAGTACCTGTGAGGCCCATGAAGTCCCTCGCCTCTGTCTGGGTCTTGGGAGGTTACCAAGCCAGAATGGTTTATATTTTGGCCTTGAGGGGCTGTACCTTGCCCCATTCAACTTGGTGACCCAAGTAGACCACTGAGCCCTGCCATTTCTAGCACTTCCTGGCCTTGATAGTCGGGCCTGCCCTTGGCAGGGCCTGAAGCACTTCTCTGAGGTGACATAGTTGGTCCTTCCAGCTGTAGCTGAAAACCGTAATGTCGTCTAGTTAGTCAGAATTGAAGTTCTTCAACCCTGCCAGGACCTGATTGACCAACCTCTGGAAGGTGGTAGGGGCTTTCTTCAACCCAAAGGCCATCACCTGAAACTGGAAGTGTTCCTCTGGGTTAGAGAATGCAGACAGCTCTTTGGCCTTCTCAGTCAAGATGGTCTGCCAGTACCCAGATGTCAGATCAAATGTACTGAGGAACTTAGCAGCTCCTTACCATTCGATTAGGTCATCAGCTCAGGGGATGTGGTGAACATCAGTCATAGTGATTGAATTAAGCCCCCAAGTAATCCACACAGAACTGGAGTTCTGAGGCAGTACCTGGAGGGGTAGCCTTGGGGACCATCAACACTAGGCTGGACCAAGGTATCTTGAGGGCTTCATTGACCCCAGTTCCAGCATTTTAGAGACTTCCTGTATTATGCCAGCTCTCACCTTGTCAGTCTGTAAATCTTGTTCTTCACAAGCATACTGTACCCAGTGTCAATAATATGGGTATGCCATGCAGTGAGCCCTGGTGTTAGGGAGAAGAGGGAGGCAAAGTGCCTAACAATTGGCAACAGTCGCTTTATTGCTCTAGGGTCCGGGTCTGAGAGATGCTGACACCCTCCACTGACCCATCCTGCTCCATGGAAGAAAGTAGTTTGGGGAGAGGTTCACTTTCCTCCCCCTTTCCATCTGTTACCAAGAGCATGGTGATCTTGGACTTCTCAAAGTGTGGTTTGAGGCAATTGACATGCAGAACCCACATGTGATTCCTGGGGATCTTGGGATCCACCGGGTAGGTGACCTCCCCGTTGTACTCTTTCACCTCAAAGGGCCCAGACAATTTGTCTTGGAGGGCCAGGGCTCCATGGACTCCATTACCCACACTTTTTGGCCAGGCTGAAACTTGACCAGAGTGGCCTTCTGGTCATACCAGAGCTTCATAACCTCTTTGGCTGGTTTACAGATTTTCTTTTTCCTTCTTTTGGAAGCACTTCATCTTAGTGTGGAGGACAAGCATATAGATATCCACATCCTGATGGGCTTCTTAGGGGCTTGCTCCCAACCCTGCATTACCAGGCTAAGAGGTCCTCTGCCAGGGTGACTGTACAGAGGTGCAAAGGAGCTGAACCCAACTCCTTTCTGCAGTACCTCCTTGTAAGCCAATAGCAGGAATGGCAAAAGGATGTCCCACTTCCACCTCAAGAACTTTGATAGGCCATTATTATGCCTTTCAGGGTCTTTTTTAATCTTTCCACAAGCCTAAGGGTATGGAGAACTTGTATGTTATCCCACACTCGTCCCAGATGAAGTTCATATACGCAGACATGAAGTTGGTATCTCAGTCAGATACTACCTCCTTAGGGAACCCCA
Organism: Triturus cristatus; assembly: GCF_964204655.1. NCBI lineage: Eukaryota > Metazoa > Chordata > Amphibia > Caudata > Salamandridae > Triturus > Triturus cristatus. The sequence goes on from NC_140595.1 coordinate 565,101,435, forward strand.
CATGGGTAAATATCCCCATCAGTGTTCTGGCCACTGCGGGCACAGTCACTGTCCTCAGCAGTATAGTCTCCAGGTACCGGGTGGCATGGTTAAGAAAGACCAGGATGAACCTATTGCCCAGGGCTATCTTGGGATCAAGCGGCCTCTCAATGTCAATGCCCACCCTTTCAAAGGGGATGCCAATGACTGGAAGGGTAACCTGGACAGCCTTGCGCTTCCTTCCTGGATTCTGATTACATCCACAGAACTTTTCAGATACTGTGCTAGGCTACCTTGATCACACCAATGTGATACCAATATAATTTGGACTTGACAATAAGCCCCTGTATAATTTTGATATGGTGAGTTTCATTTCCCATCATTTGAGTGACGGCCATTACAATTTTGATCACACTGGGAGACCTCTGAGACCTTTCTTCATTGTGCTTCCTTCCTGACCTCCTACTGGCCTGGCAGGTGGGATATGATCTGTAGAATGCATCTGAGGTCACCTTTATCTGGGGACAGTAAAAGTAAGTGACAAGCCTGTTAAATGTCTTGTCCTGCCCTAGATGACATGCCAAGGGACATTGTGAGCCAGCACCAGTAGGAAGGCCCTGTAGCACTAATGAACCCCCAACACATAGGTTTCACCAGGCTCAGGAACCTTAGACTCACTGTACATGAGACCATCTCCCAGTAAATCAGGTGATCAGCAGAGGTGTTGCCAGCTGCCTGGGCCTCAGCATGCCACCATAGGCCCTCGTGAGTAGGGCACTCCCTCAGCACTCTGCAGAACTCCTCCTTCGTGGGTCCTCCTTCCTTCTGCCAACTGGCCAGTTCAGGCAGGTTTCCCATGATGGCAATGTCCTTCCATGTAGGTTCTAGAGTGTCTCCCTCAGGCTCAGCCTCCTCCCGGACAGTGGGAGTTTCAGTAGCATGTTTCCCACATTCTTTGCCCTTCCTGTTTTTGGCAGGTACCTGGGCCATTCTTTGAGGCTCCAGGTCATCTTGACTTTCCTCTCCGGCAGTCATAGACTGTGTGCTCAGGCACACGCACTCAGGCAGCCCCAACATCTCCAGGTGGGACCAAAGCACCCCCTCTTTGCAGATGGTATACTCCATATCATTACAGAACAGACAACCTATAGGCATGGTTAGATTCACAGCTACCCTCAATAAACATGATATGCCCCCCGGCCCCAATTCAAAGGGAACCAGAGCCTCTGGGTAGTGACTATCATGGTTGTCAAATACTATAACCTGACAGCCATATTGGCTCCCTCATCTCTCAGAGCCTGCAACTGCAGCCTATTGATGGTTCCTGTACTTTTCGGAGTTGCTAGGCATGTGGGCCATTGGCACCATCTGTCTATCACATAAGGACACAAGGGTAACGCTGCAATTCACCCCCATACTAACTGGACACCCTCCTCTTCAAGCACTACACTAGCCAGCCCCGTTGTCTGCCCACCAGTGTAGGGCAGTTTCCTCTTAGGACACTTGGCATCACCCTTGAAGTTCCCAATCCTATGACAATCATAGCACTTAGGGGTGCCCTTCCATGAGAATTTGTGATCAGGGAGTCCAGTCTTCTTTTACTCAAGTGAGGATTGGGAATCCTACTGCATGGAACTCTTCGGGGGGACCTTTAGAGAACTCCTTGTTTATATTTTTATCTCCCCTTCTTTCTTCTGGTGGGGACCCTGTCCACCCCATTGATGACCCCCCTCCAGATACCTTCTTGGACACTCGGGTGCTGGCCCAGAGGTTAACCTCTTTGCAATCCATGATCTTGCTGTCAACCAGGTGCTGTCACAACTCCACAAAATGTGTACTGAGCATGTGTTCTCACAAAAAAGATTGCAAAACCCAGTGAAATAGTTTACTTTGCTGCCCTACACCCAACTCTGTGCCTTACTGCAATAAGCAAGGAGATCAACTCAAGACTGGTTTGGCAATGTCTATCTGTCACTAATTGTCATGCAGTACTTTTCTGGGGTGAGTCCAAACTTGGCATCAAGAATGTCTTTTATGGGGGCATACCTCATCTGGGCTCTTGCCTATAGAGTGAACAGGGTGTCTCTTCCCACTGTAGGTGTATGCTTCCAAAAACTTGCCCGCCACAGTACTCCTCTGAGACCCTGTGCATCCTTAGGGCTACCTTATAGGCTGAGAACCACTTGTTGATATCATCCTCCACCAAGTAGCTAGGCACTAGGTGTTTAGGAAGTAGACCTTCTTATCCCCATTGGGCACTGTGGTATTGACTGTAACAATACTAATGGGATATGTTTGCTTTTTCTTGAGTTTTAGGTCTTTGAGGCTTCTTTCCTAAGCCAATCACTCAAAAGCAAGATTTCCCTCAATGGACAGTTTATTTCAGCTCTCTCGGTCTCCGCTTTCTATCCTCTGACGTTAATCTGAGTTTGGCCAGCTGTAGTTTGGGCTCTCTCTCAGCCTTCCTGTCCTCCAGCTCCTCTGGGGACAGACCGTTGGAAGATATACTGCTCCTTGGCATGGAGGGGCACCAGTCCTGTTGACATGATGTCCCCAGCTGCCCTTTAATGCTGCAACTCCAGACCTGTGCCCAGGTCCTCCTTTTTCTCCTCCACATCAACCTCAACCTCTTGGTTCTCTGCTGCTCCCAGTGATTGATTGACATTTGCACAGGCCTTCAGAGCCTTCTGGAGCTCCAGCTTCCTGGTGTTCCTCTGAGCTGGAAATTCTCTCCCTACGGAACTCTTTGATCTCAATGACAGTATATTTATCCAGGCTGGCAAGCTCAAATTCCATCCTTGTAGGTGTAGCCACTGGCACAGACAGTCAAGTACAATGAGAGTGAATTTTGAAAAAGCAAAAGAGCCAGTTAAGGAGAATTTAAAATAAATTCAAAATGGTGTCAAATTATTTTTCTGGGATTTTAGTGTTGTAGAAAATCATTGTATTGCACTGCACAAACACAGGTACTGAATACCACCCCTGAACACCCGTGTAGGAAACTGGGTTACTTCCGATTGAGGGGGCGAAACCCGACTCAAGCAGCAACCTCAATTCTGGTCAGGATGAAACACAAGCGGACCCCAAATTAACCTGTGCTTAACCCACTGATAGCTTGGCACAAATGCAGTCAGGCTTAACTTGGAGGTAATGTGTAAAGTATTTAGGCAAAACACAAACAACGATAAAGTAAAAAGTAAAACACAACACAAGAAAAATCTCACACCAATTTAAAGAAATAAAGTATTTCACACCGAAAAAACAAAAACCCATTTAGTAGAACCGGAGATATGTCATTTTAAAGATTTAGGTAGAAATTGTGCATAAAAGACAAAAGCACCAGCTGTGGTTATCTGGTCACGATGAACTAGGACAAAGTTGCGAGTACATGCTGGCCAAGATGGAGGGTAGGCTTGATACAGGAACCAAGTTGGTCCTGCTGAGCAATGTACCTTAAATCCTGGTTGCTGAGTGTTACACCATGCAGCAGCAGTTTCCAGAATTGATGCAAGGTTCATATTGATGAAGCATCAAGGATATATCACCCATCAGTGGTTTTGATGAGCTGTGAAGGCAGGCTGAGAGTGAGAGGTGGACTTGTTTCAAGGCTGTGTTGTGTTGCGTCTGTTTTGAAGAGGTGCTGTGAAAAGCTGCATCTTGTTTGTGCCACTCTTTCGGTTTTGGTGAAACCACAGCTGGGCTGGCAGAGCTCCTTTAGCCCCACTTCCAAGGGTCTAGGAATGGAGGGGCTCCTCTGGGGGGGGGGGGGGTTTAGGACTCACAGCATGCAGAGTCCAGGTGCAGATTGTAAAATGGTTGGAGCCTTTTTTGTCCCTGAGGCTCTGACCAACAGGTCAGTCAACTGGCCCTTGGAGACACTCTGGTGGTCCTGGGTTCAAAATGTAGGTCCAGTCCTACTCACCCAGGCAGCAGGGTAGCCCTTCGTACAGTAGTCCTTCTTCTGACTCTTCCACTGATCCAGAAGTGTACTGAAGAGTTGGGTCTGAGGGTCCACTATTTATACCTGGTGCCCACTTTGAAGTGGTAGAAGCTTCTAAAGCCCTCCCCCTATAGGAATGTCTAAAATGTCCTGTCTCCGTGCCCTTCCCCCAGCTTGTCTCAGGGCACAAAAGACTAGTGTGCTAAAGCAGTGTAGTTGGTGACAGCTCCACCCCCTACCATGTCAGAGATGGCCCATCCTTCCAGCACCTAATGCTCCTCTTTGTCTCACTGTCTGGGAGTAATATACAAAGACCACCTGCTATCTACACCTAGTGATGTTACCCAAGATACAGGCTACATACACCAAAGGGCTGGGACAAGAAAATGCCAACTTTGTAAAAGTGTCATTTTGAGAACTGTAACTTAAAAGCCAACTTTACTATTAAAAAGGGTTTATAATTAAAATGTTATAGAAACCAAACTCCATATTCCTACCTACTCCCAATTGAAAGTTGTCACTTACTAAATGATATAAGGTAACCCAATGCTATCCTATGGGACAGGCAGGCATTGAAGTAGTGAAAAACGATTTTAATAGTTTTTCACTACCATGACATGTAATACTAAAACGTACATATACCACTTTTTAAATACACTGCACCAAATATGTATTAAAAAGGAAGGGCCTGGAAAAGGATTTTTTGCCAGGATGATATGGCAGTTTAGACTGCACACACAGGCTGCAATGGCAGACCTTAGATAGGGTTAAAAGACTACTTAAGTGTGTGGCACAATATGTGCTACAGCCCCACTAGTAGCCTTTAATTTACTGGCCCAGGGTACATCTAGTACCATTTTACTAGGGTCTCAGAGTAAATTAAATGTGCCAATTGGGGGTAAACCAATTTTACTATGTTTTAAGGAAAGAACCCAAGCACTTTAGCACTGGTTAGCAGTGGTAAAGTGCACAGAGTCCTAAGGCAAGCAAAAACAGGAGAATTGAAAGGAAGAAATTTGGGTAAAACCACACTGAGGATGTCCGGTTCACCAGAGAACATTTGTAAAAGTCCAAGCAGTTACAAAATACTTTTAGTGGTGCATTACCACCACCACTCGGAGTACTCATTTTCATGGTGTAGTACTGCCACATTTCAATAAAAGAAACTTTTCAGTATGGCTGCTATGATTTTTACCGGCCCGCGTCAAACTTTCTCAGATGAGATGTCGTATTAATAGTGGAACAGTAACAGAACTTCTCATCTCAGCACGACCGATCTTCTTTTGATTTTGCAGCATCAGAACATGGCGGCATGGTTGCTATATTTCTAAAAGTGAAATAATGATAGCTATTTGCAGTCTCAGCAAGGGGACCCTTATTTGAATGAGTACGGAGTGTGGGACCCTCTTGTATTTTGCTAATCAGGTGTGATGGACAATGGTATTGCATACACAAAGCAGCATTATTGCAAGCTTTTCTCACACAAGCGTCTTTCACATGCACACACATATAGAAGGTACAGTACAGGTAGCAGCAAGAAAAGCTTAGTTCCCAATGGGTATATGTTGTTGTTCTTGTCCTGATCATATTTAGTTACTTACCCTACACTTCCAAATGTAAAAAGCCTTTATACACCTAGTGATGTTACCCAAGATACAGGCTACATACACCAAAGGGCTGGGACAAGAAAATGCCAACTTTGTAAAAGTGTCATTTTGAGAACTGTAACTTAAAAGCCAACTTTACTATTAAAAAGGGTTTATAATTAAAATGTTATAGAAACCAAACTCCATATTCCTACCTACTCCCAATTGAAAGTTGTCACTTACTAAATGATATAAGGTAACCCAATGCTATCCTATGGGAGAGGCAGGCATTGAAGTAGTGAAAAACGATTTTAGTAGTTTTTCACTACCATGACATGTAATACTAAAACGTACATATACCACTTTTTAAATACACTGCACCAAATATGTATTAAAAAGGAAGGGCCTGGAAAAGGATTTTTTGCCAGGATGATATGGCAGTTTAGACTGCACACACAGGCTGCAATGGCAGACCTTAGATAGGGTTAAAAGACTACTTAAGTGTGTGGCACAATATGTGCTACAGCCCCACTAGTAGCCTTTAATTTACTGGCCCAGGGTACATCTAGTACCATTTTACTAGGGTCTCAGAGTAAATTAAATGTGCCAATTGGGTGTAAACCCATTTTACTATGTTTTAAGGAAAGAACCCAAGCACTTTAGCACTGGTTAGCAGTGGTAAAGTGCACAGAGTCCTAAGGCAAGCAAAAACAGGAGAATTGAAAGGAAGAAATTTGGGTAAAACCACACTGAGGATGTCCGGTTCACCAGAGAACATTTGTAAAAGTCCAAGCAGTTCCAAAATACTTTCAGTGGTGCATTACCACCACCACTCGGAGTACTCATTTTCATGGTGTAGTACTGCCACATTTCAATAAAAGAAACTTTTCAGTATGGCTGCTATGATTTTTACCGGCCCGCGTCAAACTTTCTCAGATGAGATGTCGTATTAATAGTGGAACAGTAACAGAACTTCTCATCTCAGCACGACTGATCTTCTTTTGATTTTGCAGCATCAGAACATGGCGGCATGGTTGCTATATTTCTAAAAGTGAAATAATGATAGCTATTTGCAGTCTCAGCAAGGGGACCCTTATTTGAATGAGTACGGAGTGTGGGACCCTCTTGTATTTTGCTAATCAGGTGTGATGGACAATGGTATTGCATACACAAAGCAGCATTATTGCAAGCTTTTCTCACACAAGCTTCTTTCACATGCACACACATATAGAAGGTACAGTACAGGTAGCAGCAAGAAAAGCTTAGTTCCCAATGGGTATATGTTGTTGTTCTTGTCCTGATCATATTTAGTTACTTACCCTACACTTCCAAATGTAAAAAGCCTTTATAATTGCAGAACTGCAGACACTCGAATGAACAGACAGACCAAGGATTGTTTGAGCAACCATGACTTTCTTGAGGTGTCCTGAGATCTCTGTAGCAGTTATAAGAGATGGTAGAGGCATTATTTAGTGTACAATTACGTGTTATAGCCATGTCAGAGGCGGCTAAAGTATCTCATCCTTGTTTATGTTTGCGCTCTGGTTCTGAAAGCTGTAAGTATGTTTCACTACAAATGCAGGAGTATGGGTATCCTAATGCAAAGAAAGATTTAAATTCAGATATGCTCTCTTAGTGTGATTAAGCACATACATAATGCTAAAGCATATTTATATACATATCTCTTTTACGGATTCTGTCTTGTGTTGACAGTTTCTGAAAAGTTTAAAAAGAAAATCAAATATTACTTTGTAGCTTAGATGATTTTTTCTCTAACTGGGGCAGGCAGCAGTTGACCAGCCAACTGAAGGGTATTGAGCGTTTGATTTTGATATGCAGGTTGTTCACATCATAGTGCTAATAATATAAATATTAACTTAAGTCACTGATGCCCCAGCTCTATATTACCAAACAGTGCTCATGCGAGCACGCCTCAAAACAAGGAAATAGAAAGCAAATGCACTTGCCTGAGGAGCCTCACCACAGTGGTCCTTCTGCCCCACCTCCTCTCAGTAAATAATTGATGCAAGGGTAGGAGTGTGGAAGAAATGAAGGAAAGGAGAGGTGTATTAGAAGGTCAGTCATTGCTGGGAAGTCAAAGGGGAACAAAAGTAGTTCTCTCTGGTTGGTAGCTTTTGAAATAGGAGATAGGCTGTTGAATCTGTGTTGTAGCCTCATTGTATGCTACTGGGCCCAAATACCAAGATACCCACCCAGTTCGACGAGGTCTATGATCTGTCATTCCTGTGACCCTAGTCCAGTGTGGGGCCTGAATGCTCTATACAAGCAATTACTGAGCTTACAGAACCAGAACTTCCATATGCACCTTGCACTGGACCCTAGGGATACATGGCAGCATAGCTATAGCTAGCTGCCATAGCATAGCTATATATCTCAATTTACTACCCTTGTCTGATAATCCCATTGAAGGCGAATATTCAAGTAAAATCATTGAGAAGTCACACAATTTAATATTTAATTTTATACAGTGTTCAAAGAATGCTTTCCAATAAAGGTCTAGTCTAACGTATTAAAATATCGGACAATTTTCCCATTTCATGTGAATCACATCTAAGTCAATTAGCAGAAATTTCAGGGTTAACCTTAGTTAAAAAAAAATAAAAAAACACGGAGCAGGATAAATTACCCATTTTGTTCAGGTCAATACTTAACAGAAAAGGATATATAGTATTGTGAGGCGAGGTCAGACATCCTTTAAATGTATTCAGCAGTGGGTTCCGACTTGACCAAGATCTCAATAAATCATTGGATCCTGTAAAGGTATACATTTTTGAAAAGTAGACAACATTTTGAATTCAGCAAGGGGTCATTTGTGTGGATCCTTCAAGGTTTCTTTATAGAAACTAAAAGTTAAATTTAGGAAAAATTGAAAATTAGTTGAAAAAAACAGCTTTTTGTATCCACGTTTTCACCTGTAACTTCTTCTAATTACGACAGCTCTTTGAAAGTAATATACCATTACATCCGCAGGACATTACTGGTTGTGGGGATATATAGGACCTGTAGGATCACCAAGAACCCGACGAACCCAGAGCCAATAACTGAGCAGCGACTTGCAATGGTTTTTTATTATGTAGCGGGTATATAGCAATTACTCTGGGAAAATGTATATATGGAAAAATTGGTATGAAAGACACCTATGTATTTCTGAAATGGGAACAAAATATAGAGTTTAGAAACAGTAGATATTTGCACATTTCCGAAATTGGGAACACTCATACTAGCATGTAAATTATCGGTCATTTTTCAAAATGACTTCTTTTTTACACATTGTCTTTCATTTGGAAAGCATAAATGCATTGAAAGTCAATAGGTAATAACAGTTGCTTTACAAATCTGAATTACCCTAATTCTCCCGATAAAAATTCGACCTCACTTGTGTGGGTAGGCATAGTGCCCACGACAGGAAATGGCTCAAAATGCTACCTGAACACACCACATTTTCACAATGAAAAATTACCCTTTTTTTGCAAAGTGCCTAGCTGTAGTTTTTGAACCCTAGCTCTGCTGGAACCTATGGAAACCTAGCAAACCTATACATGTTTGAAAGCTAGACACCCCGGGGAACACAGGATGGGGTAACTTGAATGGCTATCACCAGGTTATGTTACCCAGAATCCCTTGCAAACCTAAAAGAAAATGTCCAAAAAAAACACATTTTCCTCACATTTCTGTTGTGGAAAGTTCTGGAATCTATGTGGATCCACAAATTGCCACTCACCCTGCGTTCCCCAAAGTCTTCCAAGAATAATGGTACCTCACTTGCGTGGGTAGGCTTAATGCCCGTGACAGGAAACGGCGCATAACGCAACATGGACACACCACAATTTTTACAGTGAAAAATGACCCTTTTTTGGCAAAGTGTCTAGCTGTAGTTTTTTAACCCTAGCTCTGCCGGCACCTAGGGAAACCTAGCAAACCTATACATTTTTAAAAACTAGACACCCAGGGGAATACAGGATGGGGTGACTCGACTGCCTCTCACCAGGTTCTGGTACCCAGAATCTCTTGCAAACCAAAAGAATTGTAAAAAAAAACCCAACTTTTTCCTCACATTTCTGTGGTGGAAAGTTCTGGAATTTGCGTGGATCCACAAATTTCCACCCACCCCGCATTCCCCAAAGTCTTCCGAGAAAAATGGTACCTCACTTGTGTGGGTAGGCCTAGTGCCCGCGACAGGAAACAGCGCAAAACGCAACGTGGACACAACACAATTTCACAGTGAAAAATGACCCTTTTTTGGCAAAGTGCCTAGCTGTAGTTTTTGAACCCTAGCTCTGCCGGCACCTAGGGAAACCTACCAAACCCACACATTTCTGAAAACTAGACACCAGGGGATTCAAGGGAGGTATGGCTTGTGTGGATCACCCAGCGTTTCCTCACCCAGAATCCCCTACAAACCTAAAATTGAGCTGAAAAAAATAATTTTTTTTCGCAAATTTCTGTGTGGGAAAGTTGTGACATCACTGGGCTGAGACAAATTTCCTACCACCCAGCGTTCCCCCAGGTCTCCCGATAAAAATGGTGCCTCACTAGTTGGGGAGGCCCAAGTGCCTGCGACAGGCAAGGGCCCAAAACATTTTGTGATAGGCAAACTTGATGTTGCCTCAATACGTTTTGGGCCCTTGCCTGTCGCGGGTACTTGGGCCTCCCACACGAGTGAGGCACCGGTTTTATCGGGGGAACGCTGGGTGGTAGGAAATTTGTGTCAGCCCAGTGATACCACAACTTTCCCACACAAAAATGTGTGACAAAAGTGATTTTTTCAGCTAAAATTGAGGTATGCAGGGGATTCTAGGTAAGGAACTTTGTGGATTTTTTGACACATTTTTAGGTTAGCAAGGGATTCTGGGTAACAGAACCTGGTGAGAGCCAGTCAAGTTACCCCATCCTGGATTCCCCTGGGTTTGTAAAAATGTACAGGTTTGCTAGGTTTCCCTATGTGCCGGCTGCGCTAGGGCCCAAAATCGAGAGGTAGGCATATTGCTAAAAATAAATCCGTGCCTAGTCGGCTTTCTGCCGCCCTGGGGGGTATATCGGGGGTGGGGTTGCCCCGATATGCCTCCAAGGGGGACAGAAACACTGTGGCTATTGTTTTGGGGGATGGGGGCATTGGTATGCCCATTCTGGACAGCCCCCACACATACGTTGGCGTCTAGTGGGCTTTTTGTCACCCGGGAGGGCAGATTCGAGGCTACTGCCCCCATCCTCCTCCCGGGGGGGGCAGAAAGGCTGTAATTGTTGCAGGTGGAGGCATTGGCATGCCCGTTTTGGGCAGCCCCCACTCTAATTAAAATTTGCCCCAAAAAATCCCTGGCGTCTAGTGGACTTTTAGCCCCCCAGGGGGGCAGATTGGGGGATACTGTCCCATCTGCCCCCCAGGGGGGGCAGAAAGCCTGTAATTTTTGCAGGGGAGGGGGTGGGGGCATGGCCATGCCCGTTTTGGACAGCCCCCACCCTAATTCAAATTTGCCCCAAAAAAATCCCTGGTGACTAGTGGGCTTTTTGCCCCCCGGGGGTGCAGATTGGAGGGCTAATACCCCCAAAGCCTACTAGACGCCAGGGAGTTTTTGAGAAAATTTGCCCAAAAAAATCCCTGGCATCTAGTGGGCTTTTTGCCCCCGGGGGTGCTTGGGGGCTACTGCCCCATCTGCTCCCCAGGGGGGGCAGGAAGGCTGAAATTTTTGCAGGGAGGGGGTGGGGGCATGGGCATGCCTGTTTTGGGCAGCCCCCACCCTAATTCAAATTTGCCCCCCAAAAATCCCTGGTGACTAGTGGGCTTTTTGCCCCTCTGGGGGTCCAGATTGGGGCTAATGCCCCCATCTGTCCCCCGGGGGTGCAGAAAGCCTACTAGGCGCCAGGGATTGTTTTGAGCAAATTTTAATTAGGGTGGGGGTTGCCAAAAACGGGCATGCCAATGCCCCCACCCTAATAAAAGTTTGCCAAAAAAATCCCTGCATATAGTGGGCTTTTGCCCCCCGGGGGGGCAAATTGGGGGCTACTGCCCCATCTGCCCCCGGGGGGGGGGGCAGGAAGGCTGTAATGTTTGCAGGGGAGGGGATGGGGGCATGGGCATGCCCATTTTGGGCAGCCCCACTCTAAATCAAATTTGCCCCAAAATAAACCCTGGCGTCTAGTGGGCTTTTTGCCCCTCCCCCCCGGTGGGGCAGATTGGGGGCTAATGCCCCCATCTGCCCCCCAGGAGGAGCTGAAAGTCCACTAGACACCAGGGAGTTTTTTGGGCAAATTTTAATTAGGGTGGGGGCTGGCCAAAACGGGCATGCCAATGCCCCCACCGTAACTAAAACTTGCCCAAAAATTCCCTGCCATCTACTGGGCTTTTTGCCCCCATCTGCCCCCCAGGTGGGGCAGGAAGGCTGTAATTTTGGCGGGGGAGAGGGTGGGGGCATGGGCATGCCTGTTTTGGGCAACCGCCACCCTAATTCAAATTTGCCCCAAAAACATCCCTGGCGACTAGTGGGCTTTTTGCCCCCCCCAGGGGTACAGAAAGCCTACTAGACACCAGGGATTTTTTTAGGCAAATTTTAAGTGGGGGTTGCCAAAAACGGGCATGCCAATGCCCCCACCCTAATAAAAATTTGCCCCAGAAAATCCCTGGTGTCTAGTGGGCTTTTTGCCCACCAGGGGGGCAGATTGGGGGCTACTGCCCCATCTGCTCCCCGGGGGGGCAGGAAGGCTGTAATTTTTGCGGGGGAGGGGGTAGGGGCATGGGCATGCCTGTTTAGGGCAGCCCCCACTCTAATTAAAAATTTGCCCCAAAAAAAATCCCTGGCGACTAGTGGGCTTCTTGCCCCCCGGGGGTGCAGATTGGGGGCTAATGCCCCCATATGCCCCCCGGGGGGCAGAAAGCTTACTAGACGCCAGGGATTTTTTTGAGCAAATTTTAATTAGGGTGGGGGTTGCCAAAAACGGGCATGCCAATACCCCACCCTAATAAAAGTTTGCCCTAAATAATCCCTGGCGTCTAGCGGGCTTTTTGTCCCCCCCCGGGGGGGCAGATTGGGGGCTACTGCCCTGTGGCAGAAAGGCTGTAATGGTGGCGGGGGTGGGGGCATTGGTGTGCCCGTTTCAGGCAGCCCCACCCTAAAACAAATTATGCAAAAATAATCCCTGGCTTCAAGTGGGCTTTCTGCCCCCCCGAGGGGGCAGATTGGGGGCTACGGCCCCCATCTGCCCCCAGGGGGGGCAGAAAGGCTGTAATGGTGGTGGGGGCTGGGGGCATTGGCGTGCCCGTTTTGGGCAGCCCCCACCCTAAAAAAAATGGTGCAAAAAAATCTCTGCTTTTAGTGGGTTTTCTGCCCCCCAGGGGGGGGGCAGAAAGTCTGTAATGGTGTCGGGTGTGGGGGCATTGGCGTGCCCATTTCGGGATGACCCCACCCTAAAAAAAATCCCTGGTGTTTAGTGGGCAGATTGGGGGTTGCTGCCCCATCTGCCCCCCAGGGGGGCAGAAAACTGAATTTAGCCCATTTCTTTAAGGGGGGAGCGTAGGCCCTTGCCCAAGGGTCCGCTCCCCCCTCCCTGGTGTCTAGTCGGTGGATCCCTGCTTGGGGATCGCCCTCCTGGGGCAATCCCCAAGCAAGGATATACTGGGGAGGGGTACCATTGGAAAGGGGAGATTTTCCCCTTTCCAATAATACTTCTCCCGTCTTTCTACGTGCCCGGGGGGCTGAGATAGCCCCCTGAGCACATAGAAAGTGAAACTGAAATGAGCCTAAAGGCTCATTTCAGATTCGGTTTCTGTGCAATGACGAAAACGCGAAGTGCATGCTGATCTTCATGGCACAGAAACCAGGGAGGGGGCCTCTGGAGCTGGGGAAGCTCTTCCCCAGCTCCCAAGGTCACAGGGGTGAAATAGAAATCCCTCTGCTGCCTGCTGCAGAGGGATTTTGTGCCCCTGGCCTCATGACGGAATGGTTCCGTCATGAGCACAGGGGCACCGATGCTCATGACGGAACCAATTCGTCATGAGCATCGACGGTGTTAAAAAACAGTTTTGTTTGAATCTCGTTCTGTAGTAAATTGTGTTGACCCCAACTTCCTGAGGACCTCTATCAACTTCTGCAAAATCTTAAATAAATATAAATTTCGCACCTCACACCTATGCTCATCTCCCAAACTGACCACAGTTGGCACACGAGCAGCGTACATACACCATAGTGTTTATCTCTCTTGTCCAACTGTCATCTTTCAACAGTGGACGCAATCGACTTCATGATTCCACTCATACACCATGTGGGTACCCTGTCCACTGCTTGTTATTGTGTAATGGGTAGCTGTTCCAACACTCCTCCCTGCTCTTAGCCATTAAATTACAGCCCATGCTGGCTGGGGGTGCACATAGAGGTTTAGAACTAAACCACCGGGAGCCATAGAAGTGAGTGACCATATTTATCCGAACACTTTGTGCAAGCAGTAAACAGCCATATAGTACATATCTACTTTCAGCAATGTGGTGTGAGCATATTCGTTTGACGTCTATTTACACACATTCATGTGCAAATCAAACAAATTAAAGCCATCGGACACTAATTTATTGAGACCATTTCCTTTAGCTTATATGCTTCTGTGATGCTGCTGTTTATTTACATTAGTCCCCATACATATAAACATATTGCGCATTCGGAACATTTTGCATCGTTTTTTTAAATCTAGGAGCTCTATGTGTGTAATCAACAACAAAAACAGCAAGGCAGTGGCGTTTCCAAGGGAAAAAAGGAGGGAGATAAACTAATACAGTGCAGCGCGGTACTAATATTGTGCGACAGCGTGTTAAGTGCACACCAACAGCCTCTTCAAACTCCTGGTAAATGGCACCCACAACACGAGAGTATATTTGCTGTTTGCAGAGTGAACAGCCGAATACTGCAGCTGTTTGTGGGGAGAACACGAGCACCGTGTGCATCTGCAGAGGCGCTGAGACTGCCTGTGTTGGTGTTTCTTCAGCTCAGCGGGCCGTGACTCCCTGGCAGGCAGCACCTTTGCTTATCACTAATTAGCTTAAAATCCCTTCTTCTAATCGAGAGTTGGCGTATATGGATAACATCGCAATGAGTCTGATGTAGTGTGACAATAATAAGAGTGTAAAATACAAGACACCTTTTCGCAGTAGGGACTGAAACCTTCCGAATATAAGAGACATTAAATGCAGGTTACACCTGTATGGAGTGAAGGAGAGAGCAGGGACAGAGGAGAGCTGCAGGGTGTGGCTAAATATTTAGACACGAGCAACTCGGGCGCAGGGCTCAAGCAGCGAAGGGGAAGGGTGCTGGGGTAGCTGCATGCAAAACTCGGAAACCCTCTCTCTGAAGTCAGAGAAAGAAAATAACGAGGCACTCAAAAACAGCATCTGACGTTTAACTTAGGTCTTTGAACGTTCACCAAATGTGAGCAGATAACATTTACAGGCATGACTCTCTCCCTTGGGCCAGTGAGGCTCGTAAATTAATATTCACCGGCAGCCAGCATTTACAATATAGCCCCCACAGCGGGTCGCAGCCGTGGGTGCTAGCAGCACTGCAATTCAGAGCTACTACTGGAACGAGCACCATAAAAAACAAGCATTTGCAATGCAATAGGACTTGCATTTACGCGTGACCTATTGCATTGCATCACCAACAACGGGTGGGGGGGAGCACGGAGAACGGGAGTGCGGGTGGAGGGAGAAGGGGGTGAAAAGGCACACAAAGTAGTGATCACAGTCTAAATACCACGTAGCCTACTGTGTAACACTCCAAGTAAAGGGGCCAGTAACCATGGGAGGGTACAAATGACTACAATGCCATAATAAGAAGGGACTAACAAGCCTTATAATCAATCAGAAGACAGCATTTACGAAGGAAAAAGACACAAGGCAATGAAAGAATGGGTGGGCAGTGGGCGGGGCTTCCCTCACGTAGTGAACTACCTCAGATCTTCCCTTGAGCAACGCTTGCACGCTGACTCTAGGCTCGACCTAAAATGGCTCCTTTTTCATGTTTATGTCCTTAAAACAAGTAGCAGTGTTAATAAGTAGAATAAAAACATTCTTAAATTGTTCTTGTCTTTTAAAAAACGGTTACAATCCCTATAATAAACTTTCTTACGTACTTTCGCCAACCTCATTAGATCATTAATTCTACTTCCCTAAAGTATCATGATAATCGGATCATTATCGAACTCTGTGTTTGCAAAATGCGTATTTTTAAATCTTGAAAATATATGTGATAAAGTTCCAAAGCAATTGGTTTTGATACTCAGACGGGCCAGACCATGTGCCAGGGAATCTATAAAAAGTGCTTAATGATAGTCTGGGAGTTCTATTTCCCCAAATAGATTAAGAAAACAAACTCTGTAAAACTTAACATTGGCAAAACATTCTAATTGGAACACACTAGGAAGATTCGAAAGGGGGAGAGCATTACATTTTGATTACAAAGATTTTGTTTTATAAATTAATAAACTTTTTAAATATGTGTCATTACTTAAAAAGAATGGATGATAAGTCCCTGGTTGGTAATGGCGCTTTCCCTTTCCAGTACTTTAATTGGTGTGAATTATCTTGTAGGTGCTCAAGGGAAGAGGGGTCACCCACCTCTCCCAATTCCTAATCTCTAGGGATCGCACAAAATATTGTTTCCGAACCTGAGCACAGCTATCATATCACATGCTGATTATTATCAACAAACACTATACACAGAACAGTTTCATAGTTGTCGCATTTTTATTTTTTCTCTCTTTCTTCCGCTGGAGCAACTGAAGAAAGAGAGAAAAAATTGAAAACGCAACAACTATGAAACTGTTCTGTGTATATTGTCAGTTGATAATAATCAGCATGTGATATGATAGCTGTGCTCAGGTTCGGAAACATCACTTAAAAAGACCTCCCCATAGTAGTCGTCATGAAGATCTTCTTTTACGTTCTCTAAGCCAATTCATTTCAAATCACTTTTGTGCTTTAGATATTTATAAGCTTGTTTCACCTGTTTTTCAGAATTTTTTGTTGATGGAGATTTTTTTCCTCCTGTCTGACCTAGTATTTGTGGTCTCAAAGTTGCCTTAAAGATGTCTCAAACCATAGCAACACTGCCTGTCGTTCTGGGGATAAAACATTCCAGTATTTCTGAACGGACGTGTGAGACCCACAGCTTATCTTCTAGATAAATGTTAATACAAATCTGTGTCAGAAAGGAGCTTCTGGGTCTCTGCCATGATCAATTCTAACACGGAGTGATCTGAGAAACCGTTCGGATAGCTCAAATGTTCCTCAAATTCAAAAACTGACATTAAAACAAAAAACTTGATTTCCATGGATCTATGGATCTTTCAGATCTGGGCAGGTCTCATATAAAGCAAGGTAGCTTTGCCGTTTTAGTTTTATACTGTCTTTGACTGAGAGAGTTGGAACCTAAACCTGGCTACTGCAAAAAGTGTAAATCACCCTCCATTATCTTGCCAAGTTGCCATATAGTAGTAAAAGTGATTGTAAAATATCCATGAATGTTTCTGGACTATCCTCTTTCGGTTTGCCAACTGTGTATTTCAGACTGCATACCTTTAGCCAAAAATATGTCTACTCCCTCATTGGGTAGCAACTGTTGAGGAATAACATTCAATATCTGATTTTAGCATAGCAACATTTGAAAATGTTCACATACACTATGGGTCTCCTTAAAAGCATAATAGATGGGCTATGCGTTAGAACCCTGAATCAATGGCCAGTAATGTATATCTATTATAGACCCATTTTCATTAAATCAGAATATCTATAACTTATCTAGTGCCTTATTGAAGCTATAATCTTATGTAGGAATATGGCAACCCTATGTTATATAAGGGTCTAAATCCTCATTTCCTGTGTAATCTGTAAAGAACGTCTAGTATACTACATCTAATATATAACATCCATTAAAAAACAGAACTAAACAAAACTTACCCCAAACCTCATTGCAAAGAAATGGATGATTCTTGAAAAGCAGGAGGGCGAACCCTTTGTTAGAAAGAGTCAAGTACTTGCTTTCAAAACAGTGAAATATAATATGTGCTCTGCAGACCCCAGGATCTATATGTGTCATCTTAGTTATATCCGATGAAAGTGCAAATGTGTGAGTGTAAAATATACACCTTGTCTAGCTCTTTAAACCTACATTTGTATGCATCAGCTTATAATTATTTTCAAAAGAAAGTGCCAGAATTAACCTCATGTTGGTTTGCAAAATATACATAAATGATTCTATCACCACATGCACTAAATTTGGAACTGTGTAACTCCTAACACCACATTTCATATTCCCCGATGTGATATTTGTTTTTGAATGCTTAAATCCCTTACCCTATACCGAGCCTGATGTTAGGAGCCGGCCCTGCTCTAACCTCTGCAGAGGGCCTACTAACATTCCAGTTAGCACCCTGCCTCGGTGTCATTGCTCCCTGCGTTTCCTTCTACCATCCCCTCCCACAACCTTTAGGCTTCCAGGCCTGGTTATAGGTTCATAAACATCGAGCACTGGAACGACGGACATCGTTAAAAAATTCCTGTGCTTCTTGGAGTGCAATGAACGTATGAAACTGACCCTTGCAGGATATCCTTTAGCCTGGCGTGTTGCACTATGGAAGCTTGAACTCTCACTGTACAGACTTGGGATAGCATGCTTTTCAGTTTCCCACGCCTGCAGGCATTTTCTACTGTCATGTCTGAAAAAAATAGAAATAATTCTTTCTTTGAGCTTCGAAGGTCTTTTCTCGATTTGCTTTGACTCTATGGACCTGCTTTATTGTAAGATATTGAGAGTACGCTGGGAGGACATATGTCCTTACCAAAGTCTCAACAAAGGAGATTACACTGCCATTATCCTCTGGCCTAGAACACCTGTATTTCTCAGATCGGAGCATCTTGAATGATTTTCCCTCTCATGCTGCTTTTTACAAAGGTAAGCTAATTCTCTCTCAAACTGTTCAGCTTCATCCGTTACCTTAAGCAGTTTGTCTCCACGGTCTGTGACGCATTGCTCGATTTCCTCACCCCTGTGAGAAGTTGGCCTGGTATATGCTATCCACTAATTAAGTGGGCACCTTGCAGCAGTCCAAACGACCCTTCTGATGTTTGAGGTCAAAGATAGCCTTTAGAAAGCTATCCTAGTGGTAGCTGTGGAGAACAGCCTTCAGGCTTACTCTTGAAGGAATGTAAGGCAGCTTGTTTTACCAGAATATCACCTTTAGTTTTCAGTAAATGAAAGGAGAACTACACAGTAGTTATAAACATATGTATTTATTTATATAACACTCTCTAGTATCCTCTACATGAGGGTACAACACAAAGCACACAATACAAGGTGAGTAGAAAGGGACCCCACGTAGGTCGGGTGCAGTGTGCTAACACGGCCGTGGGCTCCTTACAATTCTATGGGGAAGTCGCGGTTACAATTTCAAAGTTTAAGGACCCTTCTCGGCGGACTTTGAAGAAACCCTTTGGAACTTAGGAGGTTGGAGAGCCACCCCACCTGTGAATACCATAGTACCCGAGTTACCTATCCCAGAGGAGCCGGGTGCATAGGCCTGGAGTGGTGTCAGAAACCTCAGTAGTTCTCAATGGAGGACTGCGAAGAACAACTTCTGCCGGGAAGGAAGAAAGTGTCTGTAGGAATCCAAGGGTGGATCATGATTGAAGGAATCTGAAAGCAGAGGGAACAGAGTCTGGGTCACTTCAGGGTGACCAGGGGCTCGGTAGACGAATGCCCACCAATGTCGGGTGCTTCAGGTGCGAAGAAGAGATGCTTGACTCTGCAGCCATGAGGTCCAGGGAACGTCGAGAGCAACCAGGAGCCGGATGCGAGCTGCCCACGAAGGATGTGGAGTGCTGAGGGGTCAGTGTCCGGCTGGAGCACCAACAAGCCTTGACAACAGCAACCCACACAGGAAGGTCCAGCAGGTTACAGTGTGGACCAGCAAGGTCCAGGGGACTCACCAAGCAATGGGGAGTCAGGTCAAATCTGGAGCAACCAGGAAAGTCTCATAGAAATCAAGATGACCCTCAAGAGGACTCACTGGTCGAATGACCAGGAGTCGCGAGGGGACCTCAAGCAGGATCACAAAGTAACAGCCCACGGAGCACTCGGTGTGAGGAGGCCGGAGATCTCTTTGGTGGAAATACTGCTCAGGGTCAGGACTATATGAAGTCCAATGCACATGCTCAGGAATTGCCAACTAGTATATGCACTTGCAAAAGTACGCGGTGCACAGGGGTCCAGGTTATGGAGCCTTTGGAGTCTGACCTGACCTGACCTGGTCAGAGCCGGTCGCTCCACCCGCCGCGTGGCCCATCCTCGTGTGCCCGGTCTCCATTGCCGCCGCCGCTGCCCGTATAGTATCCACTGTTGTGCCCCTGATCTCGCTGTTGTGCCAGTAATTGTTCTCTTTCTACTGTTGTGCCCCTGATCTCGCTGTTGTACCAGTAATTGTTTTTCTTTCTACTGTTGTGCCCCTGATTTCGCCGTTGTGCCAGTAATTGTTTTCTTTCTCAACTGTTGTGCCCCTGATTGTTTTTGTGCCTATACCGCCGTTTTTCCCTCGCTGCTCCACCCCGCTCCCCGCTCCCTGCCGCTGCTCCCCCGCGGCCCCACCCCCGTTCCCTCCAGCATCACCGCACCGCTCCCCTCCCCACTCGCCACCCCGCTCCCACCTCCCAGCTGCTCCTCCCTCCCACTGGATACATAAGCTTGTGTCCGCGAGGCGGGGAGCTGTGACCTGACCTGACCTGGTCAGAGCCGGTCGCTCCACCCGCCACGTGGCCCATCCTCGTGTGCCCGGTCTCCAATGCCGCCGCCGCTGCCCGTATTGTATCCACTGTTGTGCCCCTGATCTCTCTGTTGTGCCAGTAATGGTTCTCTTTCCACTGTCTTGCCCCTGATCTCACTGTTGTGCCAGTAATTGTTTTCTTTCTCAACTGTTGTGCCCCTGATTGTTTTTGTGCCTATACAGCCGTTTTTCCCCCGCTGCTCCACCCCCGCTGCTCCACCCCGCTCCCCGCTCCCTGCCGCTGCTCCCCTCCCCACTCGCCACCCTGCTCCCGCCTCCCAGCTGCTCCTCCCTCGCTCCGCCCCCCCCACTCTCCATTTATGGCAGAGTCCACGCGTACGCGCAGCGGGTGCACCGATGGCGCGCCCATCGCCAGGACCCCTGACCCCTGCCCCCTGCCATCGCCAGACCACACGACGAACCTACATCGTCGCAACCCTCAACGCACTCAACACCGGCCGACCGCCAGCATGCTACCGAGCCACCCCGAAACGCACCCACGGACCCTTCACCTGCCAAGCCTGCAAATTCACCTGCCTCCGGACCTGCACCGCACCCGGCAAGCCGAACACCAACAGCAACCACCTCAAGTGCATCCTGCTCAACACCCGCTCCGTCCACAGACACGCCATCGAACTCTGGAACTAGCTTGACACTACATCACCAGACGTCGCCTTCCTCACGGAAACCTGGATGAACGCCTCCTCAGCGCCCAACATCGCCATCGCCATCCCGGACAGATACAAGATCACTCGGAGGGACCGCGTCAACCAGACTGGAGGAGGCATCGCCATCGTGCACAACAACACCATCCGCATCACGACCAGCTCCGACGACACTTTCACCGCCGCCGAACACCTCCACTTCCAGATACACACCGACCCCAAGACCACACTCAGAGGCACCCTCATCTACAGACCCCCAGGACCACGCACACGTTTCAGCGAAGACATCACAGACTTCATCAGCTCGCACGCACTCTCCTCCGTTGACTACATCCTCCTAGGAGACCTTAACTTCCACCTGGAGAACAACAAAGACAGCAACACCACCACCCTGCTGGACAACCTCGCCAACCTCGGCCTCAAACAACTGGTGAACACCTCCACCCACTACGCCGGCCACACGCTCGACCCAGTCTTCTCCTCCAGCCAGCACATCTCCTTCAGCCACTCCACCGGACTTCATTGGACTGACCACAGCTGCGTCCACTTCAGCTTCAGAAGAACCACAACCCACCACCACCCGCAACAGGTTCCCCGCAGGAACTGGAACAAGATCACCGCCGACCAGCTCACCACCTCCCTCAGCCAGAACCCACCTGCCAGCACAACGGACCCCACCGAAGCAGCCAACAACCTCACACAATGGATCACCAACTGCGCAGACGTCCTCGCACCACTGAAGACCCCTCCCAGCAGACACGGCAGCAAGAAAGCCTCTTGGTTCACCGACGAACTCATGAACTCCAAGAAGAACTGCCGCACCCTCGAGAAAGCCTGGCGCAACGACCAAACCACAGTCAACTGGACTGCCCTGAAGCACGCCACCCGCAAACACCACCAGCTGATCCGCTCCACCAAGAAGACAGCATTCAAAGAACGACTGGACAACAAAGCCCACAACAGCAAGGAACTCTTCAGCATCGTCAAAGAGCTCTCCAACCCCAACGCCGGAAACAACAACATCACTCCCTCGCAAGACCTCTGCGACTCACTCGCCTCATTCTTCCACCGCAAGATCGCCGAAATACACAACAGCTTCGGCGCTCCGACCACGCACCCTACCACCAAACCATCGCCTCCCACCACCACCCTCAGAACCTGGACCCCGGTCAGCACCGAAGACACCATCCGCACGATGAACACCATCCACTCCGGATCCCCAACCGACCCCTGCCCCCACCACGTCTTCAACAAGGCCGACTCCATCATCGCACCCCAACTCAGAGACCTCATCAACGCCTCCTTCAACACCGCCACCTTCCCGGAAAGCTGGAAGCACGCCGAGCTCAGCGCCCTCCTGAAGAAACCAACAGCGGACCCCACCGACCTCAAGAACTTGCGACCCATCTCGCTCCTCCCTTTTTCTGCCAAAGTCATCGAGAAGACTGTCAACAGACAGTTTGCCGCCTTCCTCGAGACGAACGGATCCCTCGACCACTCGCAGTCCGGCTTCCGAGCCAACCACAGCACCGAGACCGCCCTCATCGCAGCCACGGACGACATCAGATCCCTGCTCGACAACGGGGAAACAGCGGCCCTCATCCTCCTGGACCTCTCCGCAGCGTTCGACACCGTCTTCCACCGCACCCTAGTGCAGCGCCTCAGCAACACCGGTATCCAAGAGAAGGCGTTGGAGTTGATCATCTCGTTTCTCGCCGGAAGAACCCAGAGAGTCCGCCTCCCCCCGTTCAGATTCGAGGCCACCGAAGTCATCTGCGGCGTACCACAAGGATCTTCACTCAGCCCCACCCTCTTCAACGTATACATGAGCCCCCTCACAGCCATCGCACGCCAACACAACCTCAACATCATCTCCTACGCAGACGACACCCAGCTGATCCTCTCCCTCACCAACGACCCAGCCTCCGCCAGAACCAGCCTACACGAGGGGATGAAAGACGTCGCCGAATGGATGAAGAACAGCCGCCTGAAACTGAACTCAGACAAGACGGAATTCCTCATCCTGGGACCATCTCCCTCCGCCTGGGACGACTCCTGGTGGCCCGCCGCCCTGGGCTCCACTCCCAAGCCAACGGACCATGCACGTAATCTAGGCTTCATCCTGGACTCCTCCCTCTCTATGACCAGACAAGTCAACGCCGTATCGTCATCATGCTTCAACACCATGCGCATGCTCCGAAAGATCTTCAGTTGGATCCCCACTGAAACCAGGAAGACGGTCACCCAGGCACTCGTCACCAGCCGACTGGACTACGGGAACGCCCTCTACGCCGGAACCACGGCCAAACTTCAGAAAAGACTCCAACGCATCCAGAACGCCTCCGCACGACTCGTCCTGGACATCCCCCAGCCACCTGAGAGACCTGCACTGGCTCCCCATCAGCAAGAGGATCACGTTCAGACTCCTCACCCACGCACACAAGGCACTCCACGACCTGGGCCCCAAGTACCTCAACGACCGCCTGACCTTCTACACGCCCACCCGCCAGCTACGGTCGACCAGCCACGCCCTCGCCGCCGTTCCACGCATCCGCCGAGCCACCGGCGGTGGAAGATCCTTCTCCTACCTGGCAGCCAAGACATGGAACTCCCTCCCCATCCACCTCCGGCTAACCCAGGACTATCTCTCCTTCAGGAAGCAACTCAAGACCTGGCTTTTCGAGCAGTGATGGCCCCCCCTCCCCCAGCGCCTTGAGACCCCCCGGGTGAGTAGTGCGCTATACAAATGTCATGATTGATTGATTGATTGATTGCAGGAGCTCAGGATCAGCAGATCAGTCAGTTGCGTTACGATGCCTGTGAATGCAGGGGAGTGACTCCTTCACCACAAGGGAGATTCTTCAGTTGTCCTTAGTGCTCCACAGGTCCTGCACAGAGCCTGTATGGTGCAAGGGCACAGACAATGCTTTGGACAGAGAGGGAGATGAAGTCGGGCCCAGTCGAAGTCCAGCGAAGTCCAGAGTGTCCAGACGGTCAAAGGTCAGTGTTTCTTGTTGCAGAATCTTGTCCATGTAAAATCTAAAGTCTTACAGCCAGGTAAGCCCTGGCTTCCCAGGGGAAAGGGTTGGACAGATTCCTGGGATCCTCCTAGGGGAGGGTCAGGACAGTGGGGAGGTTACTCCCATGTCCTTTGTCCAGTTTCGCCCCGAGCAGGAGCCAATGGCTCCCAGAACTGGTTTGAGCTGGCGTATGCACAGGGACACCAAATGGGCCCAGGGTGCAGACTTTCAGACACTTTGGAAGTGCATCCACCCAATCCCAGTACACTAAATCCTGTCTGTTAGGTGGTCACACCTCCCTGTGAGAGGATGCCTATTGTGCTGCCTTCCTCTGCTCAAGCTTGGCTCAGCAGCAGGAAGGCAGAAATGTGTCTCTGGTCGGCAGCTGTTTCATGCTGACCGGGTCAAGGAGGCTGGCACTGGAAAGACCAGCAAACCCACAAAGCTCGCTTCAGAAGGGTGGAATCATACCTCCCACACCAGTTACCGGTGTCCAGGTATGATTATAAGGTGTTTGATACCAAACACAACATGTTTTATTTCAGCCGTTTTTGAGATAGCATTTACCGCAAGGTTATAATGCACCTCTACCTATATGTCTGGCTGAGTCACAGACAACCTGGGAGAATGGTCTCTGAAGGCTGCAGAAGGGCTCTGATCATGCAGGGGCACCTTCTCACGTAAAACCCAGCACCCTTCCTTCAGGATTGTTAAGGTCTGCTATAGGGGTGACTTATAAGTTTTAAGTGTAGTGACCTATAGATATAGTGAACCTATATCTAAAGTAAGTGGTGCAAGCACCAACTTACACAGGCTGCAATGGCAGACGTGTAGTTCCATTTTGCATGGCCTCTCATGGGTGGCATAATACACGCTTCAGGCGTACCTATGCCCTGGGTACACGTGTACCATATACTATGGTCTTATAAGGGTGCCCCAGTATCCAATCTGGAGTGTACCAAAGTACATGGCATAATGTTTCAAGGAGAAAGGAGATAGACTGGGGTCCTGATTAGCAGGATCCCAGTCAAACTAGTCCAAACAGTGTAACACCAGGCAAAAAGTGGGGGTAACCATAAGAAGCAGATCGTAATTTCCTACAACCCCCTGTCCACTTTCTGACTCATTTTATCATCCATCTTATCTACGTGCTCCTGAAACTGAGCTACGCTATCTGTATGATGCTATTTCATTTGCTTAATCTTCCCCAACATACCCTCCAGCATTACAAAGAACTTCTCACCGATATTTCTAGATTTTTTTTGAGTAGCAACCGACTTGACAACCTGTACACTGTTCTCTACCAAACGCGTTCTCAGACCCTCTTCATTCAAAGAGGGCAGGTGTGGTGCTGGTTGGGCCAATTCGGTCATTGGTAAGGAGAAGCTGGTCCAGTATATTCTGTTGTCTCATCCTTGTTTCCTAAATCACCTTTTTGTAAACTATTGTGAAATTGAACAATGGAAACAAGTCACTTGGAGATTTAGTATGGGTACACAAAGCGATCTAAATAGTCACTGTTTAGAAAATGTTAGCATCCACATTCATTTCTTGGAGTTTAACAGTCAGTGGTCTCATTTGGAGGGCTACAGGTTTGACTAGCCTCTCTCTCTGTACAGTCCGATACACTTTCCAGGTTAGAGCAAAAAAGTCTCTAAAAACCTTTGCTGAGGGTCTTTAACAGGAGTGGGAGGGTAGGTTTTGGCCATTGGCGACTGTAATTGGGGCCAATTACATGGTGTACTATTTAGCTTGCCCGTCATCTTTGTAAAGTTAGCCGCTGGAGCTGATACGGTGTCCTGATGTTTACCTACTTTCCCTGACTTTAGGGTCTTTGTTGATTTTGCAGACGCATCTTGCGACTGCCTTGCACTGTGCATATTGCGCAATGACAGTGGCTTTATTTGGGTAACAGTCATACGATAAGGGAGGAAAAATGTAGAAGATCTTGGTTGACTAATTTAGGAAGGTCTTAAAGCTGCTCACTTGTGTAGTAAGTGGTGATCAAGTTTTTTTAAAAAGTTATAATGCCAAAAAAGCCCTTTTAGCACAATAAAGGTTTCCTGCAATCTAGCATGACTAGGTCTCACTGAGCGTATGTGAAAAGCTCCCCTCCTTCAGGCTCGGGGACCACTGTTCATAAGGAATGTTTTTTGAGATGCTGGTAGAAAGTCCCTTGTAGGTAAATGCCACAACGGCCGAGCTATACGAGGTTGAAGATATCTTTTCACGGGGGCGTGGCTTGGCGCCTGCAGGAGATGGCGGCGCATCGGTGAGGCTCCGAGGCGGCGTTGGAAGGCATGCCGGTTTCTGCCCAGTTCTCCGGATGACAAACGGCGGCTGATGTATGGGAACATGCCCTGACCCTACTCGCTGCTTTCAACTTCATTTTGGAGGCTCCATGACGCTTTAAAATGCTTTTGTAAGTCCTGTCAGGCTCCGGCCGCCATTGTGAATTTTTAGCGCGACACGCATTATGAGGCTACGGCGGTGATACAAGTTCAGCATTCTCCATGTTTAGAATTCCAGGCCCTCAACGACTCTCAGAATGCCTGTTTTCTTGATTTCTTATTGTGTCATGAAGCGTCAACATTATTGCACTGCCCACTTCTTTTAAGGACGACGTTCCTTCATGAAAGGTTCTTTTTTCAGTCATGAACTTTTCACTATTTTCTTCATCTGCTTTTATTTGCAGCAGCAAATTATTTCACTACATCGCACCTGGAGGCCCTTTGTTGTCGATGCTCTTTTTGCGCTGCGGATTTTTATGTAGTACATGAGAGGACTTTTCTTTTCATATTTCCGCTTTTCTGTTTAAGTCCACTTTGAGTTATGAAGTGAGTTGATGCCACCTCTCCACTTTACATTGACGCATGGATGATATTTTGATCTTTCTCTGATGGCTTCACTCACTTTTTTACGTCCGTTCAGATGAAGGTTTCCGCTGTGGTGCTTTGAAGCTAGCTATACTCTTTTCTGGTGATATTCAGACGTCGTCGCTCCCCTGATGGACTCTTTCTGGTGTTGTTTTCATTTTTGCCTCCTGTGATCTCCAATGAGTTAGCCACTCCACAGATTCGCCACATGGGCAGACTTAAATCAATGTCGCGCCTGCCTCGTTCTACTACGCCCCAAATTGCGAAGAATTCTAAGGTTTTCTCCGCTCTGTCGCAATTGGAAGATTCTCTTAACTCATCTGGTTCAGATACACCAATGGAGCCATCTAAGCTCCCGCAGGATACCTCTAAATCTAACACCAAGAGACTCAAGTCAAACTCTCTTTCGCCTCCAAAACATTCGGGGCCTGTATCTATGGAACTGTTGTTAGAAGAGATAAGATCCCTGCGTCCTTTTATGGAAGAGACTAATGTTAAGCTCCAGGTCCTTACTGATAACTGGTCGCAAATGGAAACGAGAGTAACTTTAGTTGAAAAGTCTGTTCAGTCGTTTCAAGAAACATCTTCTGTGGTCTCCAACTTAAAATCTCAAGTCTCTGATCTTCAACAACAAGTGGAACAGTTGGAAAACAGGAACAGGCGCAACAACCTTCGTATTTATGGCCTGGCCGAGGGACTTGAGGGATCTGACCCAATCACTTTCTTCAAGTCGTTCCTTCCTAAACTCTTGCATCTGACACAGGACAGGTCCCTTAATATTCAGCGAGCTCACAGATTGGGTCGTCCACCTTCCTCAACTTCTCCTTCTCAGAGACCCAGAGGGGTCATCATCTACTTTTTGGAGTACACTGACCTTTTGATGGTTTTGGCGGCGGCCAAAGCCTCTCCGAATCTTACCTGGTCTGGATCTCCCCTGTTTTTTGCGCAAGACTATGCCAAGGCTACGGCTGCCCGGCGGAAAGCTTTTCTAAATCTGAGAGCGGATTTGCGGGCGATGGGGGCTCGATACGGCCTCTATCACCCATGTTTATTTAAAGTCACCCACAATAACAAGACTACAACTTATGAGGACCCAATACGTTTGCAAAGTTTCATTAATGCACATAAATCCTCTGCTATGGATGCCTCCAGACCGTCATCCTCTGCTTTCGGATGAATAATGTTTTTATAATTCTTATATGGCTCTGCATGTTATGCTGTGTTTCTTTAGTGTTTTTCATTGTTATAACTCGCCTGAATTTCTCTGTTCCTTTATATGGTTCCGTTAATGTTTCTTTTATTGTTTAAACATTATGGCTGTTCCCTGTTTTCCGTGTTCAGTTATGGTTTCATCCTGATTTCCTAGCACATTTTAACCCTTTGTTTTCTTTTTTCATCTTACAGGAGTTTGTCCTCGTGTCTTGATGATGTCTCCCGACCCCAGTCTCGCTGCTCCTCGATGTGCTGCCTCACCCTTGTGGTTCCTTCCTCCCTCCACCCTTTCTCGTATCTTCCCTCTGTAGGTATGTTTTTCCCCCATTTCCTTATTTATCTTCCTGGCTTCTCCGTTGGTTTTTCTTCTTTCCCTTCCCTTTTATCTCTTCTTATGTTTGTGTTCTCGTCCGCATATTTTCACGTTGATTTAATATTATTGTTCGGAACTCCTTGCACCTATGAGGATTGCACTCTTCTTTTTTCATGCTACACTTGCTTCTCAACCTCTTTCCCCTTTCTGGCTCCTTACTCCAATGTCTCTACCATGTTTCTCTCTACTTCTTTCTTACTCCTAGCTTTCTGGGTCACGTACGACGTTGTTGCATCCTATTCTCCTTTTCTTGCTACGGCTCATACTTATGGTCACTTGTTCGCTTCCCTTGTTTTCACTATGTTTCTACCAACTCTTCTTTCTTTCACCTTTTCGACTTTCTACTCTTTTTGGGCTTATCTCTCATTGGATGTGTCATGTATATTCTTTATAAATAAGTTGATAACATGTCATTGAATATTTTGTCATGGAATGTGAAGGGTATTAACTCCCCGATTAAGCGTCAACGGATTCTGTCACATCTTGCCAAATTGAATGTCGATATTGCATTCCTCCAAGAAACGCATTTAACTGAGGCTGAATCTGTTAAGCTTAAGCGTGGTTGGGTGGGTGAATTGTTTTTTTCACAAGGTGATGGCAAGCGTAATGGGGTGGCAATCCTTTGTCGCAAGTCTCTTCCCCTACAGGTTATCACTCATGAGTCGGATACTTCTGGTCGTTGGGTCTATGCTAAACTGTCCCTTAGAGGTGTTCAAGTCTCTCTTCTCAATGTTTATGGTCCTACCACAGGCGAACCTTCTTTTTGGGCTGATTTTTCTCCACTTCTAACTAAATTTATGGATCACAACTTTATCCTGGCGGGGGATTGTAATCAACCCCTTGATCCCTTTATTGATAGAGAGTCCAAAGCCCCTTATGTTCCCAACAAGCCCCACAAACTGTTTAGTCATGCGATTTCACAACACAAACTTGTAGATTCCTGGCGCCTCTCCAATCCAAAGTTGCGGGAGTATACTTTTTATTCTCCCTGTCACCGTTCCCAGTCACGACTTGACTACATCTTTCTTTCCCACAACCTCGCTCAGTCACTCCTATACTCTGAGATAGGCCCGATTTTGCTTTCTGACCATGCCCCCGTCCTCACTAGTGTTGATGTACTCCCTAAAACTACTGGCCCTAGGAGATGGCGTTTCAACAATTCCCTCCTCACAGATCCCAAATTTACAGCCACCTTTACTTCCTTTTTTGATGAATTTTTCCTCCGCAACGATGATGATACCCTCCCTGATCACACTATTTGGGATGCTTTTAAGGCAGCAGCACGTGACTTTATTATAAGTTATGTTGCGAACAAGCGTAAAATTGCCCGAAGGTTTACCAAAAATCTCCTTTCCGACATTAAAACACTGGAACATGCGTATTTTACTTCACACTCTCCTGATAGCTTGACAGCCCTCATTGCAGCAAAAATGAAGTTTAATGAGAAGTCTACAGAAGATGCCTCTTTGTACCTGCTGAAATCTACTGCTAAATTCTACGGGGGTAGGAACAAGGCTGGAAAGCTCCTAGCTAATTATTTGAAGATTAAGCACAATAAGCTGAATATTGAATCTATTTATGACTCTGATGATAATTTAAAGCATACTGATGTTGATATTCTTGCTGAATTTTCGCGTTTTTATGAAATTTTGTATACTTCTGAAACCCAACCTACCCCTAGCTCCCTTGACCATTTCTTCTCCACCATTCATACACCAGCTGACTTTCCTCCAGATCTCTCCTCCTTAGAATCAGAAGTCACACAACAGGAACTACTTACTGCATTGCAACATCTCAAACCCAACAAAGCCCCAGGACCTGATGGTTTTACTGTCGAATTCTACCTTCACTTCTCTAAACTGCTAATCCCACGACTTCACTCTCTATTGCGCACTTTTATTTCTTGTGGTGCCTCCTCAGGAACTTTCTCTGATGCCGATATTTGCCTTATACCTAAACCCGGAAAGGATACCCAACACTGCAAAAATTACAGGCCCATATCTCTAGTCAATATTGATTACAAACTCTTTGCTAAAACATTGGCGATTCGATTGGACCACCTTCTCCCCGATTTACTGGGAGAGGAACAATCTGGGTTTGTTAAGGGCCGGTACATTACGGACAATACTAGACTTTTATTTAATATCCTATCAAAGTCCTCCCGTTATCAGCACTCACTTGCAGCGATAGCCCTTGACGCCGAAAAGGCTTTTGATCGTGTTGAATGGTGCTATCTATTCCACACCCTCACTTGGTTTGGTTTTGGTCCTAGATTTATCTCTTTAGTTTCCCTGTTATATTCTCATCCTAAAGCGGCAGTCTTTGCTAATGGTCAAATCTCACCTTATTTTGACCTGGGCAGAGGCGTTCGCCAGGGTTGCCCTTTATCCCCTTTTCTTTTCAACCTTGCTTTGGAGCCCTTTCTTTCCAGGTTGCGTCAAAATCCTGCCATTCACGGCTTCCAGATTGCAGATCTGCATATTAAACTCGCTGCATATGCAGATGACATATTACTCTTTCTTTCTAAACCTACAGAATCCATCCCTGCTTTCATGACTGAAGTAAGAACGTTTTCCTCTATCTCTGGATATAAACTTAACCACGATAAATGTGAGATCCTTCCCCTAACCAAATTTACTTTCAAACAAGAATTTATTGAATCTCGATTCACCTGGAGTCCGTCCCACATTAAATATCTAGGTTTATATATTACTCCCTCAATTTCAGACACTATCTCTATGTGTATGTCCAAATGCTCGCAGAAAATTGCAGATCTCACGACAAGATGGCATCCTTTATCCTCTCCTGGTGGGGACGCCTCGATACTATCAAAATGATGATATCTCCCATTATTCTGTACACACTCTCCAATATTCCACTCCCCATTCCAGTGAAATTTTTTACTAAGATTAACTCAACACTATCCTCGTTTTTATGGAATTCCAAAAAACCAAGAATGTCTCGGGCTAGGCTAATACGTCCAGCATCTGAAGGTGGTGTTAATTTTCCTGACTTCCCTGCGTATCAGAGGGCCTTTTTATTGCGTCAAGCTTCCCTTTGGTTACAAGATTCCACCTCCCCTTGCCCCTTGTGGCTTAAAGTTGAGCGTACTTTACTCTCCCCCTTTTCTTTTGCAGAATATCTTGCTTTTTCTCGTAAGCCTTCATTGACTCCCACTCCTATCCACAAGTATACTCTTAAGCTTCTATTAGCAGCGGCTCCCGGCCCTCCTGTGACAGTGGCTGATTTCATCTCTTCCACTATCTGGCATAATAAGTATCTCCTAATTGGTAATAAGCCCTTTTATTGGAAATCATGGAGATCCCGTGGTTTGATTTGGATTTCGCAACTCTTTTCTGGTTCCACTTTTGTTTCTTTCTCTGACCTTTGTTCCTCCTTTTGCTTACCCAAATCCTTTTCCTCTAAGTATCTTCTCCTCAAGGCTGCTGTTTTGGAGCTTTACATACCACTTTTGGCTTCTCCTTCTCCTCCCCCTATCCCTATCACCCCTGCTGTTCGACTTCATTCTCTCCTCCGCACTGTCCCCAAGGCATCTCTTCTTTATAAATACCTTCATACTCCCGAGTTACCCAGGCCTAAATCCAAGGTTGAACTTCAGTGGGAAGATGACCTTGGGGTGGATTGGACGATTTCCTTATGGGACAAAATTTGGACAAAATTGCGCAAAACCTCCAGAGCGGCTTCGTTGACACAATCCCTATTTTTTATTTATAATAGGCTACTCCATACTCCTTCTACACTTCATAAGCGATTTACTGCTACCCCAGACAAGTGCTGGTCATGTGATGTCCCCAATGCCACCCTGCCTCACATGCTATTTCATTGCAAGCTTGTTCATGACTTCTGGTTACAGGTATGGGCCCAAATCAATGTTATTTTTCACACTAGCATCCCCTTTTCCCTTGTTCATCTTTTCCTGGGCAGTCTGTCTACTAGCTGGAATAATGTAGACACATCTGCTTGTATTGTTGATTTGCTATTGGCTGTTGCTTTTCAACAGATTACTGTTAATTGGAAAAATGCATCCAACATTTCCTTCAAAGCGTGGTGGTACAATGTCTGTGATAATCATAGACTTGATAATGCATTTGTCTTCCCTATTCACTTGGCAGCTAAACGTGCAGACTTATGGCTCCCCATTACGCTATATTTAGACAATTGTGCTGCTCGCTCCTCCCTTCCATTGCCTGCCCAACAAGAAGTTCCCAAACCCCCATGATACCCTTTCTCATGTTCTGCATATTTTTACCTTGCTGTTTCATTTTTATGCTCTTTGTAATTTACTGTTTGATCAGAATTGACACAATTTCTTTATTTCTTTTCAATGCCCATGTTCATAGTTTCTACATGCAATTTCTCTTATAGGTTTTATTTGTAATCCCACTCCCCTCCTCCTTCCTGCCTCTTTTATTCCTCCCTTTCTCCCCAATTGATATCTTGTATTGCATTTACCTTTTTACTGCTTAATAAAACTCTTTTGAACTTAAAAAAAGATATCTTTTCACGTAAAGCATCTCCTATATATTACTTAAGCGAAAGATTGTATAAACTCAAGCTATTAACAGCACATCTATTCCACACTCTACACATATCTCACAGCCTCATACAGCAGTTCTGTCACTTATATATGTGACAGCAACACCATCACTCAAATTACATATATGTGACAGACTTGGAGCAGATGAGATACTCCATGATAAATTTAGCAGATATTTGATCTGCTGTATTACAAGGACATTATAGCTTCTGGTACTGGTAATATAATGGATGGGATATTCGCCATGTTTGTGATGGAGTGTCCCATTTTCCAAACTCTAAATAAGGTTCTCAGTCTTTTAACATCAAGGCTATTTTTGGGTTATATTTACCGTACATGCTCAAGCGTCTGAAAGCAAAAATATCCCTCAGGTTGCCCAGATATTATAGACTCAGGCCTCCTAGTAAAGAAATCTTACACGCTCAAATATCAAGTATGTAACCTGTATGTTAGGTTAAAAAGTCTTAGTACTCAGAAAACTTCATGTCACAGTCTGAGGCGTGGTACAATAAAGGTATACCCTAAGGTGCAACTATCTTACAGTTTGCAGTCTCAAAGTGAGACAGAGGCAGCATCTTACACTTGTATCACAAGCTCAGGCATTAGATAGGACATCTATACTTTTGGTTATACAAATGTTAGAGGAGTGGTACTCAGTTTACACAGATAATTCAGGTTATGGCTTCTAACACGAAAGCTATCCTTTATGCACTAAAATGGAAAATATCTAGCCA
Organism: Triturus cristatus; assembly: GCF_964204655.1. Lineage (NCBI taxonomy): Eukaryota > Metazoa > Chordata > Amphibia > Caudata > Salamandridae > Triturus > Triturus cristatus. The sequence goes on from NC_140595.1 coordinate 565,135,189, forward strand.
TGTGGGGGGCTCTCACTGGCATACAGCTCACTCTCATGGAAGATTGGATTATGGCACAGGATTGAGGATGTAAAACTTGCAAAGTCTACAAAAACATTTTATAATGCAAGTCCGTATCCATGTCACCCAAAAATAACTGAAATAGACACATAATTGATGTCTGCATTGTTTCAAGTTGTCTTGCATTAGCATTGTATACATCGGACACTGAGACATCATAGCATTCTTGGAATACTTGACAACTCTTTTTATGTAAAAGACACACTAAGGACGCGGCAGTGCAAGTCTGTCAAAAGCAGAACGGGCACAGTGCAGACAACTGTTAATCGTACATCGCTTGCACATCCGATGCAGCAGTAATGTAACATTACTCACAAAAAGAACAAACATCACCACAAATTGCCACCCACAAAATATAAGATTGCAAGGTACACACACGCACACGATTGCATGAACATGCACATGTGTGCATGAACACGCACCCACAAACAGACGCGTGCAAACACACGTACATGTGAGAACATGCACTCTTGCACACAAGCGCACACACATGTGCGCACACAGGCACATGTGTGTGTGCAAACGGTGCATGAAAACACATGCACAAACACATGCGGAAACACATACAAGCGTGCACGAACACATGCATGTACAAATTAACGCACGTTAACGAACGCACGGACACACAAACGTGCATGAAGGAACACACACGTGAACAAACATACACACATGAAAATACACAAGTGAGCAAAAAACACACGAGCAAACACACATGAACACACATATACGAGCGGAAACACGCACGCAAACACACACGAGCACAAACATGCACGCAACATACATGAGTGCAAACACACATGAACGCAAACATACATGAGTGCACATACACACGCACACACACACCCACCCATTGTGCACAGCAACAATGCCAGTGTCCTCGACACAAGGTTAATGGACTATAAGTTCAAGCATCTCTCACACAGAACAGGAAGCATCAGCTACAAACTTCACTCACACACAGACAAGGCACAGCATAGTAGTCGTCGTGAATATCTTGTTTTACGTTCTCTAAACCAATTCACTTCAAATCACTTTTGTGCTTTAGATATTTATAAGCTTGTTTCACCTGTTTTTCAGAATTTTTTGTTGATGGAGCTTTTTTTACTCCTGTCTGACCTAGTATTTGTGGTCTCAAAGTTGCCTTAAAGATGTCTCAAACCATAGCAACACTGCCTGTCGATCTGGGGATAAAACATTCCAGTATTTCTGAACTGGCGTGTGAGACCCACAGCTTATCTTCTAGATAAATGTTAATACAAATCTGTGTCTTATCAGAACGGAGCTTCTGGGTCTCTGCCATGATCAATTCTAACACGGAGTGATCTGAGCAACCGTTTGGATAGCTCAAATGTTCCTCAAATTCAAAAACTGACATTAAAACAAAAAACTTGATTTCCATGGATCTATTGATCTTTCAGGTCTGGGCAGGTCTCGTATAAAGCAAGGTGGCTTTGCCGTTTTAGTTTTATACTGTCTTTGATTGAGAGAGTTGGAACCTAAACCTGGCTACTGCAAAAAGTGTAAATCACCCTCCATTATCTTGCCAAGTTGCCATATAGTAGTAAAAGTGATTGTAAAATATCCATGAATGTTTCTGGATTATCCTCTTTCGGTTTGCCAACTGTGTATTTCAGACTGCATACCTTTAGCCAAAAATATGTCTACTCCCTCATTGGGTAGCAACTGTTGAGGAATAACATTCAATATCTGATTTTTTGTTAAGCATAGCAACATTTGAAAATGTTCACATACACTATGGGTCTCCTGTAAAAGCATAATAGATGGGCTATGCGTTAGAACCCTGAATCAATGGCCAGTAATGTATATCTATTATAGACCCATTTTCGTTAAATCAGAATATCTATAACTTATCTAGTGTCTTATTGAAGCTATAATCTTATGTAGGAATATAGCAACCCTATGTTATATAAGGGTCTACATCCTCATTTCCTGTGTAATCTGTAAAGAACGTCTAGTATACTACATCTAATATATAACATCCATTAAAAAACAGAACTAAACAAAACTTACCTCAAACCTCATTGCAAAGAAATGGATGATTCTTGAAAAGCAGGAGGGCGAACCCTTTGTTAGAAAGAGTCAAGTACTTGCTTTCAAAACAGTGAAATATAATATGTGCTCTGCAGACCCCAGGATCTATATGTGTCATCTTAGTTATATCCGATGAAAGTGCAAATGTGTGAGTGTAAAATATACACCTTGTCTAGCTCTTTAAACCTACATTTGTATGCATCAGCTTATAATTATTTTCAAAAGAAAGTGCAAGAATTAACCTTATGTCGGTTTGCAAAATATACATAAATGAGCCTCTCACCACATGCACTAAATTTGGAACTGTGTAACTCCTAACACCACATTTCATATTCCCCGATGTGTTATTTGTTTTTGAATGCTTAAATCCCTTACCCTATACCGAGCCTGATGTTAGGAGCCGGCCCTGCTCTAACCTCTGCAGAGGGCCTACTAACATTCCAGTTAGCACCCTGCCTCGGTGTCATTGCTCCCTGCGTTTCCTTCTGCCATCCCCTCCCACAACCTTTAGGCTTCCAGGCCTGGTTATAGGTTCATAAACATCGAGCACTGGAACGACGGACATCGTTAAAAAATTCCTGTGCTTCTTGGAGTTCAATGAACGTATGAAACTGACCCTTGCAGGATATCCTTTAGCCTGGCTTGTTGCACTATGGAAGCTTGAACTCTCACTGTACAGACTTGGGAAAGCATGCTTTTCAGTTTCCCACGCCTGCAGGCATTTTCTACTGTCATGTCTGAAAAAAATAGAAATAATTCTTTCTTTGAGCTTCAAAGGTCTTTTCTCGATTTGCTTTGACTCTATGGACCTGCTTTATTGTAAGATATTGAGAGTACGCTGGGAGGACATATGTCCTTACCAAAGTCTCAACAAAGGAGATTACACTGCCATTATCCTCTGGCCTAGAACACCTGTATTTCTCAGATCGGAGCATCTTGAATGATTTTCCCTCTCATGCTGCTTTTTACAAAGGTAAGCTAATTCTCTCTCAAACTGTCCAGCTTCATCCGTTACCTTAAGCAGTTTGTCTCCACGGTCTGGGACGCATTGCTCGATTTCCTCACCCCTGTGAGAAGTTGGCCTGGTATATGCTATCCACTAATTAAGTGGGCACCTTGCAGCAGTCCAAACGACCCTTCAGATGTTTGAGGTCAAAGATAACCTTTAGAAAGCTATCCTAGTGGTAGCTGTGGAGAACAGCCTTCAGGCTTACTCTTGAAGGAATGTAAGGCAGCTTGTTTTACCAGAATATCACCTTTAGTTTTCACTAAATGAAAGGAGAACTACACAGTAGTTATAAATATATGTGTTTATTTATATAACACTCTCTAGTATCCTCTACATGAGGGCACAACACAAAGCACACAATACAAGGTGAGTAGAAAGGGACCCCACGTAGGTCGGGTGCAGTGTGCTAACACGGCCGTGGGCTCCTTACAATTCTATGGGGAAGTCGCGGTTACAATTTTAAAGTTTAAGGACCCTTCTCGGCGGACTTTGAAGAAACCCTTTGGAACTTAGGAGGTTGGAGAGCCACCCCACCTATGAATAACATAGTACCTGAGTTACCTATCCCAGAGGAGCCGGGTGCATAGGCCTGGAGTGGTGTCAGAAACCTCCGTCGTTCTGAAAGGAGGACTGCGAAGAACAACTTCTGCCGGGGAGGAAGAAAGTGTCTGTAGGAATCTAAGGGTGGATCATGATCGAAGGAATCTGAAAGCAGAGGGAACAGAGTCTGGGTCACTTCAGGGTGACCAGGGGCTCGGTAGACGAATGCCCACCAATGTCGCGTGCTTCAGGTGCGAAGAAGAGATGCTTGACTCTGCAACCAAGAGGTCCAGAGAACGTCGAGAACAACCAGGAGCCGGATGCGAGCTGTCCCACGAAGTATGTCGAGTGCTGAGGGGTCAGTGTCCGGCTGGAGCACCAACAAGCCTTGGCAACAGCAACCCACACAGGAAGGTCAAGAAGGTTACAGTGTGGACCAGCAAGGTCCAGGGGACTCAACAAGCAATGGGGAGTCAGGTCACATCTGGAGCTACCAGGAAAGTCTCATAGAAATCTAGATGACCCTCAAGAGGTCCCACTGGTCGAATGACCAGGAGTCGAGAGGGGACCTCAAGCAGGATCACAAAGTAACAGCCCATGGAGCACTCGGTGTGAGGAGGCCGGAGGTCTTTGGTGGAAATACTGCTCAGGGTCAGGACTATATGAAGTCCAATGCACATGCTCAGGAATTGCCAACAAGTATATGCACTTGCAAAAGTACGCAGTGCACAGGGGTCCAGGTTATGGAGCCTTTAGAGTCTGCAGGAGCTCAGGATCAGCAGATCAGTCAGTTGCGTTACGATGCCTGTGAATGCAGGGGAGTGACTCCTTCACCACAAGGGAGATTTTTCAGTTGTCCTTAGTGCTCCACAGGTCCTGCACAGAGCCTGTATGGTGCAAGGGCACAGACAATGCTTTGGAGGAGAGGGAGATGAAGTCGGGCACAGTCGAAGTCCAGCGAAGTCCAGAGTGTCCAGACGGTCAAAGGTCAGTGGTTTCTTGTTGCAGAATCTTGTCCACGTAAAATCTGAAGTCTTACAGCCAGGTAAGCCCTTATGTACCCAGGGGAAAGAGTTGGACAGATTCCTGGGATCCTCCTAGGGGAGGGTCAGGACAGTGGGGAGGTTCATCCCATGTCCTTTGTCCAGTTTCGCCCCCGGGCAGGAGCCAATGGCTCCCAGAACTGGTTTGAGCTGGCGTATGCACAGGGACACCAAATGGGCCCAGGGTGCAGACTTTCAGACACTTTGGAAGTGCACCCACTCAACCCCAGTACACTAAATCCTGTCTGTTACGTGGTCACACCTCCCTGTGAGAGGATGCCTATTGTGCTGCCTTCCTCTGCTCAAGCTTGGCTCAGCAGCAGGAAGGCAGAAATGTGTCTCTGGTCGGCAGCTGTTTCATGCTGACCGGGTCAAGGAGGCTGGCACTGGAAAGACCAGCAAACCCACAAAGCTCGCTTCAGAAGGGTGGTATCATTCCTCCCACACCTGTTACCAGTGTGGAGGTATGATTATAAGATGTTTGATACCAAACACAACATGTTTTATTTCAGCCGTTTTTGAGCATTTACCGCAATGTTATAATGCACCTCTACCTATATGTCTGGCTGAGTCACAGACAACCTGGGAGAATGGTCTCTGAAGGCTGCAGAAGGGCTCTGCTCATGCAGGGGCACCTTCTCACGTAAAACCCAGCATCCTTCCTTCAGGATTGTTAAGGCCTGCTATAGGGGTGACTTATAAGTTTTAAGTGTAGTCACCTATAGATATAGTGAACCTATATCTAAAGTAAGTGGTGCAAGCACCAACTTACACAGGCTGCAATGGCAGACGTGTAGTTCCATTTTGCATGGCCTCTCATGGGTGGCATATCCCACAACCTTTAGGCTTTCAGTTCTGGTTATAGGTTCATAAACATCAGGCACTGGAGTGACGGACATCGTTAAAAAATTCCTGTGCTTCTTTGAGTGCAATGAACGTATGAAACTGACCCTTGCAGGATGTCCTTTAGCCTGGCTTGTTGCACTATGGAAGCTTGAACTCTCACTGTACAGACTTGGGATAGCATGCTTTTCAATTTCCCACGCCTGCAGGCATTTTCTACTGTCATGTCTGAAAAAAATAGAAATAATTCCTTTTTTTGAGCTTCGAAGGTCTTTTCTCGATTTGCTTTGACTCTATGGACCTGCTTTATTGTAAGATATTGAGAGTATGCTGGGAGGACATATGTCCTTACCAAAGTCTCAAATTGGAGATTACACTGCCATTATCCTCTGGCCTAGAACACCTGTATTTCTCAGATTGGAGCGTCTTGAATGATTTTCCCTCTCATGCTACTTTTTACAAAGGTAAGCTAATTCTCTCTCAAACTGTCCAGCTTCATCCGTTACCTTAAACAGTTTGTCTCCACGGTCTGGGACGCATTGCTCGATTTCCTCACCCCTGTGAGAAGTTGGCCTGGTATATGCTATCCACTAATTAAGTGGGCACCTTGCAGCAGTCCAAACGACCCTTCTGATGTTTGAGGTCAATGGGAGGCCTGTGGTGTACTTATGCCCTGGGTACACGTGTACCATATACTAGGGGCTTATAAGGGTGCCCCAGTATCCAATCTGGAGTGTTCAAAAGTACATGGCATAATGTTTAAAGGAGATAGACTGGGGTCCTGATTAGCAGGATCCCAGTCAAACTAGTCCAAACAGTGTAACACCAGGCAAAAAGTGGGGGTAACCATAAGAAGCTGATCCTAATTTCCTAAAACCCCCTGTCCACTTTCTGACTCATTTTATCATCCATCTTATCTACGTGTTCCTGAAACTGAGCTACACTATCTGTATGATGCTATTTCATTTGCTTAATCTTCCCCAACATATCCTCCAGCATTACAAAGAACTTCTCACCTATATTTCTAGATTTTTTTTTAGTAGCAACCGACTTGACAACCTGTACACTGTTCTCTACCAAACGCGTTCTCAGACCCCCTTCATTCAAATGGGGCAGGTGTGGTGCTGGTTGGGCCAATTCGGTCATTGTTAAAGAGAAGCTGGTCCAGTATATTCTGTTGTCTGATCCTTTTTTCCTAAATCACCTTTTTGTAAACTATTGTAAAATTGAGCAATGGAAACAAGTCACTTGGAGTTTTAGTATGGGTACACAAAGCGGTCTAAATAGTCACTGTTTAGAAAATGTTAGCATCCACATTCATTTCTTGGAGTTTAACAGTCAGTGGTCTCATTTGGAGGGCTACAGGTTTGACTAGCCTCTCTCTCTCTCTCTGTACAGTCCGATACACTTTCCAGGTTAGAGCAAAAAAGTCTCTAAAAACCTTTGCTGAGGGTCTTGAACAGGAGTGGGAAGGTAAGGTTTGGCCATTGGCGACTGTAATTGGGGCCAATTACATGGTGTACTATTTAGCTTGCCCGTCATCTTTGTAAAGTTAGCCGCTGGAGCTGTTACGGTGTCCTGATGTTTACCTACTTTCCCTGACTTTAGGGTCTTTGTTGATTTTGCAGACGCATCTTGCGACTGCCTGGAACTGCGCATATTGCGCAATGACAGTGGCTTTATTTGGGTAACAGTCATACGATAAGGAGGAAAAATGTATAAGATCTGGGTTGACTAATTTAGGAAGGTCTTAAAGCTGCTCACTTGTGTAGTAATTGCCGATCAAGGTTTTTTTAAACGTTATAATGCCAAAAAAGCCCTTTTAGCACAATAAAGGTCTCCTGCAATCTAGCATGACTAGGTCACACTGAGTTTATGTGAAAAGTTCCCCTCCTTCAGGCTCGGGGAACACTGTTCATAAGGAATGTTTTTTGAGATGCTGGTAGAAAGCCCCTTGTAGGTAAATGCCACAACGGCCGAGCTATACGAGGTTGAAGATATCTTTTCACGTAAAGCATCTCCTATATATTACTTAAGCGAAAGATTGTATAAACTCAAGCTATTAACAGCACATCTATTCCACACTCTACACATATCTCACAGCCTCATGCAGCAGTTCTGTCACTTATATATGTGACAGCAACACCATCACTCAAATTACATATGTGACAGACTTGGGGCAGATGAGATACTCCATGATAAATGTAGCAGATATTTGATCTGCTGTATTACAAGGACATTATAGCTTCTGGTACTGGTAATATAATGGATGGGATATTCGCCATGTTTGCGATGGAGTGTCCCATTTTCCAAACTCTAAATAAGGTTCTCAGTCTTTTAACATCAAGGCTATTTTTGGGTTATATTTACCGTACATGCTCAAGCGTCTGAAAGCAAAAATATCTCTCAGGTTGCCCAGATATTATAGACTCGGGCCTCCTAGTAAAGAAATCTTACACGCTCAAATATCAACTAGGTAACCTATATGTTAGGTTAAAAAATCTTAGTGGTTTAGTACTCAGAAAACTTCATGTCACAGTCTGAGGCGTGGTACAATAAAGGTATACCCGAAGGTGCAAATATCTAACAGTTTGCAGTCTCAAAGTGAGACAGAGGCAGCATCTTACACTTGTATCACAAGCTCAGGTATTAGATAGGACATCTATACTTTTTGTTATACAAATGTTAGAGGAGTGGTACTCAGTTTACACAGATAATTCGGGCTGTGGCTTCTAACACGAAAGCTATCCTTTATGCCCTAAAATGGAAAATATTTAGCCATGTGGGGGGCTCTCACTGGCATACAGCTCACTCTCATGGAAGATTGGATTATGGCACAGGATTGAGGATGTAAAACTTGCAAAGTCTACAAAAACATTTTACAATGTAAGTCCGTATCCATGTCACCCAAAAATAACTGAAATAGACACATAATTGATGCCCGCATTAATTCAAGTTGTTTTGCATTAGCGTTGTATACATCTGACACTGAGACATCATAGAATTGTTGGAATACTTGACACAACTCTTTTTATGAAAAAGACACACTAAGGACGCGGCAGTGCAAGTCTGTCAAAAGCAGAACGCGCACAGTGCAGACAACTGTTAATCGTACATCGCTTGCACATCCGATGCAGCAGTAATGTAACATTACTCACAGAAAGAACAAACATCACCACAAATTGCCACCCACAAAATATAAGATTGCAAGGTACACACATGCACACAAGTGTATGAACATGCACACATGTGCACGAACACGCACCCACAAACAGACACGTGCGAACACGTACATGTGAGAACACATGTGGGCACACATGCACATGCGTGTGTGCAAACGGTGCATGAAAACACATGCACGAACACATGCGGCAACACATATATGCATGCACGAGCACATGCATGCACGAACACATGCATGTACAAATTAACGCACGTTCATGAACACGCGAACACACAAACGTGCATGAAGGAACACACACGTGCACAAACATACACACATGAAAATACACATGTGGACAAAAACACACACGAGCAAACACACATGAACACACATACACAAGCGGAAACACGCACGCAAACACACACTAGCACAAACATGCACAAACACACATGCAAACATACATGAGTGCAAACACACATGAACACAAACATACACGAGTGCACATACAAGCTCACACCCACCCATTGTGCACAACAACAATGCCAGTGTCCTCGACACAAGGTAGATGGACTATAAGTTCAAGCATCTCTCACACAGAACAGGAAGCATCAGCTACAAACTTCACTCACACATAGACAAGGCACAGCATAGTAGTCGTCATGAAGATCTTGTTTTACGTTCTCTAAGCAAATTCACTTCAAATCACTTTTGTGCTTTAGATATTTATAAGCTTGTTTCACCTGTTTTTCAGAATTTTTTGCAGATGGAGCTTTTTTTCCTCCTGTCTGACCTAGTATTTGTGGTCTCGAAGTTGCCTTAAAGATGTCTCAAACCATAGCAACACTGCCTGTCGTTCTGGGGATAAAACATTCCAGTATTTCTGAACTGACGTGTGAGACCCACAGCTTACCTTCTAGATAAATGTTGATACAAATCTGTGTCTTATCAGAACGGAGCTTCTGGGTCTCTGCCATGATCAATTCTAACACGGAGTGATCTGAGCAACCGTTTGGATAGCTCAAATGTTCCTCAAATTCAAAAACTGACATTAAAACGAAAAACTTGATTTCCATAGATCTATGGATCTTATGGATCTATGGATCTTTCAGATCTGGGCAGGTCTCATATAAAGCAAGGTAGCTTTGCCGTTTTAGTTTTATACTGTCTTTGATTGAGAGAGTTGGAACCTAAACCTGGCTACTGCAAAAAGTGTAAATCACCCTCCATTATCTTGCCAAGTTGCCATATAGTAGTAAAAGTGATTGTAAAATATCCTTGAATGTTTCTGGATTATCCTCTTTCGGTTTGCCAACTGTTTATTTCAGACTGCATACCTTTAGCCAAAAATATGTCTACTCCCTCATTGGGTAGCAACTGTTGAGGAATAACATTCAATATCTGATTTTTTGTTAAGCATAGCAACATTTGAAAATGTTCACATACACTATGGGTCTCCTGTAAAAGCATAATAGATGGGCTATGCGTTAGAACCCTGAATCAATGGCCAGTAATGTATATCTATTATAGACCCATTATCGTTAAATCAGAATATCTATTGCTTATCTAGTGCCTTATTGAAGCTATAATCTTATGTAGGAATATAGCAAACCTATGTTATATAAGGGTCTAAATCCTCATTTCCTGTGTAATCTGTAAAGAACGTCTAGTATACTACATCTAATATATAACATCCATTAAAAAACAGAACTAAACAAAACTTACCCCAAACCTCATTGCAAAGAAATGGATGATTCTTGAAAAGCAGGAGGGCGAACCCTTTGTTAGAAAGAGTCAAGTACTTGCTTTCAAAACAGTGAAATATAATATGTGCTCTGCAGACCCCAGGATCTATATGTGTCATCTTAGTTATATCCGATGAAAGTGCAAATGTGTGAGTGTAAAATATACACCTTGTCTAGCTCTTTAAACCTACATTTGTATGCATCAGCTTATAATTATTTTCAAAAGAAAGTGCAAGAATTAACCTCATGTCGGTTTGCAAAATATACATAAATGAGCCTCTCACCACATGCACTAAATTTGGAACTGTGTAACTCCTAACACCACATTTCATATTCCCCGATGTGTTATTTGTTTTTGAATACTTAAATCCCTTACCCTATACCGAGCCTGATGTTAGGCGCCGCCCCTGCTCTAACCTCTGCAGAGGGCCTACTAACATTCCAGTTAGCTCACTGCCTCGGTGTCATTGCTCCCTGCGTTTCCTTCTACCATCCCCTCCCACAACCTTTAGGCTTCCAGGCCTGATTATAGGTTCATAAACATCAAGCACTGGAACGACGGACATCGTTAAAAAAATCCTGTGCTTCTTGGAGTGCAATGAACGTACTAAACTGACCCTTGCAGGATATCCTTTAGCCTGGCGTGTTGCACTATGGAAGCTTGAACTCTCACTGTACAGACTTGGGATAGCATGCTTTTCAGTTTCCCACGCCTGCAGGCATTTTCTACTGTCATGTCTGAAAAAAATAGAAATAATTCTTTCTTTGAGCTTCGAAGGTCTTTTCTCGATTTGCTTTGACTCTATGGACCTGCTTTATTGTAAGAAATTGAGAGTACGCTGGGAGGACATATGTCCTTACCAAAGTCTCAACAAAGGAGATTACACTGCCATTATCCTCTGGCCTAGACCACCTCTATTTCTCTAGATCGGAGCATCTTGAATGATTTTCCCTCTCATGCTGCTTTTTACAAAGGTAAGCTAATTCTCTCTCAAACTGTCCAGCTTCATCCGTTACCTTAAACAGTTTGTCTCCACGGTCTGGGACGCATTGCTCGATTTCCTCACCCCTGTGAGAAGTTGGCCTGGTATATGCGATCCACTAATTAAGTGGGCACCTTGCAGCAGTCCAAACGACCCTTCAGATGTTTGAGGACAAAGATAACCTTTAGAAAGCTATCCTAGTGGTAGCTGTGGAGAACAGCCTTCAGGCTTACTCTTGAAGGAATGTAAGGCAGCTTGTTTTACCAGAATATCACCTTTAGTTTTCACTAAATGAAAGGAGAACTACACAGTAGTTATAAACAAATGTATTTATTTATATAACACACTCTAGTATCCTCTACATGAGGGTACAACACAAAGCACACAATACAAGGTGAGTAGGAAGGGACCCCACGTAGGTCGGGTGCAGTGTGCTAACACGGCCGTGGGCTCCTTACAACTCTATGGGTAAGTCGCGGTTACAATGTTAAAGTTTAAGGACCCTTCTCGGCGGACTTTGAAGAAACCCTTTGGAACTTAGGAGGTTGGAGAGTCACCCCACCTGTGGATACCATAGTACCTGAGTTACCTATCCCAGAGGAGCCGGGTGCATAGGCCTGGAGTGGTGTCAGAAACCTCCGTCGTTCTCAATGGAGGACTGCGAAGAACAACTTCTGCTGCGAAGGAAGAAAGTGTCTGTAGGAATCCAAGGGTGGATCATGATCGAAGGAATCTGAAAGCAGAGGGACCAGAGTCTGGGTCACTTCAAGGTGACCAGGGGCTCGGTAGACGAATGCCCACCAATGTTGGGTGCTTCAGGTGCGAAGAAGAGATGCTTGACTCTGCAGCCATGACGTCCGGGGAACGTCGAGAACAACCAGGAACCGTATGCGAGCTGTCCCACGAAGGATGTCGAGTGCTGAGGGGTCAGTGTCCGGCTGGAGCACCAACAAGCCTTGGCAACAGCAACCCACACAGGAAGGTCAAGCAGGTTTGAAGTCCAATGCACATGCTCAGGAATTGCCAACAAGTATATGCACTTGCAAAAGTACGCGGTGCACAGGGGTCCGGGTTATGGAGCCTTTGGAGTCTGCAGGAGCTCAGGATCAGCAGATCAGTCAGTTGCGTTACGATGTCTGTGAATGCAGGGGAGTGACTCCTTCACCACAAGGGATATTCTTCAGTTGTCCTTAGTGCTCCACAGGTCCTTCACAGAGCCTGTATGGTGCAAGGGCACAGACAATGCTTTGGACAGAGAGGAAGACGAAGTCGGGCCCAGTCGAAGTCCAACAAAGTCCAGAGTGTCCAGACGGTCAAAGGTCAGTGGTTTCTTGTTGCAGAATCTAAAGTCTTACAGCCAGGTAAGCCCTTATGTACCCAGGGGAAAGGGTTGGACAGATTCCTGGGATCCTCCTAGGGGAGGGTCAGGACAGTGGGGAGGTTACTCCCATGTTCTTTGTCCAGTTTCGCCCCGAGCAGGAGCCAATGGCTCCCAGAACTGGTTTGAGCTGGCGTATGCACAGGGACACCAAATGGGCCCAGGGTGCTGACTTTCAGACACTTTGGAAGTGCACCCACCCAACCCCAGTACACTAAATCCTGTCTGGTAGGTGGTCACACCTCCCTGTGAGAGGATGCCTATTGTGCTGCCTTCCTCTGCTCAAGCTTGGCTCAGCAGCAGGAAGGCAGAAATGTGTCTCTGGTCGGCAGCTGTTTAGTGATGACTGGGTTGAGAAGGCTGGCACTGGAAAGACCAGCGACCCCACAAAGCTCGCTTCAGAAGCATGGAATCATACCTCCCACACCAGTTACCAGTGTGGAGGTATGATTATAAGGTGTTTGATACCAAACACAACATGTTTTATTTCAGCCGTTTTTGAGATAGCATTTACCGCAAGGTTATAATGCACCTCTACCTATATGTCTGGCTGAGTCACAGGCTACCTGGGAGAATGGTCTCTGAAGGCTGCAGAAGGGCTCTGCTCATGCAGGGGCACCTTCTCATGTAAACCCCAGCACCCTTCCTTCAGGATTGTTAAGGCCTGCTATAGGGGTGACTTATACGTTTTAAGTGTAGTGACCTATAGATATAGTGAACCTATATCTAAAGTAAGTGGTGCAAGCACCAACTTACACAGGCTGCAATGGCAGACGTGTAGTTCCATTTTGCATGGCCTCTCATGGGTGGCATAATACGCGCTTCAGCCTATGGGAGGCCTCTGGCACACCCATGCCCTCGGTACACGTGTACCATATACTAGGGACTTATAAGGGTACCCCAGTATCCAATCTGGAGTGTACCAAAGTACATGGCATATTGTTTCAAGGAGAAAGGAGATATACTGTGGTCCTGATTAGCAGGATCCCAGTCAAACTAGTCCAAACAGTGCAACACCAGGCAAAAAGTGGGGGTAACCATAAGAAGCAGATCCTAATTTCCTACAACCCCCTGTCCACTTTCTGACTCATTTTATCATCCATCTTATCTATATGCTCCTGAAACTGAGCTACACTATCTGTATGATGCTATTTCATTTGCTTAATCTTCCCCAACATATCCTCCAGCATTACAAAGAACTTCTCACCTATATTTCTAGATTTTTTTGAGTAGCAACCGACTTGACAACCTGTACACTGTTCTCTACCAAACGCGTTCTCAGAATCTCTTCATTTAAAGAGGGCAGGTGTGGTGCTGGTTGGGCCAATTCGGCCATTGTGAAAGAGAAGCTGGTCCAGTATGTTCTGTTGTCTGATCCTTTTTTCCTAAATCACCTTTTTGTAAACTATTGTAAAATTGAGCAATGGAAACAAGTCACTTGGAGTTTTAGTATGGGTACACAAAGCGGTCTAAATAGTCACTGTTTAGAAAATGTTAGCATCCACATTCATTTCTTGGAGTTTAACAGTCAGTGGTCTCATTTGGAGGGCTACAGGTTTGACTAGCCTCTCTCTCTCTCTCTATACAGTCTGATACACTTTCCAGGTTAGAGCAAAAAAGTCTCTAAAAACCTTTGCTGAGGGTCTTGAACAGGAGTGGGAAGGTAGGTTTTGGCCTTTGGCGACTGTAATTGGGGCCAATTACATGGTGTACTATTTAGCTTGCCCGTCATCTTTGTAAAGTTAGCCGCTGGAGCTGTTACGGTGTCCTGATGTTTACCTACTTTCCCTGACTTTAGGGTCTTTGTTGATTTTGCTGACGCATCTTGCGACTGCCTTTGCACTGCGCATATTGCGCAATGACAGTGGCTTTATTTGGGTAACAGTCATTCGATAAGGGAGGAAAAATGTATAAGATCTTGGTTGACTAATTTAGGAAGGTCTTAAAGCTGCTCACTTGTGTAGTAATTGGCGATCAAGGTTTTTTTTAAAGTTATAATGCCAAAAAAGCCCTTTTAGCACAATAAAGGTCTTCTGCAATCTAGCATGACTTGGTCTCACTGAGTTTATGTGAAAAGCTCCCCTCCTCCAGGCTCGGGGACCACTGTTCATAAGGAATGTTTTTTGAGATGCTGGTAGAAAGCCCCTTGTAGGTAAATGCCACAACGGCCGAGCTATACGAGGTTGAAGACATCTTTTAACGTGAAGCATCTCATATATATTACTTAAGCGAAAGATTGTATAAACTCAAGCTATTAACAGCAGATCTATTCCACACTCTGCACATATCTCACAGCCCCATTCAGCAGTTTTGTCACTTATATATGTGACAGCAACACCATCACTCAAATTACATATATGTGACAGACTTGGATTATATTTACCGTAGATGCTCAAGCATCTGAAAGGAAAAATATCCATCAGGTTGCCCAGATATTATAGACTTGGGCCTCCTAGTAAAGAAATCTTACACGCTCAAATATCAAGTATGTAACCTTTATGTTAGGTGAAAAAGTCTTAGTGGCTTAGGACTCAGAAAACTTCATGTCACAGTCTGAGGCGTGGTACAATAAAGGTATACCCTAAGGTGCAAATATCTTACAGTTTGCAGTCTCAAAGTGAGACAGAGGCAGCATCTTACACTTGTATCACAAGCTCAGGCATTAGATAGGACATCTATACTTTTGGTTATACAAATGTTAGAGGAGTGGTACTCAGTTTACACAGATAATTCGGGCTGTGGCTTCTAACACAAAAGCTATCCTTTATGCACTAAAATGGAAAATATCTAGCCATGTGGGGGGCTCTCACTGGCATACAGCTCACTCTCATGGAAGATTGTATTATGGCACAGGATTGAGGATGTAAAACTTGCAAAGTCTACAAAAACATTTTACAATATAAGTCCGTATCCATGTCACCCAAAAATAACTGAAATATACACCTAATTGATGCCCGCATTGTTTCAAGTTGTTTTGCATTAGCGTTGTATACATCTGAAACTGAGACATCATAGCATTGTTGGAATACTTGACACAGCTCTTTTTAAGAAAAAGACACACTAAAGACGCGGCAGTGCAAGTCTGTCAAAAGCAGAACGGGCACAGTGCAGACAACTGTTAATCGTACATCGCTTGCACATCCGATGCAGCAGTAATGTAACATTACTCACAAAATGAACAAACATCACCACAAATTGCCACCCACAAAATATAAGATTGCAAGGTACACACACGCACACGAGTGCATGATCATGCACACGTCTGCACGAACACGCACCCACAGACGCGTGCGAACACACGTACATGTGAGAACATGCACTCTTGCACACAAGTGCACACACATGTGCGCACACATGCACATGCGTGTGTGCAAAAGGTGCATGAAAACACATGCACGAACACATGCGGGAACACATACATGTGTGCACGAACACATGCATGTACAAATTAACGCATGTTAACGAACACACGAACACACAAACGTGCATGAAGGAACACACGTGTGCAAACATACACATGTGCACAAAAACACACACGAGTAAACACACATGAACACACATACACGAGTGGAAACACGCATGCAAAAGCACACAAGCACAGACACGCATGCAAACATACATGAGTGCAAACACACATGAACGCAAACATACACAAGTGCACATACACGCGCACACACACACACCCACCCATTGTGCACAACAACAATGCCAGTGTCCTCGACACAAGGTACATGGACTATAAGTTTAAGCATCTCTCACACAAAACAGGAAGCATCAGCTACAAACTTCACTCACACATAGACAAGGCACAGCATGGACAGCAGTACTGAAGACTACCTTGACACGCGCAGCTGGTTCTGCACCTGGGACGCTACCAAGGAAGATTCTCTCACACAAAGAGACAATGTCTGGAGAAGTAATGTAGAGCAACTATGTACTACTCTTGTAAGTGGAATGAAGACTATGCACTGGACAGAATGTGTCTATCTTTTCTTGTGGGAATATACTATTAAAAATCTAAACTTGTAGAGAAAGGTGATTTCAAAAAATAGCCTTGCTTCGGAAGCTCTTGTGATGGGATGGACTGCATGCAACTTTATTAATGTGAAAGGTTTCTAAAAGGTTAGGTTGGTGATGTATAAAGAAAAGCATATAAATATGAGCCACATACTGGATGGTGCTTTAAATGTATTGGTGTCAAACAATAATGGGGAGAGAGCGAGGAAAGGAGGGGGAACCGTCCCTATCCCCTGTAAGAATCAAGTAAACAATGTGTACGTCCCCAAAACCTGAGTAGGGAAGAAGGTTTAGACTCACTGTAGTTTGTTTGCAGTACCAAGGGATCCTTGGATTGTTTTGAAAGCCCCCTCACACACCAACCTAGTAGGTGTCATGCTTCATCATTGGGGTCCCAACCGGGTGGCCGAATGCCGCCCGGTTGTGCTACGACTCCTGATTACAGCGGAGCAGGTGTGGTTCAGGGGTGTGATGAAGTGAAGTGTGTGTTAAAAATACCTCTGGGAATCCTTACCGTGTAAACTTTATTTATGGTGAGTAATTAGTCTCGTATTTGTCGGAGTAGGTCTACATGTTTCAGCCCACCTGGAAAGGTATTTGGGGCTTTCATCAGGACCTTGTGAAAGGAGTGAAAAAGTGAGTGGCAAAATTACGCCAAGTGTATAGGATGGCCAGAGCACACTCGCTAAGGTGTGTTGGGAAAAAGGAGTGCCTGGTTGGCACTGAGAGCCGATGTATCGGTACACTAAATTGTAGTGTGAGGCAGTGGATCGGTTGGCCCGGGAGAGGAACCGCCTCTGGTCCCACTTTGGCTGCCGGGACCCAGGGAGCCGCAACAGGTTTACTGCAGGAACTGCCGACAGACCCCACTATTGCTAGGGGGTTCTTGTTGATTGAGTGAATCAAAGGATAATTTGTTTTTTGTACTGATAGTACTTTACTCCCTTGGATGCTGACAAGGGGTCTCTCTGTTTAAACACATAGGGTAACAAAACAACAAAGTTGAGGAACGCAAATACAAAGATCTAGAGTTCTAGTAAAGGAGCCAGTACTACAAACACATTTCTCAAGCACCTTTTCAAAGGAAGCAGATTGCATTTAAATCCATGGCTTATTTAAGGCCATATGAAAGGGGGATGGAATTCTGCATAAAATGAAAGAAGAGATTCATCGTGATATCAAGCATAACAAGCTGAAAATGGATGCAAAGATGAAGGCCAATAAAGTAAATGCCCAATTTGAAAGGCAAATGTTGTACTACCCAGACAAAATAATTCCAGTATGGCATGTGGAAACCACAGAAAAAGACCATTACTAGTGTGAAACTGGGATCAAGTGAGGTTTGGATACCATAAAAAGTTGGCCCACATTTGTTAATTATCAAAACAATGATGGATGTAATGTTTAAATTAATCTCAGCCACTGATAATTTCTCTGGATCGCATCCCAGTCTATCGTTATTTTGCACATCAGGCCACCTCAGTTTGGACCCAGCCATATGCAACTCAGTCTTGACTCTGCTCCAATGGGAAAAGTCAAGCCTGAACTGCCAGGCCAGGTCTTCCCTGAACCGGACTGGACCTGCATCGCTTGAACTCAGAACACAGAGTGAGTCTAAGGGCTAGTTGGCTGGCCTCCTGATCTGAAGCCTCAGGTACATAACAGGCTTCCAACAACCTTGCACCTGCACCTGGACTCTGCCAAATAGCACAGCACCAGAAGGTGACAACATGCTGATTCTTGGAGAAAACGAAGACAGAATATCGCAACACTGTGGAGGATGCGGCTCGCTGCCATTACCTCTCGGTACGGCACAAGATCTGCAAGGTTGTAGACCAGACTGGAAACTTGCTGGCATGGCTGCATCACGGGCGTAGGATGCCAGATGAGTGGAAGCGATAGTTACTAGCACAGGGATAGACTCACCCAACCAGATGAGACAGTCCAGGAGTTTGCATGATATTGTTAGGCCTTATATGAACCCCGGCCAAGGAGGAAGCAGAAATAGAGAACTTCTTGAGTGTGCTGGTGGACTGGGAAATGGACAGGGAAATGGTAGAAATGCTGGAGGATGAACTCACGCCTGAGGAGCTCTTTAAGGCCTTGAAGGCTGCTGAACCCAACGGGCTACCTGTGGAATAGTTCAAGAGGCTTGGAGCCCTAGTAGGGCCCCCCTCCTGGCAATTTCTCCCATGCCCAGTGGATGCTCCCCCCGATCTACAACACACCTTGATCACGGTAATTTGTACGGACAGCAAACCAAAATCCAGGTCTGGCTCCTACCGCCCTGTCTCTGTGTTATGATATGGAGACTACGCATTTGGCCTCTATCCTGGTACATAGTCTGAATGGAGTGATATTCACTTCAATTCATCCTGATCAGGCAGGGTTTATATCTTGCCTGTCAACGTTAGTGACTGGACAGCAGATGCCTCCATAGCTAGCTGGATGCTGTGCAGAATGTTCCTCGCCCCTGATGTGAAGAAGGCATTTGACTTAATCCACTGGCCTTAACTCCTTGCGGTGCAATAGTGATTCAACTTCAGCCCACGCTTCTGCAGCTGTGTGGCCCTCCTGTACACAGAGCCCACAGCAGCATTAAGGATAAATGCTGTGACTTCAGCACCGTTTCTGCTGGGATGGGAAATGAGAGAGGGCTGCCCACTGTCCCCCCCTGGTGTTTGCTCTGTGTATAGAACCTTTGGCTTGCTGGGTCAGGGCAACTGGGATGGATGGTGGCCCGGAGTCATGGCAGGCAAAAAGGATTTCCTTGCACGTGGATGATATTCAATTAAATATCAAGGAACCTTGAGTTACCTTGAATCTTCAACTGGATAGGGTGGAGTAGTTCAGAGACTACTCTGGCTGCAGGGTAAACTGGGGTGGGCTAGTTCTCTTTAAGTATGGAAAGGCAAGCCAGGATATGTTAAGATCAGCCTCCCTGTGGGTGACATCGGAGGGTTTTAGCTATATTGGCTTGCATATCACCCAGGGCCCGGAGCATTTCTGGGAGTAAAACCTGAACCCACAGCTGGTACACTTGCACACTTTCAGGAAGATATAGCCAGATGGAGAAAATTTCCTCTGATGTTTCCAATCCAATCCAATCACATAATTTATAGAGCGCGCTACATACCGGTGAGGGTCTCAAGGCGCTAAGAGTGGGGGGGCTGCTGCTACCACTCTAAGAGCCAGGTCTTGAGGAGCCTCCTGAAGGCGAGCAGGTCCTGGGTCTGCCGTAGGTGTGTTGGGAGGGTGTTCCAGGTCTTGGCCGCGAGGAAGGAGAAGGATATGCCTCCGTAGGTGCTTCGTTGGGTTCGGGGGACAGCGGCGAGGGCGAGGCTTGCAGAACGGAGCTGGCGGGCGAGGTGTAGAAGTGGAGTCTGCTGTTCAGATACGCTGGTCCAGCGTTGTGGAGCGCTTTGTGTGCGTGGGTGAGGAGTTTGAAGGTGATCCTCTTTTTGATGGGGAGCCAGTGCAGGTCTCTCAGGTGAGGGGTGATGTGGTTGCGGCGAGGGAGGTTGAGGATCAGGCGGGCCTAGGCGTTCTGGATGTGTTGTAGTCGTTGTAGGTGTTTGGTGGGGATTCCGGCGTAGAGTGCGTTGCCGTAGTTCAGCCGGCTGCTGACGAGTGCTTGGGTCACCGTTCTTCTGGTTTTGGTCAGGATCCACTTGTAGATTCTGCGGAGCATGCAGAGGGTGTTGAAGCAGGAGGAGGAGATGGCGTTGACCTGCTTGGACATGGAAGAGTCGAGGATGAATCCCAAGTTGCGTGCGTGGTCCGTGGGTGTCGGGGCTGTTTCTAGTGCAGTTGGCCACCAGGAGTCGTCCCAGGCAGACGGAGATGGGCCGAGGATGAGGACTTCTGTCTTGTCTGAGTTCAGTTTCAGGCGGCTGTTCCTCATCCACTCGGCTACGGCCTTCATACCCTCGTGGAGGTTGGTTTTGGAGGTGTGCGGGTCCTTGGTGAGGGAGAGGATGAGCTGGGTGTCGTCAGCGTAGGAGATGATATTCAGGTCGTGTTGGCGGGCCACTTGTGCGAGGGTGGCCATGTAGATGTTGAACAGCGTCGGGCTGAGGGATTAGCCCTGGGGAATGCCGCAGATGAGGTCGGTAGCTTCTGCTCTGTAGGGTGGGAGGCGGACTCTCTGGGTTCTGCCGGTAAGGAAGGAGGACGTCCAGTCCAGGGCTTTCTCCTGGATTCCGGCTTCTTGGAGGCGCGCTCTTAGTGTGCGGTGGCAGACTGTGTCGAAGGTGGCAGATAGGTCCAGGAGGATGAGGGCAGAGGTTTCCCCGTTGTCTAGTTGGCGTCGTATGTCGTCTGTGGCGGCGATGAGGACTGTTTCGGTGCTGTGTTTCCGTCTGAAGCCTGATTGCGATGGGTCAGGATCTTGTTGTCTTCAAGGTGGTTGGTCAGCTGTATGTTGGCGATCTTTTCGATGACCTTTGCCGGGAAGGGGAGCAGGGAGATGGGCCGGAAGTTCTTGAGGTCTTTGGAGTCCGCCTTGGGCTTCTTGAGGAGGACGTGTTTCCAACTTTCCGGGAATGTAGCTGAGTCGAAGGAGATGTTGATGACCTTCCGTAGTTGGGGTGTGATGGTCGCGTCTGCTTTTTTGAACACGTGGTGTGGGCAGGGGTCTGCTGGAGATCCCGAGTGGATGGAGTTCATGATCTTGCGTGTTTCGGTGTTGCTTACGTGGGCCCATGAGGTCAGTAAATTGGTGTTGTACGGGGTGGGGACTGTCGAGGTCGGGGTGGTCGGAGCGTAGAAGCTGTCGTGGATGTCGATTATCTTGCGGTGAAAGAAAGTGGCAAGTGAGTCGCATAGTTCTTGCGAGGGTGGGATGTCGTTGGTGTTGGCGCTGGGGTTCGAGAGTTCCTTTACGATGCTGAAGAGCTCTCTGCAGTCGTGTGCGTTATTATCCAGGCGGGTTGTGAAGGAGGATCTTTTGGTTGTTCTGATGAGCTGGTGATGTCTGCGGGTGGCGTCCTTGAGGGCAGTGTGGTTGTCCGGTGTGCGTGCGTGAAGCCAAGTCTTTTTCAGCTTCCGACATGTGTGTTTGGAGGTCCGGAGTTCCTCAGTGAACCAGGCGGCCTTTTTGCTGGGATGGTTGATGGGTGTTTTTTTAGCGGGGCGAGAGTGTTGGCGCAGTCTTCGATCCATTGTCTGAGTTTCCGGGCGGCGGTGTCTGGATCAGCGGGGTCGCCAGGAGGGTTCTGGGCGAGGATGGAGGTCAGCTGGTCCTCGGTGACTTTGCCCCAGCAGCGACGGGGCAGCTGTTGGGTGCGGTGGTGCGTGGTTGGCTTCTTGAATGTGAAGTGGACGCAACGGTGGTCGGTCCAGTGAAGCTCGGTGGTGTGGTTGAAGGCGACGTGGGGGCTTGTTGAGAAGATGGGGTCGAGCGTGTGGCCGGCGGCGTGGGTGGGTGCAGTGACGAGTTGTCGGAGTCCGAGGTTGGTGAGGTTGTCGATCAGGGTGGCGGAGTTGGAGTCGTTGTTGTTCTCGAGGTGGTAGTTCAGGTCCCCTAGGAGGATGTAGTCTGTGGAGGCGAGTGCGTGGGTGCTGGCGAGGTCGGCGATGGATTTGCTGAATGGGGCTCGGGGTCCGGGGGTCTGTAGATGAGTGTTCCTCTGAGGGTGGTGTTGGGGTCGGTGTGGATCCGGAAGTGGAGGTGTTCGGCGGAGTCGAGATGGTAGTCTGCGAGGGTGTGGACCTGAAGTGTGGATTTGTGGATGATGGCTATTCCTCCGTGTCCGTGGGTGCGGTCTCTGCGGGATAACTTGTATCCATCTGGGATGGCTATGGCGATGTCGGGTGCTGAGGAGTCGTTCCACTAGGTCTCGGTCAGGAAGGCTACGTCCGGGGCTGTTGTGTCGAGTAGGTCCCAGAGCTCGACGGCGTGTTTGCGTGCGGAGCGGGTGTTGAGGAGTATGCAGCGGAGGTGGTTGGATCCAGTCCTTGGGGGCTTGGTGGTTCTGTCGCAGGAGAAGCTGCAGGTGCGGCACGTGAAGGGTCCGTGGGTGCGTTTCGGGGCAGCCTGGAAGCAGTGGTTGTTGCTGCCGGTATTGAGGGCGTTGAGGGTGCTGGCATCGTACCGGAGTCTGGTGTTGCGAGGGGTGCGGGGTCCAGGGGTCCTGGCGCTGGGCGTGGTCCAGGCGCGGACGGGTGCAGACGGGCTTCCCTTCGACGTGCCAGCTGCGCATCCGCTGCGCTGCAGCGCGGTGTCCTCCATATAAGGACAAGTGGGAGGGAGGAGCAGCTGGGAGGCGGGAGCGGGCGGGCGGGCAATCGGTGGCTACCATGGGAAGGGGCGGGGCCGCAGGGAGGCAGCGGCAGGAACAGAAAGAAAAGTGGGCGGGGCCGCAGGTGGCAGCAGCGGGAAGCAGGGAGCGAAGGGCATGAACAGTAGCGCTAAGGAGCGCGAGATAGACCTGAAAAATAAGCACAGATGGGGCACAAAACAGTAGCGCTAAGGAGCGCGAGATAGACCTGAAAAGTAAGCACAGATGGGGCACAAAACAGTAGCGCTAAGGAGCGCGAGATAGACCTGAAAAGAAAGGACAGATGGGGCACAAAACAGTAGCGCTAAGGAGCGCGAGATAGACCTTAAAAGTAAGCACAGATGGGGCAAGGAGCGAGAGACACACGGACACTCACCGAGTGAAAACTCCTATATCTTCTGCAGAACATGCCATTCCCAATACCTGAAAGGTTTTTAGCATACTGGACAAGGAGGTTCACTGACTACTGTGGGATGGGGAGAGCCCTCTGATAGCTTTGTCTTTCCTCTTCTGCTCAGTATACAATGGCAGGATCACCATCCCATACTTTAGGTGCTTACTGCTGGGCCACAGAGATACAGGTAATAAATGACTGGGCATGGGCCCCGAAGGAAGACCCAGTGGTGCGCCTGGACAGGTGTTCAATGGCAACCCTCCCACGGAGGCATTATGTGTATGACGGTTGAGCCTCCAGATGCCGGCAGGGGCGTCATTGGTGGCATGGGACAAGATGAAGTCCCAGGTGGGATGGAAGGGAAAGTTTATAAAGTCCATTCTGCAGTGGGTGGGGGAAGCACTATGTGAAGTGAATAAGTTAAAGGTTTTGGCCAGTGGGAAACAAGTGGCATAGCCTGCCTGGGAGATGTAATGGCTGCTGGAGAATTTAAATCATTCACCTGTTTACACAAAGAGTATGGCCTCTCCTGCACTCAACACTACAAATGCATCCAGCTCAGCCATGCCCCGTAGGTGGAAGTGGTGGACTGGCCATCAATCCCGGACACATTTTTGCTAGAAAACCACCTATTGGCTGGACAATTGGGAAGGGGCAATATCCTCCACATATGGGGTACTCATGAATAACCGCTCCGATGGCCTTTCAGACCTCAGACAACTGTTGAAACGAGTCATGGGCAAAATGGAGGATGTTGACGGAGAGGCTGCATTGATGCCCCCTCGGGAGGTAGCAATTAGGGCACACATGTCCGATTCAGACAACAATTTTATAGTCTATATAGCACAGGACAGGCTACAAAAGATGGGCAAGCCAATGTGTCTATGTTGGAACAGTCACATAGGTTCATTCTACCTCACGCTATGGGAATGTTCAGTGATACAGCAATATTGGTCAGTTATATTTAAAGAACTAAGCGATAAATTAAAGGGAGAGATTCAGCGGAACCCCCAATTTGTTCTCTTTGGAACACCGGAGGATATAGACATGCCACTTAAGAAACTACTGTTTTTGTAATTGGGCTAGGTGGTAATGTAGAGTGATGTGGTGAGGGTATGGGGTGTCTAGGAGATCTCCACTACAGAACAATAGATTTCTGAAAGAGATGCTTTCATGGGGACTGAAAAAGTGGTCTCTGCTACCAGGGGTTGCCCTAGGAAATATGAGGGGGTTTGGGGCTGGTGGAGGGAGTTTTATAGACTGGGAATGCACAACTCTCATTGGATACAAGACTGAGCATCAAGCAGAAACCACCTAGCTCTGGGGCAGATGGATTGATGATAGTTGGTGGACCTCCATTCCGGCAGGCTCTCCCCACTGGACTCATTTATTGAACATTTACATGCAATATATTCCAGTCTCTTTATCCATTGTACCGCGTCCTATTGATGATCCTTCCTGAGTCTCTCATGGTATAATGTGGGTCTACTCATTTTGCATATTTTTGCATAAATCACTAAAAAAATATATTATTTTTTTTAAACTGCCACTAGACAAAACTCCATCTCTCTCCAGCGGGAACATTAATCACAAGTTATCTTAATATTTTTATGTTAGCCTGAAAACTCATTAACACACAGTGAATTCTGCAGCAAATGCTTTTAAACTAGGCCTGGGTGGAGCTCACGGAGTTTAACACTGTGGAAGTCTGCGGAGTTACAGAAATACTCCATGAGCGGGCAGAGTTGCTCGCCCAACACAAATTTTCTGCTTCATTGGTTGTTCAACCTTCCTTTTATGGTATGTGAAATCTCACCCTCTTAAAAACAAAGATGTGGGTGATCCTGTTAAAAGAAAAACATAAATCTTGCTCTTGACTTTACCACCATACCGCCCATCAGTGCACAACAAGATAACTAAGTGCAAGGCCAGGGACCCTCTGAACCCTCCTCCCTCGACCCTCACTCACCAGCGGTTAGTTGTCTGTGCAACCAGCTCCCCATGCCTCTGCACGGCTCTACAGTTAGCAATGCCCGCTCTGTCTGCACGAGCTCCGTTCAGCAGTCAGCAATCATCCCATGATGTCAGAGCCTCGTGCCGAGGGTGGTGGCACGCGCCGCCGCAAGATACCAGAAGCCAGGTCAAGAGGGAGCTGCACCCTAGGACTGGGCTTCTTCAAGACAGTACACCTGTGTCAGTGCTATCCCAGCAAAGGCACCATAAGACTGAGCAGTACACATTGTCTGAACTTCCCTGACAGGGAATGTGCTTTTCTAGCCATGTACTCATGGGTCCCTGTATGCCGAGAGCAATACTTCTTGAAGCCATGCTATGGGTCTTGTTTAGTGCCAGCCTCGATGTAATTCTCCCGGACTTTTTTTTCTGTGGCACGTGGAAAACATTCATATGGAATTTGAATGAGAAATGCAACTTTTTCTAGTCCCTGCAATATTCTCCCTTGAAAAATCTGCATGAAAATGTGTACGGTCAACGATTTTTATGTTCATCCTTTTTTGTAAAGTTTTATGTAGGTTTGTCAAACGGATGGAAAGTCAATGGTAATCAAATCAGAATTATATATTTGAGTGTGCCTCTCAGCCCTAAGTATTAGTACAGCAGAGCCTCCATACCTCTCACAGCCCAATGTACCCTGATAGAAGGACCATTAGAGAGGATTACGATGTTAGAATTAGTATGTAGGGGTCAAGTAGCTTTCATACACGAATATTTGTTAACGGTGAGCTTGCATCAGGCTAGCTTGTCTTTGCATCAGGTGAGCTGCACTTTGCACAGTGAGCTGGACTTGGGGTCAGATTTATGACCAAAGAATTGGGGACTCGCAAATTGCGTCGCAATAGCGACTCGCAATTTGCGAGTCGCAAATTGGTATGTACATCAGTGTCTGCGACACTAATTACGATTCCCAATGGGGTCGCAAATTGCATGCCTCATGCATATTCATGAGGCACTCACAATTTGTGACCCCATTGGGAGTGGCTGGCCCTCCCAGGTATGGTGCCCTGCTGGGCTCAACAGACCTCTATGTCTGGGACTGCTTTTAAATAAAGCAGTTTTTTTTATCCAGCCCGTTTTCCTTAAAGGGAAACAGGATGCATTTCAAAGAAAGAAAAATTAAACGTTTTTGTTTCATTTTTTAAGGGCAGGTGGTGGTCCCTAGGACCACTGCCTACCCTTAAAACATATTTTTAGAGCCAGTCACAAAGGTGAAGGGGTCCCCTGGGCACGCCTTCCCATTTGCAAGTGGTTTACCGCCCTTCTGTGACCCAATTGCGGTCGTGAAACAGTCCTACAAGGCATTTGGGATTGTTATTAGGAAGGCAACGCCCCTTCCTAATAGCGAGTCGCAAATCATATTTAGCGGGTAGCCAATAAATTGCGACTCGCTAAATAGGGTTTGTGTCTTGGAAGATGGGCTTTGTGTCAGGCGAATTAAACTTTGCATGCATGTGGTATTTCTACCCAGCCAAAAGACAGCGGAGCACTTTTACTCAGCTGGCCTGGACAGTGCATCAAGTGAGATGGAGTTTGCACCAGGTGAGCACGAATTTTCACCAGATGAGCACAAATTTGTCCCTGGTGAGAAGGAGATTTGAACCAGATGAGCTGAACTCTGCTGCTGGCAAATATGGACCGTGCACTTTATGATCTGGACTTTACACCACGTGAGCTGGAATTTGCACCAGGTGAATTGGACTTTACACCTGCTATCAGGTGAACTGGACTTTATACAGTTGTTGTGAGTGGGGCCCCATTGCCCTGGCTCACCACTCACTGAGTCATCCATCTGCCTCTCATTCTGTGCACACTGGTGAGCCCACTCCCACCCTTCCACCTGCTTTACTTGGAGCTGCCTTGTGATGAGTCCAAGCCACAAATCTTATGTTCTCCATCTCAAAAACAGAGACTGAATGAGGTGAGAAATGGACCACAGGGACTTAGCGCCTACTTGCGCCTTCACAGTAACCTGGGCTGCGGCGGGCACACCAGGCGTTCACCACAGCCATAACCTGACAGTGACGGACATCATTGTAGGTCAAAAGAATTGTCATCTCAATTGTTACTCTGCCACAAATCACTCCACAACAAGAAACAAATATGCTCTTGGAGGTGGTTGACGGAAATCAACACTCGATATGAAAAAGAAATCTTTAAACCCGCCATCTCTTTTGGAAAATGCCCCTGACTATTATAGATACTGATAGTGTTTACCCTTCGGGGGGGCTCTGTTTCCAGTAAAGCAGCTCCTTGTGTTTGGTATCTGAGAAAAGACAGTAACTGTGTGATTCTGGGTCAGTTCTTGGGAAAAGTTGACAGCTAATTACTGAGGCGAGTGTGTGCTGGTAAACTCCGCTCTACCAGCAGTTGACGGAGTTTTACCAAACTCAGCGTTCCAAGCGGAGTGTGAAAAAATCTGCGAGCTCCGCCTGCAGAGCAGAGTTCACCACCCACCTCTATTTTAAAGCATAAGTTATTTCTATACACAGCACAACCAGAGCTCAAAGTCAGGAGCGGCTGCACCAGTAGCACCACCATAAAGCCATCCCTTAATGTGTGTCCCGTCCGAAGATTGAGGATGAGTCTGGCAGCCACGTTTTGGATGGTTTCTAAACTTCTGGGGAATTGCTTGTTAATAGCTGTGTATATGAAAAACCGCAGTCCAGCCTGCTGGTGGTTGAGGGCGTCAGTGACTGTTTTTCTGGTGCTGCTTGGGAGCCATTTGAAGATCTTCTTCAGTATCTTCAGAGTGAGAAAGCAGGATGTCTGCAGACTTGTGCAGACATCCTCTGTTTGTTGTCAATGACGATCCATAGGTTCCAAGTATGGGAACTGGGTGTGTGTGTGTTGGTCCAAGGTTGGCTGCTCACCAGATGGAGTCCCAGAGTTAGATGATTTCACCAGAAATCACTGCCTCCGCCTTGTCTGTGTTAAGGTTGATGCAGATGGATTTCATCCAGGTGGTGATTTCGCTGATGGTGAACATATTCTTCATGCTGGGGGTTGTGTCCCTGAGGAATACCATAAGTTGCATGTCGTTGGCATAAGAGAGGATGTTGAAGCTCTGGGTTCAAATGGCATTGGCCAGTGGAGTCATGTATATGTTGAAGAGCATGGGGCTGAGGGACAACCCTTGAGACACTCTGCAGATGAGTTACCACACTTCTGAGGTGTACGGTGCTGGGTTGACTTTTGTGTTATTCCATAAAGAAGGAACAGATCCAGTGGATGGCAGATTCTTGAAGGCCAATCTTGTGCAGATGTCTGAAGAAGATGGAGTGAGATACTGTGTCAAACAAGCCACCAATAGGTCTAGTAGGATGAGGGCTGCATCTACCTCTGTTCAGGATCATGCTGATGTTGTCTGTTGTGGTGATGAGGGCTATCTCTGTACTGTAGTTTGGTCTGAATCCTGACTGTCTGGAATCGAGGAGTTGCTGGTTGATAAGATGCTTAGTGATTCATCTGTTGATGAGCTTCTCAAGTACCTTAGCTGTGTAAGGTAGGAGGTAGATCCATCTGTAGTTGGTGAGCTAGGCGCGGTCCAAAGTGGTTTTCTTGAAAAAGGCAGCGACAGCAGTGTGTTTCCAGGTTTCAGGGAAGGTGGCTGATTTGATGGAGGCACTGATGATCCAAGTCAGAGGTTCGCTGATGGGGGTGATTTACTTTTGAAGGTGTAATTGGGGCATCGGTCTGACTGGGCCCCTGAGTAAATGGACTTCATTGTGACAGTGGTTTCATCTGTGGGAATGGCGGGCCACTGGTCAGAGTCCGTTCTTCGGCTGAAATGGAAAGACTTACAATGAGGTTGCTAGAGTCTGTTGAGGATGGAACTTTCTGTAAATATCTATGATTTTTTTGCATAAAAATGAGGGCTTGTAGCAGAGGTCCTGCGAAGGAGTGATTTGGCTGGAGGTGCAGTGACAATAGTGAAGCTTTCCTTGCTGTTGTTGCTGAGGGCATAAATGTGGTCTGCGAGTGCTGTGTAAATAGTGCTCCCGATTTGTTGGTGGTAGCATCTAAAGGCAGATTTTAAAGTGTTCTTGCCCTTGTTGTCCTGGCTCAATCGGCATTTGCGCCTAGTTTGCAGAGTCATTTATTATCCTGAGTTCTTCTGTGTATCAGCTTGCTTGTTTTCTTGTTGCTTTTTCTGCACTTGAGGGGGGTCAGTGAGATGGCGCAAGCGTGAGTTGAAGTTCTTGATGTCTTCTGTGATGCTGCTGGTGTGTTTGGGACGGTCCCTGGAGAGGGCAAGAGCCAAATCTTTAACTCTGATGTTTGTTCAGCAGCAGTGGGCTTGTCTAGTGATCATAGATCTTTATGGTTCAGGACAGGAATGCTCATGCTGAAAGGGCATGATCTGTTGGGTGCTGGGTGATGGTTTGTTGTCTGGAGGAGGAGGACATCAGGTCCAGGAGGTGTCCGATGGTGTAGTTGGGTCTGGTAATATGCTGGTTGAGGCCAAGGTTCCAGGGTGTCTCTAGCAGGGCTACTGAGTTGGAATTGGTGATGTCTTCTGAGTGAAAATTCAGGTCTCCTAGGAAGGTGTTGCATTTTATAATGAGGAGCGTGACAAAGTCTGTAATGTTAGTGGCTCAGTTGGTGTGTTACAGTTGTCTGTATAAAAGGGTCCCTCAGATGGTGAAGTGAACTATGCTTCATTGCTTCAAGATGAGGTGCCCCATGTAGCTGGTCGTGGTTTCTGTCGAGGTGATTCAGGTGAAGCTGTCCTTGAAGGTAATTGGTACTCTGCCTTCGGGTTTCTACTGGTTGTCTTGTCTGGTGATCATGTAGCCAACAGGGGTTATTGAGTTGATGTCCGGTGCCAAGGCTGAATTCAGCCACATTTCTGTGATGAGCAGATCTGGTACGCAATTGTGCAGCAGGTCCCAAATCTCTGTGGTTTGTTTCCTGAGCAATATGAGTGTTGAGGAGCATGCATGTGAGAGTAAAGTGGTATGAGGGTGGAGGTTGATAGTGAGTGTGAGAGCAGGTGGAGTGTTGGGTGTTAGTGTTGGAGGAGGCCAAGTGCAAGAGAGTTTGCAAGAAATGCAGGTGAAGACAACTTCTGTGTGGTGAGGCATGGTGTAGCAGCTGCACAGTGGGTGGAGTTTAGGACTTGGTGAGCCATGCCAGGCTAGCAGTGGGTGGGTGGAGGACCAGTGAAAAGTGTCAAAGACCGACAATAAAAAACACAAAAACAGACGAGCCTGAGAGAGAGACAGGAAGAAGTGGAGCAAGGCGGGCGCATCAACGTATAGTAGAGGGGTCTGCAAGGGCCTTGTCTGGTCAGAAGACCAAACATAGGTAAGTCTTAGGGGGCCATGGCTATGCACTTGCTTAATGGCTGGTTTGCAGTGTGGCCACCATTAAGTAGGTTCTAGGAGGTGTGTGGGGGGCTGGGCTGGGGGGGCAACAGAAGTGAGAAAGCTGGATACAGGTGAGGAGCTGAGTGAAAAGGAAGTAAGGAGCGGCAGGTGAAAGACGGGCAATAGACTGGGAAACAGCACACAAGGAAAGAAAAACAGCAGAAAACTAGTGAGAAACTAGCAGAGGTCAGAGATAAGAGTGAAATAAATAAGGCAGAGAGAGGGCACATAAATAGACTGGGAAGGGAATGAAAGAGCAAACCAAACAATGGCAGAATGAACAGTGGTAAACCAATGGTGCCACAGTGGTGAACAGTGGCAAACAAAATGGTGGTCAAGTCAAATGAAAGCAAACTATAGCAGAGTGAACAATAACAAAACAAACTGTTACAAAAGCAAACAAAAAAAAACAAGTCAGAGCGAAAAGTTGTAAAACACACCTTGGCAAAGACAAACATGTGACAGAACAAGCAAAGGAAAAATAGACAGTGGCAGTGAAAGACAATGAAAAGGCAAAAACAGATGAAAGGAGCAAGACAGATAGAAAGAGGAAATAGAGGAGAGATGCTGGCACCTCAGCTCACAGGAATGGGGTTCGCAAGGGGCTTGTCTGATGGGAGGATCAGACACATAAGTCCTAGTGGAAGCAGGGCTCTGCATAGACATTTGGTCACAGTCGTGTCATGGCACTGTAATTTATTGGTGATACTCATTTTATCAGTGTGCCATGAACAATAAATTGAGTTAGCCACACAACTTTCAGGTTGAACACCAATTTTTACAGTAGGAACATTAATTTGCTAAGAATTTATAACTGGAATTTCATATTGCCAAGTCTTTTTGCAGGTAAGTTAACACTCTATGGTAAATCTCCTCAGCAAAGATCTCAATGTTTTCAGCATTTGTCGGTTTCCCATACTGACAAAATAGCTTATGCAGGTAATGTGTCTTCCGTATAGCACCATGTTTAATCTGCAGGTCACATGTCTGAATCCTGGTAAAAAAAAGCTTAGTGGGTTAATGTATTTGTGGAACAGATCCAGGGGTAATCAGAAAGTTACACAAGTATCAATCTGTGTAAGATAATTCAGCTGGTTATGCACACCCTGTAAAGACCTGAATGTAATATGCAGAAAAGTTGCAGTGCCTGAAAGCCTGTATCAAATGTTTATTCTTTCTAGGGTAATAAAATCAGGGCCAATTAGGTAGGTAGTAATTAATGTATTATAGAGAGCTTAGAAACTATTTAGTTGATGTTGTGCACTGTATTTAATAGTTATTATTAGTATAAATATTCATGTGGTGAGGGCACATACAGAAGATTAATTGTGTACCTAGGAAACATTCCCGTTGCATGCCTGGAGGGCAGAATACATCTGTCAGACTCTTGTCTTCAATACTCTGATAACACAGGAGCAGAATCGACATCTAGTTCCCAATACCCCTCTTAGAACGTTCCTGCTAGGTTCTTAATGATCCTTCACAGGTAAGTACCAAGGAGGGAAAGGGGGTTGGGACAGAGAAGAGACGGCTCGGTAGTTGCTCTGCCTGTTCTGTTTCGTCTTCTTCTTTCTTCTTACTGAGCTGTAAATAAGTACATTTCTAAATATTACTTCTTATACAACTTACAGCATTGTAAATAAAGATACCTAATCTTACCAGTACAACCTCGGAGCTAAGCCTCTCTTCTATTGACTTCTTTAGCAAAGTTGAACTTTCGCTAACTGGAGAAGTTGCTGACTCAACTCTCTTTTTCTCTTACAGGAGATGAATGAATGCCTTCTTAATTCAGCTCTTAACACGAAGAAACACAAGGTAAGTGTTATTGTTTAACCCTTTCGCTGTGGCGGGAATTCCGCCGCAGCGCTGGGGGGTGTGGGGGGGCAGCGCGGTGGCGCTGTGCTCATGACGGAGCCGCTCCGTCATGAGCCACGGTTGAGCTGTGCTCATGACGGAACGGTTCCGTCATGACTCCGCCCATTTGCGTTGTCCCCCCGCACAGGCGGGGAAACAGCGCCGCGTAGGCGGAGCGGCCACCAACGGCCGTGACATGACGGAACCGTTCCGTCATGAGCACACGGCAACCGTGGCTCATGACGGAGCGGCTCCATCATGAGCGGGGAAGGGGTTAACTGGAGTGACTATGTGAAAGCCTATTGTTTAAATACTGATTATGTATTGGGTTAACTCACTGTGTGTTCAAGTCTTCCTGACTCAAGATTCATTAAGGACCTCTTTGTCTGAGGAGAAGCCCTCCTGTCTTCTTTTTAAGAATTGAAAATTTGGTAAAATGCTAAATTGGCACTGAGTATAGTAACTATAAATGTAAATTACAACTATCTCTGGTTAATTTTCTCCTTGACTTTCAATATATACACAAGTCTAAGCTAAACGCAGCGCGGGGACATTTACACGCCTGCATTAGCCTGACACTACGAGCAACTAACACGTTATTCTTTGGTTCGGAGCGTTAAACTCTAAACATGAGTTTTCTTTAACGCTCAGCCTTTTGACACTTCAGAGTTCAGTGCGTCGTGATGAACAGTACACGCCCACACTTCCGACTCCTCAGCAAACAACTGAAGGAATACTACTCTTGGTAGTCGTGCGCAGAACTCGGTTCAGATAAGTTCAACAAGCATGTGCCTTAGAAACAACACTAACCTTTGACTCGGGGAATTGTCAGGAACTACCAAAACTAAACACGACACACCAACAAAACTACCCTGACTAGCTTACGTGACGGAGGTGAGGTGAGCTGCCATACTGGTTAAAATCTTCGGTGAAGTGCGCCATAGAATGTTGGTGCGCACTTCACCAGACCTAGAAATCTTAGGGGAGACTAGACCGCAGCACAGCAGGCATGCTGGCGGCCATGTTGGAAGTCCAGGGCCGCCAGCATGCTCGCCATCTAAGGGCACAGTGGGGTCCCAAGCTTAGCCGGTGGATTTAAGGGGCAGACAATGGCCACAGTAGGGTCACGAGGAGGAAACCTCCCATGAACCCTGGCAACATCACTGTAGGAAAGTGCCCCTTTTTGCATGGTTGCCCCCCACTTTTTGCCTGATATTGATGATCTCTGACTAAGTGTGCCCAGGGTTCCTGCTAACCAGGTACCCAGGGTCTATGTTCTGTCCCTAAAACTGTACCTTTGCAACCCCAATTGGCACCTTTCTGGTCACATGTAAGCCCCTTGTAAAAGGTACCATGGGTACCAAGGGCACTGTGACTCGGGAAGGCCTCTAAGGACTGCAGCACCTACTGTGCCACCCTTAGAGGCCCTGTACCTTAACACCCACACACTGCCCTTGCAGGCTGCATGTTTTGGTGCAGGGAAAAGTGGAGTCGACATGACACACATCCCTGTGTGCAATGCCTGCACACCACTGCCTATGGTATAGGTAAGACACCCCTCTAGCTGGGTGCACTATACCAATTGAAGGGTACAGGTGTATGAGCCCAGTACCCCTACAGTGTCTAAGTCCATTCTTAGAAATTGTAAATGCAGCAAAGCCATAAAGAGTATATGGTCTGTGAGTTTGTCTTTACGAACTCCACAGCACCATAATCCTTTACTGAATTCTGGGAAGTTTGGTATCAAACTTCTCAGCCCATTAAGCCCACACTGATGCCAGTGTGGGATATAATCCCAAATGCACTCAGAGGGCATCTTAGAGATGTGCCTTAAAAATGACCTACCTCTAGTGTCCTGGCTGAGTGGCTGCTCACCAGCTGCCACCCCAAGACATGTTTCTGGACCCCTGGGTTAAGAGCCAAAGCACATCCTGGGCAGAGGTGCAAAGCTTCTTCCCCCAGGATGGTCAGAGTCCACGAAGGGCAAGCTTCAAAGGCTTTCTACCTTTGTGAGCTGACCCAGCCATTTGCTGCTCACAGCAACTGGCCCCCACCAGTTCTCACCCCCACTTTGGGAGGGAGAATCAGTGGGAAAACCAAGATAGGTGGAGAGGTGTGTCCAACTTTGCCAACTTCGCCCCTCAGGTGGGGGAGGTGAAGTGAGGCACAACTCTCAGTCCTCGCCATTTTAAGATGGGGGGGGACCCAGCCAACCAGAGAGAGCCTTATGCCCCCCTCCCACTGGAGGGTGGCATTATAGGGGGTGTACCCACCCCAAGGAAGGGACCCATTGGCCCCAACCTGTACCTACCTGAACTGCCCCTTAATTTAGTATTTAGGGGCAACCTCGAACCTTGCCTCCTCAGAAAAACAAGAAGAAGAAGGACCAAAGAGCCATGCTGAAGGAAGAAGAGGAGGACACCAATTGCCTTTGCCCCAGCCCTACTGGCCTGTCCTGACCTTCTCCAGTGGAATCCCAGCATTTCCTGCAGCCAGCAGCCCCCAGAACCCAGAGGACCTGCCCTGCCTTCCCTACAAAGACTTTGTCTGCAGAGAGCACTGGACTTGCTCAAGAACGAGACTCTGGCCAAATCAGTGAGACTGCACCACTCTGCTCCCAACGCCCGCGGCCCGAGTTTGAGTGGTCCAACACCACAAGGAGGTCCCCCTCAGCAATCCTGACCTGGACCATGTTGATCCCCGACTTACCTCAAGTCTCCCGTCTATGCCTGCAGCCTCTATCTGGAGGGTTCCCCCAACCGGAGCTGGTAAGGAAACCCGACACCTCAAGACACCCCTGCACTCGAAGCTCCATGGCCTTAGGTGGCCCAGCCGAATGTGTCTCCTCCAGGAAGCCTCCCAGCCCTAATCTACAGTTGTTGTTCTGACTGGAGATCTCCCATTGAAACCAACAGGGCACCTGATGCCGAATCAGCACCCTGCACTGAGCCGCCCCTGAGCTGCTGTGGGTGCACCTTGTGTGCTAACTCAGATATCCCTTTGCCCTGAGTTTAACCCTAGGAGTTTGCTTCCTCAACCTGTGGCTTGCCTGAGAGCGGCCACCAACCGATGGCCCCCTAACCAATAGGCTAACACTGGGCCTCAGCACTCTGCACCCGGCCGCCCTAGTGCCGCTGAGGGTGCTTTTTGAGTGCATTCTTGACACTGGGGGAACCCTAGTTCTAAACCCAGAAACCTAACCCCAAATACCGATTGCTTACCTGCAAACCAATAACCTCATTTTTCTCCACAGGATTGCATTGACTGTTTTCCTCTAAAAAAAGTTCTAAGTGTTGAGTTGTGGTTGTATGGAAACCTAAGCAATTGTGTTTTAATGAAAACTGTTTTACTTACCTTTTGTCAAGGAAATGTCCCAATGTGATATCTAGGTATGGTTCCATGTTTAAATATCAATGTAAAAAATATCGATTAAAAAATATGGATTTAAAAATATGGATGTAAAAAATATCGATTCCCTATAATTAAACAGGTAAGTACAATAATATCGAAACAAAAATATCGACTTTAAAAAATAACATAACTTAAATAAAATGCATTAAATAATATTAATATTATTAACAAAATAAATTAAATTTAATATATATTTTAACTAATTATAACAAATAAACCTAATTTAATAAATATAAACACAAAAAAGTGTACATATACATATATTTACTTAAATACATTTTTATTACCTATTATCTTTATTTAATTTATAAACATTTTTAATTATATAAAAATAAAATAAACCCATATATAAATAATTTAAAATAAAATATTCTATATTTAATTAACACATTAAACTATTTAAAAAAGAATAATACCTACATTTAATAACAAAATAAAAACATTAGTAGTTAAAACTTTGGATAGCGAGGGGGTAAAAATTACTATTCCCACTCCAGTGAGTGCAACAGTAGGGAAAGCGCTGGATAGCGGAGGGGTATAAATTAATATTTCCACTCCAATAAGCGCAACAATAGGTAAAGCGTTGGATAGCGCAGGGGTAAAAATGACTATTCCCACTCCAGTGAGCGCAACAATAGGGAAAGCGCTGGATAGTGGAGGGGTAAAGATTACTATTCCCACTCTAGTGAGTGCAACAGTAGGGAAAGCGCTGGATAGCGGAGGGGTAAAGATTACTATTCCCACTCTAGTGAGTGCAACAGTAGGGAAAGCGCTGGATAGCGGAGGGGTAAAAATTACTATTCCCACTCCAGTGAGTGCAACATTAGGGAAAGCGCTGGATCTCAAAACAATAAAAAACAAAACCATCAACATTTGTATTACATTTAATTTCCAATATTAACATAATGAATATATATATTTAAATATATTATTATTAACAATGATAATAAAAAATAATTAATTGCACATTATTTAACACTATAATATCCACAACACACACCTACAATTAATGACACATTTAAATTGAATAATTACTAATTAATGAATGAAAATTAATTTTTAATTATTTATTAATTAATAAAGAATTAATTACTTACCACCTTTCACACCCTTTACACATATAAACACCACAACACACACCTAAAATTAATTACACAATTACATTTAATGATAACTAATTAATTAATGGAAATTTATTTATAAATATTTATCAATAAAAAACTTAATTACTTACCACCTTTCACACCATTTACACATATAAACACTACAGCACACACCTACAATTAATTAAACAATTGCAATTAAAAATTAGTTAATGGTAATTAATTTAAAAATAGTTAATAATTATTCAATTGAAAATTAATTACTTACCACTCTTCACACCATTTACACATAGAAACACCGCTACACACACCTAAAATTAATTAAACATTTAACATAATTATTAATTGACTAATTGAAATTAACAACTAATCACTAAACTATTATTAATTAATCAATTAACACATTAATTATTCAATAACTTTTATATAATTAAATTATTTCCTACCCTATTCCCCTATAAACCCACATCCTGCTACAGAACTAAAAATGCAAAATTCTAATAAAAAAAAATAATTAACTACTATAAATTATTAGTTAAATCTATATAATTAAATTACTTCCCACCCTATCCCCCTATAAACCCACAACCTGCTACGGAACTAAAAACGCAGAATTAAACTTAAAATAAATTAATAACTAGTAAAATTCTAAAACATATAATAAAATGACAAACAATTCCCATTAAAAACACTAAAATGCATAACATTATTAACCTCTTCAGTGCCCATGACGAGATAGTCTCGTCATGGAGCACGGTCGCGCTGTGCCCATGACGAGACTACTTCGTCATGAACCCCACCCACTAATACAACGCCTGGCACAGGAGGGGGAAAGGGCGTGGCACAGAAGGGGTTAATAATTCGAAATTTTTGTCTACTATATTTTTGTAAACGATATTACATCGATATTTTTGTAATTGATATTACTTACCTGTCAGTCGATATTCTTGTCAACTAAATTTTTGCTGTCGATATTTCTTCCCCACAATATTTTTGCGGCGATATTAATGTACCATGATATTTCTCCGTCGATATTCCTGCTCTGCACCCTAGGTTTATCTCACTGAGCAGAAAAAGTAATCTAAAAGTACTCTAACAAGTGATCTGAAAAGTAATCACAAGTATCTATTGTCTTGAAATATTTTGCAAACCTATTACAAAGTCATTTTCATCCAGTTTGCGTGTTTTGGCCAACCTGTCCTGAATTGAAGTACAATTTTACCTAAAATACAACTAAAGAAATATTTTTGAT
This sequence comes from Triturus cristatus, assembly GCF_964204655.1. NCBI lineage: Eukaryota > Metazoa > Chordata > Amphibia > Caudata > Salamandridae > Triturus > Triturus cristatus. The sequence goes on from NC_140595.1 coordinate 565,173,699, forward strand.
ACAAACAATTAGTCTGAGTTCAGTTTGATTGTGTGACATCATTTCTGATAAAGCTTTACTGCTCGTCCACACTACCATAAATCGAGAGTAAAGTATGATCTACTTTTACCTCTGTAAACCTTTGGGGATCCACTGGACTGTGTGCACACTGTACCTTACATTGGTAGAGTATATACGATCACATCTTTCAATGATGTCTTCTGTACTGTTGTGAAACCCTCTTTTGCAGGCCACGTAGCCAGTAGAGGCTACTGGGCAACAGCTACAAGGGCTCGAGCCCATAGCCTCCACTGTTCAGAAGCTTGTCCTACTATGGCTCTGCAAACTAAACCAAGTACACCTCTTCTAGCCCTTGATTTGCAGTGGTAGCAATGACAAGCAGTCACATGCTTGTCAGAGAGGTTTGTGTGTGGTTACTCGGGGTCTGCTCTAAGCACCATCTTCAGCTGTGCAATTGGTTAAATATTCAGCACAATGCTTCTCTTTATGAAAGGCAAGAAATGTATTACACAGATAGCACCTCTCTGGAGATGCTCTCTTACCCCCATTTACCATTGTAAATGACTCCCTCTTTCATGGGATTTTCCTTGAAACTAGCAAGACTTGCCAGTTTCTACCACTCATAAAGAAACCTAAACTAGACCCTGATGACCTTCCTGTCACTCAACTATTATTCATTGTTAAGATCATTGAAAAAACAGTCTATGCTCAACTACAAGACCAAATCAATGCTAACCATATCCTGCATGACACAAATTCTGGCTTCAGATCATGCTGCAGTATGGAAATTGGTACCTTACACTTCATAGATGATACCTGTTGACCACAAATGAAATGACCCCTGTCTTCTGATACTGCTGGGCCTTCCAGATGTACTCTACACAGTCCACCATCCCACTCCATGCGCACCCTAGAGTTTAACATGAGAGTCACTGGCAATGTCATTCTCCTCCTAACTTTCCAACTGGCACCAGTTTGTTCACATTGGCACATCCAGGTATCCAAAAGACCCCGATAACCTGTAGACTCCCCAGGGCACAATACTGTCTCCTGTCATTTTCAACCTCGAGATGGAGCTGTTTTGTGTTCTACTCACAGACAACAGCATCAAGATTCACTAGTTTGCCAGTGATGCACAACTCTCCTTGAACGTCTCCTCTGCTTCAGTCATCTTATGCCTAAGACCCTGCATGCACATTATTCAGACTTGGATGTCCAAAGCCCACCTGAAGCTCAACCCAACCAAGACAGAAATATTTTTATTTGCCAAGAACAATAAGCAAGATGCAGTACAAAGCTGGCTCAGTGACATGAACCTTGATGGTTTTGAAACCCAACTTTGTCCAAATACCAAGTAGCTTGGATTCAATTTGGATACCAACCTCACCCTCAAGGCACCCATTGCCAAAAAATTGAAGATGGCCTGGTTCTAGGTCTCTCTTCTAAAGAAGGTTAAACCATTTCTTCCTTGTTCAAGTACTTATACTCTTGCATATGGATGGTGGTAGTGACATACTCCATGACCTCCCAGTAGCCAAACTGGCATTCCTTATGGACATCGTACATGCTGTAGCATGTCTCATCTAGGGCCTTAAGAAATATGATCATACCACCCCATCCTGATCAAACTCCATTGGCTATCATTGCAGGCCTAACCATATTCCCAACTAGATGCATAATTTATAAAGCTATCATGATCACTATCATGCTTATCTTGCAGACCAACTCACCATCTCCGGTGGAACACAACACTGCGACACCCAGGGTACCATCAGACTGTAGGCTAAGAAGTGTAAAAAAGAGAAAACAAGACAACTGGCCTTTTCAATCTATGCACCCAGTATTTGGAACAACATATCATATCCATCAGGACCACCCCCAATGCTGCTCCAATTTCGGAAAGAGTTGAAGACTCACATCTTTAACCCCTTCGATGCTCATGATGGAATGGTTCCGTCATGAGAAACGGTGCACCTGTGCTCATGATGGAACCATTCCGTTATGAGCACAGGGCCACAAAATCCCTCATGCAAGTAAGGTACAATTTTTTTCGAAAGGCTTTGGGGAACTCTGGGTGGGTGGGAATTTGTGGATCCACACAGATTCCAGAACTTTCCACCACAGAAATGTGAGGAAAATGTGTTTTTTTTTTAAACAATTTTTTAGGTTTGCAAGGGATTCTGGGTAACAGAACCTGGTGAGAGCCAGTCAAGTCACCCCATCCTGGATTCCCCTGGGTGTAAGGTTTTCAAAAATATATAGGTTTTCTAGGTTTCCCTAGGTGCCAGAAGAGCTAGGGTTCAAAAACTACAGCTAGGGACATTGACAAAAAAGGGTAATTTTCCACTGTTAAATTGTGGTGTGTCCATGTTTTGCGCCATTTCCTGTCGCGGGCACTAGGCCTACCCACACAAGTGAGGTACCATTTTTCTCTGAAGACTTTGGGGAACGCGGGGTGGGTAGAAATTTGTGGATCCAGGCAGATTCCAGAACTTTCCACCACAGAAATGTGAGGAAAATGTGGTTTTTTTAAACAATGTTTTAGGTTTGCAAGGGATTCTGGGTGACAGAACCTGGTGAGAAGCAGTCAAGTCACCCCATCCTGGATTCCCCTGGGTGTCTAGTTTTCAAAAAAGTATAGGTTTGATAGGTTTCCCTAGGTGCCGGCAGAGCTAGGGTTAAAAAACTACAGCGAGGCACTTTGCCAAAAAAGGGTCATTTTTTACTATGAAATTGTGGTGTGTCCATGTTGCGTTTTGCGCCGTTTCCTGTCGCGAGCACTAGGCCTACCCACACAAGTGAGGTACCATTTGTATCGGGAGACTTAGGGTAATTCAGATCTGTAAAGCAAATGTTATTACCTATTGACTTTCGATGCATTTCTGCCTTCCAAATGAAAGACAATGTGTAAAAAATAAGGCATGGTGAAAAATGACCGATAATTCTCATGCTAGTATGAGTATTCCCAATTTCGGAAATGTGCAAATATCTACTGTTTCTAAACTCTATATTTTGTTCCCATTTCAGAAATATATAGGTGTCTTTCATACCGAGTTTCCATGTATACATTTTCCCAGAATAATTGCTATATACCCGGTACATAATAAAAATGTTGGGATTGCCCATGTGGACTACCCGGGGGTGATAACTGCAATCATAAACTCGGATTTGTTTTTATGAGTAAAAGTTAGGCACAAGTAAACACATTTAAAAAAAAAAGATATTCTTCTTAATTTGTCATAACTTAAGGGACACGTAAAATTGCTACAGAAGAAAGTATTAAAAAAGCGAGAGAGCTATTTCCTGCTCTGCACTGAATTCACATTCCAAACAAGAAAATACTCAGAAATGACTTTGACCTGAGGTCGTTTTCTTTGGTAAATTCATTAACTCTCCTATAACGCGGTAAATTTGATAAATAAAATGTTGTTTGTTTATCGTTAACATTATGTTATTAATATTGACTGCCTATCGTACTATTTCAAACTATATTTATATATCTATTAAAAGTCGTAGTTTTGCAGTTTGGTAAATTGTTCTAGCCAATCCATGAGTGCAACAATTAAATTCCTGTTTGCTCAGTCAGCTCCGCCCGACAACGATCTCACGATTCCTCATACATCAAACTTACTTTTTCATATAGCATTATTATGATCACAATTTCAAAGCAGGTTTTAATAGAGAACATTGCTAGGTGGCATCGGCGTATTTTTTACTTTTATGAATGGTGCGCTTTCCCTTAAACTCGGCTTTCTTTTGCAAGGCAAACCTGTTAAAAAATAAAAACTTTTGTGCAACTTTTGTGTACACTCTGATTTTTCCGAGCCTATTCAATCAAGTGACTAGCCATGAAAATTATGGTGTCATTAAAAATGAATAAAACTTTAGTTCCAATTGTAACAGGAGCACGGTAATTGGTTCCCTGATTGCACAGCCGCGTAACTATGCCTTGTTAGCCTTTCCAAAATCCAGGTTTTTGTCATAAAAAGGTATTGTGATTCAAATGAGCTGTCATTTGCATGTAAGTGGAAAGATAATAAGTTACCTGTCGTTCAATATACACACCTGAGTACTGCAGCGCTGTCTGAAGTTGCTATTTTTAATTTTCAGGGAGGGAAGCAAAAGGCCAAATGTCCCGATGTGAAAATGGCAGAACATACTCAAGGGCCATTATAATGCTATAATTACCGCAAAGTCCATGCAGGTTAGAAGTGCTGAATACTAGAGCGCAGTGGAACCCATATAGACACTGTTCCGGCCACTTTTGACGAAGAAGGGCCGAGTCGTGCTTAAGATGGGAATATGTACTATGACTTTGAAGGAAATGTACTTCAGCGAAAGAACACCCGACTCTGCGTTTGACTATGCTCAGCTTGGGCTGTATTATGAATTTGTGTGCTCGCGCAGGGTACATTTGAGTAGCTGCTTTCAAGCAATTGCCGTGTATCAAAAGCCCGTGCATTTAACTGGTATTTTCTTCGAGTTAGTGCTTAAGTTGCAGACAGCATCCTCGAAAATCAAGCGAGGGAACAGCAGATAGCTATCCTGTAGTTGTGTTGTCTGCAGCCCCTGCTCGACTTCAGAGAAATTACAAGTTAAATGCATGTGTGTTCAAGAGTGCTTTTGCATATAAACAGTAGGGGTGGACGAAATTTGCGAAATTCACTTTCGCAAATTATCGCGAAAATGTTAAAAAATGTTCACAAACACGCGGAAATATCGCGAAGATGCGGAAGATTTTTCCCGCCCGTTCGCGGTATTTTCTGCGTGGTCGCGGCTCGCCAACTTACCCATGCGGTTGCGCGCGCACGCAAGAATGTAATATTTTACAGCGTGAGCAAGAAACAAATTATCGCTAAGCTGCGGAATACGGAAATTTTGACATTTTCGCACTTTCCGTGGAACGCAAAAATGCCAAATTATCGCAATTTCCGCGAACAGAACGGAATTTTGGCCCAGACCTAATAAACAGGCGCGTGGCTGTGCCTTCCTGGCAGTGGTTGCCCTCAACATTTGGGACAAGTACAACCCCGAGGCTGGTACTGCACAGCACCTGGTGAACGAGAACGTAAAACCTTTTCGAATAGGTGGACCCCTCTCGTGAGCACAGTTACTTAGGCTGTGACTGCTTCAAACAAGATTGACGTACTAGGTTGTGGCAACTTCTCAATATCTGGAAAACCTAAGAATCAATACAAACTACAACAGTTTGTAAATGGCCTCATACCTTAATTTTGCTCCGTTTTCAAAATATATTAAATGGCCATGTTTTCTCCTAAATCAATACTGCATTGATTTAGGTCTCTTCTACTGCATACAATTTTTTCTTCAGACCCCTTCAGAAGGGCCTCTAGTCACTAGTGCCTAAGTTTGGAGCACAACTTTGTTTTCAGCAGCATCATTTTCGAAAACGATCACTCGGCATTTGCTCCGCCATAAAAAGCACAGCTATTCTTGAATGTGTGTCTGTCTCAGGGAGAGACCCAAAAAAATATAAGTATTTCTCAGAAATGGGTGGTGAGAGAGAGAGGCACATGATTGAAGACACTAGTAAAGGGAGGCTGAGTGTGTGACAAAGGGATTGTAGGTGTGTTTTGCGAGGGAAAGAAGAATTTAACAGAGTAAAGGTAATGTGGCTTGTGTGTTTGAGGGAGACGCATTTCTTTAAGATGAGGGTGTAAAAATCCATGTGCTCAAGAATGGCATGGTAAGAGGAGTGTGCGAGACAGAAACGAGGATCTTTGAGAGAAGGGAAGCAACTTGAAGATGTGTGAGAGGAAAGGTAGATGTGATAAAGTAATATATGTGATACAGTAGTGAGAGGACTGTCAGGAAGAGTAGTGTGTGTGTGTGTGTGTGTGTGTGTGTGGTGAGCTTGAGAGAAGTCAGAATGATAGCACGCTATCAGATGATGGACAAAAATGACTGCACAAATGACATGCGAAAAAGAGAAAGGAAGGGAGAGGAGTAGTAAGATAACTGAGCGAGACATGAGCAGACAGTGATATGGCCATTGGGAATTGACATTCTTCCTGGAAAGCTCCCTCACATGCTAGAGTTCAAAGATGGTGTGCAAGCGGAAGGATGGGGTGGGATACACTTAAAAAGAAAAGGTCCCCTGCAGCTGGAGCTTCTCGTAGGTCCGAATGAGCCAAAAAGAGAAAGGAGACAACATCTGGGCCAGATAGAAAGGGGAGATGGATAAAAAAAAGACCAGAGAGGAAGGATAGTAAAGGAAAGGAGACATAAAATGGACAGTTGCTATGAGCAGGAAGAGGAGGAGTCAAAAGAGGAAGAAGGAGGAGAGACACGATGAGAGAAAGGAAGATAAGAAAACATGGGGAAAAGAACAGGGATGCCACAAGTCATATTGGGAGTGGAAGGCCCACAAACCCAACAAACGAGAAGGATGCCTTACAATTAGAGGGGGAGGAAAAGAGCCCTAGTACTGGTCAGAGTGGTGGTGGACTGCTCCAGCGGCATCCAAGGTGAAAACGCCTGGCACAATCCCAGCAATCAGTGGCCCTGACCGGGGGTGCTGTACATAGGTGAAGCAGGGAGGGCGAGTTAGGAGTCCTAGACTGGCCACAGCGTAGTTTTTTCCTCCCGCCAGACAGAGTAATAAATGGAAAATACCCTGGTGGCATATTGTTCAAAAGGAGCCTGGACTCCTAGAACTAATAGCTATTGAAAACTCCCACTCAACACACCAGATTGACTGTAGAGGTTAAGGGGACAGTTTATGTATGTATTTATTTATTCCACTCCTAATGTTGAGCTATATTTTACATGTATAGGTTTGCTGGGTTTCTCCTAACTGACCTACCCGGAAGGAGTTAGAAAATTAAGAACCCCAGGAGTCCCAAATAGAAGAAAATATGATTTTATTCAAAATATATTCCCTACAACTTGCCTGATATCTGATTTTGTTCCTTCCAAGGGGCGTGCTGGGAGGAAGAAGACGGAGTCATGTCCTGAAAGAAAAGGGATAAGAAAACATCAATTACTCTGATAATTTTATTGTAGTATTGGCATAGTCCATACATGTGGGTTTTGAACACACTTAACCCATGTGCTGAGAAGCTCAGAAAAACCTTAGAATGTTTTGTAAATTTAATCTCCACCGCTCCACAGCCACCACACTTTGGTTCACGTTTGTTCTTGTTTGACATAGATCCTTCATTACTTGAGCATCATCTTGGTTTGGGAATATACATCAGACACTCACCATTTCAGCTGTCATCTAAAGGTATAGAAAGTAACCAGATCTGCATTAAAAACTAACCACATGAAATCATAATTCAAGATAGTATCTTCTGGATAACTAAAATGTGAACATAATATCTATATCCATCTACCTTGATTGGCCTCATCATGGATCCTAGTCTACTCTGACCACAAGTGATGCATACCTTGTTGATGTTCCTGACAGTCCCCAACCTCCTCTAGGTATAGTCTCTGTGGCAGACTTGACTGCTGAGAATCATAACATTAATTTGTGTTTCTGGGTGCATGGAAATATATAGTTGGTTCCCAAGATCTTTCTTTCAGGTGAAATCCTTTCCAATCCACTAAATATTTTAATGTGCCTTGAAATACCCCGAGCAAAACACCCAAGATGATGGACGGAATGTTGCACACTGGCCAAACATTCACCCCCAGTCACAGATCTGGGTTTAATCCATCGTTATTTTGCTCACCACGCCACCCCAGTTCAGACATGGCCATATTCAAATCAGTCTTGACCCTGTGCCTCATGGGAACAGTCCAGCCCGAACTGCCAAGCCATGTCTTCCCTGGACCAGAATCAAGCATCCTAAGACCGGTTTCGGGGTTTCACCCCTCTTCAGCCAGGATAGCTTGACTCCAGTAGCGTAGTGAGCACGGGACCGTGTCTGGGCATACCCTTCCCACATAGGGCAAACAGCAAAACACACAAGATGATGGACGGAATGTTGCACATTGGCAAAACATTCACCCCCAGTCACAGATCTGGGTTTAATCCATCGTTATTTTGCTCACCACGCCACCCCAGTTTAGACATGGCCATATGCATAGCAGTCTTGACCCTGTGCCTCATGGGAACAGTCCAGCCCGAACTGCCAAGCCATGTCTAAACTGGACCGAAATCAAGCATCCTAGGACCGGTTTCTGGATTTCACCCCTCTTCAGCCAGGATAGCTTGACTCCAGTGGCGTAGTGAGCATGGGACCCACGTCTGGGCATACCCTTCCCACATAGGGCAAACAGCAAAACACACAAGATGATGGACGGAATGTTGCACATTGGCAAAACATTCACCCCAGTTACAGATCTGGGTTTAATCCATCGTTATTCTGCTCACCACGCCACCCCAGTTCAGACATGGCCATATGCAAATCAGTCTTGACCCTGTGCCTCATGGGAACAGTCCAGCCCGAACTGCCAAGCCATGTCTTCCCTGGACCGGAATCAAGCATCCTAGGCCCGGTTTCGGGGTTTCACCCCTCTTCAGCCAGGATAGCTTGACTCCAGTGGCGTAGTGAGCACGGGACCCACTTCTGGGCATACCCTTCCCACATAGGGCAAACAGCAAGACACACAAGATGATGGACGGAATGTTGCACATTGGCAGAACATTCACCCCCAGTCACAGATCTGGGTTTAATCCATCGTTATTTTGCTCACCACGCCACCCCAGATCCGACACGGCCATATGCAAATCAGTCTTGACCCTGTGCCTCATGGGAACAGTCCAGTCCAGCCAAACTGGAATGGCATGGTGAGCAAACAAACTATGGATTTAGGCCCAGATCTCTGTACTGGGGTAATTGTATGACATTGTTCTGCATTCTCTCCATCAACTGTTGTTTTTGCATTTGTCACCCCGAGTGGGACGGGTATGCTCAGACGTGAGTCCCGTGCTCTCCATGCCACTGGAATCAAGCTATCCTGGCTGAAGAGGGGTAAAACCCCGAAACCGGTCCTAGGATGCTTGGTTCCAGTCCAGGGAGGACCTGGCTTGGCAGTTCGGGCTGGACTGTTCCCATGAGGCACAGGGTCAAGACTGATTTGCATATGGCTGGGTTCAAACTGGAATGGCATGGTGAGCAAAATAATGATGGATTTAGGCCCAGATCTCTGTACTGGGGTGAATGTATGACATTGTTCTGCATTCTGTCCATCAACTGTTGTTTTTGCATTTGTCACCCCGAGTGGGACGGGTATGCTCAGATGTGAGTCCCGTGCTCTCCATGCCACTGGAATCAAGCTATCCTGGCTGAAGAGGGGTGAAACCCCGAAACCGGTCCTAGGATGCTTGGTTCCAGTCCAGGGAGAACCTGGCTTGGCAGTTCGGGCTGGTCTGTTCCCATGAGGCACAGGGTCAAGACTGATTTGCATATGGCTTGGTTCAAACTGGAATGGCATGGTGAGCAAAATACCGATGGATTTAGGCCCAGATCTCTGTACTGGGGTAAATCTATGACATTGTTCTGCATTCTGTCCATCAACTGTTGTTTTTGCATTTGAAATACCCCGAGGCATCAAGGAGGAGGAAGACCCAAACAGCAGAATTTATGTTTTGTTGGAATTAAGTTGTAAGCAGTGCATTGAGCAATGGATTTGAGACAGCCCTGAAAATCCGCAATTAGTGTCATCGTGTTGATCGAAGGATAGAATAAGTTGTGTATCATCTGCGTAAGAGACGATATTCATACCCCAAATTTTTGCACCTAGGGCTAGCGTGACCAGATAGATATTGAAAAGGTTTGGGCTCAATGATGAACCCTGAGGTACACCACAGCCTATGGCTCCAGACTGGGAGGTGAAGGGTGAGAGAACAACTGCCTGTTGCCCACCTGCTAGGAAGGAGCAAACCCATTTGAATGCATGGCCCATGAAGCCTGCCTCCTCTAGTCTTTGTAAGAGAATCAGGTCAATCAATCAATCAGGGTTTTTTAAAGTGCCATACTCACCCATGAGGGTCTCAAGGCACTGGGGGGTAGAAGGGGGGGTGAAGCTCTGTGCCAGCCGCAAAGCCAGGTCTTGAGGCTTGAGAAACAGTGTCGAAGGCGGTGGAAAGGTCAAGAATGATGACCTCTCTTTTCTGCCCTGAGTAGAGGTTGCCTCTGATGTATTCAGTGATTCAAAGAAGGGCAGGTTCCATACTGAAGCTGGGCCAGAACCCTGACTGGGATGAATGAATTATGTTCTGTTCACATAGCTTGCGATCCACCAGGGATTCTTCCATCTTGCCTAGAAGAGGGAGGATGGAGATAGACCTATTGTTGCTCAGGATGCATTGGTCGGCGTTTGCTTTCTTTAATAGCGGGCTCACCAGTGCCTTTTAACAGTATGGAGACACTGTTCCACATTCTAGAGACAGATTGAAGAGGGCGTTGATTTATGGATTGATGGCAGGGGGAGCTTTGGCAAGCATAAATGGGGGGCAGGGATCTAGGGGCGATCCAAATTCAATTGTATAGATTTTCTATGAGTCTGCTAGTGATATTGGCTTGAATGCATCAAGTCGAGCTGCCAACTTGACTGCCGGGGAGGAGGGAGGGGGAAGGTATGCCCAGGGGTGTGGCGGTCAGATTGTTTGCTGAACTGAGAGTAGATTTTTTCCCTTTAGAGTGGAAAAATAGGTAAGAGGCCTTCTGCCAGGGATTCTGATTAGGGCACACTTTGCTGAAGGCTACAGGCTGCAAGAAAGTTTGGATGATTTTGAAAACCAATTTGGGGGTGCAATCACTAGCGGCAATTTGCGAGGAAAAGAAAGCAACTTGGACTTTTAAAACATTCCTCCAAAACTGTTTGAGGGCAGTGCTATAAGCCCACTTGTCCTAAATATCATAGTTCCTATGCTACTTTTGTTCCAGTTGTATCTACTCTGTATAATAATAATAATTATAATTCCTGTTTGTAAAGCACAAACTTATCACCCTAAGGGTTTCGAGATGCTGGGGGCCGTCGGGGGGACTAAGTGAACTATTGCTCAGAGTCACATGATGCTGAGCTAAGCTGCTGCTGGCGCCGGGGATTGAACTGTGACACCCGCGCTCTGGAGTCAGCCGCTCTGGCTGCTGCGCCACACCTCTCCAAACTCTGTATATGTGAGAGAAGAGTGTGTTGTTCCTCTTGCTACTACCACTTGTCCCTTATTGACTGTGGTAGAGCAGGATGTGCCACTACTGCCCATATTTGTTTTGCTGTGAAGCTCAGTAAAAAAAACTTTCTACCACAGAAAAGACAAAACAATTTGTGCTGCCAGTGCTGGTTAAAATGCATGAATGAAAGTGTGAGCCATCACAAAATATGTGAGCAGAGTATAAGTTTGGTTTTAAGTATGAAACAAGCAATTTTTGAAATCGACTAGATCATTTAAAAATTTTAAAACCTACCCAACAATTTCCTAAATATCATGTATACAGAGGGATCCCAGTTTCCTATTTTTTGTTTTTTACAGATAAATACAGTCTGAAAACATTGTGTTTTCTGTCTTTATTTTTAAAAATGGAGACATACAGAACATTGGATATCTTTTTAGTGACTTTCCATAAGGTTGTTCGTGAATTCCCAGCTAATTGTTGCGCGGATTTAGAGCATGTGGAGTTAAAAAAGTGGCATGAGATTTCCTTCAATAACTTCATATCTTAACTTATGTTTGTGCTATTATGCAAATATTTTCTTGTTGGTTTATTGTTTTATTCTGTGTGTCAGCTAATTGTGGTAAAAGTGGACAGGCATCTAAGTATGAGTACGTTTTCATTTAAATACATGTGGAAATATACAATTTATGGTTTCATTTATTCAAAAAACAAAAAATAAATATGGATAAATACCGATTAGATGGAAAAAAACATAAATATGAATAAATACAGATGCAAATGTTACAACAAAAATACCATAAAACTAGGAGCCTATGCATAACTTGAGCCGTCAATTCTGGCAATTTTAGCCCACAGCACTTTGCATGCTGGTGTTTGGAACCCTAAATAACAATGCTAAAAACAAAACTACAAGCCAACGACGGCTGATGGTATCATATGTTGTAGTGCCACTTGGCATACTTGGGAAATCGAAATAAAAATATTGTTTCTGACTTTCTGCCTTTTTTTGTTGCAGGCAATCAAGGTTTAAATAGGGTTGTATGTCGTTACAACGCATTCCGTTGCAACGCATGCCTTTACCACGCATGCGTTATAACGGAATGCCATTCCCACGCACAACCTTTTCCACTAATATTCCTTTACCACGCATACTTGCTTGGTAATGGAATACTCTTGGTAAAAGTTATAACCCTCCCCTGTACCCTCACGTGACCACCCAATCATTATTATTACCCCTGCCCGTTACCCTTAAACAGTATATATATTTTTAATACTTTTATTCTCCTTACCTCTCCACGCCTTCTCCTCGATCTTCTTTGATTACGTCCTACGTCGTAAAGAGGAAGCGTCATTCCGTTTCCTCTAAAACTACGCCGATTGTCACAATTTTCCTTCGTTTTTACATGTTCGTTTTTGGGGGGGTTTTAGACCCCCCCAAAGCCCCCTTTTTTCCGCATGCATTTTATTTTTTATTTTCGGGGGGAGACCCCCCCAAGTCCCCCTTTTCTTTTTTTACCTTTGAACACACGTCTTCGCCGCCGACATCAAAAACGGACTCAACCTGAAGAAGATGAACTGGTTCCAGTGAGGCTTGCATGTTAAACACGGTCGTTGAAGGCGTACGCGTGGTAAAGACGTTTATGTGGTAAGTGTACCGTTGTAAACATAACGCGTAGAAAAGCCTTCGTGGTTAAGGATGTTTCCCTTTAAATAGCTCAGTGGGTGAGGGGGCAGGTATAGCCTTTCAAATGCGAGCATTTCACAGGGCTGACATTCACACTCCTTAGAAAAACAAACGGGCGTGCTGAAAATATATGTTATTTTCCATGCCAGCAGCACCTGAACATGTCAGAAGAGACACTGAGAAAGGAAAAAGTATGTGGTGACGCCTTTTTTCGGAACCAATCCTTGTTCAAGGGGTTGGTGTGATGTAGGTGGAACACCTGCACACACTTATTGCTTTGAACATATGCAGCCTGTGTTGCAGGTGGCTACCGACACAGACCATTATGACCCTGAGCGAGTGCTCGTTTTCCATTCCACCGCCCAAAACACCTAAGAAACACTAATTTTTTGCTCTTTCCTGAAAAAGCTCCAGTTTTAACAACGTCACTCAAATATATATACTGTGTTGCTCTACACACTTGTCAAAGTCTAAATCAATATATGAATACCATAATGGCTGATACCAAAACCCATCCCTAGCCAGGGATCTAACCAACTCAAAATAAAAGGGGAGATTGTACGACAGACGCCATTGTTACTTTGTTTCTCAATGGAGGTCATCGCCAGGGCCCAGTCCTTCATATCTTTCTCCCAGACCTTCCTACTGCACTTCTAATTCGAGCCCCAGTGACTTGCTTTATGCCGTTTCCTCAACAGAAAACCCAATGCTGCAAATGTATTGTGTATCTTTCTCTGTATGGGTCTTGGCATGACTACCATAAGCAATGCCTTACTATTGCCTACAATTTTATGTCTGTTGAAGAGCAAAGATGTGGTACATTCTAACCCCAGCAGTGTGATATTATCTCACAGGTCTAGGTCCTGTGTATAAATGTAACATCAGCTCTTCGCATTTTGGAGAATTTACGATCTATTAGGAAATATTCTCTGCAGTCTGAGGGGTGTGAGGTATATAGCATGTAAGTAATTAAAGTGCAACAATTGGAATATAACATTGCTCACTATCTTTTGCATTTACACACATTTTATCACCCGTTTTGAATCCATCAGGGAAACCAGAAGATCTCTGTTCCATGCCTGTCTAGCCTTCAGCTGGACTCGGTGTCTACCCACTTTCAAGGCTTCATGGAGACTCACAATAAGCCAATGGCCCTGACCCATCTCCAACAACATTTCCAAAGTTATGGATGCCGCTGGTGCGTCCAGAAATCCTGCACATATTTCTCTAGCAATCTTAGTCAGTTTGTCTAACTGCAGGATTTGTCCTGGTTCCACCATAAATGCTTCTTGAAAAATAATGAATTTCTAACCTCTCTCTCTCTCTCTCTCTCTCTCTCTCTCTCTCCAGGACTCCATTGACATGATGTATACTTGTCTAAAAGATTCTGGCCAACAGATCTGCAGTGATTTTCAGAATGGTGGTCTCCTCAGTGCTATTTTAATGTGGTCTCCCATGCTATCACTACTTGTCATATCACATGCGGAGTATCCCCAGTTAGTGATCTTGCCCTCATTAAATTTATGGATTAAGTATTTTCCCATTTTGTTCTCTGGAGTAACAGTTTTTCCCAGTTTGGCCCCTCTTTATATCATCATGCTGCATGCTGGAGCTGAGGTGCTATAAAATAGAGCTAGAGGTCTGGTAATCCAAGCTCTTGCCAGAACTGAAAGTGGTAGTGTTCCAGAAATGTACAGACTATCTCAATCCTTCCAGCACTCTCTCCATTTTATAATCATACTACTTGTTTCTTATGTGCGTCACCCATATTCACAGGTAGTGGAAATGGATGGCTTCCCAGTGTAGGTTCAGCAGCAGGAGTTCTATCCTAATTTTCCCAGCTAGACTCCCAGTGGAATTAAGACCATCAAATTTTTTAATGCACTATCCTGAGGCCACTACAAAACTATCAAGCTCACAGATTAGTAGAGGAACTGATCCCTGGGTCTGGTATAAATATAGCATAGCGTCATCACCATCCATTGACACAGTATGTATTGTCTCCTCTTCTTATCCTGCATGATTGCATTACATCACTAAGCCAGATCACCAATGACTCCACTGCAAAGGTGAACAGTAAGTAGGGCTCCCGGTTTTATGGTATTTAGTTTTGTGTCATTTCCGTCTGTATTGATCCATATTTCTCTTTTAGCCATCTTATTGGTATTTATCCATATTTATTTTTTGTTTTGAGAATAAATGGAGTCACATAATGGTATATTTATTCATTTATTTAACTCTTACATATGCCCTTATATGTTGATGCCTATTGCGTTTTAGCAAATAAAGAAGCCACATATAACGTAAAACTACACCCACAGGTACATATTAGCATTATACTATAAATATGTTAACATATATTTGTATTTAAGGAAATCTCGTCCTGTTTTTTAACTCCCTATGCTGTGTATCTGTTCAGATTTTGCCCGAAGTTCATGAAAGACAGCATGGGGAGAGTCTCACAAAAAGCACAATTTTAAGTATTTTTACGCTTTTAAAAATAAATACAGACAGGAACACATTGTTTAATGCCTGTATTTATCTTGTAATATTCCAGCACCCTTAAACTACACCCCTAGGTCTAACTTCAGCCATATGATTTTGATTCAGCAAGTGCCCCCAACCCAGGAAATATGGCCCAAAGCCCATCCTTGCAAGAACCCCCCCTCATATAATCACAGTCTAGGGTATGACATGAAGTTCAATGTGTAATGATGCTAAGGCACCCTTCATTTGTATTTTTCCATCATATGTAATACATGACTGCAGCCAGGAATAAAACCACAATGGTCAACCTGTACTAGGACCCCCATCTCCTCGTCTGAGTCTATTTGGTAGTATTTTTTGACAGCACCTTTGTGTCTACATTTAGCATAGCGATTGGCCTACAGGAAACCAGCTTTGATAGGTCGTTAAATCTGGCGTGGGTATCACCACTAAAATATCCTCTCTCATGCCCTCTGGCAGGCATCTTATTTGAGATCTCTTCCTTCTGCATCTCTGTATGCAGATCTTGGAATTGTTCTTCTGAGATCCTCGGAATGCTAGTCTTGTAAAACAAATGATGCCCTCACCGCATGGTTGTGGTGCAGTGTTTTCTGGTACAAGTTTGTTAACCAAGTGTCAATGTATCTCAATTATACTAGTTTGCGCTATGGCCACTGTACCATTGCGTTTATTTAACGTTAATAAGAGCAGTGCGGGGTCCTTCCTCTTTAGGAAATAGGTTAAGAGTCCCCCATACTTGTCTCCTTCCCTGTCGGATTTCTGCCTCCTCTGTGTTCGGTAAAACTGAACTTATTCAATGCCTCCCATGTTATCTTTTGTTTTAGTTTTGAATGCAGTATTTCGTCCTATTATTGTCGATTGTTTTTTTCCATCACCTCAAACCATCGAAGCTCACCCTCTTGTTGTGTCAAGGTGCGTTGCAGTTGTCTTTTTGTGCCATAAACTCCGCCCATTGATACTCCTTGATTACTGTTTTAGAGATTCCCATTATGTTGCTCTGCTATTTGTTATTCCCCTGTTAGTAGCTATAGTAAGGCTGCTCGGATGTCATCCCCAAAGGCTGTGTCCCGCAGTGAGGCTACCCCTGCACCTATGCAAGTATTGTGTTGCCTTCACTTCCTTGTGTCTGGAGATTACCAGAGCACAGTAGCAATTGCGTGGAAGTATCTCTGATTGCTTCTGTGTAGAATGTTCTGGATGCCATGCCAGAAGGATTCATTGTGTATGTTTGTTTCACAATTACCCCAGCTGACTTGCATTCTGCAAAAGTACAGTTTTATTCTATTGCAAATTTTCCAAATGTTTTGGATAAATGGATGCAACACATATCCTGATTTGCCCCTAACCCCACGAGCCTAACTATATGTATAGAAACCATTAAAGTCAACACGGGTGAGTAGTCGCGCTCAACAAACCCATGATTGATAGAATGATAGATTGATAAATATGGGCCTTTTAACGCACCCTGCCTCAGTGCCAACATAGTAGCACACATTCTAGCAAGCAGGCGACTTACATTTTTTGTCACTGTGTTTTAGATAACCTATGGAGATGGTGGATTCATTTGTAAATATATAATTAATACTACAGGTTACAGCGCATGTTCCTTGCGACCGCGAATACTGATAATATACTTTAAAACAGCAATAGAGAGGAGGTACAATTGTCGTCACAGGCAAACACAGTCTGTGACAGAACATGCATTTGGTCTGCCGAAGGGGAGATTTCTCTCTCTGTGTAAGAGTTGGGGTGTGTTGGAAGGTAATCCTACTACATGTTATAACATTATAGCCATATATGCTAATTTGCAAATGTTCAATACGAGAAGATGTACCAGTAGGATCAGTTTCTGATGACTCGACCACCTTCCCCTAGACAGAATTCTTACAGAGCCACTAAAGAACAGGTATATAGGACTCATATAACAATGAAAAAGGCTCATATTTTTGATCGCAAACTTTTTATTCTGTTTTTCTTTCTTTTCTCAAATGTAATCTTTTTAGAGTAAATGTTTACAAAAGGTATGCCATTTATTTCGTTAGCTCTATAACATAAGTTTAATGTAAGGAAAATCAAAGTAGAAGAGCAAGTACTTTACAACCAGTGAATAAAAAAATATATTTATATTTTTAACCTCTTGTAGTAGGTTTTCTATGGCATGTGGTGTTGCACTTGATCCTCTCTGTCCTCTATGGCTTCTAGCTGTTCAAGGAGTGCATGGCTTCAGTGTCACTGACAAGATGCTAGCACTTGATGCTTCTTTAATTTAGAATTGCCTAATAATACATCTATAAGAGAATTAGCTACCAGGATTTCCTCAAGTACATGTGCTATTTGTGTTAAACATCTACCTATATCCCCACTTGGTTGAATGATTTTTCCCTGTTTCTCAGCTGCGCGACTGCACATTGTTGTAGTAGCAGATGCTGGGGAAAACATCCTTCACCCCGCATTCACAGCGACGACCTGTCTTTACAACGCAGTAACTACTCTGACTGCGACGTTGCCACGTGTTCCTTTAATTTTAACCAGCAAATCATTACAATGAATTGTTTTAGGGGGCGCATTGTTAGACTGGTGTTGGAATTTTAGGTCCAAAACCTTCCCTACTGGTGCATAGACTGGAATTAGAATAGTAATTTATGCTATTCCAAAGTCCGACGCCCCCTAAAGCAAGTCGTTGTAATGATTTGCGTGGTAAAGTAATGCGTGGTAATGTCGCATTCGATGTAGTGACTGTTTTGTAAAGGCATGCAGGGTAAATGTATGTGGGGTTCTGTCATACAACCAGATGCCATTCGTTAGGCAACACAGCCAAACGCCGATATGAAGATTTCTGTGTGTCTTTGTCTAATTTTGCCTGTCAGTCTTCGGCAATAGCTTGATATAGATCTTTCACATGCCTGAATATTATCTGAAATACCTGACCTTAATATGGAATTGAACTGGGCCATTGTTTTTTACAACCTGCTAAACCCTTCTATTGAGCTCTCAAGTGGCCCTATGCTGTGATGTTTTGTTGTATCAATAGCACTGATTTTTCTAAAGAATGACACTGTGATGCTGTATCAACTGGTTTGTCCTCTGAAAGTGCAGAAACTACCTGCCTGGAGGCCCTGCCCTGTCTGCCTAAAGACTGTGATCTAAACCTAATTGTACTCCTTTGTGGTTTTGGTTGTGTGACAACAGTAGGGAGTACAGATCGAGTAGCCATCTGTTCTGTATGTAAGGACATCAGTGAATCCACTTCTTCTGGGTTGCCCTCTTCTCTAATGGTAGCTGACCATTCAAGTGGCACATGTTCTGTCATAGCAAGGTCTTCAGTCCCACTCGCTATTTCTGGATTTGCAGGGTGCATTGCTCTGTTTTGGGGAAACATTCTTTTTAGAAGTAGGTTGTATCATAATGAATGTATTCCGCTTCTATACTTACCTATGTGTATATGTGTCACACATAGGTATGTTTAAAACCAGAGTTCAAAGGTTACAAGGGTGTTATAGTTGGAAAATAGAATTAAAAAAATAAAAACCTTATTAATGTGCTCAAATAACCAAAAGTTGCTGGGACGTTCTAGTTAGGCTCAGTTTTTACATGCACAAAAACATAGAAATTCAGCAATTATAAGTACCTGAGCTAACTATAACCTATGTCCCGCATCGCTTATGACCTCACATATTCCATCACTCATGACATGGCTATTTGAGTGGTTGTGTGGGCATGTGAGTGGTTGTATGGGTGCGTGAGTGGCTGTATGGGTGTGTGAGTGGTTGTATATTAGGATGGGTGTGTGAATGGTTGTATGGGTGTGTGGGTAGGTGTCTGAGTGGCTGTGTGGTGTGTCAGTGGTTGTGAGAGTGGTTGTATGGGTGTGAAAGTGGGTGTGTAAGTGGATTCATGGGTCTTTGTGGTTTTGTGGGTGTGTGAGTGGTTGTGTGGGGGTTGTATGGATCTGTAGGTGGATGTGTGAGTGGCTGTATGGGTGTGTGAGTAGTTCTATGGATCTGTGAGTGGGCGTATAAGTAGTTGTGTGGGTGAGTGAGTGAATATAGGGGTGTGTGAGTGATTGTATAGATTTGTGAGTGGGTGTGTGAGTGGTTCTGTGGATGAAGTCATCAGTGATATCATTTGAGATGTCATCAGTGATGTCACAGATCATGTCATAAGTAATGCAATATGAGAGGTCATAAGCAGTGCATTGCAGGGGCATAAGTTATGGTTATCTCAAGTAACTATAACTACTGAATTTGTATGGTGTTGTGTGTGTGAAAACTGAGCCTAACTATAACATCCCTGTAACTTTGGGTTTTTGAGTGAATTTCTATGTTTTTTTCCAAATGTTATTCCCTAACTGTAACATCCATGTAACCTTTATTTTTTTAGTGAATTTTGATGGTTTTCTAAAGATTATTTCCTAACTGTAACCTTTGAGATTGGGTGTGTGAGTTGGTGTGTGAGTGGCTGTGTGTGGCTGTGAGTGGGTGTATGTCTGGTTGTATGAGTCTGTGAGTGGTGTGTGGGTGGCTGTATGGGTCTGTGAGTGGTTGTGTGTGTGGCTGTATGGGTCTGTTGGGTGTGTGAATGGTTTTGTGGGTGTCTGTATAGGTCAGCAACTAGGTATGTGAGTGGTCGTATGGCTCTGTGATTGAGTGTGAGTGTCTGTATGGGTGTATGAGTTGGTGTGTGAGTAGTTTTGAGGGCGTGTGAGTTATTGGATTTCTGAGTTGAGTGTGTGTGTGAGTAGCTGTGTGCGTGTTTGACTGGTTTTGTGAGTGCCTATGTGAGTGTGTGAGTGGGTTTGTGAGTGGCTGTAGGGGTCTGTGAGTGGGCATGAGAGTGGCTGTATGAGTCTGTGAGTTGGTGTGTAAGTGGCTGTATGGATCTATAAGTGAGTGTGTACATGGTTTTGTGGATATGTGAGTGGGTGTGTGGGTGACTATATATGTGAGTGAGTGTGTGAGAGACTCCACGAGTGGATGTGGGAGTTGCAGAATGTGTGTGCAAGTGGGTCTCTGAGTGGATGTATCAGTGAATGTGTGGGTGTGAGAGTAGCTGTATGGGTCTGTGAGTGGGTGTGTGAGTGGTTATGTAGGTGTGTCAGTGGATGTGTAAGTGGCTGTATGGGTCTGTGACTGAATGTGAGTGGTTTTGGTGGTCTGTGAATGGGTGTGTGATTGTATCGGTTGTGTGAGTGGTTAAATAGGTATGTGAGTGATTGAATGGGCATGTGAGTGGGTGTCTGAGTGTATGTGTCACTAGCTGTCACTAGCTGTGAGTGACTGGGCCAGAATTGAACCTCACCTGCCCCTTTATCCAATTGTGCACAAAATGTCTACGCAACTGGAGAACTTTGTATTGGTGAATTAGTAAGCTCTTGTCTAGTACATAATCTACAATACTGCTGTGTATTGGGCCACAAGGAAATGTCTCCAGAGACCTTGTGTGCATGTCATTTCAGAATTGTGATTTTTCCTTGAGGACTTGATCAACAAATCTGTGATAACATGAATCCTTGCTAGAGAAGAGGAGGAGACTACAAAGAGGTTAATCTTCACCTAGCAAGGGTACTTCCTCCTAACTATATAAAGTAAGTCCTTCTTTGCTTGAAGGAGGTGTCCTCATATTCCTCTGCATCAAGAACACATCACCAAAATCGTTGGGAAACGTGCTCGGGGGCCTTTTGCTAAGCTGTCCATCAATGTGGGAAAAGGTGGGAAGATCTTTGCATACTACTTGGAACACTGGGGAGGGACCAAATGGCCAGACCTTGCAAAAGATTTTAGGCATTTGCATACTCAGGGTAATTAAAAGGGAGAACCACAGACTCCGCTGTCACCAGGAGATGATAAGAAAGAAGCCACAGTCACTACAGATCAGATTGCGCTCCACTAGATCAATGACGCATTCACATTTATTAAGGGTTTTCAGGTCATTTTTCAACATGGAATACAAGAGGAAACACACTTGCTTTCCTTTTGCCAATGCCTCTGGGTGCCCTGAAGCCCACCCAGGGCACCCAGTGCTTCAACAAAATTGGTGGGTAAACGCACTCGGGCCTTTTGATAAGCTGTCTATTAATGTGGGAAAAAGCGGGAAGACCTTTGCATACTACTAATGAAAATGGGGCAGGGCCAAACAGTCAGACATTGCAGATGATTTTTGGCATTTGTATTTTCAGGGTAGTTAAAAGGGAGAACCATACTCTCTGCTCTCACCAGGACACAACAAGAAAGTGTTGTGTATTTCCTATGGGTCAATTGTGTTGTCTCCCCTATGTCAGCCTAACTGCATGTAGTATGCCACTTTTGCTTTGCACACACTTCAAAAGAACATGCTTGTTTTTGTGCCACACAGTAATTTTATAACTAGACTGCACGTTTTGTTATTTAGCTCTTCTGCTGGGATTCAGAGGGAACATTTCATGCAAGGTCGAATACCATTGTGCTCTGTTTTCTCTGTGGTTGAACACTAACACCTAGACATTATAAAGAAATCCAGCTGCTGTTTTCACCATGCAATTCTTATCATATAAGTTGGGACTTGGTTTGAAAGGAAAGAGGAGACATTCTCACCCGAGCAAGAGAGCTCTGACACCTGAGACAAAGAACAGCTACCTATGCGTGCCACTTATGGGGTCCATCACTAATCCCAGGGATCTCTTATATATCACTGTGCTTCTATTTTGAGGGTAGGCTTAGGCAGGTCTGTCATTCAATATGACAGAGCTTTTCATTGTGTACAGTCTATTGATTATGCTAATCAAATGTTTTGACCTGCATATGTTTTCCAATTGTAGCCCAACTGTTACAAAATAGAGTACAATAGTTTCAAAGATTATTGTAAGCTTCCTTCGTGTCTCTTTTCCATTTATTGTGGACATGTATGAGTGAGAGAATGAAAGGTGATGACCTGCTACGCTGATCCCTGAGAGGGTCTGAGGGCCTAGTGTGTTGTGTTGTGGGGTGCCAATTTACTTGTTTCTCTGGAAAGGTTAGGAGAGCAAGTAAGGCACTATAAGCTAGTCTGCATTTGGGCTCACATGTACTGATGAGGTACGGTGATTCAGTTCCTAACTGCAGTTGTTCTGTGGTCCCAGGCATAGTTCTATTTACAAACAGAATCCGTGTAACAAAAGCAACCACTCACCACAGTCACTACAGGTCAGATTGCGCTCCAATCGATTAACAACTTATTCACATTTATCAAGGACTTTCAGAGTGCTTTTCAATGTGGAATGCAAGAAGAAACACACTTGCTTTCCCTTCACCAATGCCACTGGGTACCCTGGAGCCAACCCAGGGCACCCAGTGTGCAGCGTTTGAGACCATGGGGGAGCCTTATTACACCTGCGACCCCTGCCAGCTCCCCGCCTCCAGCAGGAACCAGCATTGCTCCCACACACAGGAAGCAGTCAAAAATGCTTCTCCTTGCCTGCAGGAGCAATCCTTTCACCTCTTTTCTTGCCCGCTTGACAGCTGAAAAGTCAGCTCCCAGCAAGTGGAAGTAGTTTTCTGGGAGCGGACTCACTGTTTTCTCTCGCTTGGCGGGGCGCCCTGGGACATAGGGAGCCGGCCCTGGAGGGTGGAGGTCCCCAGGGCCATTAATGGCTCCAGGAGGGGGGTGCATGGCCCCCCTTTTTCCTTTTGTGGCCTGGCCACAGGGTGATGGAGGTCCCCAGGACCATAAACGGCCCTGGAGGGGTGGTTCACGCAGCACCCCTCCTTCAATTATAATTGTGTTGGCCATGTCCCGGGGAGGTCCTCCTCTTCGTTTTGCATTTGCCCTGGCCCTGGGAAAGTGGTGGTTCCTTGGGCCCATATGGGCAATCGGAAGGGAGGTCGCTTGCACCCCCTCACCATAGTATATATAATAATAACCCCAGGGACCAGACCCACCCAGGGGCTGATGTTTAAACATATGTGGGAGACCCAGATTTTTTTTTCTTAACAGGGATTCATGAATTTTTGCCATTTTCACCTTGATTTTTATTTTTATTTTTTTTAATCATTCTTGGGCCTTGACGGGGGCCCTGAGGCAACCAGCCACCAGGCCAAGGTGGTCAGGGTATTCCCACCCTGCCCCCTTCTCTCTATATTCAACATTTTTGTTTGGTACTCGGCTGAGTCAGAGTCCCAAGATGGCTACCAACACTTCTTGGTTGAAGTCTTGGAAGCCAATCAGCTCTCTGCATGAGATTGGTTGGATTTGTGGAGTATCCATGTCTCCAGATATATAAATTTGGTTTTCTTTTAATTTCTCAAACTACTGAATGGATGTACACCAAATCACAAAAAGTAAGCTTTACGCACCAAGAGCTATGTTCCTGACATACTTGGTGTAATTCCGTCCTACGGTTCGGGCTGTAGTCATGCCTAAAATCCCTATGGGAAATTGCATTGGGTCATTTTGTGACACCCACCCTCCACTTTTTCTCGGCCCTCATTTGAAGGATTACCCCAAAACTTTCACGACGGCACCTGAAGTAACTGGCAAACTAGTTTGATAATACATTGTAGTAGTTCATTCTTGTAAATGTTTTTCTTTTGTTTTTTATTTTGTAGATTTCTTCTATATTGTTGATTTAAAAAATTAATGGAAAACAATGAGCAGGGACTATTTTATCAATAATACATTGTTTGTACTCTATGAAAAATAGACGTGGTATATTACATTGTTTTGCGTGAAATGTTTCTTTTAAATTATATTTTGGTATTATACTGTGTGTTTTTCATTAAATAGAAATTGAAAATTCCCAAACCAGCTATTTTCATCCTAGGATCTGAGGGTCAATGAATGATGCTCCTCCCTCTTCCTCAATGCAAACATAAGGAGATGATGGACAGAGCACTGAAACTTTTTAGACACTCACCTCAGTCACAGATCTGGGTTGAATCCATCATCGTTCTTTAGCTCACTTCGCCACCCCAGTTCAGACCCAGCCATATGCAAATCAGTCTTGGCACTCTTCCTTATGGGAACAATCCAGCCCAACTGCCAACTTAGGGTGAACAAAGCAAATGCAAGGTCCCAGGATGCTTGTTTCCTGTACAGGGAAGACCGGACTTGGCAGTTCAGGCTGGACTGTTCCCATGAGTCACAAGGTCAAGACTGATTTGCATATAGCTGGGTCTGAACTGGGGTGGTGAAGTGAGCTAAAGAACAATGATTGATTCAACCCACATCTGTGACTGGGGGTGAGTGTCTGAAAAGTTTCAGTGCTCCGTCTATCATCCCCTTGTGTTTGCCTTCCTCTTAATCAGGCTGCAAAGTTGATTTAATCTAGTTCTCTACAGCAGACAGTAGTGTTCTGTGGCTGCTCCTCCACCAATTGCAGTGGCCTCCTGTTGGTCAGGTTTTCTTTAGTTCAGGACCTCATTCAATAGGACCACTTTTGGAACTTCTCCACACTCCCATTGGTGACACACAGTATTCATTCTCTCCTGTATTCTCTATATTTTCTTTTGTTAGCCGTTAGAACTGCTTTGACAAATACCTTGTCACTTTTAGCAACACATTCTGAAACTATTATCTCTATATCTTTTTCATTGCATCTTTTTTCCTCTTCCTGACAACCTCCTCCTGTGCCTCCTGGCTTGCTACTCTGTACCCTTCTAGGATGCAGAGAACAAATTCCGATGTATGCATCGCTTTCCAACACTGTTCTCGTGTACCAGTACCAAGTACTTAGGACTAGTAGATAAGATGCTATCAGTGACAGTATCTTCTGCAATAGTGACTGTAGCTGGTGGTGTACCTCTTGAATTTGAATTCTTTCCTATGTCTCCTCCTGTCGCCTTGTTGTGACCTATGTTGGCTGATTTGTTGAAAGTGGTGCTGGATCGGATTGTATATTTTTGCCCCTGTCTTCACATGTTTAAGCAGAACTGCTGTCTGAGGCTCTTAAAGATTTGTGTTTTCTGTGAGGGTTTTCCTTGTGTGCCGGTTGCTGTGAAGGCATTTTAATGTGCTTTGATCTTCACTTGTTGTATAATCTCAGTATAAATGACACCTATCACGGTAGGTGAAGAGCAACAGTGGATTGTGCATGGATGCAGGTGTGCGCACCCGGTTTCTTGGTCTCTGGGCGGTATGATCCTAGGTGGTATGGTCACAAAATTATTAGTGGGGCCTGGGCCACATGACCCAATTTGGAAAATTAATTGGGACCAATTTCAGGTAGAAAAAGAGTGCAGCTGTGTAGAAACGAGGAGAAGCACTTGTGGTGGTTTAAATGGTACGTTTAATGCAGCAAGCCCCAAACACATCTTGTACAACAGCCAACACCAGAACCAGTGTCAACTGAATAGTAAACTGTCCATGGAATGTTAGAGTATGGGGAGACAGGGAGAGCCAATAAGAAAAGGATGATCTAGTTACAATATAAAGGATTTCTAGCGCCAAGGGGTGGCTCATGCCATCCTACATCATTACAACACATCTTCTTCCCACTAAATATAACAAAGCAACAGCGGATAAAATATGAATATTTTGAAAGAGACATTGTTACTTAAAAGCTGACATAATCATTTACATTTTTTGGTTTGTTAATATGTCTACCAAATCTTCCAGTGATACAATGACTAACACCAATACCTTTAGATACAGAGGGTGGTGTGAGTTCACCACTATGATCAGACATGTGATTTCTAGAAGGCTCAGTAGAAGATGGGGCATCATCAGTACCAATACTACTGTCATTGTTAGACATTTCATTGTTGGTGTTCAAAGATTTAGACAAACTAACAGAATCGTCATAATCAAGCCACAATTAATTTTTGCGACTATTCATGTTCTGAGTTCCATAAAAGTCTGGCTGTATGCCTGATGTGCATTTGGTCAACCTGCTCTTGTGCCAAACTGTGCCATCACTGAGTTTTGCAGCATTGCGGTATAACTTACACATGCATTGGGGAAGGGTGAACCTACTTTCCCCTTTCTTAACTTTCTTTTCTAAACAGACTTTGACCGTATCTCCACATTTAAATGAAAGATTTTTCTCTCCATTTTTTTATCATACCATTCCTTGTAACACTCCTGTACTGAAGCTATTTTGTTTTTTTACAGTTTCATGTGACCAACTTGTTTGGATGCTGGCAACCAACTAAGATCCTTGCTTATAGCTGGTCTACTTCTCATCAGGGCAAATGGACTCTGACCTGTGATGACACTAGGTGGTATTCTATATGACCAGATTAACTTAAAAAATTCCTCTTCCCAATTAAGATTACTATTCTTAGACAACTGCATACAACCTTTTAGGACTCTGTTGAAGCGTTCAACAAGACCATTCTCTTCAGGATGGTAGAGAGAAGTGGTGTTATGTGTGATATAATTTCTTTCCATGAACGTTTTGAAAAAAGCTGACATGAATTGTTACCCATTGTCCATTAATATTAGGCCTGGGCGGTAAATTTCGTTCCGCTCGCGGAATTTGCGATATTTTGACATTTTTGCGTTCTGCGGAGAGAGCGAAAATGTAAAAACTTTCGCAACCTGCCGCAAAACAGAAGTATTTTTCTTGTCCGCGCTTTAAAAATGCATTCTCGCGCACGCGGTCCCGACTTACCGGGTCCCTGCATTTGCCGACGAGTATTCCTATCCGTTCGCGTGCGCCACAAGATGTTGGATTGTTGGTAGCCGGTAGCGCTATCCCGCGAGAGTTTGCAATCATGAACACGTCATTGCGATCGCGAACAGGAAAAAAGCATCGCAAGCAAGATGGCCGTGCCCATTAGCGACCGCATGGGCAAGTTGGAGATATATTTTCCCACAAGCACGCAAAAACACATCGCAAACGGGAAAGAAAAGCAATCTCCGTGACTTCGCGAAAGTTTCGCATACTCGCAGAGATTTTGCGCAATTTCGCGATAATTTGCAAAAGTCAATTTCGCAAATTCCGCCCACCCCTAGTTAATATACTTTTAGGTACCCCTTTGCTCATAAATATTTTGTCAAGAAATGAGATTACGCAGGCACCATCTACATTGGAAACTATTTTGATTCCCAGGCATTTGGAGAAATGGTCCATCAAAACTAGCTTGTATTTAATATTGCCGTCATGACCTTCAACAGGTCCCACAATGTCCAATCCTATTCTTTGCCAGGACATACTTGGAAACTCAATTGGGCTTAAAGGTACTTTAAAGGTTTTTAGACTTTCATCAGGATCGCTGCATACCACACAGTCTCTGAGCAAAACTCCAATTTGTTTGTCAAGTCCTGGCCACCAAAAGTTGCATTTAATTCTTTGTTTGGTTTCGGATATGCCAAGAGGACTTTCATAGCAAAGTTTAAGTATCCCTTTTCCTTAGGGTTGCAGGTGAAACTACTTTACAAAGTCTACATAGTAAGTCATTCTCAACACTCAACTCATTCCTCATTTCACAAAAAATTCTTCCATCAGTGTCCATATCCTTTTTCCTTGGCCATTGACTGCTAATACACTTGCAGATGCTCTGCAACGTATTGTCCCTTAGCATATGATCTCTCCATTCTAATAAAGCAATGCCATCTAACCCATTGCTGAAAAGTGGAGCGATTTTGTCATTATCATCTGAGTCTTTTTTATATCTTCCACAATGGGTAATGGAAATCTGCTCAGAAAGTCTGCAACCCTATTCTTGACTCCAGGCTAGTATTCTATTTTATAACTGTAATCCATTAACTTTACAGACATTTTGCTCATCCTGGCTGAGGCATTCTGGAGACCTGCTGAGGAATTCTTTTTAATGAGGGGCATGTGATCTGTGCAGAGTAGCACATGGTAGCCCCAAACGTACAACCGAAAATGGTTAAGTGCCCATGAGCATGCAAGAGTTTCACACTCGATTAGGGAATATTTTTCTTCCGCTGGGATAAGGGAGCGTGAAGCGGAAGCAACTACCCATTCAGTATTATCAACAGCTTTCTGTAATAGAACAGCCCCGCAGCCTTTGTTGCTGGCATCGGTGGTAACAATTGTGTGCTTTAGGATCAAAACCCTTGTGGAAGGGTGTATTGCTTATCTCATTCTTCATATTCTCAAAAGCATATTGGCACATAATAGACCACTTGAATTTGATTTTGTTTTTGAGAAGTTGCCGAATGTGATAAGTTTTTTGGGAAAATGTCAAATTAACTTTGAATACTACTCCGTTAAACCAAGGAATGCCCCGACATCATCTTTGTTGATAGGGCAAGGAGCTTTAACACTGGCCTCAACAAGACCTTGTTTTGGTCTAATACCATCTCTGCTAATACTGTGTCCCAGATATACAACTTCACTTTCAGCAAATTTACATTTATCGAACTCTACAGTTAAACCATTTTCCTTTCAAATTTCCAAAACTTGCCTCAAGCGTGCAACATGTTCCATTTTGTTGCTACCCATGACGATTATATCGTCCTGGAAAAAATTCACACCAACAACCCCATCAAAGATGTTCAACATTATTCTTTGGAAAAGAGCTGCAGCAGACGCTAATCCAAATGGTACACGTGTGCAGCAATAGCAACCAAACGGCTTTATAAAAGTGGTGTATTTCTTACTATCAGCATGGAATGGTACTTGGTGGTAAGCTGACTTCATATGATTGGTTGGAAACCATTTCATGTCTTTGGTGACACTAAACATTTCATTAATACGTGGAAGTGGAAATTGATCAACAAGTATATTCTGATTGAGGTCTCTAAGGTCAATACAGAGTCTGACCTTACCAATTGGATATTTCATAACCACTAATGGAGACACCCATTCAGCAGATTCCACCCTTTCAATGATGCCATAAGTAACAAGTTTTTTAAGTTCATTGTGTACTTCTTCCCTAATGGAGAATGGCAAATGTCTCACTTTGTGCACACAAGGCAAAGCATTGTCTTTTAATTCAATTCTGTGCAGAAAGTTGTTTAACAAACCCACATTGCCGGAAAATACTTCAGAGAAGTCTTTAGAGATGCATGAGAATCTCTTTCAATTTCATTATTGGACAGAACTGTACCAACACTATTGGGGTTAAGAATGATGCCCAACTCTGCTTGATCACTCCAGCCAAGTACAGACGATCCATTCTTTGCTACAAAGAGTCTGCACCTTGCCTTTCTGTTTTTAAATTCAAAATCAAGTTTGTGAGTTCCAATGAATTTGATACTGTCATCTGTATAGCTTATTGCAATAACCTTAGATTTCTCAAGGCAAGCCCCAAGTGTATCCACTACATGTTGTTTCCAAATTTTCTCATTGACTATTGTAAAGGGCGACCCGGAATCAGTGACAACATTCATCAACACACCACCCATATTTACCTCACACATGGGTTTCTTAATTTTAATAAGAATCCCTTCCAAAATGTCATAGTCAATGGAAAATACATAATTAATATTGTCAGAATTAGAATCATCAGAATCCTCTGAATTTGCAATATTATCCTCATTTATGTGCTGTACTGATTTTTCACACTTGGTGATTTTCCTTTTAAAAACTTTTGCCAAAAATCCCTCCAAACATGATGCACATTTCTGGTATTTTGCTGGGCATTTCTTATAATTGGCTAGATGTACACTAGGCACACAACAATGACACTTTCTATCAGAGTCATCAACAGGTTTCCTCGAGTACTTTTTATCATCACTGGCATTTTTCTTGTGTGCCACTTCAGTGTTGTGATTGCTTTTGTTCTCACACTTTTTGTATTTACCAGTATTGGAACAATTAATAAGGTTTTATTTCATTTGACTCTTCCAACACAGCTTTCGCGCATCTTCTGGCGAGTTCTGCTTTCTTAACAAAAGCAACAACCTCTTTCAATGGGGACTCACATTAACCCACAATTTATCCTGTATGTTAGGATTACTAGTGTGCATAATGATTTGATCCCGGATAAATTCTTCCTGCAAATTCCCAATTGTGCACGTTGAAGCCAAAGTACTTAATGCAGATACATGATCCTCAACATTTTAATTTTTCCTTTGTTTGCATTGGAATAACTTATACCGGTCTACAGCCACGCAAACTATAGGTGAAAAGTGTGCATCAAGATCCTCCAAAGCATGTTTAAAAACCTTCTCACCTCCTCATTTTTTTTCCTATTTGATTATGTCTTTAAACCACCAGAACCAAGACAGTGGAATAATACTTTTTTCTTCTTATCAGGTGTCATATCTCCCTTGTCAAATGTTTCAATGTAATTACAAAAAATACCTTCCATTCCTTCCATGGCATGCATGGCTCACCCTTAGATGTAAGGAAGGGCTGAGGATTAGTTAGATTCATAAAACTTAAAGCACACATTGTTCCAATAGAATTACTTGTATGATGAGGATAGAATGTGAGTATGCACACGAAAATAGAGGGGTTAATTTGCAACAATGTAATACTAGAAGCTAAAATGCTCAAAGGTTCAGTGCCCCACTATTTGCTTTTCCTCACTGTGATTCCAAATTTAAGTACACATTGACCCTAAATTGTAATGTGCCTCTGTGTACATCAGTTTCCTCCTTGCTTTGCTGGACTAACTGATTAATGTGTGTCCCGCGCAGGCAGTTCGACTCCAATGCAGAGTTGCTGTATTAGGTGAAAAGTGCCAGACGGTGCACGTAAATATGCTCAATTAATAATTTCTTTTTTTTTCTTGGCTTAGTTTAATTGCGGAACAGGTTTTACCTCAGAATTGAATAAGGTTTCAACTTTCGAAGATCCACAAAACCAAAATGGCCTCCGCACGCAGGTTTACATCTGTTTCTATTGTTATTTTGGCATATCTGCTTCCTGCCAATTCTACTCACTAGTGGTAGCTGACAATCTCTGAATCCGCTGGGGTATAATACTAGCCCCATATTCCATTGAGGGCGTGAGGTTAGTATACCATGCTTATTCTGATGAGTTGAGGGAATTCACTCACCAGAATTGTAAAATCGTGTCAAATGGTCCATTTTAAAGCTACAATTTTCACATACATTTGTAAATAAAGCATTCTGTTCTAGCGCTTCATACTTCTGTGTTGGGATTTTCAGACGCTATTTACAATGTAGTTTGAAAAACTACAAGCCTCAGAATACAGCATTGTGGTGCCTGAAAAGCCAGGACAGGCTAAAAGGTGTCACACGGGACAGTATGCAACTTGACAAATATTTAAAAAGTTTCAAAACAAGTTTGATTTTCAGCCTTCATCAGTGGAAGTAATCAAAGGTTAATCAGGGGAGTGGGAAAAGGGCAGCAGTTGCAAGGTCTATGCAGGTGTTACGTTTTAAGTAAACTTTCAAACTCCTCTAAAACAATGGAGATTGTTAAAACCCTGACTGCCCACTACAACGAGGGCCTCCAGGGAGCATTGGTCCAGTGGCATACCATCTGCTACCCCCACCACTCATGTGGCTTCGTTCTATGCATGGGTATAGCTAAGTATATGTCCAACTGGACTTCTATGTAAATTATTTCAGAATGAAATCCTTACAAATTTTGTTAGCAGGAACTATTCAGTTTACCGATTAGTTTGCATTAAGTTGTATTTTTGAATGATTAAAGTGCAAACACTCATCAGTAATAAGAAACCGGATGTAGAGTGAGCATTGTTTCCCAGCAATGCCTTCCAGGGTGTTCTTTTATTCGATCCTCTCCTTCCGTGGTACCTGGCACACAATAATGCAATATCACAGCTGTCAGTCAAGCCAGGCTCTAGAGTTTGGAACTTTTTAATCACGCCGTACATGCTTAAGGTATTTCTCCTTATGACAGAGCAAAGGGCCTGAATACTCAGTGGAAACAACAGAGACAGCAATAATCAAATCAAAGGCTAGAGCTACTGCACCAGCCCCGGGACCCGCTGTAGCACAGGCATTTATAAAACTGGTGCTGGCTAAAATGAGGCATTAATGTGAAATAATGAAATCTGTTTCAAAGACTGTTTCACTCGATCGATTCCCCCAACCTCTAGTTGCAAGACCAGACAAGTGAGATTGTTTGCCTGTTTACTAGAGTGCCACTGTTTAGATGCTAGGAATGGCACAGTGCCAGGTAGGAATGATTTAAAAAATTCAGGCACAAGGTAAATGTACACTGTCCTAGTTTTATCAAGGCCAGTCTGGGGAAAGCTGCATCTGCCCTTAAACTTTGTAGTGAATGTTCTTACTACAGTTGCTCTTTTGACACAATGTATGGGCCCAGTGCTGCTTTTTCCCATAGAATAGCATCTTCTTGGGGTTTCCATGGCAGCTGAAACAATTCTTTCAGTTATCCTTCAAAAGATAGGACATGTGGTAACATGGATTCCCATCCACTCTTGGCAGATATTGTAACTATAACCAGAAACGTGTAAATAGGGGCGAATAATATTGTTGTGGAGGATCCATGGAATGCGTTGGAATGCGTTGAAACTTAACAGTTAAATGTATGCATACGCCTTGGATGAGTTGGTATTAGCTGCTGACAGGGGTTGGGGTGTCAGAAGGAGTATGAAGAATCTATTTATTTCTAACTGTGCAAGGGAAGTGTGAGCTCTGAAGAGCAGGGTGCCTTGTTTAGGTCTTGCCTACAGACTGCTTTTAGCTGTCTCTTGTCAAAGAACTATTTTGTACAATAGCAGTCGTTAGAGTGGGCTTAGGGTCAGCTCATTCTCTTCGGTTGGCTTACTTTTCAATATAATTTGCTTGCTTCTAATTCAGTCGCTTTCTTTGTTCTTCTTGTGTTTGTCTCTCCCCTAACGTGTAGCTTCTTTACCTTCTTTATGGTTGAATGACTTTAATTCTTCCACCACTCACATTGAGGATCTATTTTTTTTCTAGACTGCTCCATGGGAGTGCAATATTTTCTGTAGCTCGGCCACCAGTGCGCTGCTTCTGCATTCATATACCTGCCACCTTGCACTCTCTGTATTGCTCTTACCTCTCCCAGCTCATCCATAAAAGCTCAGCAACAGTTAGGATTTTTGCCAGGTTTGACTGTAGAGCAGACTTTATATGGTTGGTTTACTTTTACATCCTGTCTACCTCATGGTTCATGAAAGTGCATTCCTTGGCACACGCCGGCAGATTTTATGGTGCTGTGGGAAGGACTCACTCAGCCTGCATAAGAGGCAGAAGGAGTACCTGGAGTGACAGGATAAATACCTTTTCTCTCAAATGCCCACAAGTCAGCATCCTGGGGAGTTGCAGAGCCCCAGACTGCTGGAGCATGTCTTTCAGATCCTAACTGTGTCGAAATTATTTGGCAAGAGTTTTCCTTTAAATTTAGAACTTAATGTATATTTTACTTCTTTAACAGTGCAATACAATGGAATACAATCTAATACATTGCAATGTCTTGCAAACAAGCTGAGGCAAAGCCAATGGCTTAGCGCTCACATTATAAGACTGAGACCTAATGAATTTGCCAATGCTTGTTTTATTTTGTAAGCCCTGTGTCTGAGGGCTGGGCTCAAGAGGAAAGTAGATCCCCTTTGTTTTGTTTGTGCATAACACGGTGTAAGACAGGGTCCCACATGGTAATAATGTCTTTGGTGCACCAGAGTCTGTAGCATTCCTTAACCTCCCTGTACTCGGTTTACTATGTATGTGTAGGAACATAAAGAAAAAAAACAGGCTAGCACAATGTAGGTTCAACCTGTAAACCCCCACCCCCCAACCCCACCCCACCCCACAGTTTTCTTGACTTTGATCTTCTGTGAGACTCAAGAATGGAGCCTCCCTCACTGAAAGGCACCCGGAAATTGATTTATAGGTGTCACCTCGCGTGTCCACCTCCTAGAATAAGGTCAGATACATGTAGACAGTTGGGGAAAGCGGCTGTGAGCAGTTTAAATTATATATGGCTCATATATAATTTTGAGAACTAAATGGGAACAGAAATTTCGTATTGGGTAAAATGTTTTTATTTTTTTTTAAATTCAGCCCTTTATTGGTAAAAATGTGCTAAATTATCAATTTTTACATGGTACAATGACATATGTTAGTGCCTTGTATTACGTTTTCTGGGCCTAGACTTAAGATAAAAGGTCAATTTTATCCTATTTGAATCATTTCATATATTTAATTAAATTATCTCTTGTAAAGCGGGTTGGGTAGAAATAATGGATGTTCTCAGTTGACAGATAAAAGGCCTCCTAGAACAAGATGCCCATTCCAGAAGAGATTAATTCCTCTCCTAATGGAGGACATGGGCAGAAATATGAATTTCAGCGGCAGCTAGCTGCAGCTTTCCGTTAATTTGGTTAGAAGTTGCTCCCAGCACAAACAGTGTTGGTAGACTCATTTATCCTGTGTCCAACAGAGACCCCTTTGACAATTGAGAGGGAAGACAAAGGTATTCATGGGCCAGGATAAGTTAAGCAGAGCTAATCTGACCAAATGTTGGAAATATTTGCTTTTCTGGATCTTTTCTAGCGTGCTGTGGAGGTGTTGGACAGTCAGTCAACTGGACTTTGGTGACATCAGTTAAATGTGGGGGCTGAGGTGGCAATACTAGATTGGATGAAAGTCTCATCAATGACAGAATTCTCCAACTCCCCTTTTAACCTCCTGCTCAGGCAGGATGAGCTGAGGATCAGATCTGGAAACGAAGAAATAGGAAGGGCCAGCCCAACAGTTGGATCCCTGTCTAGAGGCTTGGGGTGGGTACCCACTCTTAACTTGGATTCTCTTCAGAGCCTGTGCCAGCAGTACCTGATTCTTACCCAGAACCAGCGAGGAGTGGACCTGTTGTGTCCTTGATTAGTACTCCTGGATCCACTGAATAAGTGGGTACCACTGTGCTCCTGCATACTATTCTCTTGCACCCCAAAGGAGGTGCATTTCAGGATAGCAGTTTATTATTGGTATTGACTGTGACATACAGCTGAGGATCTGTGGGGTCCTGCTTTAAGGTGATATGCCCCAGGTCAGTGGTTCGAGGGTGTACCCAGAAACCCTCACAGAGAAACACCTGTTAAAAGTAGGAGGAAGTAGTGGTGAGGAGGCTATAAAGGTCTGATCATGTCCTTAGAAGTGTGGTATTGAGGAAAAGAGGAGTGATTGCTCCAATTGCAGTGAGCCACCATGTTTTCCTTGTTAACCTAGGGTATCCTTGAGCTAAATGCCCTGAGCCAAATTTAGTTGGCACCCAAATGTTCTTTGTTGAGCCTGCCATTCATGTGCAACTTTGGACCATTCCTGCATGGGAGCCCTGATGCCATGGGCACCAACCAGATTCTAACAATCTTTACTATGGCCATGCACTGTGAAGTTGCAGGCACTTTATGTGGGCCACAATGAAAAAATCCATATTGTGATCATCAATTTTTCAGATAACTGCCACCATTCACTGCCACAGCCAGGGACTTAGGAAAAGTGTGGACATCATTCAGAGGATTGTCCATGCAATCTCATGCACTGAAATCAATCCCCTTGTCTTACTGCTGCGAACAGAGGTGTTGTATAACTCTACAGAGAAGAGACTGGTAACCATGCTCCCAAGGACGATAGTCTTCCTGCTTGTGACCAGTCTCCTACGGTCTCACTGGGACACCAGCACATATCTACTCACTCTGTTTGTGTCCTGTTCTCTAGTGGTTGTCCCGAAGCCAATCGCAACTGCCCATGCACCCTTGGTGCAGGCACAAAGGTGGGAGGGAAAAGTCGAGCAGCCTTAGACAATGGCAGAAAAGTGCTGGGTGGGTCAGAAAGAATTGCGTCACCCCTCACTGAACTATAGGGCATCTGCAGAGTGCAGCACTGCTACAGATAGGATTGTTTTAAAAAAAAGTGAAACGGAAGAAAATCATTTATGTCCCTGTTTGCTAGGCAACCAATAAACAAAGCGGTAGCAGCAGAGGTTTCACACGTGTGTGATTAAGTCTGGCCAAAGTTGTAGGTTTGCCTTATTTGGAAGTCGCTTACCATTCTGCTAAATCACCTGGTCTTTTGTGTTATTGTGAAACTTGTTATTCAAATCTGTAAACCTATTTTGATGATTATGAAAAGTATATTTCATAGACCATAGGTCTGTATTGTTGGCTGCACAAAGCATATGGCAAAAATAGTAGGTCTTTATTATGTAAATAGCGTATGTTAAAGTCTGTAAGAAGACATTTTGTTACATGCAGCCTTGCCAATTACTATAGAAGCTAATGTTTTAGCATCACCTATCCTCTCTAACAAATACTTAGGCTAGATAATTTATACTGTTAATGGTTTTTTTGTCACTTTCATTTTGTATACATCAGCTGAGGGTATGTTAAAGAGTATTTTCTTTTCTAATAAAGGCACTGGCTGAGCATTGGTTTATTGAGTGCTAGATTTTATTCAGTTTTGAGGTTTTAGCCAAATGCACCTGAGTCGGCCTTTGGCAATTCTTCCTCACCATCCTGAGAGTCAAGTACTGAAAGGGGTACTTAGTCCCCTAGTTTACCAGTCTGCAGTCCAAATGGCAGAGCAAATTAAAGGTAAACAACCACAATATACACAATATACACAATATGGGTCCAGTAACTCCTGATAAACCTAGGGCCCTCTAACATGACTTTCTCACAGACAGGGAATGAAATGGTTTCCGAAGTAACAAGTAGTAAAGAAGTTTTTTTTTTATTAAAGTAGGTCCTGTAAACTTTGGAAAGGAGTGAAGCCTCCATCTTTGAATCAAGTGACAGTTTGGGGGATTGTTGATGCAATTAATTTTGTGTAGTCCTTGCTATTAGGTATGTTATGTTATGTGTATTTGTAAAATGCGCTATCACCCACGAGGGTGTCCTGGCACTGAGCAGGTGCTTGTGCCTAGCCCTGCCCATGATAGTTTGGTTCAGGTTCTTGTAGAATTCAAAAAGAGTGGCGGAGGCTGTGGTATGTTCTGGAAGGTTGGAGTGATGTAAGAGAATGCCTGTCCTCCTGACATGGATCTGTGTATGTGTGGGACGTGTATGAGTAGGAGTCATGTGGGGCAGAGGTGTCTAGGTGGTAGGTAGAAGGAGATGCAACTTTTAGATAGAGTGGGCCCATGTTATGTAGTGCCTTAAATTTGTGTGAGAAGTTTGAAATGAGTGTAGTTGTGTATTAGGAGCCAGTGGAGCTCCCTGAGGTGTGATGTGATGTGAGTTTTGTGTGGGAGATTGAGGATGAGTCTGCCCACTAAGTTCTGGATAGTTTGCAGTCTTCTGGTGAGTTGCTTGATGATCCTGGTGTAGAGGGTTTTCCCATAATACAACTTTCTGGTGACTAGTGTATGAGTGATGTCTTTTCTAGTGTTGCTTAGGGGTAATTTGACGATATTCCTTGGCATTTTCAAGGTGTGGAAACAGGATGCAGTGATAGTGTTGACTTGTGCGGTCATGTCCAGTTTGCTGTTGATTATAATACCAAGGATCCTGGTGTGAGTTCTGGTGGTGGGTGTGTGTTTGAGCTAGGTTGGCCACCAGTTGGAGTGCCATGGTGAGTTGTTCTTGCTGAATGCCGCTACTTATGTCTTGTCGGAATTGAGCTTGAGTCCGTTGGCTTCAGTTACAACTTCAGGCATACATGAGGTGAACTTGTTTCTTGTGTTGGGGGCGAGTATGAGTTACATGACATCAGTGTAGGAGAGGATGTTGAGGGCATGGATGACATTGACTGGAGTGATCATGTATGTGTCGAAGAGGATGTGGCTGAGCAATTATCCTTGAGGCACCCTGCAGATCAGTTTGCAGGTTTCCAAAGAGTAAGGTGGCAAGCTTACAGCTTGTGTTCTATCCGTTAAGTAGGAGCAGATCCAGCAGAGACCAGGTCCATGGATGCCAAAATCATGCACCCACCTGATGACCTTGGAATGTGGGGCTGTGTCCAATGCTGCAGAGAGGTCTAAATAATTGAGAGTTACTGTGTCTCCTCTGTCAAGGATCTTGCGGATGTCATTTGTGTTGGTGATGAGTGTTGTTTCTCTACTGTGGTTTGGCCTGAATCTGTACTGCGTGGCATCAAGAAGCTGGTGGTTGCTGAAGTCTTCAGAGAGGTGTCGGTTGATTACTTTCTCTAAGAAATTTGCAGGTATGGGGTGGTTAATGGGTCTGTAATTGGAAAGCGTGACTGAGTCATTAGATGGTTTCTTGAGTAGGGGCATGACAGTGACATGTTTTCAAGTGTCTGGGAAAGTGGCTGATTTGATGAAGGCATTGAGGATGGTTGTTTGATTTTCGTTGATCAGTAGGTGTCCTTTGGTGAAGGCGTGGCGGGGGCAAGAGTTAGATGAGACCCCAAATGGATGGTATTTATGGTAGCAGAGGTTTTGATGGTGGTGATGGCAGGACACACGGTCAGGGTTTGTTCTTGGCCCTTGATGGGAAGTTGAGTTGCGACCGTAACACTGGTCCGGTTGAGGGTCGAATTTTCAATATATGCAGGTGATTTCGTTACTGATGAATTCTGACAGCTTGCTGCAAAATTTGTACCAGGGGTTGGTGTTATTGGAGGTAGCAGGAGACGCATTGAAATCTTTGATGATAGCAAAGGTTTCCTTGCTGCTGTTAGTACCAGCGTCGATGTGTCAGAGTCCAGAAAACTTTATTCAGTTAATTAAAACCATAAATGTTGCAGACACAATAAAAAGACATAAATTCATTAAAACATGACACACATTTTTTTAAATGTTAAAATCATGACAGCCAGTGTTAGTGTCCCACCACCCCTTATGTCAATTCAAGTCATCGCTTTCTGCTTCTTACATCCCCTATTAAAAAGCTAGGCACATCAAAACAGACTTGAATGTTAGGCAGCATTTGCAAATATAAAAAAGTCCCTCTTACTTATGAAAATTGTTTCCCTACAAAGACCGGTAAAATAAATCGATGTCTTTGGTCTCAAAACATAATAATGTCCATAGAGTCTTTCTCCGAGAAGCAGTCACAACTGCATGGACCCGTGTCGCTAACTTTATTTCATCCCTGGGTGTCAGCTAATAGGTAGTGCACTAGATTTAACCTGACTCTCGTTAGCAAAAAACTATGATAGGGCTATCTGACTGTAAGAAGCTGGCACTTTATGTGATATATCAATAATCTGATATACTGTGTATAGAGTCCAGGGGTTACCTCATACGTGGACAGGGGCTTGCTCTAGTAATCCCAAGGTGCTATATCAGGAGTAGTGTGGTCGAGCAGCCTTAGGTTTAACCAAGAGGAATAAAAGACCTCTGCAAATATACGCAATGATCGATAAATGACACACACGACTCAAGAAGGAGATCCACACCAATTTATGAAAATAGAAAGCATCTTTCTATATTTTTAGACATCATAGAAAAATCGTTCGGGTAAGTACGTTTTTAAATAGGCATTCTTTTCAGTTTAACAAGTGGACACAAAGTACAATTTTTGAGCTCGGCAATGTTATCCCATTGAAGGGAGAACAGGTTCTGCAAACAGTTATAGTACAGCAACTTAGGGACCAATCTCCAGGAGTTAAGGTGAGTGATGGGCCAAGGCAGCACCAACAGTACACCACCAGCGGCATGAGGGCAGCTGGGTGCAGGGTGCAAAACAGCATCCGTAGCCCAATGGTTTTCAATGGAGTTCGGTCACTGCGAAAAGAGGCTGAAGGCTCTGGCTGGAAGGTCAGTTGGACTGAACCACCAGGGGAGCTCAGGCCTTGCGATACTCAGGGAGAAAGGGACACCCTTGGTCCTCTTCTCCACAGTCCAGGGGCAACGGATGCAGAGGTGTCCTTAGGTGTCGTGTTTTCCTTACTGGAGCAGTTGTAATAGAGGGGGCAAGCATGTAAAGGCTGCAGGCAGCGTTGAATGGTCCAGAGGTTGGACTCAAGCTCTGTAGGGCTGGGGGACATTGTTGACACAGTTGGCATTCTTTGAGTCAGGCTTGGAGCGACGGGTCCAGTGGTGGCTTCAGGTGTTAGGTTTTTGTGGTTCCAGAGTCTTCAGAGCCTTTGCTTCACAGTTTCTGCAGGGTGCCCGCAGAACAGGTCTGCTGTTCACGGTAGGTCTTAGGTCTTTTGCGAAGGCAGGAAGTCCTCCCAAGGTTCCGGAGTCAAAAGCTGCAGAAAGTGTCCGCTTTGGTGCACTTTTCAAAGAGAATGCAGACAGGCCGGCAGGGTTGGTACCAGGTCAGCTACTTCTTCTCTCCTCTCTGATTTTGCAGCTCTTTGATGTCCTCTCTCTTCTTAGGTCATCATGATCTAATTCACTGGTGCCAGGGACTCCCCTAAATACTGAATTTAGAGGAGTTAGGGGAGTATAGGGTAGTAGCCAATGGAGGGGGAGATTTACATTTCGAAGACAGCTGCTCTTAGAACCTTGCCAGCCTAGAAAGGTGTCAAGGTTCACCGGAGGTTTCCCACTCGTTACCCAACTCGAGCAACCACCTCAGCTTCCTATTCACACAAACAGAGACCACGACACCCCAGGGATCTCAGTTGGTTGAGTTGCTGGTGGCGCTAGATTTCCAATATGACCGCCAGCTCACACACTAGTCAGCATTCTAGTCTGCCACAGAATCTTGGGGTCTGGTGAAGCGCGCTTCAACGTTCTAATGCGCACTTCACTGGAGTTCTCACCATTACACCAACTTCTCCTCTTGTGTCCGTCGCATTTAGTCAGACTCAGTAGCTCCGCCTGGTCCGACGTTTAGATGCGCCGGTTAGGAACTCTCGTTTTCCCAAGCTTCAGGTTAGTGCAATGTCTTGACGCATACTCCTTTCCTTATTTACAACGTGCATGCTCTTGAGCAGTCTACATTCAAGTGACTAGCGTTCTCCTCACGCATGCTTGTTCCTTAAATTCAATAGTAGCATGCTTATGAGGAAAACGCTATACTAGAGTGTATTGTTATCGAGGTATTCGTGCTTGGGGAATTCTACACTTCGCGTTGCCTCGATATTGTTTCTGGATTAGAGCGAATCCATTATTTCTTAATCCATTAATATTGTCTTTTGGGCATAGTTAGTATTGACTTACTCTTTCGCTATTCGTTGTCAGCAATAAGATTCCAATGCGTTTAATATTATCAAACTATCATTGAGATGCAGAACTGTTTCCACTTACCGAAACATCACCACGTAGAAGGTTATCGAAGGAGTTCTTCTTCTTCTTCTTCTTCTCACCTGCAAAAGAAAATAAAGAATACTAGTAAGGCTCTTGTCATCACCTCCTTATCTACACTATAAGAGCCACATAGAAGAGAGGCTAAATCCAAGTCATTACACGGTAAGATAAGTTATTTTAACACATATTAAAATCAACTGATTTTCTGGTAAGAGATTAGTTAAGAAGAGTTGAATTTTTGTAACTGTTCACGGAAGGAAGATGCAGCTGAGCTAGCTGAACCTGATACTTGGCAGTCTCTTCTCTCACTCCCCATCCCCTTTCCCCCCTTAGTACTTACCTGCAAAGGAATTACTAAAACCTAGCAGGAATGTATTGAGGGAGGCATTAGGAATTAGGCTTCATTCTGCTTCTGTGCTAATAGGAATTCGAGTCTATTGATTCTGACAGAGTGAAGTGCCCACATTGGTACTAGCACCTGAGTAGAATGGCAGAAGGTTTTGACCCAAAAAATTTGGGTGATATTTTGGTGTACATTCAAAGAGATTTGGAAGCTGTTCGGGAGGAGAATAAAATTCTTAGACAAGAAATGGTCAACTCTAGGGA
Source organism: Triturus cristatus (assembly GCF_964204655.1). NCBI lineage: Eukaryota > Metazoa > Chordata > Amphibia > Caudata > Salamandridae > Triturus > Triturus cristatus. Next base: position 565,215,547 of record NC_140595.1, read on the forward strand.
AGAAACGGCAGAGCTAGCTAGTAGATTAGAAGCACCAATTTCAGGAACTAGTCAAAAGGTACCAACCTTTGGAACTCAAGGTTCCACCACAAGTTCCTTATCATTCACTCCCACACAGGTCATTAATTCGTTATCCCCAGTAATACCTTTGGCCCCTTCAGAGCGATTTAATGGTGACCCCCAAAAGGCCCAAATTTTCTCAACTCAATGCTCCCTCCATTTTATGGGTCGCCCAATGATTTTCCCCGATGCTCAGTCTCGTGTCTCATTCATTCTATCGTACCTCAGTGGTGATGCTGCCTCTTGGTCCATGCCATTAGTAACCAAAAATGCCCCCATTTTATACAGTTTTGAAGGCTTCAAAAGAGAATTCCTTCGAATTTTCAACAGGAGGCAAGCATCACGGGCCACGGACAATGAGCTACTAGAATTAAAACAAGAGAATTGTGAGCTGGTCACTTACCTGGCCCAATTCAACCGAATGGCCTGAGAACAAAAGAACAGCAGTCTTTTACAGAGGGCTAAGAGAAGAATTGAAGGATACATTGGCACAAATTCCGAATCGTCCTACAGAGATCTCTGCTCTAATTGATTTAGTTTTAGAGATAGACTTTCGACAGAGTGAACGAAAAGGAGAACGAAAGAGAGAATTCCGAACTAGTGTTCCTCGTTTTGACCAAAGTAAATCTGAAACTACTCGACCTACAGAAAATTCTACCGGAGCAGAACCAATGCAAATTGGAGCCGTTCGAGGTCCTTTGTCCAAAGAGGAAAAGGAGAAAAGATGACAAAATAAACTATGTTTATTTTGTGGAAGCAGTGGGCATTTTGTGAAGGCTTGTCTGAAGATACCTAAGACTCCAATGAAGGCTAAAGAAAACTTGCAGCACCACCAGTAAGTGGAATTGGACTGGTGGATGCGAACGAAGATACAACTCCAATAAAAAGTCATTTGGCAAATACTCTGTAAGTATCGTCTCCTCACCTAATTATGACCATGACGTTGAAATTTCGAAACGTGACTTTGAAGGATGTCACATTGATGGTAGATTCTGGTTCAACCAGTATCTTCTGCAACCTAAAATTTGCTGCTTAGATAGGTCTACAAGCCATCAAGAAAGAAAGTAGTGAAGTTGTGAGAGCGGTCGATGGAACCAACTTGACTTCTGGACCAATCACAAGCCATACAGAAAACATACAAATGATAACCAACGAAGGTCATAGCTAAATTTTACAGTTCAATTTAATTGACACCCCACAGTTCCAACTAATTTTGGGGCTTCATTGGCTAACTGAACACAACCCGTCTATCAATTGGGAGGCTAGGACAGTTGAGTTAAATTTCGAGCATTGCAGAAAACTTTGCTTTAAGGAAAGAAATGACCAATTAGAATCTAGCATTGTCTCTCAGCTTTGTGGGAATGGAGCGTCAGTGTGTTTTATTCAGACAACTGAAATTCCAGAAGGGTATTGAGATTTCGCTGACGTATTTGACGAAGTCATGGCTGAGAAGTTACCACCTCACAGACCCTATGACTGCAAGATTGATCTGGAACCTGGGGCGTATTTGCCTTGCAGTCGCACCTATGCTTTGACGGAAAAGGAAAATCTGCATTTAAAAGAATACTTAAAGAAACACCTGGAGAATGGATTTATCAGACCTTTGCAGTCCCCGGTTTCTTCTCTTTTTTTTATGCCCAAGAAAGGAGGAGAACTTAGAACTTGTATTGATTTTAGAGCAATAAACAGGATAACTACAAAAAATCGATACCCTTTACCTCTCATTTCTGTACTTCTAGATCAAGTAAAAGAAGCAAAGATTTACACCAAGCTAAATTTGCGAGGAGCCTATCACTTGGTCAGACTTTGGGAAGGTGATGAGTGGAAAACGGCCTTCAGGACCAAGTATGGACTCTATGAATACTTTGTTATGCCACACGGCTTGTGCAATGCTCCAGCAGCATTCCAATATTTAATCAACAATGTATTAAGTGATTTTAGCGACACGTGTGCAATTGTGTACATAGACGATATCTTAATCTACTCCAATATAGAAGAAGAACATCACGTGCAAATACGAGCTGTGCTTCAGCGCTTAAGAGAAAATGCTTTATTCGCTAAACTTGAGAAATGTAAATTCAACACAAATTCTGTGGAATTCTTAGGGTTTGTACTGTCCCCCTCCGGAATTACAATGGATGAACAGAAATTGAGATCAGTAAGTACCCAAATGGAAGTCCCCTTCAACCATCAAAGAGGTTCAGAGCTACATCGGGTTCGCGAATTTCTATAGAAGGTTTATACAGGACTTTTCCCAGAAAATTCTACAGTTGACATGATTATTGAAGAAGGGAGTAACTTTGAAATGATCAGAAGAAACAGAGGAAGCTTTTGTCTTGCCTAAAAGGGGTTTCACCACTGCACCTGTTTTACTTCATGCAGATCCTACCAAACCTTTTTATCTTGAGACAGATGCTTCAGAATTTGCCATCAGGGGAATACTTTCTCAGAGGCATATGCAAACGGGACAATTGCATCCGGTAACTTACCGCTCTCGTAAATTGAATCCAGCAGAATGTAACTACACCATCACAGAAAAATAACTTTTAGCCATCAAGGACTCATTTAAGGACTGGAGGCTCTATTTGATTGGTGCAAAACACACAGTGACAGTATTCACCAATCACCGGAATTTGAAGTTCCTAAGATCAGCTTGAACACTTATTCCTCGTCAACTTCGCTGGTCGCTTTACTTTGCAGATTATGACTTTGTTATAACTTACAGACCGGGTTCAAAGAATGGTAAAGCAGACACATTATCCAGTTTGGATACAAATAACCAAAAGAAGAATATTGACAGTCAACTGATCATACCTGAAGACAAAATCATAGGAAGTGTTTCACAAATACCTTTGGAAGAACAAATCAGATGCTCAATGAATGAAACAGAAATCGAAGACTGGGTCGCTGAAGACCCCTAACGAATGGTTCGAGATGGGTTGCCTTACCAGGACAAAACATTGTTTTTACCCACTGAAGACCTTCGAATCAGAGCAATGTATGAGTGTCATGACGATCCTCTGGATGGTCATAAAGGTGTACAAAAGACTGAAGACTGACTCAAATGAAAGTTCTGGTGGCTTCACATGAGTCGAGACATACGTCAATACGTTTTAGGATGCAAGATTTGTGCATGGGGAAAAACGGAGAGACAGTCCCCAATGGGGCTTTTACAGCCATTGCCCACTCCCCCGTATCCTTGGCACACCGTCTCCTTAGATCTAATTGTAGACTTACCATCGTCCCAAGGTTTCAATACAATCCTAGTTTGTGTAGACACCTTCAGAAAAATGACTCACTGTATACCTTTCAAAGGAATACCCACAGCAAAACAACTGTCCCACCTTTTTAACCATGCAGTAATTCGATTCCATAGTGTACCTAAGGTATTAATCACCGATAGAGGGTCTCCGTTTTTGTTACGGTTCTGGAAAGCTTACACTAAGGGGTTGTTTATTGACCATCAATACTACACCAGCCTCCATCCGGAGACTGATGGCCAAACTGAGAGAACGAACCAAGAACTTGAACAGTATCTCAGACTCTATTTATTAGATGAGGAAGATGATTGGCCAGGAATCCTGTGGACAGCTGAGTTTGCTCACAATAATGCCCAAAATGTGTCCACAGGGTACTCCCCCTTTTTCATGAATTATGGCAGACATCCTAATTCTCACATTGAATTTGGTAATGTAGAAGTTCCAGCAGTGCAAGAAATGGCCCAACACATAACTAACGTTCATCAGGCGGCAGCTCACAGTTTAACACTAGCTAAAAACCGCTATAAACACTTTGCTGATCTTAAGAGAAAGAAAGAACCCAATTTTCAAATAGGAGATCAGGTCTGGCTCTGCACCAAAAACTTAAAATTAAAAGGGATCCGTAAGTTCCAGCCATGCTTTGTGGGGCCCTATCCTATTGAAAAAATTATCAATCCAGTTACTTACCATTTAACTCTCCCAGAAAACACTAAGATACATCCAGTCTTTCATATCTCCTTACTTAAAAAGGTTCAACCAGTTTTGAGACAAAAAACTCCTCCTGCTCCTTTGGTTATAGATGGAGCCGTGGAATACGAGGTCAAAAGGATCTTACACTCTAAAAAGATAAACGACGACCTTTACCACTTAGTTGACTGGAAAGGTTATGGACTTGATGAAAGATCATGGGAAAAAGACACTGATGTTCATGCCCCACGCTTAATTAAAGCCTTTCACCAGAAATTTCCCTTTAAACCAGGTACGGAGGAAACCCCGTTGAGAGGGGATACTTTCAGGGTTCACAGGAGGTTTCCTCCTCGTTACCCAACTCTAGCAACCACCTCAGCTTCCTATTCTAATATGGCCGCCAGCTCACACACTAGTCAGCATTCTAGTCTGCCACGGAATCTTGGGGTCTGGTGAAGCGCGCTTCAACGTTCTAATGCGCACTTCACCGGAGTTCTCACCGTTACAGCAGCTTCTCCTCTTGTGTCCGTCGCGTTTAGTCAGACAGGGTAGTTCCGCCTGGTCCAACGTTTAGTTTCGCCAGTTCGGAACTCTTGTTTTCCCAAGCTTCAGGTTAGTGCTACGTCTTGACGCATGCCCCTTTCCTTATTTACAACGTGCATGCTCTTGAGCAGTCTACATTCAAGTGACTAGCGTTCTCTCTCAAGCATGCTTGTTCCTTAAATTCGATAGTAGCATGCTCATGAGGAAAACGCTATACTAGAGGGTATTGTTATCCAGGTATTCGCACGTGTGGAATTCTACACTTCGCGTTGCCTCGATATTGTTTCTGGATTAGAGCGAGTTGTCAAAACTATTAGCGCTTGCTCTTCTACGCCCATTATTTCTTAATCCATTAATACTGTCTTTTGGGCATAGTTAGTATTGACTTACTTTAACACATATTAAAATCAACTGATTTTCTGGTAAGAGATTAGTTAATAAGAGTTGAATTGTTGTAACTGTTTACAGAAGGAAGGAAGATGCAGCTGAGCTAGCGGAACCAGATACTTAGCAGTCTTTAGATGCAGCTGAGCTAGCTGAACCTGCTACTTGGCAGTCTCTTCTCTCACTCCCTATCCCCTCTCCCCCTCTTAGTACTTACCTGCGAAGGAATTACTAAAGCCTAGCATGAAAATATTGAGAGAGGCATTGGGAATTAGGCTTCATTCTGCTTCTGTGCTAATAGGAATTTGAGTCTATTGATTCTGACAGAAGGCTAGTCAGCCGGTCATACTGTGAGAGGAGTGTTATACCCTTTTCCCAGACAGGCTTTTTTCTGGGCCTCCTGAGAGCAGAGGCTCTCACCCTAGAAGGTTAGAACAGTGTCTGGTGTGGCATGCTGGCAGAAACCAGTCAGGGAGCACACCAGAGGCTGGTAGGTTTTCGGAGGCACCTCCAAGGTGCCCTCTGGTTGTATGTATCAGTGTGGGTTTATCAATACAAGATGTTTGATAACAAACATCCCTATCTTCAGTGAAGCCATCATGTAGCTGGGGAACTTGTTTTCACCAGTGCACGGCACATGTTTTAAAATGGCTTCCCTAGTCACTTGTACTGGCAGTGATAGGATTGACCAGCACAGGGGCATATCTGCTCATACAGGTATGCCCTCACATGTAATAGTCCGCACCCTGCCGTAGGGCTGTCGGTCCTGCTGTTGGGGTGACTTACAAATATTACATGCAGTGTTGGTGGACATGGCACAAAGGGATGTGTGACATGTTGTGCTTTCACTTTAGTCTGCAACAAGATATGTAGCCTGCAATGGCAGCCTCGCATGTGCTTGGTAAGGGGTCCCTTAGGGTGGCAAAATTTGTGCTGCTGCCCTTAGGGACCCTCTTTAGTACGTCAGGCCCAAGGTACAAGGAGTACTATTTACTAGGGACTCACAGAGGGTGCTAAAGATTGTGCCACATGGGGGAAACAATTGAACATTTTTAGGGAAAGAACACTGGACCTGGTTAGCAGGAACCCAGTACACTTCAGTCAACGTTGCATCAAATACCAGGCAAAAAGTGTAGGGCCACTGCAACAAGAACCCAGCTCCATACAGTGACCACAAATAAGTGGGTTCTGTTGAGGCGCATGCCTTTTAATGCAATGTGGGTGCGTACTGAAGGTTTGCTGAGCTCTCTTGCTCCTCTCTCAGCTTGAACCACAAAGAGAATTTTTTTTTTTGATCCAGCCTAGATCTTCCTTTCTTGCCCCCTCTTGGTGATTTCAATAACACACACATGGGGGAGAAAGATGGAAAAACCATCAACAAAGGAGAAAGCAGCAATCTACAAAAGTGAGATAAAGTGGCAGGCAGAGTCTGGCAGAGAATTTAACGAGTCAATCAAAAAGGGGTATGCAGTTTCTATTTGAGAAGATTATATAGCAAGCAAGGTATTGGTTGGTAAAAGACTGAGATACCAGAATGGGGATCTGATTGCTTAGGAACAATGGCCCTCACACACCCAGATGGGTGTCATGCTTCATCATAGGGCAGTTCCTCGTCGGGCCAGCACTGGAATGGCGGGTGAGCCCCTCGAGGGTGCTCTTTGCCAAGATCCTTAGATTTTTATGCCATATGTGAAGTATGAGTGGCAGTGCTCTGTGTGTAAATGGATGGAGATTGGTGTATGGTGAATTAAAATCAACTAAAGTGTACCTAAGTGAATTTTAATAACTTAGTCCTCTTGTTATAAGTAAAAGCAGTGGCTGGATATGGAAATAATGGTCTAATCCAGCTTGTATAGAAAGGTCAACATGTTTCTTGCCACATTACAATAGTTGTCGATCTAGGCAATTCTTCAGAACCAAAGACCTAATCCACAAACGATTGGGTTACTCATGGTTTTAATGTATGAAAATACCCAATCACATTCCAAACATTTTAATGAACTTAAGTGTATAAAGTATACCTTGGTGTCACTAGAAAACAACCCAATATTGGTAAGATGTGGACCCCATCGGTTATTAGCAGAGCAGAGGCCGCGCTCATTAGTGGGATGGAAAGGTTTTCAAAGCGTGGTTAGCTCATCAGTCTACCCCTGTCTTTGCCGACTCATCAATTTCTAGCTCAGGGCTGGTGGCATGTCAACAAGTAACCACATGAATGTGAGTATGTGCACTGGCAACGCATGTGAGACCACGTTCTTGGACAGCACCATATCTGCTCACAGGTAGCCATTCACAGAATCAACCCTTCAAGGGTTGGTACTGACCTGAGGTAGGCCTTATTATGTGAATGAACTTTCATAGGGTAGGTCTCTAGTGCCTAGTGAAATCTTGTGGTTTTAAACTGTATTACACATTGTAGGTGAAATCTGCACCAATGTATAGTTTTGCCCCACTTAGACCTGCAGGGTCCAATTTTTTATCAGTCTAGGAGTAAACATGCATCCTGAGTGTAAATCCACAGTCCTTTTCATCATAACGACACTCCTTATGGCTCTTTAAGGATTGTCATAGTTCCCTGGCTCAGCACATAATCAAATTCCAGGCTTTTGTCCCCACTGGGCCAATTTAATTGATGGTGTCCATCAGGAGGATCTAAGGACTCCCCACACAATAGAGCCATTAACAGTGCTTACCCCAGTTCCTGGGAAAGGAGGTGGTGGAGAGGGAATCTGCAACAACATTTAATTAACACTGCACCTGGGCTGGGACTGCCCAGACCCACAGAAACAAAGGCAAACCCAACTTGACTTAACTTGAACCAACTGACCTCCATGTTTGTCTAGCCTTGACTGATCTGTTATAGTTTACAACCCCATGCCTAGCTTAATCTCTATCTTCACTATCACTTCTTTCCGTTGTACAAACATGACTTTCACATCATGTGGTCAATTAGAAGCATCACTCCGTCCACTTCATCATTATGACCATTGGCAACATCTGTTTTACAGCTGTCTCCACAAATAGCAAAGTTCAGCGTTGTCCATTGTTTCTTTGCTTTCTCCATGGTGTTAGAGTAAGGAGCTGAACAGCTTAATATATAATTTAAACACATCAAAAGCAAACCAACGATCTGTTATCCTGAGCCTAGTGTTCCTTTTCAACTAAACTCCTCTCACCATGCAACAGGAGATCAGAATCCCACCAGTAGGCATCTCAGTTATAATGCTGTCTACATATTCCAACACAAAGCCTATCTCTTTAAGCCCTCCAGCCGTTGGCCATACCCTCACGGCAGTGTCTGCAGAGACTGCAAAACTGGGTCAGTTCAGTGTAGGATAAGTAAAGGTAGCACCGTGCTTGTTCCTACCGGGTAGCCAACACCAGCATATGCAGCATTACAATTATTCTGGATTGGACATCTCAATATCAATAAGCCACACTCTTCTCTAAAAGTCAGTCCAGCCTCCTCTGTGCATCAGTGGGCTTGGTGTGAATCTACCACAAAGGGCCAATTACGACTTTGGCGGTGCGGTGCCAGGTCCGCCCTGCCGCTGCAAGATCAAAGCTATGTTTAGACCAACCGCCAGATTTAGAGTTTTTTCCTATCCAGTGGGCTTTTTTTTTATGTACCCAAGGCAGTGCTGTGAAAATGGGCACTGCAATGGAAACGCCACAAACAGTTCCTGCACCGCCACAAACAGTTCCTGCATGGCATGAACTGAAATCTCCATGCCGTGCAGGAACTGGGTTACATGCAGACAGGGGAGCAAACGTGTCCCCCCGTGTGCATCCACATGCGGAGGAGGTACAAGGGTAACTGCAGGGCCCCCTTTGTTTCCTCTCTGCCACAGAGTTTTGATGTAGGAGGAACCTATATGAGACCGCCGACGGAGAGGAAACTTGTAATATGGTTGGCAGGACTGCGGCGGTCCCACCAGCATATTACTGCCTCATGACCACCGCAACACTTCCAGGGAACAGAGATTTTCTGGCAGCTGCAGTGGGGCTGTGGTGGTCTGACCGCCCTAGTCGGAATAGGGCGGGTGTGAGACCGTCACCTCAGTGTCCCCACAAGTCTGGCGGTCGACTCCTAATCAGACCTAAAGTGGGCAGACTCCATAGAAGCAGCAAAAAGCTTGCAACAATATCACCATCACCACAGGCCGCTTGCCCCGATGTGTACATAGTCATAGCCAGGCTGGATTATCTTTGCTGCCAGCCAATCAGTAGCCCTCACTCCGGGGACTTGCGCTGCCGACAGGCTATCACCCACCCCCAAATTCTGAAACCTCAATGCGAGACTCGGAACAACAAGCTAGTACTCAAATGTGTGTCAGGGATCGGACTCAGACAGAAACCATCTCAAGAAAACTGAAAAGAAAGCCCAAGATCAGGCAGCCCAACTGAGCCACAGCCAGTGGTACAAGTCACAACTATTTCATTTCATGATATTCAGGCACATAAGTATAATAATTTTAAACACAATCCTTGCGGGGTAATGCAGTTTCTGCTCTGTATCATAGCCTCTTCGGAAAGCAGCCGTCTTGGTTCCTTGCATTCTGGTGCAACACACTTACTTTTTTTAGCCAATAACATTGCATTCTGGGGCTCGTAGTTTTGGCTATACCAGGCTTAAAAGCCTAATATAAATATACTGCTGGCTGAAAAAACATGCTCCTTGAGCTTGTCACAAATTACTGACAGTTTGACTGATTTTTGGGTGCCATGGCACTTCAGCATGTTTCCCTATTTCCCATCACAGTGTACAACTATCGGATATTACCTCAGGCCCCTCCTAGAGTCAGTCTGCGCCCCATTAATGGACACACTCTTTTGACTCAGTGTATTGTGCATCACTCAATTTTTCCCAGGTACACAACAGTGTTGCCATGAAGAACAGCAACCAGCGCCCAAACCGAACAACACTCATTGCACGTGTGAGACATATCACTCCGCCTCCCCCCTCCAGGTGTATCGTAATTTGTTCCACTGAGATGCTGCACTAATGCTCCCTTTTGGCACATTATCTTGTGCTGAGATGAGTTGATGCACTTAACCCTCGCCTCATCTGATATACTTCACCTTATGTCCTTTCTGTATATCATCCTGTGCTTCACTGATGCTCATCACCCTGTGCTCTTTGTTGCATATGGTTATGCTTGATGATTGGTCTAGGTACACTGATGTTTGCATGCTTGTTGGTCGGTGTCCATGAGTGCTGGTAAATTTGATGGGCTTGAAAAGGGCCGTCTGCCTGCTCTTTGTGTGTACGTACACCTTTACTGTATAGTATTGTATTGTAATTGCATTTATATAGTGCTTACTACCCCTGATGAGACATCAAAGCTTTTTTTCGGTGAGTAGCATGCTACTCCGGAACCCATGAAGGATTAGTGTTGAGTTAGTATAGTGAAATATGAAAGTAATTTGAGTGGTGGATAGGTTTGTCAGCTATTTGGATTCAGAAGTATAGCGGAGGGATAGAAGAGGGAAAAAGGTTTGCATTTATATAGCGCTTGTTTGCGCTGATGAGGTTAAATCACTTTTTTCAGCGAGTAACTCTCTACTCCGGAACCCATAAAGGATTAGTGGTGAATTAGTATAGTGCAATATGAAAGTAGTTTGGGTGGTGGATGGATTGAGAAGGTTAGTGGAGGGATAGAAGAGGAAAAAAGGTTAGCATTTATATAGCGCTTGTTACCCCTAAAGGGGTGTTGAAGCAGTTTCTTGGCAAGAAGCACGCTACTCCGGAACCCATAAGGATTAGTGGTGATTTAGTATAGTGAAATATGTTGCGTGCCTGAGTGTGCATGTATATACAGGAGCTAAAGCTCCTGGATTTCTCAATGCTTGATTTTACATATGATGAATTCACACATAAGGGTCTTTCTTTGGTCATTAAACAAGTGTTCAGCATCATACAGGACATCTAACAGCTGTTGCTAGATGCGAGATGTGTTTTTTCCATCCTATATTGCTCCTCTGATAGAATAGGTTTTCTTCTAGTTAGCACTAGTTTGGGATTTGTTAGCTATTTGTGGCATTTGAGTGTTGACTGTGTGACTTAATTACGTTGATGAGCCATATTAATCGAGTAGGAGGAGGGATGGCTTTGTCATACCTGGCTGTAATGACCTTCTCCTTCCTTGCACAGTGAGTGTTCGCTCTGTCAGGCACTCACGGCCACGACTCACTGAGAGTTTTGCTGATATTTGGGTGAATTCTTTAGCTCCTGCGCTAGGCTCTGGTGCAATTATCTATTCCAGTTCTCTCATTTTGGTTTCTGATTAAATCTGTGGTACATGCAGTAGTAGAGCTTTCATTCGTTTTGTCGGATGATGACCTTGTAACTAACACATAAGGCCAAAACGTGAAATGGGTTGTTTCCTAACATTTAAGAGACTGTACTGTGTATCTGCAATTGTGGATCCACGCTATCATTTTCTTAATGACACGCTAGCGCTCACTATAGTGGTATTTCACCTTGTGAGCCCTCTGGCCACGAGCACTATATTTGCTGTCACTTGGACTGTACTCCTACATTTTTTCAATTAAATACATTTTGTCAAGCTTTTCTCTAGCATTTAATGCACTACATCATAGCCACGTCAGCATAAGCGCCAGCAATCAGGATTCAATCTTGGAAAAGTTTTACGCCAATCAAATTCTTACCTATGCCTCCTTATGGAGTGAACAAAAACAGACGTACTCTCTATAAAAGCCGTGCTTTGTAAATATTGGGTCCAACATATACCATTTATCTGGGTTCGGGTCATTGGGGCTCCGACCACAGGTGCAGCTACAAATGAACATAGTTTAGTAGAGGATTCAACATTACTAACCCAAAGTTTTCCGGAGGGATATCCAGTTGCCAGAGCGTGCCTCTCACAGTACTGTACAACGGTAAATGCAGGTTTACAAGTTTCATTTTAAATCTGTTACTAGGGTTTCCACTTTCACTTTGGCCTACTACTGGCTTCGATTCAGCGCCATTTATATCATCCAAACTTTGCAGTAGAATTTATTTTACATAAAGTTGTTTTGAGTCTTCTACCATCGGAGGTTCTCTACCCCAAAAAATACAGTGCACCAGTTCGGACATAACGCAAAACTCCTAAGCCTGCGTTTTTCTGATTCATTGATGAATATTTGCTTGCTCTACATTTGTATTCAATCAGTGCCCCCTCTAGTCGAAATGTTTTTCTGACTTTTTTTGTACTCCGCCGAGGATGTGTTGTGTGTGTTGTACACTTTGATCTGACGCACAGAGAGAACTCAAAGGGGCCAGTGTCCATCCCTTAAAATATCAAATTAATTGATACTGGCTGATATTAAAAGGCAAAGCCTCAGGTACATGTATACGGTCAGCAAGATAGCTCATGGGTTAACTCCTTGCTGCAGTGGTCACTATGTAATGAGATTAAAGATCGAAAGCTCGTGAGAATGAAGCAAGGCAGACTTCCATCCTGCCTTTGCAGGTTAAAAAAAGTGCTTTTCAGGTTGATGGTAAGGTTGCCTGGTGATTTAAATGCTGATTGCAGACATTTGTGAGTTATCAGTAGGTCGTGCCCTCAAATTTCTGTAGGGCAAGCAACACCTTTCATCACTGGATAATAGCCACACCTAGGACCAACAAATATGATATTATGTCCTGTATGACAATATTACTAATGTATGGCAATACCTCCTGTTAACAATGCATTATTAAGCAATTCACGTTGTTGCATGAACTATTCAAATAACCATTTTCTGCTAACTGCTTGGGATGTAATTCTGTTCACTCCAATTGTTGCGTTTACGTTCCACCCCATTTTTTCTTCTTTAAAAAAGATGTGCAGCTTGTCATGTGTAAATGTAAGAAAGCAGGGCTCTTTTCAGATGCCCTCCCACTATTTTCCCCTCTTTGGACTACTAGATGCTAGTTTTCGACTCTGACAGTATACTGGAGCCTGCTAACCAGGTGACAGTGCTCATTCCCTAAAACTGTTCTGTGTTAAATGGAAATCTCTATTGGCAAGGACTTTACCCCCTTATAAGTCTCCAGGATAAGGAACAAGTGGTACTCAGGGCATAGGTGCTAACAGGATCCCCAGGCCTGCAGCATGATTTTGTGCCACCCTAGGTGACCCAAGAAAACTGGTGACAGCAGGTCTCCCATTACAGACTGAAGGAACAGTGCAAACTGCTCAAATGTTACTGTACCCTCACCATGTGTGGCCACAGTCAAATGCACTTCCTCTAATAGATGCAGGGTGCAGTATATTAAAAGTGAGAACATATAAGTGCAAGCCTATATATCCCTACAGTGGTGTTCTCCATTGGAAACTACTAGAAGTATTTGCAGGCCATATGATAACTATGGGCTGCCAACCAGGCATTCTCAAGGTTGGGAGCTCTATTATGGTACCACTAAAATATGTCATGTTTGGTATCAAACTATGTTCCTTCTCACCTCTGACACGATCCTCATGCCCTGGGTGATGTAGTATGCATCCAGTTGTCACCTTAGAGGTTGCCCACCTGTTTGCCCCAGCACTTTCAGCACTTTCCCATGCCTTCTGCCAGTCTATAACCTCCTGCCAGGCAGTGTGATCACTCCCAGGAGTGAGGCACAAGGGCCTTAGCAAAAAGGAGTTCGCAGCTCCTCCCCTCAGGCAGGCTACTGAAGGGGCACATAAGAGCGATGAGCTTCAAAGGCTACATCGCCTCTAATGTGCATCAGGGCTGACTCTCAGTGGGGGAAACAGCCCTCCCCCTGCCCCAGGCACATTTGCACCCGGGCAAGGAGGGAAATTAGGTGTGCAGGGGGTATACACCTCCAGTTAGGCTGGCCTCACCTCCAGGGTGAGCAGCCTGATCTGTACACCTAAATGAGTATTCTGCCATCTTTAGAGGGGTAGAAATAGTGGGTTGTGGCTAGAAAAGATGACCTACACATCCGGATGTGGACACCTCAAGGGTGGATTAGATGCATGACTAGTTGCCCATTTTCTACTAGCTCCCACGCCCTTAAATCCCCCAAATGTAGAATTTATGGGCCCTGACACCAGAACCTGAGATCTGAAGAGCTTGCATCAGGAAAGGACCAAGAAGAGACCCATATGGCCGACAACAGGACTTTGCCCACAGCAACAGAGCAAAAGACGGATACATTGTCCCCGATGCAACAGTCTTGGAACTGAGTGAACAACCCGCATTCCTGGCAACAACTTGGCACTCAAGAGAGGGACACCTGTGGGAACCAGAAGCTCCCTCAGTCTACCCTAGACTAGTGGCACTAGTCCCCTGCAAACTGCAGGTAAAAACCCTTACTTGAACCAGAGAATCTGTGACCATCAGGCCCACTGTAGGCTCTCCCAAATCCAGGTAATCCAGTGCATTGTGGGAGTTGTAATCTCACGTGCCCTGATGTTTCAGGCAGCTACTTCCTTCCCATGAAGTTCCAGAAGTTTTCACTGTGCTTGCCGCTGCCAAGGCTTGTTGGCCACCAGTCTGTCAATCAATCCCTTTAGTTGATGCTGCATCAAGAGGGCACTCCAACTGATCTGTGACTGACATCAGCAATCTCTCTGTTGTTGTCCCTTTGCATCTTTTTCCACCGCAGCATCATTACAGTGGTAAAAGCCTCTCTCTTGTGACTCCCGTTCAGCACTGTGGACAGCCAGGACAACACTGTACTCGGCTTCCACGGGCCAGGTAAAATCGAACTGACTATCATGGCTGTCTTGGGACTCGCATCACCTTTACCCTGCAAGAGTACAATGTAATTTGACCTGCAAGTGACCGATTGTCACCAGTGGTTTTGCCATTGACCACAATGTTATCTTTTTCATGTATTTTATTGCACTGATTTAATATTACTTCAAAAATCTACACTTCTGGTCATATGTATGCTATTCTGTTAATTTTGGGGCCTATTTTTTTTTAAAACCTGTTTTTATAAATTGGTGTGGCTTTCTCTCAAATCGTGTCAATTACTTATCATCCATGTTGGTACTCCAAAATGCTTAACACTTGCTCCTCCAGTAAAGCCTGACTGCTGTTTGACACTCTACCACGACTGTGGCAAGGATTTATTAGTGTGAATCCAAGGACAATCTTTGGGGTATTGTGATAATATTACATGGTATGGCTACCCAGACATTCCACATAATATTCGATTTTCCGCAATACAATTTCCTTTAATTTTGTAGATCAAGTTTATGGCCTGGGTTCAGACACAATGCCATCACACTCTTTCTAAACACCAGGCAGGTATGGCTGAAGGCTTCTGATGAGAAATAACTCAGTCACACTGTTCTTTCCTGAGATCTGTAATGGGGAATTACAAACAAGAGGACTTGCTTTTTTACTTCTTTGCCCTGGCTGTTGTGAAATAAACATGTGAAGCAAAAAAATTTTGAAGACACGATTGAATGTGCCAGTCCTTCATCATGAGACAAGATAATGTTCCAGGTGAAAATCCACTTTAAGAAAGTCTTGGAAGCTGTAACCAATTCTAAGGAATATATTTGTTTGTATAAAACTGGATGAGGCATGATTGTACAACATGTGTCAGAGAAAGTAGGCACTATACATTTTTATTTACTGTTTGAAAACAAGGATGAGGAAAGGAGGGGCAGGTGAATTACTGGCTGCCAGCATTTCTGATGGCCCATCTGGTGTACCTCAATTGTAATGGTAATCCCCTCAGCTAAATTGGCCAGGTGTCATGTAGCAAAAACAACCAGTTACTCTGGTACAATGGCCTTGTTCGACTGCTCAAAACCTCAAATCCAAGTAACCTGTTCTGGCTTAAATGATATATTATGTTACTTAGAGGGGGCTCCACATTTACAGTATAATTGCACAAAACAAGATCTGAAAAAAGCGCAATATTCATTTCAATCAGGCAGATTTTTCTCTGAAACAAAAAAACGTAGTTGTTAGAAATTGGGTTTTTGGTTGCAAAGGTATGCATCCTGTCCAAGCAAAAGCCACAATCCTGGTCGGGGTAAGCTAAATGCACACTAAAAGATAACCTGTGCTCACATGCTGGAAAATTGGCACAGAGTAGTCAGGCGTATCTAAAGAGGTAATGTGTAAAGTAATTGTGCTACATACAGTAACACAGTGAATACACCACAAAAGACTTCAAACAGGAATATAAAGATAGATTATATTCTAAACATACAAGACCAATACGACAAAATCCAAAGTATAGAAGTAGAGATATTGAATTTTAAAAGAATAAATGCAGCAAATAGTTAGGAAACAAGTAGGACTAAAAGGTTACTTTCAGTCACACGGCAAAATCAAAGCTAGGACCTACCTCCTGGAAACACCGGCCGGCTTCAGGAGTCAGACCCATGCAGGTGGCGGTGAACAAAGTACTTTCCTGGTCACAAGTAAAGAGATGCATCAATATTCTCCATGCAGTGAAGGCAATGTGTCAGTTCCGAAGACGGATGCTGGAGTTGAGAGGCGTTGAGCGATTTGTCACATTCTGCTACGCAGTCAAGGGGATGTGTCAATCTCACCAAGCTGTAACGGCAGCGATACACTGTCCAATGTGCCTATCTCTAGAGGCAAAGTGTTGGTTCTGATGTGATGTACCGATTTTACCTTGCAACTGGATTAATGCACCAGTTCTGTTAGACACAGATGGAAATGCTTCGAAATCTGTGTTGCAAGTATCTGGGCCACTTCTAGTGAGCCAGGCACAGAAGCAGGGGTAGAGACTTTGATATCCCAGAGTCTAAAGCAACAGGAAGGAAGCCAACAAGCCCTTGGAGATCACTTGGAGAGAAGGCAGAGTCCAGCTCTCCTTCCGTAGACTAAATGAGCAGCAGGCAGCAGGGCCACACAAGAGAAATAGAAGGCCTTCCAAGTCTGCAGTCCAAAGATGAATTCTTTAAGCTGCACAGCAGTCCTTCTAACAGAAGTTAAATTCAAAATCCAAAACTGTCTGATTTAATGGGGTTAGAGACCCAGTATTTGTACTGCCTTTGATGTGGGGGTGACTTTAAAGCAGCTCTCTGAAATGTACAGGTTCCCCTTTCAGCCCAATCCTGTCTGCCAGGCTATCTATGGGGGGTAAATCAGCCCTTTATGTGGGGAAACAACACTACCTATGCAAGTGAAATGTTAGCCCTTCCCTTCCATCCTGTCCAGGCAAGGCCACCAGAATGCAGATGTATGTAGAGGGGTACTCAGACATACCTATCCCTCCTGTGTTATGGCTTTTTAGAGGGGATGCGTAATGTGTAGCTTTCACGCACCCCAGAAGTGTATTGGAGACAGGCTGTCAGGCACACAGAGCAGTAAGTGCTGAGAAATGTCCACTTTCTAATAGTGACATTTCTAAAACTGGAATCTTAAATCCAACTGCACCAGTAAGGAGGATTTATCATTATCAGTCGAAACCTCTGAAACATGAAAAAGCAACCACTCTCTGATCAGGAATTAGAGCTTAAAATTATATTTAAGGAATTCCCCATACTAACCTATGAGAGGAGCAGGCCACACAGTAGTGAAGAGCAAAATAGTCAGTCACTATCAGGACAAACAAAATATATAAGTATATGTCCTATCTTTTACTTACATAGCACCCTGCCCTTGGGGCAACCTAGGGCCTACCTTTTTTAATTTACAGGCCATGGGTTATGGTATACCACCTTACAAAGGACTTACAAGTACATTAAATATGTCAACATATATATGCCAATTACAAACGTCTAAGGAATAAGCACATGCACTTTAGGATGGATTACGAGTGGTAAGGTGCTCAGAGTCGGAAGACCAACAAAAATATTCTGCAAAACGGGAAGGCAAAAAGATTAGGTGAACACCACTGTAAGTCTGGAAGGTCTAACAACTATCTTCCAGAATGTCATTCTGTTTTTTGCAATTAAAGTGGATGTCTGAAGGTGCAGCATCATTGTGCAGTTAAATTTTCTTGATATTTGGAAGTGAGTGCTCCAAAGTGTATCAGGCCAGAATTTTTAAGATTGTCTGGGAACCCTGAAGAAGCTGCAACATGCCTCGAAACATCTTGGCTTCTCCTTAGATTTCTTTTTTCTATACAGTAATGTTTTTCCAGTTGAAGATCTATTTCGAATCTCCCTTGTCTACATAAAATCTTCATCCTTAAGAGTGGATTTTCAACCTTATCTGACACTTGAACTGTTTAAACCGGTTATACAACAAAGTGGACTGTAAGGACTGTTATACAGAACATCTGAAATATGAATGGTTATGGGATGTTACATTTTCATACAAGGACTGAAAGTTAAATCTTCATGAAAGAAATAGATACATATTTTATGCTCAAAGATGTTTTTAATGTGTTGCCTTGTTTCAATAGGAATACAATTTTTTTAGTAAATAACATTTGATATTAGGCAGCAATGATTTTCATGTTGCTTTCTCCAATTAGTGTATTAGGGACAGTGACCCATGTTAATGTTGTGGCCGTTCTAATTGAGACGATTCCCCCCACAATCCATTGGGAGTCACCTGCCATCTACATTTTAGATGATGCACCATCTAAGAAACTTAGTAACACTGCCGCGTCATAACCGTTAAATGTAACCGCCATCTTCTCTGCAGGGGATGTCCAGTTAATGATGATACGTAGAGCTGGCCAAGCTGCTGCTAGTCCAGGAAGCATAAAACACTGTTTTAATGAGGCTGTGACAGCAATGCGATAGCAATGTTTAATGTTAAACACACGCTGTTTCTTTTAAGGAAGTCAGAGGAAAATACATATGTCAGTCCAGTTCCATTGCAGTACTTGGACAATTTACAGGCCATGATGGGGTTTTCACCTTTCTTAGAAAAAATAAATATCGCCCATTTATTTACTTTCTGCTATTCTGGAACCTGGAGAAGGAAGAGGAAAAATAATTCTTGTAAAAATGCCAGAAATGTTTTGTTACATACAGTTATCTTTCCATTTGCTTTAATAATCACACTGAAACGATTTCGAAAACCCTCAAATACTTTTTACTTAATATATTTTACTTGATTTCTTTGTCTTTGCTGTTTATAGGTTTTTTTCAGACGGGAAAAACACCTATTTTACTGCTTTTCCTAATATTTCTTCCGACCTGAATTTATACATAGAGGCCAGGCATGTGATTACTTGAGGTGTGGCAGTTAGCTAAAGTCTTCTCTAACCACATTCATTCAACCAACTATATACTAAACATAACATTATGACTGTACACAATGTAAACCAGACCTCTTGACCCCTCCTGAACTATAGATCTGTTTAAGTAGGTCTCTCAGAGTTTAACAATGTAAAGGCTCTTCTTTTTTTTTATAACCTATTTTATTAAATGTTCAGTTTCCAACCCATCAATTATGGTATGTGACAGATACACAATATCATAGTACATCGCAATCATCGTACAGTATTTTGGCATTATCATGTACAGTGCGTGTATGACATATAGATACAACTATCCCAACCCCCATCTCCCTCCCCCCAACTTCATCTGGCAATGTAAAAGCTCTTCTTATGGTGTTATCATATATCATATAATGTATACCTGAGAGTCCACTATGTAAAAGCCCTTCCTGTTACACTTATTACAAGTTTACATATTGAAAACCAGCACTACTGTATTTGTCATGAGGTCTGTATATGCAATCTCTGTATTTCAAGCAATGGAGCTGCTTCCTAGAAGGGCTAACACAACTACTGCCTAATCAAAGCCATGAAGAAGAGGATCAAGCAAGAGGTGACATTAAATCCCTGCGGTGCTCTTCCTATTGGTCCCACATTGAGCACAAAGTCCACCCCTTTATGTACATAACAGTGTTCAAAAGGGATGTACAGGATAGTGAAGCAAAACAGTTCTAGGTTGACTCAGAAAGGTGAAGTGAGTTACAAACACAGTTCTCTCCAAATCACGAGAGCACTTGATAAATCGACCCCCCCACACGTGATTTCACTTTTAAAAAGAAAAATGCACTTTATTCTCACACAGCTAAATACTATGCAAATAATACCCAATGAAAACCTATCCTTCCTAGCATCTCATGAGCTTGAGATGTTTGAACGAAGGTCTCACACTCTTAGGGTGTTTATCATAGATGTCACAATGTAAAACCAGTTTCTCAATTAAATGCCTGCAACAAAGCAACAAAGCAACAGCTCTGCCCCACCTCATATTAAGACCCAAATTCCATACCAATTACACCTTTTTAGGACTCAACTCTCAGAATAGCAAAGTAGAGCAGTCACAAGCTTTTTCAGTAAGATGCCAGGGTTTAGAAATTCAGATCTCTGTAAAGCACAAACACTTAATAAACCTATGCCCAGTGCTTTCACTTTCAAACGAAACATTACTTTTCTTCACGTACAACTAAATACTAAAATACAATTCTTACTGTACTCAATGGAAATCAGACCTCTCCAGCCGCATTTAAACAAGAAATTTGTGTAAGACGTCCTCTCAATGTTTAAATTTAGTAAAGACTTTTACTAGGGCATTTGCCATAGATTTCACACGAAGTAAAATTCCTTCTGTTGGAGCAACAACCAGGTAAATTAAGTTTCTGGTTTGCAATAAATTTCCTATTAATCCCCACTTGCTCAGGCCAACAGACCTTAGCCGCTGTTGCAAGGGGAGAGGCTCTAATCATCAATCAATACAATAATTTATTAGAAATAATCAATATTAGGTGTAAGTCGATGCAGAGAGTCAATAGAGTTTTAAAGGGTTTTATTAAAGAAAATCCTTAGTAAGTTCTTGATATGGCAATTAATCATTTATATCAAATAAGATTAGTAATAATTATTTTAAGCATAAATTAATTTCAAGCATGTTCCATAAAACAAAGAGTCCCTATTCTAAAATAAATTAGCAAAGAGACTATCTGATAGAGACATCTAGCTGCAAATTCCGTACCTTTGTATGCTCTCCAGGCGCTAGACTGAATACAGTTTTTTTTTTTACAGCTGTTCTTCTGCGCATATGTAGAGGACATCGAGCGACTCTGTAGCGATTTCGTCCACAGGATGTGACATCTGCAGAGTCCATATAAGTCCTCCCCTGACGTTCTGATATCATTTTCTTTTTTTTCCCTCTTCCAATGCGGATCTGGAGAGCTGTTCCTCAAGCCATTTTTTGGCCTGTCTTGACATTTTTGTAGTCTAAAGAGTGTGCCTTTTTCTCACTTCATCAGAGTTTAAACTCTGTGGGTCGTGTGGATGGCAGATGTCGGCCACTGACCATCATCCTCAAATGGTAAGTTGAGACACAAGCGGTCTACGTCGTGGCATTCTCTGACTTCGCCACATAAGCTCTCAGTCTCTAACGCCCCTTCCCAACCTCTGGTTCAGGAGTCTGGGTAATAGTCTACCCCAATCCTCCATCCCTTCCGGCTGGGGTGACTCTGGACCAGATGCAGGAGTAGTATGTCACCCTAGATGCCATCTTTAGGTCTCCATATCCCTCTGGTGCGCTTTTCAGCCCCAAGGAGGTCAGGGGAGCCTTGACGGAATCCAGGCCAGTTGGACCACCCTCAGTTTCAGCTAGGTCCTCTGTATTTGGATGGATTTATGTTGGCTCTGGTGCACATCCCTTTGCGATTTCCACCTGCGTTGCCCGTGTTCAATCAGCCTACTCCAACTACGGTGGTGCCTATCCACGCTATGCCATCTCTCCTCTCCAACACTGATGTGTTGAGGGTGGTGCAGGAGGTGTAGTTTGCCTCGGACACCTTTACTTCTTCTTCCGTGGACCACCTTACTGATTTTCTTTTTTTTTTCTTTTTTTTTTTAATTTCAAAACCTTTATTGAAACATTTCAAAACCAACACGTTACATGCCATGTCAGAACAAACCAATTTACACAGTAAGGTCCAAATCATAACAGGAGATCAAAAGGGCAGATCCTCACCCGCCAAAGACAAATACTGTGGATGACAACTAGAACAACAGAGTTACCCGATCCGCCCCCCCCCTCAAAAAGGGTTATGATTTTGCTGCATCAACAAAGGGCAGCACAGCTCACTGAGGAGGCAAGGAGAGAGAGGAAAGTAATCACTGACCAACACCGGCGGCTGCCGCTTGCGGAACGCCGGCGGGGAGCACGGGAGAGGCAGCATCACCTGAGGGAGCTCGAGAGTGGAGGTATGTCACCACGGGACCCCATATATCTATAGGACGAGACCTTGCCGGCAGCAAATCCCAAAACTCCGATAGCAAAGACTGACATCTCGAGGCATCCTCCAGCCAATGCTCAAACCTAGGCGCCGGTCTGCGACCCCAGCACATGGCTACCCTACGCCTGGGAAGGACCAGCAGCATTGCAATTAAGCGACGGGAAGTATCTGGACAGAATTTTACAAAACCCAGGGTGGGGTCCGGCTGCACAGTCGCGGAGGTTATGTCTGAGATGGCAACACATACTGCCTGCCAGAATTCTGACACCTTGGGGCATAACCATGCCAGGTGAGCAAAGTCCACGGCAGGGGCAGAGCAGCGCATGCAACTGTCACTGGATCGGAGCCCAAGTCTGTGGAGCTGAACAGGAGTGCCGTATAGCCTGTGCAGATACTTGAAGTGTATTAAAAGAAGCCAGTAGTTGGTTGACAGCCTCTTCAGCTGATTGCAACAATAGAGTCAGTCAGCCTGCACAATATCCTAACCCAGGTCCGCCCCCCACGCCGCCCGCGCCCGATCTGTGGAGATGAATGTAGACGACAAAGTAATCGCATATAGTTTAGTGACAATTTTGTGTGGAGACAGGGATGTGTATATATAGTCGAGAACGGGCATCGTAGGCGGGGGCCGGGGGAATGTAGGATGCAGCACCCGGCAGATAGCACGCAACTGATAGAACAGGAGAGTGTCCATTGGGCCAGAAGAATCGGGAGGAGAATAAAACATGTTCCCCGGGTACAGGTCCACCATCGTCAGCAGGCCCAGGCGTGATGAGTGTTTCGACATGCCAGATGACTGAAAAGGGTGAAAAGCAGGATGACGCACAATCGGCATGGCATTAGCAGAGAGGAGCGAGAGATTATTTACGCAGGCCGGTCCAGGCCCAGCGCAGTGTCTCGACTGTGTCCACCACTGCATGCGGACGCCGCGCCGGAGCAAATAATGCTGTTGCCAACGGCCAGGGGGATGCGATGTCCGTCTCCACTGCCACATGAGGCTGGAAAGGAGAGGGATGGATCCAAAAATGCAGGAAGCTGGCCTGAGCGCATAAGGCGTAGAGCTGGAAATCAGGACCCCCCAGCCCCCCAACTGACATAGGGAGAGTGAGGACATCATACGTTACTCGCGGTTGTTTACCGGCCCAGGCGAGTGAGATGATTAGAGACCGTAATTATGAAAGAAGTGGGACGTGAGGGGGATAGGAACGTTCAAGAACAAATAAAGGAATTTCGGCAGGACCACCATCTTAGCAATAGCAATCCGGCCAGCAAGAGACAACGGAAGCTGACTCCAGCTAGGGATCTTGGATTTCAACTTATCCACAGCACGTCCAAAATTCGATCTCCAAAGTTCGTCTAGGTCCCTACTAAGCCAGATGCCTAGGTAGCGGGTGGGACCGGAAGCCCAAACGAAGGGATAGTCCGGCGTAAACTGCCTGGTGGAGTCGGTGAGAGGAAACAGCACGGACTTGCTCCAATTTACCTGTATGCCGGACAGGCCTCCAAATCGTATGATCTCACGTACCGGCAGGCTAAGATTGTCTTGGGGATGGCGAACATACAAGGTTATGTCGTGGGGAGGCTAGGGTTAATCTGATGCAAGACCGAGAAAATCGTTCGGAGGTTATGCGAGGTAGCCCTGCCTGGGATAAAGCCAGATTGGTCCGGAAGGGCAATGCGGGGCATAAGTAGTATAAGATGAGCGGAAAGTAATTCAGCAAATATTTTGTTGTCAGTATTAATAAGGGAGAGAGGGCGATAGGAATCGCGGCGGTCGACTGGCTTATCAGGTTTGAGTAACAGCGTTATCATTGCCTCCCGGAGGGACTGAGAGAAAAGGCCGTTATCAAAGGATCATTGTACATAGCTGCCAGATGAGGTTCTAAAAGCGTGGCGTATGTCTTGTAAAAAGAGGCTGGGAGACCGTCCAAGCCGGGTGTCCTGTCGTCAGACAAGCTACTAATGGCAGCAAGGATCTCCTCCTTAGTTAAAGCCACATCTAAGAATTCTCGATGATAGTCTTCCAGCCAGACCAGTGCGATAGTCTCGTAATACTGTTCGAAGGCCTCACGAGGGGGGGGGGGGAGGGGGCAGCGTAAAGCTGCAAATAAAACTCCATGAAACGAGTCTTAATTTCATCCGGTGAGGTGGTTCTGGTTGGACCCCCGTCACTGAGAGCCGTAATGAAAGACTCGGCGCGGGGTGGACGTAGGAGATTAGCCAAAGTCTTACCGGGCCGGTCCCCCTCACCAAAACGGCGAGCACGGCCCTCTCTGCCAAGAAAGGCGAGTTCTCTGTCAGCCTCTGTGGAAAAATCCATGTGCTTTTGGCGTAAAAGCGCAAGGGTCTCAGGCCCGGGGTGTGCAGCCAGGGCGGCGTCCAGAGTTTTAATTTCAGCCTCCAACTTCGACAGAGTGGTGCGGATGGAATGAAGAACCCCGGCTTGCTTAGAGATACACTCACCCCATATGACAGTTTTAAAGCCTTCCCAGAGGACAGAAGCAGAGTCCACAGAATCCACATTTAGTTCAAAGTAGTTGGTGATGGCAGTTTGGATCTCTGCATGGAAGACTGTGTCACGAACCGCGTTTGGAGGGAGCCGCCACGTGAATGCTCGTTGCGGGGAGTGAGGGAGGCGGAGACCTATCTGCACCGGCGCATGGTCTGAGAATGTACACGCCATGTGAGTTGCGTCAGTAAGCCAAGTAAGAACATCTTGGGAGGTGAGCCAGAAATCAATGCGCGACCAGCAGCCCCTGGCACCGGTGACACAAGTGCCCTCTCGGGCCTCAGGCCAGATATGGCGCCAGGAATTATAGAGCGACTTGTCAATAAGGATGGACTTAAGAGATGTAGTAGCGCGCGGGTGAGAAGAGCGCGGACCGGAACTGTCAAGTGCCGTCGAAAGGGTAACATTAAAATCCCCCCCCAGACAATAGCCACTGGGCCAAAAGAAGAAATAAGATGCCATACATGAGTAAAAAAGTCCGGATCGTCAGAGTTCGGGCCTGACACCGCAGAAATTGTCACAGGTAGAGAAAATAAGGAGCCCTGTAGAATTACGTACCTCCCGATAGGATCAGTAAGAACCCGATCGGTGTGCCAGGGAAGGCCCCTGCGAACCAATATGGAGACCCCCCTAGTTTATGAGGAGTAGACCGAGGAGTGATATTCTCCCCAGTAACGTGACTTGAGTCTAGAAAGGGACCCGGACACGAGGTGCGTCTCCTGCAAGAGACAAATGTCCACCCTATGGCGCTGCAGGTGGGAATGAATGAGCCTGGCCTTTCGATAGTCATTAAGACCACAGACATTCCAGTCCCAACAGAGGATGTCAGTCATGTGGTGGTGTATCGAAATGTGGTGCTGCGCTGCACCGGCGGAATACACCACAGGCAAACAGAGGTAGCATGCAGTGACATGGAAGTGCCAGACAGCGGAGATCCCTGGGGGACACCCCAGACAATAGCATGCCAACAAGGGAGTGAATCAAGTGGACAGGCGACCCCTGTAGGGGGGACCCACAATGAGTAGAAACTAATGACACTAAGTGGACCAGACAAGGGGGGGGACGGCCAATGTAATCGGCGCAAAGAAAAATGCCATTAACAAACCAGGCGTAGCGAAAAGCAAGGGGCACAGTGCACTGAGGCAGTCAGAATTAACCAAACCATGGCCAACCGAGCCCCCAATACAATGAGGAGTACAGAAAATCCACAGAACCCCAAACCCCACCCAGGCTCACCACCTGCAAAAAATACATTGGGACACAACAGTTCTGACAAAGCGAGGAATGGCAAATTGTAATCAAAAACCATACCCAAACCCCACAAGCCCACCCTGAACCTTTACAGACCAAGAGCAACAAAAAACACCCCCACCCCGCACCCACTCCAACCCCCCAATCAGGCTGAGCTACCAACCCACCCCACCCCGGAGACCCACAACTGGGAAAGGGGAACAGCACATTAGCATAGGGAATTATCCCGTGAGGGCATGGCAGGGCACGGCATACGCCCCTGCAGCGAAGCAGGGTGGCCAAGCTATAGTAAATAGATAGACATCCTACAGGAAAAAAGAGCCACATTAGTTCAGCACTTCAATCATTGTCACTAAGACTATCAACGGCGTCATGCCGGGATTTTGACGGCGAGGAGCGTGATGATTTCTCAAGCTTGCTGGCATACGCCATGGCTTCACTTGGGTCTGGAAAGACAAGTGTTTTTGCACCCTGTCGGACTCTCAGTTTCGCCGGGTATGCCAGGGAATAGGAAACAGCGTGTTTTTGTAGAATCCGCTTGGCAGGTAGAAATTCACGGCGGGCCGCCTGGACAGCCGAGGTGTAGTCCGGTTAAAAAGAAATAGAGTTGCCTTGATGGGTAATGGCACCCCTGTCGCGTGCCGCACTTAGAATGGCATCCCGGTCCCTGTAATTTAAGAGCTTAGCAATAATGGGCCTCGGGGGCAGTCCAGGACCAGGACGCGGGCCAAGAGAGCGATTGGCCCGCTCTACAACGAACACTGAGGAGAGGACATCGCCAAAGAGTTCCCTGACCAACTGCTCCACAAAGTCTTCCATACAGGAGATATTTGTGGACTCCGGAAGCCCCGTAATTCGGAGATTGCTCCGACGGGCGCGCGCCTCCAAGTCCTCGTTCTTCTCCCTGATCACAGCCAGGATTTATCCATCTGGAGCAGCTTCTGACGATCCTGTGTGGCGGCATCCTCAACGTCAGACACCCTAGACTCTACTTGAAGAACACGGCTGTCGTGAGAGTCAACACGAGCTTTGACAGAGTCCAGGCGGGCGGAGAGTTGATCTAACTGAGTCACGATCCCCGTCACCGTAGACTTGACATCCAGCATGATCGCTTTGAGGTCATCCTCACGCGTGGGGGCCAGTTTTTTCATGCAGATAATTTGTAATTGTATCTTATAAGGTACCATGTTGCTGGTAATTCAGCTCAGTCCTAATACATATGTCTACAATTTTGACTCTGGTGTGTCACTGCTTCGGTCTATGGTGATGTATGTATGTATATGTATATGGGTATATATATATATATATATATATATATATATATATATATATATATATATATATATATATATATATATATATATATATATATTCACTGAAAAAACCATAGGTTTCACACATGTTATAGTTAGCTGGGCATTTCACTCGTACAAAACCATTGAAATTCCCCCGTTATAGTTAGTTCAGCTAACTATAACTCGCGCGCCCGCAATCCACTGCTGATGACGTCACATATTACATCACTCATGACGTGGTCAGTGACATCACTCATGACATCACTGATGACATCTCAAATGACATCACTGATGACATCACTGATGACATCATCCAGTGAGTATGTCTTTCTGAAAAATAAATATTTTTTATATATGTGTATCTAAAGGTTAATGGAAGAAAAAATGTGTAAATAAGTGTCTAAATTAATGGGTTGTTTTTGTAAAATTAATTGTATAACTGACTTATTAACAGTATCTTAGTGAATACAAGTATTAGTGAGTAATGTTTAAATATTTAAATATCTGTATCAGTGTCTCACTTTGTGGAAAAGTGGCTGCATGGGTTGGTGAGTAGCTACATGAGTGTGTATATGGGTTATTAGTTTGTTTTTAGAGTATCATTATGAGTGTCTGTATGGTTCAGTAGGGGATGTTACTAAGCGTATGGACGCATGAATGAGTGACTCACTGTTTGTATGTATTTTGAAGACAGTATGTGAGCAGGACAGTATGGGTGGATGAGTGTGTGTATGGGTGAGTAAGAGAGTGAATGACTGTCTCAATAGTGTCTTTATGAGTAAGTCCATATGTTTTGAACTAGTATATGTGAGTACTGATGTATATAAGTGAGGATATATGAGAGTGAGAGATTGGAAGAGTTCCTGTATAAATAAGTATGTGTTTCTATAAGTGATTGTTTTAGAGAATAAGTATGTGTACGTTTCTGTAGAAGTAAGTGTACTGGTGTGTGTATAGCTGTACATGCAAGTAAATGGATGTTTATTTGCATGTATGAGTATGTGTGTGAGTAACTCTATGTATGAGTGTAGGTGTGTAACAGGATGTATAGGTGTATGTGTACATATGATGACTGAGTACATGTATGAGTGACTATATAGAAGTGTTGATAAATGAGTGGATGCGTATGTAGATTTTGGAATTACTGAATAGGTTGTTCTAACTGGTATTGGTATCTCTATAGTTTTCAAAACCTTAGTTTGTATTTTTCAATGTGAGTATCAAAGTTTATATTAGGATAAGAGGAGGTCTGCCACTCTTACACAAGGATGATGTCATCAGTGATGTCATCAGTGATGTCATTTGAGATGTCATCAGTGATGTCATGAGTGATGTCACTGACCATGTCATGAGTGATGTAATATGTGACGTCATCAGCAGTGGATTGCGGGCGCGCGAGTTATAGTTAGCTGAACTAACTATAACGGGGGAATTTCAATGGTTTTGTACGAGTGAAATGTTCAGCTAACTATAACATGTGTGAAACCTATGGTTTTTTCAGTGAATTTGCAAGGTTTTTTAAATGCTAATTCCTAACTATAACGTGTGTGAAACCTATGGTTTTTTCAGTGAATTTGCAAGGTTTTTTAAATGCTAATTCCTAACTATAACGTGTGTGAAACCTATGGTTTTTTTCAGTGAATTTCAAAGGTTTTTTAAATGCTAATTTATGAAAGTATTATTATATTTTTTAAATATTTATTTTACAATAAGCTACCTATGTATTTAGTTATAGATTGACTGTATCCTGTAATATGGAATGGCTCAGCTCTTCTTTTTTTTGAATTTGGATAAAGGTGAACAGCATAGTTAATATCTTCTATAAACTTCTAAACAGTTTAATTTTTTTTGTTTTTTTTTTAGGGTTTTTGACGGTGCGCGCACGGTGCGCGCACGGTGTGGGCATGCCTACATGCTCCGTGTGCGCATGTGTACGTCGTGCGTGCTCCGTGCGCGCGTGCTCCGTAAGTGCATGCGCATGTGCTCCGTGCGCGCGTGCTGTGTACGCGCATGCGCGCATGCTCCGTACGCGCATGCACGTGTGTCCGTGCATGCACGGCAAGTCATGTGATTACAAAACAACACTTTTCATTGGTTAATAGTAGTTTCAGTTCCAGAATCTTCCAACACCACTCCCACTCCCCTCATTATTTCTTCTGATTTCCTGGGAGAAGGAGCGGAGCAGCTTTTCTAGTACTCTAGTACTTGAAAATGGCAGAGCAGCAGTCATCTTCTGGGAGTGAGGAGGAGATCCTTGGGCCACCTAGGCAGAGGAAACAGAAGGACTCCTTTATATGGATTTTTTTTACTTTTCCAGAGGGCCAGAAGAAGGTGAATGCTCCTAAAGTTACCTGCAATGTTTGTGGAGTGGTCTTATCAAGAGGAGATCCTAAAAAAAATACTCTTTTAGTATTTTCTCAATGATAAGGCATGTTAAAGGTGTACATCCTGTGGCTTATGCTCGAGAGTTTGCTCGAGCTGCTAGAGACAACCCTCCAGCAGCTCAGCTGAGCACATCCGCAGCAGCTCAGCCGAGCACATCATTGGCAGCTCAGCCGAGCACTTCATCTGCTGCCGCAGCTTCACCTTCTTCTGGACCTCTGGATGTGCACCCTCTCTTCAAGAGGGTTCATATACGGTGCAATCTGTGCAATGCTCTTATCTCTTATGCTGACACCAGCATTAACCTGATAGAGAGGAAGATACAGCAGCATGCATGCTCCACCCCATGATTTTTTTCATTTTTTTGTTCCTCTGTTCCTCAATTAACACAACGGCTCTTTTTAGAGCCACCTAACATCCAAACACTTACACTTGATTTTTAATTCTATTTTTTTAATGATTTTTTTCTGCTGTGCGCGCTTTGAAAAAAAATAAAACATTTTTTTCACCCTTCGCGGTCCTTCAGGGACCCCCTGACAAAGGCTAGGGGGTCAGGAACTCTGTACCCTGCCCCCTTTTCACGTTCTCCACCTTTCTTTTAAATGGAAACACACATTTCTATTGGTTGCAAATTTCAACCCTTTCCAAATGATTCCTACCCCCAACATGACTTCTGCCTGCTAGCATAGCAACAGATCGTGGAACACTGGTGTGAGCAGAGAGGTCAGAAGTTCAGCACACAATGTTTCTAATCCAAACAGCAAGATTGCTTGACTTTTCAAACCTAACAGCAAATCCAAAGTAATGTTCTGTGGAAACACATTTTTCTGAACCAATACAAAACATGTTTTCAAAAATGTAAACATACAGCCTAGTTTTTAGTGTAAAATGGTTTTAAACAGCCAAGGAGTTCTTTTTATTTAAAAAAAGTATATAAGCCTCCATTTTACAACTATCTTTCATTTCATATTGTCATTCTACTGAAAGACACCTTCTGAGTGCATCCAGGTCTCCTCCTCACTCCCTGAAGAAGACTGCTGTTCTGCCATTTTCAAGTAAAATTGATAGCTGTTCAGCTCCTTGTCCCAGGAAATAAGAAGAAATAGTGAGGGGAGTGGCTGTGGTGTTTGAAGATTCTGGAAGAGAAACTACTATGAACCAATGCTTCTGAGTGCATCCAGATCTCCTCCTCACTCCCTGAAGTAGAGTACTGTTCTGCCATTCTCAACTGAAATTGATACCTGTTCTGCTCCTTGTCCCACGAAATAAGAAGAAATAGTGAGGGGATTGGCAAGGCATTTATAGAGTAGACGGTGTACATTTCACAGATGAAGGGAACAGAGTCTTCCTCTTGAACTTTAGACTCTGCATCGATACTTACTTATAGGTACCAAAAAGCACTCAATTAACACAATGGCTCTTTTTAGAGCCAACCAACATCCAAACACTTAACTTGATTTTTAATTCTATTATTTTTACGATTTTTTTGTCGCATCTCTATGCTTCCCCTGCGCTGGCGCACAAACTGCAGCCATGCGCCGGCACAGGCTCCCTTGCACCATGGTGCAAGGATGCCTGCGTGGTGGGGAGATTGTTTTTCTGCAGGAAGGTGTTCCTTCCTGCACAAGAACAATCACAAGAGGCTTTTTCCTCTTTCAATGCGTGCTGTAGAATGGAGCACGCACTAAAAGAGGAAAAAACTAGGAGAAATAAAAACATTTCTCCTCGTTGTGCCTCGCTACGCCACCTCTAGGGTGGCGTAGCATTCACACGCATCTCCAGAGTTACGATTTCTCGTAAATCTGGAGATGTGTCTAGTTCTATGGGTGTTGCGTGGGAACAATGAAAAGTGACGTAGTGATGGCGCAGGGGGCTTATAAATCTGCCCCAGAGATGTTAAGGAAATTAAGGGTAAGACAGACAAAGGGAGAGAGACAGAAACAGAGACAGAGAGCAATGAACTGAGAAGGAGTAAGGCAGTTAGAATGACTGAGACATATGGAGAAAGGGAGAGAAACATGGTTGAAAAAATAGTGATGGAGGCAGTAAACCTAGGGGAGTAGTAGAGAAAGAGTTACGAAAGAGCAGTAAAAGAAGAAGAGAGAGGGAAGGGGAATGAGAAAAGCAGAGTGAGGAGAAGTGAAGAAAAGGGAGCATGAAAGTGAAGGGGTGAGAAATACAGATATTTTAAACTTACCTGACCAACAAAATAACTTAATTAGAAATTAATGGGTTTTTTTAATTGCAAGAAAAATGGATTCAATTTCCTAAATTTTCTTTCTAGATCTGAAAAAAAAGAAAAAAAGTATTAATATTCAACAATACATTTTAGAAAACAGTACATATATTTTCATTTTTTACAAAGTAATTTTGCTGTTTTCAGAATATATTGAATTTCACTGAAAATAGTGATATCAATTGTATTCATCACTTAACAGCAGGCAAAAAAATAAACAATCTGAAAGATTATTTAAAAAAGCCCTGAATGTATCCTCAGTAAAACATACCTTGATAGAAATGTAACATATATATTAAAAATATATTCTAAGAACAATAACTATTTGCAATAAATAACGTCTGTAAATCTTGTTGCTTAAGCACATACACCAAAATAATATCTGTCAAACAAGTCCACAATAAAAATTTTTACCTTTCCATGAGGCCAAATGGTAATTTTTAAATCCTTTTTAAGTGAAATATCCAATGTTAATCCTATAACATTGAAATAATGGTTTCTTCAGATGCTGCAATTTGTATCTAAAATTTTGGTTTTAGAAAAATTAAGTAAAAATTGGGTAATTCTGCAGGCAAACGTTGCTTGAAAATCAATTTAGAATCATTACACAGTGTCCAGCCTTTTTCACATTTTAGATAAACTGTGTAATGACCAGAAATTATAGAAGGTCCATCATGGAAAATGATTGCAACTGCAACAAAAGTTTTTCCTGATATTGATATTTGATTTCCTACAAACTTCTTTATTAAAGTGTCCAATTTTGTTCCATCAGCTCTACAACGTTGTATCATTAAAATCACATACTGTCCATATTTCTTTAAAAATAACGTTGATAACATTTCTGATTTACATTGACAACATTCCATGTTGTGATTTGCATCTTTAACTAATTTACTAAAAGTCACTGATTTACTCTCTGGTAATGTTAAATGTATGAACCTTTCAGAATCAACATTAGTGCTGCATGTGTTCATACAGTTTTCACAACAATGTTCCTATTTATAAGAGAGACCAAATATATTTTCGTTTTCTACCCCTTCATCTTCCAGTACCATAAGCAGATACATTAGGAATTCCTGTGCATCTTGCTGGACATTTTGTGTAAACTGTGTACATCAGAACATACATCTAAAAGATTTCTAACATCAGAAGCACTTTCTATTTTAGTTTTATCATTACTTAGCTTCTCATAAAGGAAACTCAGCAGAGAACAGAATCTTTCTTCATGATTTAGTATTATCTTCTCTTGCAAACTTTCTAGATAAAATACAACATTCAGCACTACATTAGCGTAGCAGTTGACACCAGAGCTATTTTCAAAATGACAACCAACAACCTCTTCAACATTGTCCTTTTTCTTTTTGCTTGCAATCACATCACTCTGTTTTTGTTTTCTCTTCTGTACATCCTCATTACAGATATTCTCAATTCTCCTTTTCCGACAAACACGTTTTTCAAACACAGGATACTGACCTAAATGAGGAGCATAGCTTCTTCTTAATCTATTATACTCCTTTACACAATTTGCATCAGCACTAACTTTTGAGTCATCAAAGTCTATCATGAATAAACCAGATATTTTTTTCACTCGTGACAAAGCAACATATGCCATACCTTCTTTAAACACTCTAGATCCAATGTTTACAAAAGCACTATCTACAGTTAATCCTTGAGATTTGTGAATAGTTACAGCATATGCTAGAGAAAACGGAAACTGCTTCCTACGTACATATAAGTCTTTCACAAGCAAAAAACGAACTGAGCAACGACTAATGTCTTTAACCTCTTCAATCTGATCAAATTTTATTTTTAAAAATTCCCTTCCATCTTTTTTCTGGTAATTAACAAAACCCATAACTTTACCCATAGCTCCATTCACTACACCCTTTTCTACATTCAAATTACGTCTTAAAATTACTCGACAGTTCATACATACATAAAGATTTTTTTCTAAACCAGCTGTTTTCGATATGTTTTTCTCTAGAGAATCCAATTTAGTTGTCAATTTGCTTGTCAATATAATAGTTATTCCTTCATGCTGTATTTTATCCACAGCTTCCATTTTTATAATCTCTTCATTTTCCAATTTCAAAAGTTCTTCATTGAATATAGAGCATTCATGTAGTGTTGGCATTAAGCAGATTACAGTATTTTTTTCTGCTATTTTCTTGTATATTTTCTCTGGAGCTATTTGTTCTGTTGGAAACAAATTCCATAGCAATCGATTCTGTAAAGCTTTTCTGCCATGTTCTGTGAGTAGTCCAATTCTGATATCTTTGAGAATACTTGCATAATCATCATCATTTGCTTGCCGCATATTGGTAATGAGTTCTTTGTACTCAAAGTATGACCAAATATTCACATTACCTATACCTCCTAATGACTTTTTCGTGTCTTCATGTGCGAGAGTATTAAATACTGGTTGTCCTTTAACTGGAGTGAGCTGCAGTAGATCCCCAAAAACTATAACATGTTTTCCTCCAAATAACACGTCATAGTCTGTCTTTAGAATTTGCTGCATTCTTAAATGCACAAAGGCAAGCATTAAGTTTGATACCATGCTTACCTCATCAATAATGAGAACTTTCATTTTCTTCAATACTCTTGAAACTTCAAAACATGCTTCTCCTGTTAGCTTGTGGTATTGTATTTTGTTCTCATGCTCTACTGGTAACATCAGCAAACGATGTAAGGTAATTCCTTTTATGTTATATGCTGATAACCCAGTTGGAGCAGTAACAACACAAGACAAAGTTGAATCCGTTTTTTTCTGTGGGTAGCTTCTAATTACTTTAATTAAGAAACTTTTTCCAGTTCCAGCTTGTCCACTGACATACATTCTGATTGGTTCAAATGATGTGCATGAGCACTCTTTATTTTCATGTAGTAATCCATGATCAATTTGTTTTGAGACTTCCTCATAAATTTGTTGTTGTTCATTATTCAGTTGTTGTTCCAAATTTGGTAAGTTTATTAAATCTTCCTGAGCTTGATTCATAGCTGTTTCCACTTCAGTCATGGCTATTGCAGCTTCATTTTCAATGATTGGTTGTCCTAGAGGATCTTGACTGAGCGTCCCAGAACTTTGACTGTCTTGAGAACTGTCTCTAGCTACTTCAGCTGCAATTGTAGCTTCTTGCTCAATTTCTTCATTTAACATTTGTACATAAGTTGTGAAAGTACTGCATTCTATGCTACCTTTGCATGCATTAAAGGAATGTTCATAGCTCTGAGAATATTCAAGTAATTCATCCTCTGAACGCCATGGTTTAAACAACTGTAAAAGTGCTAAGTAGTAAAATTCCTTTTTGTCAGTAGTGTCACAACTCAGCTTTCTGTGATTAATCAAACTTCCTTTTGTTTGTTTCACCAAACATCCTTCCTCACCAATGACTTTATATTTTCCATTGTTGATGTCTTCTGTGGCATTCCGTTTAAAAATGTAGTTCTGCAGCACTTCATAGAGACACATGTTCTCAAGATGATGACTTCTGTTTGGGTAATATGTGTCCAACATGTTTGTTTTCAAAATGTCTGTACTTTCTGGTTCGTTCTCCGCTAAACATTCAATTTCTCGAATAGATTTCAGTACCCGATTTCGCATTCCTGCAAGGCCTAAACTTACCCAAATTATTCTTCTGGATTTGGAGTACAGACTTGCAGATGATAACCTATCTGAGCATTCATATGACCCAATTTCTCGATGCGATAACATCTTTAAACTGAAACTGTATAGCTTTTTACTGACAGTCTTCTTGTGAGAAATCTCTTCCCACATTTCTTTCAATTCTGTTTTCTCAGATTTAGTGATGTAAGATGTGACATACCGAGCAACAGCAATAGAATTGTCAGCTACATACTGAATATCCATGTTAGCATACCACATGGATAAAATGACTGGGTTGTAGTCATTTATATATTTTGACTCTTCTTTTCTTCTTAGGTTGTAGGTATTTTTCAGAGATTTTCTTGTAATAGTATGTCGCACAGCTGACATAAAACTGTTTACTCTTCCTTTTGAAAGAACAGGTCGTGGAAATCCAAATCGACATTTTGTGTAGATATTATCTTTACTCTTGTACTTTCGTCGACAGTATTTTCCACACCGATGACTTTGGAAACGTAAAACTTGCTCTTTTAAGTTTTTTTTTCTTCAGTGCTTTTAGGTATAGCACATGTTGCATATTCTTCAATGAAAGATAAAACTGCATCATCAGAATCTAATCCAAATTTTGGGGCATCCTTGATTCACAACAGCATATGAATATGAGGAGCACCTCTTGCTTGGTACTCTTTTCTCCAAAAGAAATCCACAACTTCTCCAAGAGGTGGATTTTTTTTTATTGCAAATGAAGGACATCATAGCCTCAAATCTATGATTGAAATATCTGCAAACATTAACCGGATCCAATGAGCACAATTATCCTGCTGTCTTGTATTGGATGTTTTCAATATTTGAATTCGCCTCTCGAAGAAAATCCAGTAAATCATCCCAAGCGTACTCAGTACAGCTTAGGGTAAGAGCCATGTAGGAGTTCCTAAATTCCGTAACATACATTTAAATTCTCCATGGCGTTGGTACCAATATTCATTAGTCCCACGCTGACAAGCCATCAGATTAATCAATTGAGATTCCAAATGATCATCTCGCTGTTGCACTTTGTTCATAAAATCCTTTGCAGACACATTATGTAGATGTACTCCAGTTTTTAAAATGTGATTTACTGCATAAGATAGTACAGACAAGTCACTTTCAAATAAAAGATGGAACAAATAAGGAATACTTTGATGAAATCTTGGATCTTCTGCATATAATCTTGTAGTCCGATACTCAGAAGCAGGAATCTGTACTGGACGTTCATCATATCGTCCACCTTTTCCTGTAGGAAACAGCTGGGGAAAACAACGAGCTTCCAAGCTCTCCTACCATACACTCACGGGAGTTCCTTTTGCTTTTTTAATCTGAAACAGATCAATAGTGTTTCCCATAACTTCTTTAGAATGAAGAGGATGTGTGCTGAAATGTTCATAAATTTCTTCTTCTTTTGACTTATCCACTTTTTCAATTTGCCCAGTTGGTATTCCTGTGTCTGCTAGTAAAACTTCTTCATCTTCATCCATATAAATGGCTTCATACCATTTATTATTTCTTTTCAAATATAAATTTGCTCTTTGTACTTTTCGTACATCTACTAGCTCCTGCCAAAGTTTCTTATTCTTTGTAGGTACACCATTAACCAGAATAACTAATGGTTCAGTTTCCAAACCATCTGCATCAATTGTTTCAATATTTTTTTTCAAATATAATGGCAAATAGACAACTCTTCCTTTTAAACCTCTTTGTAAATCTGAAGGAGGTAATTTACCTGTTTTGGGCTCCATACGAACTATAGTCTGAAACGGATGGACACATTGAATGAGTATAGACTCATACGTATTTAAATCAGAAAGTTCTGCAGGAATATCAACCAATTCTAAATTATTATGTACAGCTCTAGCTGGCATTTTATTTTCTTCTAACATGTTATAACAGTATTTACAAATACGCTGATCTTCACCCAAATCAAAACAATTTTCCAGAAATAAATATGTAGCAAAACCCTTCCACTCATAATTATTTTCTTTTTCACTTTTTTTAATAGAGATCAACATTCCTTGTTTGAGTTTTATAATGGCTTCTCCGGCAACAAATACAAGTAATATTTGGTCTTTCATTAGAGATGATAGTACATTTTGACATTTGATCTTCAAAATTTTTACTAACAGTGAGTTCTACATTCTCTTCCACATTTTCCTCAATAACTGTGTCAATTCCTGCACTTTCTTGTTCTGGACCAAAGTAACAAAACTGAATTTCATCAGTAACCTTCTCTACATCTGATACAGATCCACGGAACAGAGCATTATTCAACTCATTTAACTTTAGTGCTGGACTTTTAGCAAAATACAATCTTCTCACAAACTTTCTCATTTCAGTATGATGTACTGCCAGCATCCTAAAATGGTGAAAAACACTTTGACAAACTTTCCTAGAAAGACAAGCCAGAGAATGTCCTTGCAAACCAGTATTCTTTCTCACTCTGCATGGATCTAGTCTTTGAAGCACCTTAATTTTCTGTTTCACACTTTTTTTACTATATTCTCTTAGAAAGTCACGTAATTGATCAATAGATTCCTGTCGTACAGTACAAATACTACTATAATTCCAGGTGTACACTGGGGCTTTAGGACGTTTCCCCATAACCTCATCAGCTAACACTTCTTCCTCATTTCTTGGAACCATTTTCTCCTTTTCCATTACACAACCATCTTTAACTTCATAAGCTTGACCACTGGTGTCAACTGCATGCAGCAAACTATTACTTTGAAGATAACTCTCTTCATTAAAAAATGGTTCAGTACTTGAACTATGCTTCCATTCTCCTAAGAACACTTTACAAAAGTAATTTTTTTTCACTACTCTTTTCCTTTTTGACTTCATTACATTGACTAATTTATCTAATGTACGGGTCCTGTTCAAAATTAAAATGAATAGTTTTCTTTTTAATTCCAAAGCCTTTGCAACAATTTATTGAATATGTTTCTTTTTCTTATAAAATTTGGCTTTCTTCCTATATTTTTTCACATCCTTTAGCAAATTGAACATCACTCTTCTCTGAAACATTTTTCTACGAATGTTTTGAAAATCTGTTTTTCTTTTTAAGTCATTCTATCTTACTTCTGATTGTACATTAGCATTTAGTATTTTCTTTCTATTGTCTTGTTGTTTTCTACTTGAAACACTATTTGCAGTAGATATATTTTTTAAATTGTTTCTTTGAGAATATTTTTAAAAAAAATCCTTAGTCTACTTACCAGAAGACTTTTTCTTTTTTCCAACATGAGGTTCTTCAACTAATTTTTGTTGTCCAGTTGTCTTCAAATATAGATGTTTTTGCTGTTCTTTTCTCTTTCTTGATTTTATAGGCATGTTTAATTTATTTCAGTGTTGTTCAGCAATACCTGAAAGAAACTAAAAAAAAAAATACATTTATGTAATTTAAATATATTACTATATTTTTTTCGAGCTTTTCAAATCCTATCATATGAGCTGTCCCTTTCCTACGACTGCAAGTCTTACACAATAAAAGCTACACAAATTAAATCTCTGACAACAATTCCTGTGTGCAGACAGACTCATGGTGTGATTCTAGGCAGAAAACGATATTTCATTGGCAATTTCAAAACACATTTACTACTGTGGTAGAGCAAGTGATAATTACTGTAACAGCCTGACACATTTTCCTTATAGTTTAGAGAGGCAGAAAAGAGCACATGTCCTAACAGCTACTTGAGACCATGAGCATGTGGAACCTGGGTGAGTGATTACACTAGAGCAAAGGAAATGAGCCTTGGTGACATTGAATGTGTTAGCGTTACACACTGCTATCTGAAATACCACACAGTGCTGAATACTTAGCATGGGAGTGCAGGAGAAGCAACTGCCTGTGTGCTAAAAGTGTGTTTCTGGAGACTGTGTATTGTCAGGTGCAAGAGAGATCTGCATGGACGCTTCCACAACTGCATGAAGACTGCAGAGATGTATATAAGATACATGTGTGGTAAGGGTTAATTGGAGTTTTGAACATGTAGGAACTACCTCACCCATTGCAGGAGTGGAAGGAAAATCTACCATGTTGATTTCAAATGTGTTAGCATTTGCCTTTCATTTGTGAGATAGTGATTTGTGCTGAATGCTAACCATCACAGTTCAAGAAAACAAGCTGCCCCTTTCCTACGAGTGCAAGTCTTACAGAACAACAGCAACACAAATGAAATCTCTGACAACAATTCCTGTGTGCAGACAGACTCATGGTGTGATTCTAGGCAGAAAACGATATTTCATTGGCAATTTCAAAACACATTTACTACTGTGGTAGAGCAAGTGATAATTACTGTAACAGCCTGACACATTTTCCTTATAGTTTAGAGAGGCAGAAAAGAGCACATGTCCTAACAGCTACTTGAGACCATGAGCAGGTGGAACCTGGGTGAGTGATTACACTAGAGCAAAGGAAATGAGCCTTGGTGACATTGAATGTGTTAGCGTTACACACTGCTATCTGAAATACCACACAGTGCTGAATACTTAGCATGGGAGTGCAGGAGAAGCAACTGCCTGTGTGCTAAAAGTGTGTTTCTGGAGACTGTGTATTGTCAGGTGCAAGAGAGATCTGCATGGACGCTTCCACAACTGCATGAAGACTGCAGAGATGTATATAAGAGTACATGTGTGGTAAGGGTTAATTGGAGTTTTGAACATGTAGGAACTACCTCACCCATTGCAGGAGTGGAAGGAAAATCTACCATGTTGATTTCAAATGTGTTAGCATTTGCCTTTCATTTGTGAGATAGTGATTTGTGCTGAATGGTAACCATCACAGTTCAAGAAAACAAGCTGCCCCTTTCCTACGAGTGCAAGTCTTACAGAACAACAGCAACACAAATGAAATCTCTGACAACAATTCCTGTGTGCAGACAGACTCATGGTGTGATTCTAGGCAGAAAAAGATATTTCATTGGCAATTTCAAAGCACATTTACTACTGTGGTAGAGCAAGTGATAATTACTGTAACAGCCTGACACATTTTCCTTATAGTTTAGAGAGGCAGAAAAGAGCACATGTCCTAACAGCTACTTGAGACCATAAGCATGTGGAACCTGGGTTAGTGATTAGACTAGAGCAAAGGAAATGAGCCTTGGTGACATTGAATGTGTTAGCGTTACACACTGCTATCTGAAATGCCACACAGTGCTGAATACTTAGCATGGGAGTGCAGGAGAAGCAACTGCCTGTGTGCTAAAAGTGTCTTTCTGGACACTGTGGATTGTCAGGTGAAAGAGAGATCTGCATGGACTCTTCCACAACTGCATGAAGACTGCAGAGATGTATATAAGAGTACATGTGTGGTAAGGGTTAATTGGAGTTTTGAACATGTAGGAACTACCTCAACCATTGCAAGAGTGGAAGGAAAATCTACCATGTTGATTTCAAATGTGTTAGCATTTGCCTTTTGTTTGTGAGATAGGGATTTCTGCTGAATGCTAACCATCACAGTTCAAGAAAACAAGCTGCCCCTTTCCTACGAGTGCAAGTCTTACAGAACAAGAGCAACACAAATTAAATCTCTGACAACAATTCCTGTGTGCACCCAGACTCATGGTGTGATTCTAGGCACAAAACAGTATTCCTGGGTGATACCAGTACACCTTAACTGATGCTGAAGACATACTCCATAATATCTTACAAGTTCAAGGCAGTTAAATATCTTCCAAAACATAACATGTAAAACACAATTTTAAAAGAAGAAACAAATTTCTATAATTTATATTAAAATACACCACATACATCCCCTCTCAAATTCATAACTCACCTTTAAAAGTAGTTAGTTGAGAAAGAAATGTGGTACTCACACAGCAGATTATCAGAGCCAGAATCTCTGAGCTGTACACCTCTCACCAGAACCAGTAAATGGCAAACTTTCCCTCTCTTTTTTCACACAAATACATGTTAACTTCAAATCACATTGCTTCCCACATTTTTTTCAAATGGAAACACACATTTCTATTGGTTGCAAATTTCAAACCTTTTCCAAATCATTCCTACCCCCAACATGACTTCTGCCTGCTACCATAGCAACAGGTCATGGAACACTGGTGTGAGCAGAGAGGTCAGAAGTTCAGCACACAATGTTTCTAATCCAAAGAGCAGGAGTGCTTGACTTTTCAAACCTAACAGCAAATCCAAACTAATGTTCTATGGGAACACATTTTTCTGAACCAATACAAAACATGCTTATAAAAATTTAAACACACAGCCTAGTTTTTAGTGTTGAATGGTCTGAAACAGCCAATGAGCTCTTTTTATTAAAAGAAAAGTATGTAAGCCTCCATTTTACAGCTATCTTTATTTTTATATTGCCATTCTACTGAAAGACACCTTCTGAGTGCATCCAGATCTCCTTGAAAGATGT
This sequence comes from Triturus cristatus, assembly GCF_964204655.1. NCBI lineage: Eukaryota > Metazoa > Chordata > Amphibia > Caudata > Salamandridae > Triturus > Triturus cristatus. Next base: position 565,257,324 of record NC_140595.1, read on the forward strand.
TCACAGTGTGGATTGTAGGTCATAGCTATGTCTTCTGGAGTGAAAAGTATGCAGAAAAAAGAGGTATTGTGAAAGACCTTGCTTTGCCAAATGTAGACATTAAATGGATTAGTCTGAGAGGGTTAAAGTGGCACCAATTAATGCCTTTGGTGAAATCCTTTCTAAATCTCCCACAGCCTAACCTTATAATTGTGCACTGTGGTGGAAATTACCTAGGCACTTTAACTGGGGTAGGTCTGGAAATGCTTGTTAAGGACACCTTTGTGCAATTGATATCACTTTTTCCACAAACTACCTTTGTATATTCTAATATATGCCAAAGGCAAAAGTGGAACTGGTCCAACCAATATTGTCCACAGATTGACAAAGCAAGAAAGCACGTCAATAAGTCTGTTTCTGCTTTTCTCAGAGACTATGGTATGGGTTCTATATACCACAACAACTTGCGTTACAACATCCAAGGCATTTATAGAGGAGACGGTGTACATTTCAATGATGAAGGGAACAAAGTTTTCCTCTTGAACTTTAGACTCTGCATCGGTACTTACTTGTAGGTACCAAAAAACACTCAATGAACACAACGGCTCTTTTTAGAGCCACCTAACATCCAAACACTTACACTTGATTTTCAATTCTATTTTTTTAATGATTTTTTTCTGCCGTGCATGCACCCCGCGATTTTTTGAAAAAAAAATAAAAATGTTTTTTTCACCTTTCGGGGTCCTTCAGGGACCCCCTGACAAAGGCTAGGGGGTCAGGAACTCTGTACCCTGCCCCCTTTTCACGTTCTCCACCTGTCTTTTTCACTGTCACACACCAAACACACAAAATGGCGGCCGACACTTCCTGATTTCGACCGATTCAAATGTTGCCTGACATGAAACCACCAATCGGAATTACGCTCGTGCACGTTAGGGTGCGCGCACGGTGCACGCATATAGATATATATGTACTTTTAACTGCAATTTTCTCAGGAACTACTGAACAGATTGACACCATATATGCAAAAGGCACATGCCTGACCTGAGGACTACCTCTTTACCAAATTTCAAGTAATTCTGTTCAGCCGTTCGGGCTGTACCTTCGACTAAAGGTCCTATGGGAAATTGTATGGGGAAAACGCGTTTTGGGACCCCCCTTTTTTCTCAGCACCCGCTTGACGAATCACCCCGAGACTTTCAGGGTAGGAGCTGAGCGGAGCGCCCCATTAGTTTTGAAAATTTTGCGAGGATTCGTCAACCGGTGCCAAAGTTATTCAAAATAGAATTTTCAGATTTCCTATGGAAACTCGGTCCTAACTATAACTATCTACTGGCGACCGCCAGTAGATTATATATATATATATATATATATATATATATATATATATATATATATATATATATATGTTTATATATATATATGTTTATATTTACAAGACATTGTTGTGCCGAGTTTCCTCAAAGAGCGTACATATCTGCTTATGTCACTGTGCCTTTCTTTGAGCTCCACTGGGACCTCTACGTTAGATGTAAAACCCCTTCCTACTGTATTAGTCAGAGAGTTACACTATGCAAAGTGCAATCTATATTTTACTCAACATAGGCTCTCTGTTAATAATGTGTCTATCAGTTCTGATCAATAAATATATTTTATTGATGGGCTCAATTCCCCTGAAGAAAACGTGCAACAGAGAGGCAGAGCCAGAGTCATGGACCACTTTAATATTTTACCCAAATGTGCACCAAAAACAGGCCTTAACACTTGAGTTCAAGATAGTGAGGGAGAACAGCCAAAGACTTACTCAGGGAGATGATGTGGGGTAGGAACTCTGATCCCTCCAAGCACACAATAGCACACCAAGACTCAATGTCTGCTAGAGCTTCCCTGCCATTTCTCATAGAGTTAAAAAATGCAAAAACCATCCTAAGAATTTTGTCATGGGGTTACACCATGCAAATCTCCTTCCTTCAGTATTTGTCATAGGATCTGCATTAAACATTACTCTTTTTGTTTAGCACAATGGAACTACTTAATAGGAGGAAGCACTAAAATGCTGACCAATAAAATGCATTTAAAAAAGATTAACACAGGGGAGGAGCAATAGCCCTTGTCTCAATACTGCTTTTAAAGCTATTTTTGGTAATTACTTGAGTTCTGGCCGAAAGAAACAGATAAATGAACTCTATCTAGAACTAAATACCATTTCCTCCTTTGTCTTGGATTCCTCAGGTCATTATTTTACTACTTCTACAAGTTCATGTAGTCCATTTGTCAGTATTTGGCCATATGAGCCAAGATACACTAACTAGCATTGATGTATACATTAGTAGGAGTGAGTTGTCTAGCTTTGAAAGAATGGATTACTTTGTGTAGAATATTTACAATGTTAGGCATTAGTTGTATTAATTTTTCAAGCTGCTCCTTTGCATATATGTTTAAAAGAAGATCAGACAAGACTGTTTAGATCATAACGACAACATTTTACTGCATCAGCTTGACATTTGATTCAAACCTTAACTGTCCCGATATATTTAAAGGGGAGCAATTTAGCTAAATACTGTCTAATAAGGTTTTACACGAGTATTTGCACATTTTTACTTTATTTTATCCCCAGTTATTCAGTTCAAAGCCTATAGTCAAGTTTGCACTGTGTATTTCAATATAAATAAAAATATGAAAGAGGTGGTGAATCTTGATCTTTGCCCCTTTGGAAACTGAGCAAAATGAATTAATAATCCAACTAATCTGCAATGGTCTTCAAGATTACCTCCATAAATATATTGGTTTACACATGTGTTATGATATTGACCATGCTCAATTGACGGTCTACTATTTTGCCTTTCTAATAGGGGTGATCATTTGTAGGCACTGTGCATTTTAAATGCAGAAATAACATTTTGTTAGGATCTTCACCCACCAATCTAGCAGGAATTTGGTGTTTAAATGTTTCAGCCCTGGTTGAGTGGGGGTTATTGCAGATGCCTCTTCCTCCCTTTCTATCTAGTTTCAAGGTTATTACAGTTTCTAATTCTAGAAGTCGTCCAATTCATAACATCACCTGATCAACCAGAACTTTTAGTTTTTTATATGAGTGTATATATATATATATTCACTGAAAAAACCATAGGTTTCATGCACATTATAGTTAGGAATTGGCATTTAAAAAACCTTAGAAATTCACTGAAAAAAACATAGGTTTCAGGGGTGTTATAGTTAGCTCGACATTTCCCTCGTACAAAACCCTAGAAAATCCCCCGTTATAGTTTGTTCAGCTAACTATAACTCGTGCGCCCGTTATGCACTGCTGATGACGTCACATATTACATCACTCATGACATGGTCAGTGACATCACTGATGACATCACTGATGACATCTCAAATGACATCACTGATGACGTCATCCATGTAATAAATTAGTGCATCTTCTCACACCCTAATATAACCTTTGATACCACATGGATAAAATAACTGGATTGTAGTCATTTATGTATTTTGATTCTTTGCTTCTTCTCAAGTTGTAGGTATTTTTCGGAGACTATCTTGTGATGGTATGTCGCATAGCTGACATAAAACTGTTCGCTCTTCCTGTGGATAATACAGGACGTGGAAATCCAAAATGACATTTGGTATAGAACTTGTCCTTTGACTTGTACTTTCGTCGACAGTATTTTCCACATCGATGGCTTTGGAATCGTACGACTTGTTCTTTAAGTTTTTATGTTCTCTGCTATTGGGTACAGCACATGTGGCATAATCTTCAATGAAAGACAAAACAGTTTCATCTGAATCTGTTCCAAATTTGGGGGCGTCCTTGATCCATAACAACATATGTATATGAGGAGCACCTCTTGCTTGATACTCCTTTCTCCAAAAGAAATCCACAACTTCTCAAAGAGGAGGATTCTTTTTGTTGCAGATGAAAGACATCATAGCTTCAAATCTATGATTGAAATATCTGCATACATTAACAGGATCCAAAGAGCACAATTCTCCAGGTGTCTTGTATTCAATATTTTTTATATTGGAATTTGCCTCTCGAAGAAATTCAAGTAAATCATCCCAAGCATACTCAGCACAGCTTAGTGCAACAAACCATGTAGGAGTTCCCAAGTTCCGTAGCATACATTTCAGTTCTCCATGACGACGGTACCAATATTCATTAGTTCCACGCTGACATGCCAACAGATTAATCAACTGAGATTCTAAATGATCATCTCTCTGATGCACTTTTCCATAAAATCCTTTGCAGTTACATTTTTCAGATGCATTCCAGTTTTTAAAATGTGATTTACTGCATATGAAAGTCCAGACAAGTCACTTTCAAACAGAAGATGAAACATATAAGGGATACATTGTCGAAATCTTGGATCTTCTGAATATAATCATGTTGTCCGATATTCAGATGCAGGAATCTGCACAGGATGTTCATCATATCGTCCACTTTTTCCTGTTGGAAACAACTGCGGGAAACAACGAGCTTCCAAGCTCTCTTCCCATACACTCATGGGACTTCCTGTTGCTTTTTTCATTTGGAACAACTCAATCGTATTCCCCATCACCTCTTTGGAATAAGTGGATGTACACTGTAATGTTCATAGATTTCTTCACATCTGGACATGTCCACTTTTTCTATTTGTCCACTTAATGTTTCAGTATCTTCTGCTAAATCTATTTCTTTTTCTCCTACAAACACATTTCTATTGTACTCATTATTTTTTAACAGATACAATGATGCCTTTTGCACTTTTCTAACATCCACTATCTCTTGCCAGATTTTCTTATTCTTAGTAGGAACACCATTAACTAGAATGACTAGTGGCTCATTTTATGCATGGTCTACACCAATAGTTTCAATATTTTTCCTTAAATCTAACGGTAAATACACAACTGTTCCTTTCAATCCTCTTTGCAACTCTGATGGAGGTAAGTTACCTGTTTTAGGCTCCATACGAACAATAGCCTGAAACGGGTGAACACATTGAATGAGAATAGACTCATACGTATTTAAATCTATCAGCTCTGGAGGAATAGCAACCAATTCTAGAATATTATGAACAGCTCTAGCAGGCATTTTATTCTCATCTAATTTGTTATAACAATATTTGCAAATACGCTGCTCAGATCCCAAATCAAAACAATCCTCTACCAACAAATAAGTTGCAAATTCCATCCACTTATCATTATCTTCTATTTCACTTTTTAAATACAGTTTGACACCCCTAGTCTGATTTTTATAGTGAGTTCGCCGACAACAAATACAAGAAACATTTGGTCTTTCACTTGAAATTACCTTAAACTTTGTGATTTCATCCTCAAACTTTTTGTAATTACGGGTTCTACATTGTCTTCAACATTTTGTTCTACTAATGTGTCAGTTTCTGCACTCTTGCTGAGGACCAAAGTAACAAAACTCAATATCATCATAAACCTTCTTCACATCTGATACTGAGCCACGCAAAAGAGCACTGTTCAACTCAATTAACTATAGTGCTGGACTTTTCGCATAATACAATCTTCTCACTAACTTCCACATTTGAGTATGATGTACTGCAAGCATCCTGAAATGGTGAAAAACACTTTGACAAACTTTCCTAGAAAGACAAGCCAGAGAATGACCTTGCAAACCAGTATTTTTTCTCACTCTGCAAGGGTCTAGTTTTTGCAACACCTTAATCTTTTATTTAACACTTTTTTTACTATATGCTCGTAAAAAACTACATAATTGATCAATCGATTCCTGTCGTACACTACAAATACTACTGCAATCCCAAGTGTACACAGGGTGTTTAGGACGTCTCCCTAGAACTTCATCAGCTATCACTTCTTCTGCATTTCTTTCAACCATTTTCTCTTTCTCAATTGGACATCCATCTCTAACCTCATAACCTCTACCACTGGTGTCAACTGCATACAGTAATTTTTTGCTTTGTAAATAACTCTCTTCATTAAAGAAAGGCTCTGAACTGGAACTGTGTTTCCATTCTCCCAAAAAAAATCACAATTTCTTTTCTATTAATTACTCTTTTCCTCCTACTTTTGGCCTACATTAAATGGATTGGTTTATCTAGTGATCGAATTCTGTTTAATACTAAAATGAATAGTTTCCTTTTTACTTCAAAAGCCTTTTCAACAATGTTTTCAATATGCTTCTTCTTTTTATAAAATAGAGCTCTCTTTTTCTATTTCTTCACATCTTTCAGCAAATTATGTACTACTCTCTTGTAAAATATTTTTTTGCGTAATTCCTTGTACTGATTTTGCCTTCCTTTAGCATACTTTGTCTCCTTTGACTGAACATTTGCTTTTTTGCTTTTCGTCTTATTTTGATTTTTTTTTCTAGTTGAAGCATTCTTAGTGGTTTCAGCATTCTCTACATTCTGTTTGCTCCTACAAACATTTTTAAAATAAATTGCTTTGTGCTCTTACCAGAAGATTTTTTCTTTTTAGCCACATTATCTTGTACATTCAATATTTGTGGTTCATGTTTCTTCAAGTAATTCTCCTGTCTCTGTTCTTGTTCCTTTTTTTTTCTGGCATGATTTCTCTATTTTAACGTTGAAAAACAGTATCTGTAAAAAAGAATCACAAATAAAAGTATATTAATAACTTTCAAATTTATACTATTCAATTACTGTAGAAACACATTTTATATAAAAATTATAGCCCTGAAGCACAAGTGTAACGATGGTTAAAACACTACATGCATAGTATCATAGTAATCATTACAGTACTATAACCAGACACACTGGGTGAGTGACAGGGTGTTTGCTAGAAGTGTATGAATACTGACATGGATATCGATGGTGTGAAAGACAAGTGCGTAGGTGATTAGAGACCTACATTCATAGTGGACACGTGTTTGAATCCATCCATATGATAAGGCCTGTCTCAGTCCAATAGTACTTGCATATTGACTGAATGTTTTGAGTATTGCAAGGACACTGCCAGGATGAATTTATAAGTATTTGTATTTTGGTTCAGTAAATACATTAGTACATGGTGCTGAATAAGTCACTGTAGAAGTATAAGGGGAGTGCCAGAGTGTTTGCGGGAACTGTATGAATACTGTCTGGGATATTGAAGGTGTGAAAGACAAGTGTGTAGGTGGCTTGAGACCTACATGCATACTGGATAGGCGTTTGAAACAGTCCATAGAGTAACACTTGGAGCACTGCAAAACTACCTGGAAGTGTATGAATACTGACTGGGGAATTGAAGGTGTGAAAGACAAGTGTGTAGGTGGTTAGAGGACTGCATACATAGCGGATAAGTGTTTGAAGATGTCCATGTGCTAAGGCCTTGCTCACTGCATGAGTACTTGGGTACAGACTGAATGATTAGAGTACTGCAAGGAGAGTGCCTGGGTAAATTTATAAGTGTTTGGGTTTTGGCACAGTGAATGGATTAGTCCATGATGCTGAATGGGTCACTAGAGGACTGCAAGGGGAGTGACAGGGTGTTTGCTAGAAGTGTATGAATACTGACTAGGGAATTGAAGGTGTGAAAGACAAGTGTGTAGGTGGTTGGAGGACTGCATGCATAGTGGGTAGGCATTTGAAGCAAATCATGTGCTAAGGCCTGGCTCACTGCATGAGTACTTGGGAACTGATTGAATGATTAGAATACTGCAAGGAGAGAGCCTGGGTGAATTTATAAGTGGTTGGATTTCAGCGCAGTGAATGCATTAGTACATGGTGCTGAGTGGGTCACTGGAGTAGTGCAAGGGGAGTGATAGGGTGTTTGCTGGAGTGTATGTATACTGACTGGGGAATTGAAGGTGTGAAAGACAAGTGTGTAGGTGGTTAGAGGACTGCATGGATACTGGATAGGCGTTTGAAGCAATTCATGTGCTGAGGGCTGGCTCACTGCATGAGTACTTGAGTACTGACTGAATGATTAGAGTACTGCAAGGAGAGTGCCTGGGTGAATTTATAAGTGCTTGGCTTTCGGCGCAGTGAATGGATTAGTACATGCTGCTGAATGGGTCACTGGAGAAGTATAAGGAGAGTGACAGAGTGTTTGCGGGAACTGTATGAACAATGTCTGAGATATTGAAGGTGTGAAAGACAAGTATGTAGGTGGCTAGAGACCTACATGCATAGTGAATAGACGTTTGAAACAGTCCATAGAGTAACACTTGGATCACTTTAAAACTACCTGAGTACTGACTGAATCATTAGAGTACTACAAAAAGAGTGACTCAGTGAATCCTTTGAAGATTTTGGATTCTAGTGCAGTGAATAGATTAGTACTTACTGCCAAATGAGTCAGTGGAGGTGTGCAATTAAAGTGACAGAGTGTTTATTGGCGTTTATAGATACTGACAGAGAAATTGAAGGTCTGAAAGGCAATTGTGTTGGTAGTTAGAGGCCTCCATGCATAGTGGAAACACATTTGAATCAATCCATGTGCTAAGGCCTGCCTCACTCCATTAGTACTTAGGTACTGACTGAATGATTAGACTATTGCAAAAAGCGTACCTGGGTGAATTTACAAGTGTTTCAGTTTTGGCGCAGTGAATGCATTACTACATGGTGCTGAATAAGTCACTGGAACACTGCAAGGGGAGTGACAGGATGTTTGCTGAAAGTACATGGATACTGACTGAGGAATTGAAGCTGTTAGAGACAAGTATATAGTATGTTAGAAGACTGCATGCATACTGCATAGACATTTGACGCACTCTATGTGGTAATGCATGGTTCACTACATGAGTACCTGGAAACTGACTGAATCATTAGACTACTGCTAGGAGAGTGCCTGGGTAAAACTTTTAAGTTTTTCAGTTTTGGCGCAGTGAAAAGATTAGTACATGGTACTGGATCAGTCACTGGATGATTGCAAGATGAGTGACAGGATGTTTATTGAAGTATATAGATACTGACTAGTTAATTAAAGAAGTGAAAGACAAGTGTGTAGGTGACTAGAGGCCTGTATGCATACTGGATAGGGGTTTGAAGCAGTCCATGTTGTAAGGCCTGGCTCGCTGCATGAGTACTTGGATGCTGACTGAATGATTAGAGTACTGCAAAGAGAGTGCCTGAGTGAATTTATAAGTGTTTGGGTTTTGGCGCAGTGAATGGTTTAGTATATGCTGCTGAATGGGTCACTAGAGGAGTACATGGAGAGTGACAGGGTGTTTGCTTGAAGTGTATGGATACTGACTGTGGAATTAAACGTGTGAAAGAGAACTGTGTAGATGGTTAGAGAACTGCATGTATAGTGGATAAGCATTTGAATCAATGCATGTGCTAAGGCCTGCCTCACTCCGTTACTACTTGAATATTAACTGAATGTTTACAGTTATTGCAAGGACAGTTCCTGGGTGAATACATAAGCAATGACTGCCTTCTAATTCTACCAAAACTTGAGAACAGGAAAGTTTTTAAGCAGTTATGCGTATTCAAAGATATGAAGTACCCAAATGCTTCTCTCACAGTGGTTCCCAAATGCACACAGACTCACAGTGTGATTCTAGACAAGCAACACTATCCCTAGGAGTTTACCAAAACTCATTCACTACTGTGGAAGGGGTAAGGGGACTGCACACAATCTACATATTTAAGTACTGCACTTTAGTATCAAAGCCTAACTCTTTTAATCTAAGCCTAAGTAAAGACTGGCTTCTAATGCTACTAAAACTTGACAACAAGACAGGTTTTAAAACAGTTATCTGTCAGCAAATACACGATGTTACCAAATGCTTCTCTCACAATCCTTACCCAAATGCACACAGACTCACAGTGTGATTCTAGACAAGCAACACTATCCCTAGGAGTTTACCAAAACTCATTCACTAGTCTGGAAGGGGTAAGGCTACTGCACACAATCTACATATTTCAGTACTGCACTTTAGTGTCAAAGCCTGACTCATTTTATCAATGCATAAGCAAAGACTGGCTTCTAATGCTACTAAAATTTGACATGACCGGTTTTAAAACAGTTATCTGTCAGCAAATACATGATGTTACCAAATGCTTCTCTCATAATCCTTACCCGAAAGAAACACAAACTCACAGTGTGATTTTAGATAAGCAACACTATCCTAGGAGTTTACCAAAACTCATTCACTAGTCTGGAAGGGGTAAAGGTACTGCACACAATCTACATATTTAGGTACTGCACTTTAGTGTCAAAGCCTGACTCATTTGATCAATGCATAAGCAAAGACTGGCTTCTAATGCTACTAAAACTTGACAACATGACAGGTTTTAAAACAATTGTCTGTCAGCAAATACATAATTTTACCAAATGCTTCTCTCACAATGCTTACCCAAATACACACAGACTCGCAGTGTGATTCTAGACAAGCAACACTATCACTAGGAGTTTACCAAAACTCATTCACTACTATGGAAGGGGTAAGGGGACTGCACACAATCTACATATTTAAGTACTGCACTTTAGTGTCAAAGCCTGACTCATTTTATCAATGCACAAGCAAAGACTGGCTTTTATTGCTACTAAAACTTGACAACATGACAGGTTTTAAAACAATTGTCTGTCAGCAAATACATAATTTTACCAAATGCTTCTCTCACAATGCTTACCCAAATACACACAGACTCACAGTGGGATTGTAGACAGACAACTATCCCTTGTACAAAACACATTTACTAGTCTACAAAATCTAAGGTGACTACACACATTGCAGAAAATCTACTACTACAGATTAGTACCAAAATGTTTCTCTCAAAATGATTCCTAAATGCACACAGACTCACTGTGTGATCCTAGACAACCAACACTATCCCTTGCACTATACCAAAACACATTTCTTAATCTATGAATACTACATTTTAGTGTAGAAACATGACTCATTTTGCAAATTTATAAACAATGACTGATTTCTAATTGTACCAAAATATAAAAACAGCACAGTTTTCTGTCTGCAAACACATGAAAAACACAAGTGCTTATCACAGAATGATTTCTACATGCACACACACTGTCAATAAGATTGTAGACAAAAAAAGTACTCCCTGCACTTTACCAGGAGAAATACATTAGTCTGATTAAAATCAAAATACACCACATACATCCCCTCACAATTAAATAACTCACCTTTCAAGTTGTTTTGTAGATTAAGAAGAATATCAGTCACACACCAGATTTTCTTATACAGAATCTCTGCACTGTGCACCTGTCAGCAAAACCAAAGAATGGCAAAGTTTCCCTCTCATTTTCCACACATATACATGTAAACATCAAATCACATTCCTTCCCACATAAATTCAAAAGCAAACATACATTTCTATTGGTTAAACATTTCAACCCTTTCCAAATGACATAAATTTTAACCCTACCCCCAATCTGCCTTCTGCCTGTTACCATAGAAACAGGTCATGGAACACTGAACTGAGCACACAGGTCACAAGTTCAGCACACAATGTTGCTAATCAAAACAGCAAGTGTGCTTGACTTTTCAACATATCAGCTTATTATATATAATGTTGCTTTCAATCAGTTTTTGTTAACCAATAAGAATCATGCGTTTGAGAAACAGAAACATGCACCCTACCTTTCAGTGTAGAAGGTAGTCAAACAACCAAGGATTTCTTGTCTTTTTTCAAAACTGCATCTTAGCCACCATTTTAGTAAAATCTTACTTTTCAAACTGCTATTACATTTACAGAGACCATCTGAGTGCATCCAGACCTCCCTTCAAGATGCTTAGAGTGTGGATTGTGGGACACAGCTATATTTTCTGGAGCCAAAGGTATGCAGAAAACAAAGGCATTCACAAAGACCTAGGTTTGCCAAATGTAGACATTAAATGGATTGGACAGAGAGGGTTAAAGTGGCACCAATTGATGCCATTGGTAAAATCCTTTATGCATATTCAACCCCCTGACCTCATAATAGTGCACTGTGATTGCAATGACCTAGGCACTTTGTCTGGGGTAGGTCTGGAAATGCTTATGAAGGACACCTTTGCAGGATTGATTTCACTTTTTCCCAAAACTGCCTTTGTGTATTCTAACACATGCCAAAGGCAGAAATTGAACTGATCCAAACATTTTTGTCCACAAATTGAGAAAGCTAGGAAACATGTGAATAAATCTGTTTCTGCTTTTCTCTGAGACTTTAGAATGGGGTCCATTTTCAATAACAATCTGCGCTTTCATATGCAAGAGATGTATAGGAGAGATGGAGTACACTTTACTGATGAAGGAAACAGAGTCTTCCTGAACAACTTTAGACTCTGTATAGGTACTTACTTATAAGTACCAAAAACTCTCAATGAACACAACGGCTCTTTTTAGAGCAACTCGATATCGAAACACATAAGCTTGGTGTTTATCTCCCAAAAATCTTAGTTTTTTTTCCTTGGATCCGCGCACCCAACGCGTTAGGAACCGTGCACCCTGCACGCATTTCGCCGTTTAAAAAAAAGAAAAAAAAAGGGGGCCCCAGGGGGTCCTTCTGGGACCCCCTAAGCAACACTAGAGGGTCAGAGTATTTCTACCCTGCCCCCTATATATGTTTTAAACACTTATTCCCCTTACTTCTTCAGCCTCGCTTCTACCGAGGCACAAAATGGCTGCCAACAGTTCCTGGTTTCGAATGTAGACTGACACTTGACAGCTAATTAGCATTCAGCGCGTGATCGGGAGGGTGCGCGCTCGGTTCGGGGAGGGTGCGCTTAGGGTGCGCTTAGGGTGCGTGGATCCTCCGAGGCCATAGATATATCTATCTGTTTTAGTCTCATTTTCTCAGGAACTACTGAACAGATTTACACCATTCATGCAAAAGGCACGAGTCTGAACTGAGGACTACCTCTTTGCAAAATTTGGTGTAATTCCGTTCAGCAGTTCGGGCTGTAGCTGCGCCAACAGGTCCTATGGGAAATTGCATGGGGAAAACATGTTTTGGGACCCCCCTTTTTTCTCGGCCCCCGCTTGATGAATCCCCACGAAACTTTCAGGATAGGAGCGAACCGGAGCTGGCCAAACGTTTGGAAAATTTCGCAAAGATTCGTCAACCAGCGCCAGACTTATTGGGAATAGAATGTTGCGGATTTCCTATGGAAAATAGGTCCTAACTATAACTACCTACTGGCGACCGCCAGTAGGTATTATATATGAGTATAGGTATGTATATATATATATATGCGTGTGTGTGTGTGTGTGTGTGTGTGTGTGTGTGTGTGTGTGTATATATATATATATATATGTATGTTTTCTCCCCTCACTCAGGGCATCATTCTTTCATTACTTTTTCCAGACACGAGTGGGTGGAGCAGTTCTTAGACACTACAGTCCTTGGTATGCATGCGTGGTTTCCATGCCTGATTTTTTTACCTCATGATTTCCTCTAGGATCCGGTAGCGATGGGTGGTTGAGACACATCATCGCAGGACGTGCCACATTCTCGGTTGCATACTTGCTTCTGTTGGTCACTTGACCACTATTTACCCCCCCCCAAATCGCTCCCTTCCTTTACCCTCTCACTTTTCTGAGACAAGGTTAGGTCAGGCTTTTACCACCGGCATGTATGCATAATGTGGTCACTTGACCTGTATCTAGGACTCACATGACTGTCTCTAGGGCACCTCATGAAATGTAGAATAACACATTTTGTTTTTCAGAGAAATTTCATTAAATTTTGTTAACACACCTTATGATGTATTTCAACAGTACACAATGTTTATTTTGACGTTTTGAGTCTTTTTTTCTTAGACTGAAAAGCATGCTTTACTTGTTTTTGCTAAAGTCTTTCTTCTGTGTTCATGTAATGCACCAGTGTCTCTCTAGCTCTCTAGAGTAGATAGGGCATACTGATACATTGTACTCTATGCTTTGACAAAGACCGTTTGGTTGAAACGCGTCAGCATAAATAATTTTTTTTTTATGTACCTGGAGTGCGGGCAAGCTCAGCACTGCGGCGGATATATATATATATATATATATATATATATATATGTATATATGTATATATATATATATATATATATATATATATATATATATATATATATATATATATATATATATATATATTCCTCTGCGCTTGCCCTCCGGATAAGAAGCACTCGAACACGAGCTCCAAGCATCATGCTTTATTCCCAGTATGCGCACATAACAAATGTCAATTGCAATACAGCTCTGCCGCGATGAGTGCCTGACGCGTTTCAAGGTGAGTTCCACCCCTTCCTCAGAGGCTCCGGCAGTTTCCTGGATGTGGTGGGACACTCCCTTATATTCAAATGCCTAATTGCACGTCCTGATTGGACTTCTCAGTCACTTCTTCACACTGAGAATTGTGGGTGTTGTAGTGTCACCATTTTTCCCCAGGGTTTTAAATTACGCTGGCAAAAATCTAAGCCCTCAATGGGCCTTGACAAGAGGATGTGCGCTCATCCCCCGCTCATGTTCCACTTAGCGAGACCCCATTGCATATCAGATCTCCGTGGCCCCCTGCTTCATGGGGTGGTGCTCCTCGGCGGCTGGGCGGCCGCCTGAACATAGTCCTCTGCGCTTGCCCTCCAAATAAGAAGCACTCGAACACGAGCTCCAAGCATCATGCTTTATTCCCAGTATGCGCACATAACAAATGTCAATTGCAATACAGCTCTGCCGCGATGAGTGCCTGACGCGTTTCAAGGTGAGTTCCACCCCTTCCTCAGAGGCTTCTTATCCGGAGGGCAAGCGCAGAGGACTATGTTCAGGCGGCCGCCCAGCCGCCGAGGAGCACCACCCCATGAAGCAGGGGGCCACGGAGATCTGATATGCAATGGGGTCTCGCTAAGTGGAACATGAGCGGGGGATGAGCGCACATCCTCTTTTCAAGGCCCATTGAGGGCTTAGATTTTTGCCAGCGTAATTTAAAAACCTGGGGAAAAATGGTGACACTACAACACCCACAATTCTCAGTGTGAAGAAGTAACTGAGAAGTCCAATCAGGATGTGCAATTAGGCATTTGAATATAAGGGAGTGTCACACCACATCCAGGAAACTGCCGGAGCCTCTGAGGAAGGGGTGGAACTCACCTTGAAACGCGTCAGGCACTCATCGCGGCAGAGCTGTATTGCAATTGACATTTGTTATGTGCGCATACTGGGAATAAAGCATGATGCTTGGAGCTCGTGTTCGAGTGCTTCTTATCCGGAGGGCAAGCGCAGAGGACTATGTTCAGGCGGCCGCCCAGCCGCCGAGGAGTACCACCCCATGAAGCAGGGGGCCACGGAGATCTGATATGCAATGGGGTCTCGCTAAGTGGAACATGAGCGGGGGATGAGCGCACATCCTCTTGTCAAGGCCCATTGAGGGCTTAGATTTTTGCCAGCGTAATTTAAAAACCTGGGGAAAAATGGTGACACTACAACACCCACAATTCTCAGTGTGAAGAAGTAACTGAGAAGTCCAATCAGGACGTGCAATTAGGCATTTGAATATAAGGGAGTGTCACACCACATCCAGGAAACTGCCGGAGCCTCTGAGGAAGGGGTGGAACTCACCTTGAAACGCGTCAGGCACTCATCGCGGCAGAGCTGTATTGCAATTGACATTTGTTATGTGCGCATACTGGGAATAAAGCATGATGCTTGGAGCTCGTGTTCGAGTGCTTCTTATCCGGAGGGCAAACGCAGAGGACTATGTTCAGGCGGCCGCCCAGCCGCCGAGGAGCACCACCCCATGAAGCAGGGGGCCACGGAGATCTGATATGCAATGGGGTCTCGCTAAGTGGAACATGAGCGGGGGATGAGCGCACATCCTCTTGTCAAGGCCCATTGAGGGCTTAGATTTTTGCCAGCGTAATGTAAAAACCTGGGGAAAAATGGTGACACTACAACACCCACAATTCTCAGTGTGAAGAAGTAACTGAGAAGTCCAATCAGGACGTGCAATTAGGCATTTGAATATAAGGGAGTGTCACACCACATCCAGGAAACTGCCGGAGCCTCTGAGGAAGGGGTGGAACTCACCTTGAAACGCGTCAGGCACTCATCGCGGCAGAGCTGTATTGCAATTGACATTTGTTATGTGCGTTTACTGGGAATAAAGCATGATGCTTGGAGCTCGTGTTCGAGTGCTTCTTATCCGGAGGGCAAGCGCAGAGGACTATGTTCAGGCGGCCGCCCAGCCGCCGAGGAGCACCACCCCATGAAGCAGGGGGCCACGGAGATCTGATATGCAATGGGGTCTCGCTAAGTGGAACATGAGCGGGGGATGAGCGCACATCCTCTTGTCAAGGCCCATTGAGGGCTTAGATTTTTGCCAGCGTAATTTAAAAACCTGGGGAAAAATGGTGACACTACAACACCCACAATTCTCAGTGTGAAGAAGTAACTGAGAAGTCCAATCAGGACGTGCAATTAGGCATTTGAATATAAGGGAGTGTCACACCACATCCAGGAAACTGCCGGAGCCTCTGAGGAAGGGGTGGAACTCACCTTGAAACGCGTCAGGCACTCATCGCGGCAGAGCTGTATTGCAATTGACATTTGTTATGTGCGCATACTGGGAATAAAGCATGATGCTTGGAGCTCGTGTTCGAGTGCTTCTTATCCGGAGGGCAAGCGCAGAGGACTATGTTCAGGCGGCCGCCCAGCCGCCCAGGAGCACCACCCCATGAAGCAGGGGGCCACGGAGATCTGATATGCAATGGGGTCTCGCTAAGTGGAACATGAGCGGGGGATGAGCGCACATCCTCTTGTCAAGGCCCATTGAGGGCTTAGATTTTTGCCAGCGTAATTTAAAAACCTGGGGAAAAATGGTGACACTACAACACCCACAATTCTCAGTGTGAAGAAGTAACTGAGAAGTCCAATCAGGACGTGCAATTAGGCATTTGAATATAAGGGAGTGTCACACCACATCCAGGAAACTGCCGGAGCCTCTGAGGAAGGGGTGGAACTCACCTTGAAACGCGTCAGGCACTCATCGCGGCAGAGCTGTATTGCAATTGACATATGTTATGTGCGCATACTGGGAATAAAGCATGATGCTTGGAGCTCGTGTTCGAGTGCTTCTTATCCGGAGGGCAAGCGCAGAGGACTATGTTCAGGCGGCCGCCCAGCCGCCGAGGAGCACCACCCCATGAAGCAGGGGGCCACGGAGATCTGATATGCAATGGGGTCTCGCTAAGTGGAACATGAGCGGGGGATGAGCGCACATCCTCTTGTCAAGGCCCATTGAGGGCTTAGATTTTTGCCAGCGTAATTTAAAAACCTGGGGAAAAATGGTGACACTACAACACCCACAATTCTCAGTGTGAAGAAGTAACTGAGAAGTCCAATCAGGACGTGCAATTAGGCATTTGAATATAAGGGAGTGTCACACCACATCCAGGAAACTGCCGGAGCCTCTGAGGAAGGGGTGGAACTCACCTTGAAACGCGTCAGGCACTCATCGCGGCAGAGCTGTATTGCAATTGACATTTGTTATGTGCGCATACTGGGAATAAAGCATGATGCTTGGAGCTCGTGTTCGAGTGCTTCTTATCCGGAGGGCAAGCGCAGAGGACTATGTTCAGGCGGCCGCCCAGCCGCCGAGGAGCACCACCCCATGAAGCAGGGGGCCACGGAGATCTGATATGCAATGGGGTCTCGCTAAGTGGAACATGAGCGGGGGATGAGCGCACATCCTCTTGTCAAGGCCCATTGAGGGCTTAGATTTTTGCCAGCGTAATTTAAAAACCTGGGGAAAAATGGTGACACTACAACACCCACAATTCTCAGTGTGAAGAAGTAACTGAGAAGTCCAATCAGGACGTGCAATTAGGCATTTGAATATAAGGGAGTGTCACACCACATCCAGGAAACTGCCGGAGCCTCTGAGGAAGGGGTGGAACTCACCTTGAAACGCGTCAGGCACTCATCGCGGCAGAGCTGTATTGCAATTGACATATGTTATGTGCGCATACTGGGAATAAAGCATGATGCTTGGAGCTCGTGTTCGAGTGCTTCTTATCCGGAGGGCAAGCGCAGAGGACTATGTTCAGGCGGCCGCCCAGCCGCCGAGGAGCACCACCCCATGAAGCAGGGGGCCACGGAGATCTGATATGCAATGGGGTCTCGCTAAGTGGAACATGAGCGGGGGATGAGCGCACATCCTCTTGTCAAGGCCCATTGAGGGCTTAGATTTTTGCCAGCGTAATTTAAAAACCTGGGGAAAAATGGTGACACTACAACACCCACAATTCTCAGTGTGAAGAAGTAACTGAGAAGTCCAATCAGGACGTGCAATTAGGCATTTGAATATAAGGGAGTGTCACACCACATCCAGGAAACTGCCGGAGCCTCTGAGGAAGGGGTGGAACTCACCTTGAAACGCGTCAGGCACTCATCGCGGCAGAGCTGTATTGCAATTGACATTTGTTATGTGCGCATACTGGGAATAAAGCATGATGCTTGGAGCTCGTGTTCGAGTGCTTCTTATCCGGAGGGCAAGCGCAGAGGACTATGTTCAGGCGGCCGCCCAGCCGCCGAGGAGCACCACCCCATGAAGCAGGGGGCCACGGAGATCTGATATGCAATGGGGTCTCGCTAAGTGGAACATGAGCGGGGGATGAGCGCACATCCTCTTGTCAAGGCCCATTGAGGGCTTAGATTTTTGCCAGCGTAATTTAAAAACCTGGGGAAAAATGGTGACACTACAACACACACAATTCTCAGTGTGAAGAAGTAACTGAGAAGTCCAATCAGGACGTGCAATTAGGCATTTGAATATAAGGGAGTGTCACACCACATCCAGGAAACTGCCGGAGCCTCTGAGGAAGGGGTGGAACTCACCTTGAAACGCGTCAGGCACTCATCGCGGCAGAGCTGTATTGCAATTGACATTTGTTATGTGCGCATACTGGGAATAAAGCATGATGCTTGGAGCTCGTGTTCGAGTGCTTCTTATCCGGAGGGCAAGCGCAGAGGACTATGTTCAGGCGGCCGCCCAGCCGCCGAGGAGCACCACCCCATGAAGCAGGGGGCCACGGAGATCTGATATGCAATGGGGTCTCGCTAAGTGGAACATGAGCGGGGGATGAGCGCACATCCTCTTGTCAAGGCCCATTGAGGGCTTAGATTTTTGCCAGCGTAATTTAAAAACCTGGGGAAAAATGGTGACACTACAACACCCACAATTCTCAGTGTGAAGAAGTAACTGAGAAGTCCAATCAGGACGTGCAATTAGGCATTTGAATATAAGGGAGTGTCACACCACATCCAGGAAACTGCCGGAGCCTCTGAGGAAGGGGTGGAACTCACCTTGAAACGCGTCAGGCACTCATCGCGGCAGAGCTGTATTGCAATTGACATATGTTATGTGCGCATACTGGGAATAAAGCATGATGCTTGGAGCTCGTGTTCGAGTGCTTCTTATCCGGAGGGCAAGCGCAGAGGACTATGTTCAGGCGGCCGCCCAGCCGCCGAGGAGCACCACCCCATGAAGCAGGGGGCCACGGAGATCTGATATGCAATGGGGTCTCGCTAAGTGGAACATGAGCGGGGGATGAGCGCACATCCTCTTGTCAAGGCCCATTGAGGGCTTAGATTTTTGCCAGCGTAATTTAAAAACCTGGGGAAAAATGGTGACACTACAACACCCACAATTCTCAGTGTGAAGAAGTAACTGAGAAGTCCAATCAGGACGTGCAATTAGGCATTTGAATATAAGGGAGTGTCACACCACATCCAGGAAACTGCCGGAGCCTCTGAGGAAGGGGTGGAACTCACCTTGAAACGCGTCAGGCACTCATCGCGGCAGAGCTGTATTGCAATTGACATATGTTATGTGCGCATACTGGGAATAAAGCATGATGCTTGGAGCTCGTGTTCGAGTGCTTCTTATCCGGAGGGCAAGCGCAGAGGACTATGTTCAGGCGGCCGCCCAGCCGCCGAGGAGCACCACCCCATGAAGCAGGGGGCCACGGAGATCTGATATGCAATGGGGTCTCGCTAAGTGGAACATGAGCGGGGGATGAGCGCACATCCTCTTGTCAAGGCCCATTGAGGGCTTAGATTTTTGCCAGCGTAATTTAAAAACCTGGGGAAAAATGGTGACACTACAACACCCACAATTCTCAGTGTGAAGAAGTAACTGAGAAGTCCAATCAGGACGTGCAATTAGGCATTTGAATATAAGGGAGTGTCACACCACATCCAGGAAACTGCCGGAGCCTCTGAGGAAGGGGTGGAACTCACCTTGAAACGCGTCAGGCACTCATCGCGGCAGAGCTGTATTGCAATTGACATTTGTTATGTGCGCATACTGGGAATAAAGCATGATGCTTGGAGCTCGTGTTCGAGTGCTTCTTATCCGGAGGGCAAGCGCAGAGGACTATGTTCAGGCGGCCGCCCAGCCGCCGAGGAGCACCACCCCATGAAGCAGGGGGCCACGGAGATCTGATATGCAATGGGGTCTCGCTAAGTGGAACATGAGCGGGGGATGAGCGCACATCCTCTTGTCAAGGCCCATTGAGGGCTTAGATTTTTGCCAGCGTAATTTAAAAACCTGGGGAAAAATGGTGACACTACAACACCCACAATTCTCAGTGTGAAGAAGTAACTGAGAAGTCCAATCAGGACGTGCAATTAGGCATTTGAATATAAGGGAGTGTCACACCACATCCAGGAAACTGCCGGAGCCTCTGAGGAAGGGGTGGAACTCACCTTGAAACGCGTCAGGCACTCATCGCGGCAGAGCTGTATTGCAATTGACATTTGTTATGTGCGCATACTGGGAATAAAGCATGATGCTTGGAGCTCGTGTTCGAGTGCTTCTTATCCGGAGGGCAAGCGCAGAGGACTATGTTCAGGCGGCCGCCCAGCCGCGGAGGAGCACCACCCCATGAAGCAGGGGGCCACGGAGATCTGATATGCAATGGGGTCTCGCTAAGTGGAACATGAGCGGGGGATGAGCGCACATCCTCTTGTCAAGGCCCATTGAGGGCTTAGATTTTTGCCAGCGTAATTTAAAAACCTGGGGAAAAATGGTGACACTACAACACCCACAATTCTCAGTGTGAAGAAGTAACTGAGAAGTCCAATCAGGACGTGCAATTAGGCATTTGAATATAAGGGAGTGTCACACCACATCCAGGAAACTGCCGGAGCTTCTGAGGAAGGGGTGGAACTCACCTTGAAACGCGTCAGGCACTCATCGCGGCAGAGCTGTATTGCAATTGACATTTGTTATGTGCGCATACTGGGAATAAAGCATGATGCTTGGAGCTCGTGTTCGAGTGCTTCTTATTAGGGGTGGGCGGAATTTGCGGAATTAACCTTCGCAAATTATCGCGAGAATGTTTAAAATTATCGCAAACAAGCAGAAATATCGCGAAGATGCGGAAGTTTTTTTCCGGCATGTTCGCGAGATTTTCTGCATGGTTGCGGGTCGCCAACTTACCCATGTGGTTGCTTGCGGGCGCGGCCATCTTGTTTTGAGTTGTTCTCGCGGTGCATGATCGCGAGAAGAAAGACGTGATCGCGCGACGCATGACGTCACTGCGGGCGCGAACTGTCGCGAGACAGCGCAAATGGCTAAAAACAATACAACATCTCATGGAGAACGCGACCGGATCAAGAAAACTTGTCGGCGAACGCAGGGATTCAGGTAAGGCGATCGCGCGCGCGCGAGAATGTATTATTTTACAGCGCGAGCAAGAAACAAATTATCGCCAAGCTGCGGAAACCGGAATTTTTGACATTTTCGCGCTCTCCGCGGAACGCAAAAATGTCAAATTATCGCAATTTCCGCGAACGGAACGAAATTTTTGCCCAGGCCTACTTCTTATCCGGAGGGCAAGCGCAGAGGACTATGTTCAGGCGGCCGCCCAGCCGCCGAGGAGCACCACCCCATGAAGCAGGGGGCCACGGAGATCTGATATGCAATGGGGTCTCGCTAAGTGGAACATGAGCGGGGGATGAGCGCACATCCTCTTGTCAAGGCCCATTGAGGGCTTAGATTTTTGCCAGCGTAATTTAAAAACCTGGGGAAAAATGGTGACACTACAACACCCACAATTCTCAGTGTGAAGAAGTAACTGAGAAGTCCAATCAGGACATGCAATTAGGCATTTGAATATAAGGGAGTGTCACACCACATCCAGGAAACTGCCGGAGCCTCTGAGGAAGGGGTGGAACTCACCTTGAAACACGTCAGGCACTCATCGCGGCAGAGCTGTATTGCAATTGACATTTGTTATGTGCGCATACTGGGAATAAAGCATGATGCTTGGAGCTCGTGTTCGAGTGCTTCTTATCCGGAGGGCAAGCGCAGAGGACTATGTTCAGGCGGCCGCCCAGCCGCCGAGGAGCACCACCCCATGAAGCAGGGGGCCACGGAGATCTGATATGCAATGGGGTCTCGCTAAGTGGAACATGAGCGGGGGATGAGCGCACATCCTCTTGTCAAGGCCCATTGAGGGCTTAGATTTTTGCCAGCGTAATTTAAAAACCTGGGGAAAAATGGTGACACTACAACACCCACAATTCTCAGTGTGAAGAAGTAACTGAGAAGTCCAATCAGGACGTGCAATTAGGCATTTGAATATAAGGGAGTGTCACACCACATCCAGGAAACTGCCGGAGCCTCTGAGGAAGGGGTGGAACTCACCTTGAAACGCGTCAGGCACTCATCGCGGCAGAGCTGTATTGCAATTGACATTTGTTATGTGCGCATACTGGGAATAAAGCATGATGCTTGGAGCTCGTGTTCGAGTGCCGGAGGGCAAGCGCAGAGGAATATATATATATATATATTCACAGAAAAAAACATAGGTTTCAGGCACGTTATAGTTAGGAATTAGCATTTAAAAAACCTCAGAAATTCACTGAAAAAACCATAGGTTTCAGGGGTGTTATAGTTAGCTGGACTTTTCACTTGTACAAAACCATTGAAATTCCCCCGTTATAGTTACTTCAGCTAACTATAACTCGCGCGCCCGCAATGCACTGCTGATGGCGTCACATATTACATCACTCATGACATGGTCAGTGACATCACTGATGACATCACTGATGACATCTCAAACTAAATCACTGATGACATCATCCAGTGAATGTGTGTTTTTCTGAAAATTAAATATGTTTTATATATGTATATCTCAAGGTCGATGGAAGAATAAATGGGTATATAAGTGTCTAAATGGATGATTTGTTTTTGAAAAATTGATTGTGTAACTGACTGATTAAGTGTATCATAGTGAATACATGGCTTAGTGAGTAATGTTTAAATATGTAAATATCTGTATCAGTCTCTCACTTTGTGTATAAGTGGCTGCATGGGTTGGTGAGTAGCTACATGGGTGTCTATATAGGTTATTAGTTGTTTTTTTGAGTATCAGTCTGAGTGTCTGCATGGTTCGGTGGGGGTATTACGTAGTGCATAGGTGCATGAATGAGTGACTCACTCTTTGTATGTGTTGAAGACAGCATGTGTGCAGGACTGTATGGGTGGATGAGTGTGTGTATGGGTGTGTTAGTGAGTGAATGACTGTCTCAATAGTGTCTTTATGAGTAACTACATATGTTTTAAACTAGTATATGTGACTATTGGTGTATATAAGTGAGTATATGTGAGAGTGAGAGATTGAAAGAGTTCCTGTATGAATAAGTATGTGTTTCTATAAGTGATTGTTTAAAAGACTAAGTATGTGTAAGTTTCTGTAGAAGTAAGTGTGGTGGTGTGTGTATAACTGTATATGCAAATAAATGTATGTTTGATTCTTTATTAGCATGAGTGACTGTGTGTGAGTAACTCTATGGATGAGTGGCATTGTGTAACAGGATGTGTAGGTGTATGAGTACATATGATGAGTGAATACATGTATGAGTGACTGTATAGGACTGTTGGTGAATGAGTGGATGTGTATGTGGATCTTAGAATTACTGAAGAGGTTGTTGTAACTGGTATTGGAATGTCCATTGTTTTGAAAAGTTTAGTCTCTATTTTTGAATGTGTGTATCAATGGTTATATTAGGGTGAGAGGAGGTCTGCCACTCTATCACAAGGATGATGTCATCAGTGATGTCATTTGAGATGTCATCAGTGATGTCATGAGTGATGTCACTGACCATGTCATGAGTGATATAATATATGACGTCATCAGCAGTGCATTGCGGGCGCGCGAGTTATAGTTAGCTGAACTAACTATAACGGGGGAATTTCAATGGTTTTGTACAAGTGAAAAGTCCAGCTAACTATAACACCCCTGAAACCTATGGTTTTTTCAGTGAATTTCTGAGGTTTTTTAAATGCTAATTCCTAACTATAACGTGCCTGAAACCTATGGTTTTTTCTGTGAATTTCAAAGGTTTTTTAAATGCTAATTTCTAACTATGCCTACAGCGATAGGACATGTGAAGAAAGAAGAAAAAATGCACAGAAAGAAAAAAAAGAAATGCAGAAAGAAGCAACAGAAGTCCTCAAAGACGAAGAAAAGTGCAGGAAGAAGGATAACGTGCAGAAAGAACAAAAAGAAGAGCAGAAAGAAGCCGTGTTGCAAAATCATCCTGTACCCTCAACTTTTTCAGACGGATACTGGTGGTAACTGAGTCTGACTAACCAGTCCTAGAGCCAGTGCTATGTTAAAAGACACTTAGAATACAGTGAAAACACCTACATACACTAGGGAACATTATGCGTTGGGGTCCCCCTGTGATTAGCATGACCTCCTCTGTAAGCCCCTAGTATATAATAGGGCAGGGGGATTAAAACTACCTCTTAAAACAGGCCACAGGGCGTTTTTGCACACGTTAACTCAGACCCCGTCCCCTCCCTTCACCACTGTGTAAACACGCCCTGTGTCCGTTTTTAGTTGGGAGATTAAGTTCATTTGAATCCTGAGGGTCCCTAGGGTCCAACTAGCCCACTAGGTACCTCCAGTAAGTGCCACAGAGCTGCGTTGCAGAGAGGTGTAAAAAGTGGCATAGCCTGGACCACCTCTCTGCAATGCAGCTCAGTGGCGCTTACTGGAAGCACTTGGTGGGCTAGTTAGCCCCCAGGGGCCCTCAGTATTGAAGGAAAATTATATCCCCAATTTAAAACGTGCCATAGTGCGTGTTTGCACACGTCACCTCAGGCCCCGTCCCCTCCCTTCACCACTGTGTAAACGCGCCCTGTGGCTGTTCTAAGTTGAGAGATTAAGTCCCCTTGAATCCTAAGGGTCCCTAGCGTCAAACTAGACCACTAGGTACCTCCAGTAAGCGCCACAGAGCTACGTTGCAGAGAGGTGTAAAAAGGGTCTTGGCCTCAGGACAACTGTCTGCAGCGCAGCTCCCTGGTGCATACTGGAGATGCCTGTTGGGCTAGTTGGCCCTCAGGGACCCTCAGTATTGAAGAGGAATTCATTCCCCAACTTACAACTCGCCAGGGGGCGCGTTTGCAGAGTGCTGCAAGGAGGGGGCGTGGCCTCCGGCACGATACCAGTCTTTTATTTATTTTAATTTTTTAAGAAGGGGGGCTGTGTGGTTACCCTTCTTATTCTAATTTATTGGCCCTGATGACCCCATCCCCCAGGGCCTGTCTCCTAATTATATTTTTTTGACCCCAATCCCCAGGGCCGGCCACTGTTTTTTATTATTTTTAAAAAATATATATTTAGAGACACACCTAGGACATGCTGGACAAACCGTACGTACCTATCACCATGACGATTTGCGTGATATTCATTAAAAGGCGACTATGCATACAATGAATCCACGTGGAATGTATTTACACCACTAGTGAAGCTCTGACATGTCTGATGCCCTACCGTGCCTAATCCCGGTAGACACCCTTGTCGTTTATTTATACAAACATGGGTAGCTATTGACGGGCACATTTAATACACATGCACACCAAGCCATTCAAAGGGGATTCGACAAAAATTCGACCAAAACTATGCAAGAAACGCCCCTCACGGTTAATAAAACACACATCCACTGCCGGATGTGTAATACTTTTTATTTTACTCTCTGGAAAGGGGACGAACATCACTTGAGAGTCACAGCGCGCTCCTGACAGAGCCCAATGCTGTGTTACACCCACCATTGCCTGCTGAGTGCCACACACCTCTGTGTTGTATTCCACTAGCTAGTGCACATGCTATGACACTCTCTAGCCCATGTGCACTGTAACACCACCCCGTGAATATGTCATGCCACACTTGTCTTCGCATGGGTTATATTGCCCCATCTAACGTGCCTTCCTCGATGCCTATGTTATAACGCACAGTGCTATGCCATACATATTACAATCTGGGATCCATATCTTTGTCACAGTGCATATGCAACGTTACACTCCCCAGCACATATTTTATATTACAACTTTAGAGACTAGTTAGGTTACACAACACTGTCCTGTGCATATTACACTCCAAGGCGCATATCGCATAGCACGCGCTAGCGCCTGTGCTATCTCGCGCTCTCCAATGAATCTGTCATTGCGCACAATGTATTGCATATTATATTTCATGCCCGGTTCATCTTATATCACACTTTTTGGTGCATAGTTTATACCATACACTATATCTAGTTTTCATTTTCAATCGTGCTCTCAGGACTATGTTCTATATAACACTGTGTTCACCTACCCTTTTCACGGGCATTACATTTTGCGATAGGGGGTGGAGGGTCAGGGGGTGTTTCTGCCCAGTGAGCCCGGAGTCACAGTCACAAATGTCCTCTTCTTCCTGAATAAAAGTGAGATTTTGCTGCATACTTGTTCATATTTTAAGTAGTTCGCACAGACACACGTTTTAAAAACAATAAAGTTCCTAATACCCGCCTTCTCTGAACAGTTAGCTTGCTGCCCCATCCCCCTCCTCCCTATCCTCTGTTGTGTGAATCCATGGACTAGCCTCCTCCCTCCTGCCATGCATGGTCTGATGTGCTGCCACTGCCCTCAATTTAGTATGATGTACCTTATCCGGAGGGCAAGCGCAGAGGACTATGTTCAGGCGGCCGCCCAGCCGCCGAGGAGCACCACCCCATGAAGCAGGGGGCCACGGAGATCTGATATGCAATGGGGTCTCGCTAAGTGGAACATGAGCGGGGGATGAGCGCACATCCTCTTGTCAAGGCCCATTGAGGGCTTAGATTTTTGCCAGCGTAATTTAAAAACCTGGGGAAAAATGGTGACACTACAACACCCACAATTCTCAGTGTGAAGAAGTAACTGAGAAGTCCAATCAGGACGTGCAATTAGGCATTTGAATATAAGGGAGTGTCACACCACATCCAGGAAACTGCCGGAGCCTCTGAGGAAGGGGTGGAACTCACCTTGAAACGCGTCAGGCACTCATCGCGGCAGAGCTGTATTGCAATTGACATTTGTTATGTGCGCATACTGGGAATAAAGCATGATGCTTGGAGCTCGTGTTCGAGTGCTTCTTATCCGGAGGGCAAGCGCAGAGGACTATGTTCAGGCGGCCGCCCAGCCGCCGAGGAGCACCACCCCATGAAGCAGGGGGCCACGGAGATCTGATATGCAATGGGGTCTCGCTAAGTGGAACATGAGCGGGGGATGAGCGCACATCCTCTTGTCAAGGCCCATTGAGGGCTTAGATTTTTGCCAGCGTAATTTAAAAACCTGGGGAAAAATGGTGACACTACAACACCCACAATTCTCAGTGTGAAGAAGTAACTGAGAAGTCCAATCAGGACGTGCAATTAGGCATTTGAATATAAGGGAGTGTCACACCACATCCAGGAAACTGCCGGAGCCTCTGAGGAAGGGGTGGAACTCACCTTGAAACGCGTCAGGCACTCATCGCGGCAGAGCTGTATTGCAATTGACATTTGTTATGTGCGCATACTGGGAATAAAGCATGATGCTTGGAGCTCGTGTTCGAGTGCCGGAGGGCAAGCGCAGAGGAATATATATATATATATATTCACAGAAAAAAACATAGGTTTCAGGCACGTTATAGTTAGGAATTAGCATTTAAAAAACCTCAGAAATTCACTGAAAAAACCATAGGTTTCAGGGGTGTTATAGTTAGCTGGACTTTTCACTTGTACAAAACCATTGAAATTCCCCCGTTATAGTTACTTCAGCTAACTATAACTCGCGCGCCCGCAATGCACTGCTGATGGCGTCACATATTACATCACTCATGACATGGTCAGTGACATCACTGATGACATCACTGATGACATCTCAAACTAAATCACTGATGACATCATCCAGTGAATGTGTGTTTTTCTGAAAATTAAATATGTTTTATATATGTATATCTCAAGGTCGATGGAAGAATAAATGGGTATATAAGTGTCTAAATGGATGATTTGTTTTTGAAAAATTGATTGTGTAACTGACTGATTAAGTGTATCATAGTGAATACATGGCTTAGTGAGTAATGTTTAAATATGTAAATATCTGTATCAGTCTCTCACTTTGTGTATAAGTGGCTGCATGGGTTGGTGAGTAGCTACATGGGTGTCTATATAGGTTATTAGTTGTTTTTTTGAGTATCAGTCTGAGTGTCTGCATGGTTCGGTGGGGGTATTACGTAGTGCATAGGTGCATGAATGAGTGACTCACTCTTTGTATGTGTTGAAGACAGCATGTGTGCAGGACTGTATGGGTGGATGAGTGTGTGTATGGGTGTGTTAGTGAGTGAATGACTGTCTCAATAGTGTCTTTATGAGTAACTACATATGTTTTAAACTAGTATATGTGACTATTGGTGTATATAAGTGAGTATATGTGAGAGTGAGAGATTGAAAGAGTTCCTGTATGAATAAGTATGTGTTTCTATAAGTGATTGTTTAAAAGACTAAGTATGTGTAAGTTTCTGTAGAAGTAAGTGTGGTGGTGTGTGTATAACTGTATATGCAAATAAATGTATGTTTGATTCTTTATTAGCATGAGTGACTGTGTGTGAGTAACTCTATGGATGAGTGGCATTGTGTAACAGGATGTGTAGGTGTATGAGTACATATGATGAGTGAATACATGTATGAGTGACTGTATAGGACTGTTGGTGAATGAGTGGATGTGTATGTGGATCTTAGAATTACTGAAGAGGTTGTTGTAACTGGTATTGGAATGTCCATTGTTTTGAAAAGTTTAGTCTCTATTTTTGAATGTGTGTATCAATGGTTATATTAGGGTGAGAGGAGGTCTGCCACTCTATCACAAGGATGATGTCATCAGTGATGTCATTTGAGATGTCATCAGTGATGTCATGAGTGATGTCACTGACCATGTCATGAGTGATATAATATATGACGTCATCAGCAGTGCATTGCGGGCGCGCGAGTTATAGTTAGCTGAACTAACTATAACGGGGGAATTTCAATGGTTTTGTACAAGTGAAAAGTCCAGCTAACTATAACACCCCTGAAACCTATGGTTTTTTCAGTGAATTTCTGAGGTTTTTTAAATGCTAATTCCTAACTATAACGTGCCTGAAACCTATGGTTTTTTCTGTGAATTTCAAAGGTTTTTTAAATGCTAATTTCTAACTATGCCTACAGCGATAGGACATGTGAAGAAAGAAGAAAAAATGCACAGAAAGAAAAAAAAGAAATGCAGAAAGAAGCAACAGAAGTCCTCAAAGACGAAGAAAAGTGCAGGAAGAAGGATAACGTGCAGAAAGAACAAAAAGAAGAGCAGAAAGAAGCCGTGTTGCAAAATCATCCTGTACCCTCAACTTTTTCAGACGGATACTGGTGGTAACTGAGTCTGACTAACCAGTCCTAGAGCCAGTGCTATGTTAAAAGACACTTAGAATACAGTGAAAACACCTACATACACTAGGGAACATTATGCGTTGGGGTCCCCCTGTGATTAGCATGACCTCCTCTGTAAGCCCCTAGTATATAATAGGGCAGGGGGATTAAAACTACCTCTTAAAACAGGCCACAGGGCGTTTTTGCACACGTTAACTCAGACCCCGTCCCCTCCCTTCACCACTGTGTAAACACGCCCTGTGTCCGTTTTTAGTTGGGAGATTAAGTTCATTTGAATCCTGAGGGTCCCTAGGGTCCAACTAGCCCACTAGGTACCTCCAGTAAGTGCCACAGAGCTGCGTTGCAGAGAGGTGTAAAAAGTGGCATAGCCTGGACCACCTCTCTGCAATGCAGCTCAGTGGCGCTTACTGGAAGCACTTGGTGGGCTAGTTAGCCCCCAGGGGCCCTCAGTATTGAAGGAAAATTATATCCCCAATTTAAAACGTGCCATAGTGCGTGTTTGCACACGTCACCTCAGGCCCCGTCCCCTCCCTTCACCACTGTGTAAACGCGCCCTGTGGCTGTTCTAAGTTGAGAGATTAAGTCCCCTTGAATCCTAAGGGTCCCTAGCGTCAAACTAGACCACTAGGTACCTCCAGTAAGCGCCACAGAGCTACGTTGCAGAGAGGTGTAAAAAGGGTCTTGGCCTCAGGACAACTGTCTGCAGCGCAGCTCCCTGGTGCATACTGGAGATGCCTGTTGGGCTAGTTGGCCCTCAGGGACCCTCAGTATTGAAGAGGAATTCATTCCCCAACTTACAACTCGCCAGGGGGCGCGTTTGCAGAGTGCTGCAAGGAGGGGGCGTGGCCTCCGGCACGATACCAGTCTTTTATTTATTTTAATTTTTTAAGAAGGGGGGCTGTGTGGTTACCCTTCTTATTCTAATTTATTGGCCCTGATGACCCCATCCCCCAGGGCCTGTCTCCTAATTATATTTTTTTGACCCCAATCCCCAGGGCCGGCCACTGTTTTTTATTATTTTTAAAAAATATATATTTAGAGACACACCTAGGACATGCTGGACAAACCGTACGTACCTATCACCATGACGATTTGCGTGATATTCATTAAAAGGCGACTATGCATACAATGAATCCACGTGGAATGTATTTACACCACTAGTGAAGCTCTGACATGTCTGATGCCCTACCGTGCCTAATCCCGGTAGACACCCTTGTCGTTTATTTATACAAACATGGGTAGCTATTGACGGGCACATTTAATACACATGCACACCAAGCCATTCAAAGGGGATTCGACAAAAATTCGACCAAAACTATGCAAGAAACGCCCCTCACGGTTAATAAAACACACATCCACTGCCGGATGTGTAATACTTTTTATTTTACTCTCTGGAAAGGGGACGAACATCACTTGAGAGTCACAGCGCGCTCCTGACAGAGCCCAATGCTGTGTTACACCCACCATTGCCTGCTGAGTGCCACACACCTCTGTGTTGTATTCCACTAGCTAGTGCACATGCTATGACACTCTCTAGCCCATGTGCACTGTAACACCACCCCGTGAATATGTCATGCCACACTTGTCTTCGCATGGGTTATATTGCCCCATCTAACGTGCCTTCCTCGATGCCTATGTTATAACGCACAGTGCTATGCCATACATATTACAATCTGGGATCCATATCTTTGTCACAGTGCATATGCAACGTTACACTCCCCAGCACATATTTTATATTACAACTTTAGAGACTAGTTAGGTTACACAACACTGTCCTGTGCATATTACACTCCAAGGCGCATATCGCATAGCACGCGCTAGCGCCTGTGCTATCTCGCGCTCTCCAATGAATCTGTCATTGCGCACAATGTATTGCATATTATATTTCATGCCCGGTTCATCTTATATCACACTTTTTGGTGCATAGTTTATACCATACACTATATCTAGTTTTCATTTTCAATCGTGCTCTCAGGACTATGTTCTATATAACACTGTGTTCACCTACCCTTTTCACGGGCATTACATTTTGCGATAGGGGGTGGAGGGTCAGGGGGTGTTTCTGCCCAGTGAGCCCGGAGTCACAGTCACAAATGTCCTCTTCTTCCTGAATAAAAGTGAGATTTTGCTGCATACTTGTTCATATTTTAAGTAGTTCGCACAGACACACGTTTTAAAAACAATAAAGTTCCTAATACCCGCCTTCTCTGAACAGTTAGCTTGCTGCCCCATCCCCCTCCTCCCTATCCTCTGTTGTGTGAATCCATGGACTAGCCTCCTCCCTCCTGCCATGCATGGTCTGATGTGCTGCCACTGCCCTCAATTTAGTATGATGTACCTTATCCGGAGGGCAAGCGCAGAGGACTATGTTCAGGCGGCCGCCCAGCCGCCGAGGAGCACCACCCCATGAAGCAGGGGGCCACGGAGATCTGATATGCAATGGGGTCTCGCTAAGTGGAACATGAGCGGGGGATGAGCGCACATCCTCTTGTCAAGGCCCATTGAGGGCTTAGATTTTTGCCAGCGTAATTTAAAAACCTGGGGAAAAATGGTGACACTACAACACCCACAATTCTCAGTGTGAAGAAGTAACTGAGAAGTCCAATCAGGACGTGCAATTAGGCATTTGAATATAAGGGAGTGTCACACCACATCCAGGAAACTGCCGGAGCCTCTGAGGAAGGGGTGGAACTCACCTTGAAACGCGTCAGGCACTCATCGCGGCAGAGCTGTATTGCAATTGACATTTGTTATGTGCGCATACTGGGAATAAAGCATGATGCTTGGAGCTCGTGTTCGAGTGCTTCTTATCCGGAGGGCAAGCGCAGAGGACTATGTTCAGGCGGCCGCCCAGCCGCCGAGGAGCACCACCCCATGAAGCAGGGGGCCACGGAGATCTGATATGCAATGGGGTCTCGCTAAGTGGAACATGAGCGGGGGATGAGCGCACATCCTCTTGTCAAGGCCCATTGAGGGCTTAGATTTTTGCCAGCGTAATTTAAAAACCTGGGGAAAAATGGTGACACTACAACACCCACAATTCTCAGTGTGAAGAAGTAACTGAGAAGTCCAATCAGGACGTGCAATTAGGCATTTGAATATAAGGGAGTGTCACACCACATCCAGGAAACTGCCGGAGCCTCTGAGGAAGGGGTGGAACTCACCTTGAAACGCGTCAGGCACTCATCGCGGCAGAGCTGTATTGCAATTGACATTTGTTATGTGCGCATACTGGGAATAAAGCATGATGCTTGGAGCTCGTGTTCGAGTGCTTCTTATCCGGAGGGCAAGCGCAGAGGACTATGTTCAGGCGGCCGCCCAGCCGCCGAGGAGCACCACCCCATGAAGCAGGGGGCCACGGAGATCTGATATGCAATGGGGTCTCGCTAAGTGGAACATGAGCGGGGGATGAGCGCACATCCTCTTGTCAAGGCCCATTGAGGGCTTAGATTTTTGCCAGCGTAATTTAAAAACCTGGGGAAAAATGGTGACACTACAACACCCACAATTCTCAGTGTGAAGAAGTAACTGAGAAGTCCAATCAGGACGTGCAATTAGGCATTTGAATATAAGGGAGTGTCACACCACATCCAGGAAACTGCCGGAGCCTCTGAGGAAGGGGTGGAACTCACCTTGAAACGCGTCAGGCACTCATCGCGGCAGAGCTGTATTGCAATTGACATTTGTTATGTGCGCATACTGGGAATAAAGCATGATGCTTGGAGCTCGTGTTCGAGTGCTTCTTATCTGGAGGGCAAGCGCAGAGGACTATGTTCAGGCGGCCGCCCAGCCGCCGAGGAGCACCACCCCATGAAGCAGGGGGCCACGGAGATCTGATATGCAATGGGGTCTCGCTAAGTGGAACATGAGCAGGGGATGAGCGCACATCCTCTTGTCAAGGCCCATTGAGGGCTTAGATTTTTGCCAGCGTAATTTAAAAACCTGGGGAAAAATGGTGACACTACAACACCCACAATTCTCAGTGTGAAGAAGTAACTGAGAAGTCCAATCAGGACGTGCAATTAGGCATTTGAATATAAGGGAGTGTCACACCACATCCAGGAAACTGCCGGAGCCTCTGAGGAAGGGGTGGAACTCACCTTGAAACGCGTCAGGCACTCATCGCGGCAGAGCTGTATTGCAATTGACATTTGTTATGTGCGCATACTGGGAATAAAGCATGATGCTTGGAGCTCGTGTTCGAGTGCATCTTATCCGGAGGGCAAGCGCAGAGGACTATGTTCAGGCGGCCGCCCAGCCGCCGAGGAGCACCACCCCATGAAGCAGGGGGCCACGGAGATCTGATATGCAATGGGGTCTCGCTAAGTGGAACATGAGCGGGGGATGAGCGCACATCCTCTTGTCAAGGCCCATTGAGGGCTTAGATTTTTGCCAGCGTAATTTAAAAACCTGGGGAAAAATGGTGACACTACAACACCCACAATTCTCAGTGTGAAGAAGTAACTGAGAAGTCCAATCAGGACGTGCAATTAGGCATTTGAATATAAGGGAGTGTCACACCACATCCAGGAAACTGCCGGAGCCTCTGAGGAAGGGGTGGAACTCACCTTGAAACGCGTCAGGCACTCATCGCGGCAGAGCTGTATTGCAATTGACATATGTTATGTGCGCATACTGGGAATAAAGCATGATGCTTGGAGCTCGTGTTCGAGTGCTTCTTATCCGGAGGGCAAGCGCAGAGGACTATGTTCAGGCGGCCGCCCAGCCGCCGAGGAGCACCACCCCATGAAGCAGGGGGCCACGGAGATCTGATATGCAATGGGGTCTCGCTAAGTGGAACATGAGCGGAGGATGAGCGCACATCCTCTTGTCAAGGCCCATTGAGGGCTTAGATTTTTGCCAGCGTAATTTAAAAACCTGGGGAAAAATGGTGACACTACAACACCCACAATTCTCAGTGTGAAGAAGTAACTGAGAAGTCCAATCAGGACGTGCAATTAGGCATTTGAATATAAGGGAGTGTCACACCACATCCAGGAAACTGCCGGAGCCTCTGAGGAAGGGGTGGAACTCACCTTGAAACGCGTCAGGCACTCATCGCGGCAGAGCTGTATTGCAATTGACATTTGTTATGTGCGCATACTGGGAATAAAGCATGATGCTTGGAGCTCGTGTTCGAGTGCTTCTTATCCGGAGGGCAAGCGCAGAGGACTATGTTCAGGCGGCCGCCCAGCCGCCGAGGAGCACCACCCCATGAAGCAGGGGGCCACGGAGATCTGATATGCAATGGGGTCTCGCTAAGTGGAACATGAGCGGGGGATGAGCGCACATCCTCTTGTCAAGGCCCATTGAGGGCTTAGATTTTTGCCAGCGTAATTTAAAAACCTGGGGAAAAATGGTGACACTACAACACCCACAATTCTCAGTGTGAAGAAGTAACTGAGAAGTCCAATCAGGACGTGCAATTAGGCATTTGAATATAAGGGAGTGTCACACCACATCCAGGAAACTGCCGGAGCCTCTGAGGAAGGGTTGGAACTCACCTTGAAACGCGTCAGGCACTCATCGCGGCAGAGCTGTATTGCAATTGACATTTGTTATGTGCGCATACTGGGAATAAAGCATGATGCTTGGAGCTCGTGTTCGAGTGCTTCTTATCCGGAGGGCAAGCGCAGAGGACTATGTTCAGGCGGCCGCCCAGCCGCCGAGGAGCACCACCCCATGAAGGAGGGGGCCACGGAGATCTGATTTGCAATGGGGTCTCGCTAAGTGGAACATGAGCGGGGGATGAGCGCACATCCTCTTGTCAAGGCCCATTGAGGGCTTAGATTTTTGCCAGCGTAATTTAAAAACCTGGGGAAAAATGGTGACACTACAACACCCACAATTCTCAGTGTGAAGAAGTAACTGAGAAGTCCAATCAGGACGTGCAATTAGGCATTTGAATATAAGGGAGTGTCACACCACATCCAGGAAACTGCCGGAGCCTCTGAGGAAGGGGTGGAACTCACCTTGAAACGCGTCAGGCACTCATCGCGGAAGAGCTGTATTGCAATTGACATTTGTTATGTGCGCATACTGGGAATAAAGCATGATGCTTGGAGCTCGTGTTCGAGTGCTTCTTATCCGGAGGGCAAGCGCAGAGGACTATGTTCAGGCGGCCGCCCAGCCGCCGAGGAGCACCACCCCATGAAGCAGGGGGCCACGGAGATCTGATATGCAATGGGGTCTCGCTAAGTGGAACATGAGCGGGGGATGAGCGCACATCCTCTTGTCAAGGCCCATTGAGGGCTT
Organism: Triturus cristatus; assembly: GCF_964204655.1. Classification (NCBI taxonomy): domain Eukaryota; kingdom Metazoa; phylum Chordata; class Amphibia; order Caudata; family Salamandridae; genus Triturus; species Triturus cristatus. Next base: position 565,293,179 of record NC_140595.1, read on the forward strand.
AGATTTTTGCCAGCGTAATTTAAAAACCTGGGGAAAAATGGTGACACTACAACACCCACAATTCTCAGTGTGAAGAAGTAACTGAGAAGTCCAATCAGGACGTGCAATTAGGCATTTGAATATAAGGGAGTGTCACACCACATCCAGGAAACTGCCGGAGCCTCTGAGGAAGGGGTGGAACTCACCTTGAAACGCGTCAGGCACTCATCGCGGCAGAGCTGTATTGCAATTGACATATGTTATGTGCGCATATTGGGAATAAAGCATGATGCTTGGAGCTCGTGTTCGAGTGCTTCTTATCCGGAGGAAAAGCGCAGAGGACTATGTTCAGGCGGCCGCCCAGCCACCGAGGAGCACCACCCCATGAAGCAGGGGGCCACGGAGATCTGATATGCAATGGGGTCTCGCTAAGTGGAACATGAGCGGGGGATGAGCGCACATCCTCTTGTCAAGGCCCATTGAGGGCTTAGATTTTTGCCAGCGTAATTTAAAAACCTGGGGAAAAATGGTGACACTACAACACCCACAATTCTCAGTGTGAAGAAGTAACTGAGAAGTCCAATCAGGACATGCAATTAGGCATTTGAATATAAGGGAGTGTCACACCACATCCAGGAAACTGCCGGAGCCTCTGAGGAAGGGGTGGAACTCACCTTGAAACACGTCAGGCACTCATCGCGGCAGAGCTGTATTGCAATTGACATTTGTTATGTGCGCATACTGGGAATAAAGCATGATGCTTGGAGCTCGTGTTCGAGTGCTTCTTATCCGGAGGGCAAGCGCAGAGGACTATGTTCAGGCGGCCGCCCAGCCGCCGAGGAGCACCACCCCATGAAGCAGGGGGCCACGGAGATCTGATATGCAATGGGGTCTCGCTAAGTGGAACATGAGCGGGGGATGAGCGCACATCCTCTTGTCAAGGCCCATTGAGGGCTTAGATTTTTGCCAGCGTAATTTAAAAACCTGGGGAAAAATGGTGACACTACAACACCCACAATTCTCAGTGTGAAGAAGTAACTGAGAAGTCCAATCAGGACGTGCAATTAGGCATTTGAATATAAGGGAGTGTCACACCACATCCAGGAAACTGCCGGAGCCTCTGAGGAAGGGGTGGAACTCACCTTGAAACGCGTCAGGCACTCATCGCGGCAGAGCTGTATTGCAATTGACATTTGTTATGTGCGCATACTGGGAATAAAGCATGATGCTTGGAGCTCGTGTTCGAGTGCTTCTTATCCGGAGGGCAAGCGCAGAGGAATATATATATATATATATACACAGAAAAAAACATAGGTTTCAGGCACGTTATAGTTAGGAATTAGCATTTAAAAAACCTCAGAAATTCACTGAAAAAACCATAGGTTTCAGGGGTGTTATAGTTAGCTGGACTTTTCACTTGTACAAAACCATTGAAATTCCCCCGTTATAGTTACTTCAGCTAACTATAACTCGCGCGCCCGCAATGCACTGCTGATGACGTCACATATTACATCACTCATGACATGGTCAGTGACATCACTGATGACATCACTGATGACATCTCAAACTAAATCACTGATGACATCATCCAGTGAATGTGTGTTTTTCTGAAAATTAAATATGTTTTATATATGTATATCTCAAGGTCGATGGAAGAATAAATGGGTATATAAGTGTCTAAATGGATGATTTGTTTTTGAAAAATTGATTGTGTAACTGACTGATTAAGTGTATCATAGTGAATACATGGCTTAGTGAGTAATGTTTAAATATGTAAATATCTGTATCAGTCTCTCACTTTGTGTATAAGTGGCTGCATGGGTTGGTGAGTAGCTACATGGGTGTCTATATAGGTTATTAGTTGTTTTTTTGAGTATCAGTCTGAGTGTCTGCATGGTTCGGTGGGGGTATTACGTAGTGCATAGGTGCATGAATGAGTGACTCACTCTTTGTATGTGTTGAAGACAGCATGTGTGCAGGACTGTATGGGTGGATGAGTGTGTGTATGGGTGTGTTAGTGAGTGAATGACTGTCTCAATAGTGTCTTTATGAGTAACTACATATGTTTTAAACTAGTATATGTGACTATTGGTGTATATAAGTGAGTATATGTGAGAGTGAGAGATTGAAAGAGTTCCTGTATGAATAAGTATGTGTTTCTATAAGTGATTGTTTAAAAGACTAAGTATGTGTAAGTTTCTGTAGAAGTAAGTGTGGTGGTGTGTGTATAACTGTATATGCAAATAAATGTATGTTTGATTCTTTATTAACATGAGTGACTGTGTGTGAGTAACTCTATGGATGAGTGGCATTGTGTAACAGGATGTGTAGGTGTATGAGTACATATGATGAGTGAATACATGTATGAGTGACTGTATAGGACTGTTGGTGAATGAGTGGATGTGTATGTGGATCTTAGAATTACTGAAGAGGTTGTTGTAACTGGTATTGGTATGTCCATTGTTTTGAAAAGTTTAGTCTCTATTTTTGAATGTGTGTATCAATGGTTATATTAGGGTGAGAGGAGGTCTGCCACTCTATCACAAGGATGATGTCATCAGTGATGTCATTTGAGATGTCATCAGTGATGTCATGAGTGATGTCACTGACCATGTCATGAGTGATATAATATATGACGTCATCAGCAGTGCATTGCGGGCGCGCGAGTTATAGTTAGCTGAACTAACTATAACGGGGGAATTTCAATGGTTTTGTACAAGTGAAAAGTCCAGCTAACTATAACACCCCTGAAACCTATGGTTTTTTCAGTGAATTTCTGAGGTTTTTTAAATGCTAATTTCTAACTATGCCTACAGAGATAGGACATGTGAAGAAAGAAGAAAAAATGCACAGAAAGAAAAAAAAGAAATGCAGAAAGAAGCAACAGAAGTCCTCAAAGACGAAGAAAAGTGCAGGAAGAAGGATAACGTGCAGAAAGAACAAAAAGAAGAGCAGAAAGAAGCCTTGTTGCAAAATCATCCTGTACCCTCAACTTTTTCAGACGGATACTGGTGGTAACTGAGTCTGACTAACCAGTCCTAGAGCCAGTGCTATGTTAAAAGACACTTAGAATACAGTGAAAACACCTACATACACTAGGGAACATTATGCGTTGGGGTCCCCCTGTGATTAGCATGACCTCCTCTGTAAGCCCCTAGTATATAATAGGGCAGGGGGATTAAAACTACCTCTTAAAACAGGCCACAGGGCGTTTTTGCACACGTTAACTCAGACCCCGTCCCCTCCCTTCACCACTGTGTAAACACGCCCTGTGTCCGTTTTTAGTTGGGAGATTAAGTTCATTTGAATCCTGAGGGTCCCTAGGGTCCAACTAGCCCACTAGGTACCTCCAGTAAGTGCCACAGAGCTGCGTTGCAGAGAGGTGTAAAAAGTGGCACAGCCTGGACCACCTCTCTGCAATGCAGCTCAGTGGCGCTTACTGGAAGCACTTGGTGGGCTAGTTAGCCCCCAGGGGCCCTCAGTATTGAAGGAAAATTATATCCCCAATTTAAAACGTGCCATAGTGCGTGTTTGCACACGTCACCTCAGGCCCCGTCCCCTCCCTTCACCACTGTGTAAACGCGCCCTGTGGCTGTTCTAAGTTGAGAGATTAAGTCCCCTTGAATCCTAAGGGTCCCTAGCGTCAAACTAGACCACTAGGTACCTCCAGTAAGCGCCACAGAGCTACGTTGCAGAGAGGTGTAAAAAGGGTCTTGGCCTCAGGACAACTGTCTGCAGCGCAGCTCCCTGGTGCATACTGGAGATGCCTGTTGGGCTAGTTGGCCCTCAGGGACCCTCAGTATTGAAGAGGAATTCATTCCCCAACTTACAACTCGCCAGGGGGCGCGTTTGCAGAGTGCTGCAAGGAGGGGGCGTGGCCTCCGGCACGATGCCAGTCTTTTATTTATTTTAATTTTTTAAGAAGGGGGGCTGTGTGGTTACCCTTCTTATTCTAATTTATTGGCCCTGATGACCCCATCCCCCAGGGCCTGTCTCCTAATTATATTTTTTTGACCCCAATCCCCAGGGCCGGCCACTGTTTTTTATTATTTTTAAAAAATATATATTTAGAGACACACCTAGGACATGCTGGACAAACCGTACGTACCTATCACCATGACGATTTGCGTGATATTCATTAAAAGGCGACTATGCATACAATGAATCCACGTGGAATGTATTTACACCACTAGTGAAGCTCTGACATGTCTGATGCCCTACCGTGCCTAATCCCGGTAGACACCCTTGTCGTTTATTTATACAAACATGGGTAGCTATTGACGGGCACATTTAATACACATGCACACCAAGCCATTCAAAGGGGATTCGACAAAAATTCGACCAAAACTATGCAAGAAACGCCCCTCACGGTTAATAAAACACACATCCACTGCCGGATGTGTAATACTTTTTATTTTACTCTCTGGAAAGGGGACGAACATCACTTGAGAGTCACAGCGCGCTCCTGACAGAGCCCAATGCTGTGTTACACCCACCATTGCCTGCTGAGTGCCACACACCTCTGTGTTGTATTCCACTAGCTAGTGCACATGCTATGACACTCTCTAGCCCATGTGCACTGTAACACCACCCCGTGAATATGTCATGCCACACTTGTCTTCGCACGGGTTATATTGCCCCATCTAACGTGCCTTCCTCGATGCCTATGTTATAACGCACAGTGCTATGCCATACATATTACAATCTGGGATCCATATCTTTGTCACAGTGCATATGCAACGTTACACTCCCCAGCACATATTTTATATTACAACTTTAGAGACTAGTTAGGTTACACAACACTGTCCTGTGCATATTACACTCCAAGGCGCATATCGCATATCACGCGCTAGCGCCTGTGCTATCTCGCGCTCTCCAATGAATCTGTCATTGCGCACAATGTATTGCATATTATATTTCATGCCCGGTTCATCTTATATCACACTTTTTGGTGCATAGTTTATACCATACACTATATCTAGTTTTCATTTTCAATCGTGCTCTCAGGACTATGTTCTATATAACACTGTGTTCACCTACCCTTTTCACGGGCATTACATTTTGCGATAGGGGGTGGAGGGTCAGGGGGTGTTTCTGCCCAGTGAGCCCGGAGTCACAGTCACAAATGTCCTCTTCTTCCTGAATAAAAGTGAGATTTTGCTGCATACTTGTTCATATTTTAAGTAGTTCGCACAGACACACGTTTTAAAAACAATAAAGTTCCTAATACCCGCCTTCTCTGAACAGTTAGCTTGCTGCCCCATCCCCCTCCTCCCTATCCTCTGTTGTGTGAATCCATGGACTAGCCTCCTCCCTCCTGCCATGCATGGTCTGATGTGCTGCCACTGCCCTCAATTTAGTATGATGTACCTTATCCGGAGGGCAAGCGCAGAGGACTATGTTCAGGCGGCCGCCCAGCCGCCGAGGAGCACCACCCCATGAAGCAGGGGGCCACGGAGATCTGATATGCAATGGGGTCTCGCTAAGTGGAACATGAGCGGGGGATGAGCGCACATCCTCTTGTCAAGGCCCATTGAGGGCTTAGATTTTTGCCAGCGTAATTTAAAAACCTGGGGAAAAATGGTGACACTACAACACCCACAATTCTCAGTGTGAAGAAGTAACTGAGAAGTCCAATCAGGACGTGCAATTAGGCATTTGAATGTAAGGGAGTGTCACACCACATCCAGGAAACTGCCGGAGCCTCTGAGGAAGGGGTGGAACTCACCTTGAAACGCGTCAGGCACTCATCGCGGCAGAGCTGTATTGCAATTGACATTTGTTATGTGCGCATACTGGGAATAAAGCATGATGCTTGGAGCTCGTGTTCGAGTGCTTCTTATCCGGAGGGCAAGCGCAGAGGACTATGTTCAGGCGGCCGCCCAGCCGCCGAGGAGCACCACCCCATGAAGCAGGGGGCCACAGAGATCTGATATGCAATGGGGTCTCGCTAAGTGGAACATGAGCGGGGGATGAGCGCACATCCTCTTGTCAAGGCCCATTGAGGGCTTAGATTTTTGCCAGCGTAATTTAAAAACCTGGGGAAAAATGGTGACACTACAACACCCACAATTCTCAGTGTGAAGAAGTAACTGAGAAGTCCAATCAAGACGTGCAATTAGGCATTTGAATATAAGGGAGTGTCACACCACATCCAGGAAACTGCCGGAGCCTCTGAGGAAGGGGTGGAACTCACCTTGAAACGCGTCAGGCACTCATCGCGGCAGAGCTGTATTGCAATTGACATTTGTTATGTGCGCATACTGGGAATAAAGCATGATGCTTGGAGCTCGTGTTCGAGTGCTTCTTATCCGGAGGGCAAGCGCAGAGGACTATGTTCGGGCGGCCGCCCAGCCGCCGAGGAGCACCACCCCATGAAGCAGGGGGCCACGGAGATCTGATATGCAATGGGGTCTCGCTAAGTGGAACATGAGCGGGGGATGAGCGCACATCCTTGTAACGCCCTGAACGTCTCAGGATCGTTTAACAGACACGATAATGAGAACGCAACCACTTGTGAAGGTTTAGTTATTTTAATGAAGGCAAAAATAATACAAGGAATAAACAAAGGTTATAGTCACTGGAATCCTCCAGGCTAAGTACGTTACCAGCCCACAGCACGGATGGTCCTAACCGTCCTCTGCATATACGCCGATCCCGGCGTATGCCAACAGAGGGCAGAAATGAAATGGCCGACAATGCCAATCGGTAGGCTGTGAGGGGCACGAAGAGTGTTGGGGAGAATCGAGGAGTCAGGGAAACACCCAGCCGGGGTCTCTACCTGAAGGGAGCAGCCGCTCAACCTCTTCCTCAGACTGCACCGGGACGCGGAGTCACCTCCTGGTGATGCGTCACCGATACCCCAATCACAAGCAAAGAAGACTGAACCGAGAGCAGCCGCTCGATCGATCCGGTGGACTTCCGAGTCTGTAACGCGGCAAACACCTCCTGGTGTGCGTTACAGCTGGCAGTCCCTGTATCTCTGGTCGGGCTGGGAGTTACGACTCCAACCAGCAAAAGCGCCACTGCGCTTTGACTCAGCCGAGTCAAAAAGCGAAGCTCAATGGTTATCCGGTAGAGCTTCCGGGTCCTTCACAGGTGACGATGGGGCAAGACACGGCCCAGGGAGTAACGACTCGACCTACCTCCGTTCTTGCCTTACTGGAGCACCACTCCGGAACACTGCTCTTCACTAAGCAGGTACGTCGATGTAAACACAATATCCGACAGCGTTGTACCTCCCGGTTCCTCCCTTTATAGGGCGTGTTTTCCTTGAGTTATGTAACAGCTCTCCTGTTTACATAAGGGCGTGTTTTCCTTGAGTTATGTAACAGCTCTCCTGTTTACATAAGGGCGTGTTTTCCTTGAGTTATGTAATAGCTCTCCTGTTTACATAACCTCTCAACCGCTAAGCATCCTGGGAGATGTAGTCCATTTTCGCTGGTTACCGTTTTCCTCCCCTCGCATGACAGGAATTCTTGACAGTACATCCTCCCTCTCAGCGGCTCCCCACGGGTCCAGCGCTGGCAGGAAAACGCCGATGGAACAAGGAGACCAAGCGCGGAGCATGAACCCCTTCAGCCGGTTCCCATGACTGCTCCTCCGGGCCATAGCCTTTCCACGCAACCAGGTACCACAGCTTCCCCCTGCGCCATTTTGACGCCCGTATGCCCGACACTTCATACTCCACCTCCGACTCCACGCATACCGGCCTAGGTGTCCCAGACGGCTTGGAGGGTGCTGGTTTGAGCAATGATACATATAAGACAGGGTGTATCCGCAATGACTGGGGCAAGCACACCTTCACGTTCACGGGACCCATACACTTGGTAATTCGATAGGGCCCATGAACTTGGGATGGAACACACTGTTCTTTCGAAACCTCATGTTTCTTGTGGATATCCAGACGTAGTCTCCAGTGCGGTACAGTGGCCCGGGCCTTCTCTTCCTGTCTGCCGCAGCCTTGTATCTGCTCTTGGCCTCTATTAGGACAGCCCTTGAGCGCATCAACGTGTCTTTTATGTGTGCCACCCTGTCCGCTGTGGCGGGAATCCTGTCCTCTCTGAACGGATGTAGAAATGGCAAGAACCTGGGATGTTGGCCATAGTTGCTATAGAACGGAGATGACTGTGTGGAGCTGTGAGTGGCGTTGTTATAGGCTATCTCTGCAACCCATAGCAAGTCGACCCATTCTTCCCTGCCCTGGTCCACAAAACATCGCAGATACAGTTTGAGTGTTTGGTTCAGGCGCTCGGTTTGGCCGTCCGTTTGAGGGTGGTAGCTGGTGGACAGGGCGGTCTTAACATGCAGCGCAGTGCACCAAGTCTTCCAGAATTGCTCAGTAAACTGCGACCCCCGGTCCGACACGATCACCCCAGGTAATCCATGCAGTCGTACCACATTCTTTAGGAGTAGTGACGCCAATTCCCCGGCCGTAGGGACTCTCTTGCAGGGGATGAAGTGCCCCATTTTCGTCAAGTAATCCACCACCACCAGTATTGCCGTCATCCCCTGGTCTACCGGTAGGCCCACCATGAAGTCCAGTGATATGCTATCCCATGGTCTATCCGGGGTCGGAAGTGGATGTAAGAGCCCTTGGGTTCGGCCATGGTCGGCCTTCATGGTAGCACACGTAGGACACTCCTGTCCCCACCTCCTGACATCCACTCTCATGGTTGGCCACCAGAAATGCCGTCCCATGCTAGCCACCGTTTTTTCAAAGCCCAAATGACCTGCGCATGGAGAGTCATGGCACCAGATGAATGCTTGTTTCCGTAGCCTAGGCGTGGGTATCAATAGGCACCTGCCTTTCAGGGGTATCCCGTCCTTCAGCTGCCATTCTCTGTGACTGAGGAGCCACCTCCGCCATGCGAATGACCTGATCCCTCTCTTTATTCCCCTCAGGAAAGTATCCGGTTGGATAACCCCCAATACCATCCTCGGGGAAATGATGGAATGCTCGGTCGCAGGCAATGGTTCCTTAACTGCAGATTGACGGGACAGGGCGTCCGCCTTCCGGTTTTCCGTCCCCGGCCGATATGTGATGCGGAAGTTGAACCCCGCAAAGAAGATCATCCACCGCAGCTGTCTGGGAGAAAGGTGTCTTGTGGCCGTCATGAACTGTAGGTTCCGATGGTCCGTGTATACCGATACCACATGTCTTGCCCCCATCAACCAATGCCTCCATTCGGTGAAGGCGTCCTTGATTGCGAGAAGCTCCTTCTCCGCAATATGGTAGTTGCATTCGGCGTCGTTGAGTTTGCGGGACATGTACGCAACGGGATGAAGCACCCCTGTGTTGTGGTTGCGTTGGGACAAGATAGCCCCCAGCGCCACATCCGATGCGTCCGCTTCCACCACATAGGGGAGATCCGGATCGGGGTGAGCCAACACCGGCGCCTTACCAAAGGCGCTTTTCAGGGCCTCAAAGGCTTTGTTCGCTTCAGGGGACCAGACAAACTCCTTGGACTTCCTCAGTAGCTGTGTGATTGGGGCCACCAATCCTGAAAATCCATCTATAAACCGCCTGTAAAAGTTGGCGAAGCCAATGAAACTTTGGACGTCCTTCACGCTTTGGGGCACCGGCCATTCTTTCACCGCCTTGATCTTTCGTTGTGCCATCTCCTGTCCCTCTGGACTCAGCATCACTCTGAGGAATTCCACGGATGTGACGTGGAAGTCACACTTGCTGGGTTTACAAAACAGCAGGTTTTCCCTCAGCTTTTGGAGCACAGCTTTGACGTGGTGTACGTGCTCCTCCACACTGGACGAATAGATGAGGATGTCATCGATATATACGACCACGTAGATATCCAACTCTTCTCTGAATACCTCATTCAAAAAGTACTGAAAGGCTGCCGGGGCATTGCACAGACCGAACGGCATGACGAGGTACTCAAAAAGGCCGAACCTGGTCTTAAAGGCGGTCTTCCACTCGTCTCCGTCCCTCATGCGCACCAGATGGTATGCCCCTTTCAAATCCAACTTGGTGTAGATACGAGCTTTCTTGACCTGTTCCAGAAGTACACTGATGAGAGGCAAGGGGTACCGATTCTTTACGGTTATCGCATTCAATGCCCTAAAGTCCACACAGGCTCTCAGCTCCCCATTAGCCTTCGGGATGAAGAAGAGTGGCGAGGCGGCCGGAGACTTGGACGGGCGGATGAATCCTAGCTTGAGGAGTTTATCCAGGTACCCCCGCAGATACACGTTTTCAGGCTCCGTCAGGGCATACAGCCTGCCGCTGGGAACGCTGGCCCCTGGCACCAGGTCGATCTGGCAGTCAAACTGTCTATGTGGTGGTAGCACTTCCGCCTTCACCTCATCAAATACATCCTCAAAACTGTGATAAGCCTGGGGGAGAGCCACATCTTTTTCTGCCGCTGTAGCCACCGTCTGACTCCCGCTCTCATCTGCGTCAAGGGATTCCGTTCTTATTCCACAATGCAGGATGCAATACGGTGACGTCAGTTCGATGCGATGTGTTGGCCAATCCACAGAGGGGTTGTGTTTCTGTAGCCACGGCAATCCCAATATGACACCATATTGGGGCGCTCGGATGATGTTAAAATCGATTTGTTCCAAATGGTTCCTCCCACATCTCATCGGAAGGACCCCCGTGTGCTGCCCGATGGGCCCCGTCACCAATCGCCTTCCGTCTACAGCATAGACGTCTTCGGGTACAGCTTTGGGAAGAAGCACTAGCCCTAGCCTGCATGCCTCGTTGTGGTCCATAAACATGCCAGTGGCCCCTGAATCCACCATGGCCACAACGGGTATCCACTGGTCATGCACTCCCACGTGCACCGTGAGAAACAGGTGTCGTTGTCCCTTAGTGACCGAGTTGGAAAGTGAAGGGATGGATGAGTGACTCCGAGATGCCCCTTCTTTGGTCTGGGAGTCCTCTAGTTTTCCGCCGGTACGTCCACCACGGCTGTTACCGACCGGTTGGCCCGATAACGTGACGTCTTCGGTTTGGCAGGGCATTCACGTACGTAGTGGCCTTTTTTGCCACAATATAGGCACAATCCTTGTTTACGGCGTGACTCTTTCTCCGTGGCTGTGAGGCTCGCTCGTATTGCGCCGATGTCCATGGGTTCTCCCTTGGATGCGGTGGAAGTTTCAGGACTTCCCACTGTCACATAGGATGGAAGGGAGTTTCCTTTTCTCCCATGATCCCCCTTTCTTTCACTTAGCCTATGTTCCAGCCGTAATACCAGGTTGATAAGGCCCTCACATGTCTTGGGTTGTGGGTCAATATGAGCCACGGCGTCCTTGAGCTCATCGCACAGCCCGTGATGGAAGAGCGCCGTCTGTTTAGCAACAGGCCACTTGGTTTCCGCAACCAGCCTTCGGAACGCGTTGAGATACTGCACCAGGTCGTTGGATCCCTGTCTCAACTCAAGCATTTCACGGTCCGCCGTGTACGAGTCAGCCCTTCTGTCGAAGACTTTCAGGAATTCCTCGCGAAAAGCACCCCAATCACATAAGATGGGGTCGTCCCTGCTCACCAGAGGTACGGCCCATTGTGCCGCGTTTCCAGCCAAATAGGATATAAGGAAAGCCACACGAGCCTGACTCGTGGGGAACGCCCTTGGTTTGCACGATAAATGTAGCGCCACTTGTGTGAGGAATACCTGCACTGTGTTAGGATCCCCACTGTACCTCTCTGGTGTTGCCAAGGGGACGGCTACCGGCATTTCCACTACTACCGCAGGGGTCTGGTTCGTGAGGGAGGTGCTGGGCGTGAGCGGGTCCAATTGGATAGCATCCAGTCTGGCTTTTACATCGGCTGTTTCTTGCCTGGAGGCAGCCAATTCAATTTGCACGGTCGCTAAAGCAGCCAGCACATCATCAAGTGTTGCCATGTCTGTTATCGACCGGGAGACAGTTAGTGTTATTAAGGTCGGATATTTTGTAACGCCCTGAACGTCTCAGGATCGTTTAACAGACACGATAATGAGAACGCAACCACTTGTGAAGGTTTAGTTATTTTAATGAAGGCAAAAATAATACAAGGAATAAACAAAGGTTATAGTCACTGGAATCCTCCAGGCTAAGTACGTTACCAGCCCACAGCACGGATGGTCCTAACCGTCCTCTGCATATACGCCGATCCCGGCGTATGCCAACAGAGGGCAGAAATGAAATGGCCGACAATGCCAATCGGTAGGCTGTGAGGGGCACGAAGAGTGTTGGGGAGAATCGAGGAGTCAGGGAAACACCCAGCCGGGGTCTCTACCTGAAGGGAGCAGCCGCTCAACCTCTTCCTCAGACTGCACCGGGACGCGGAGTCACCTCCTGGTGATGCGTCACCGATACCCCAATCACAAGCAAAGAAGACTGAACCGAGAGCAGCCGCTCGATCGATCCGGTGGACTTCCGAGTCTGTAACGCGGCAAACACCTCCTGGTGTGCGTTACAGCTGGCAGTCCCTGTATCTCTGGTCGGGCTGGGAGTTACGACTCCAACCAGCAAAAGCGCCACTGCGCTTTGACTCAGCCGAGTCAAAAAGCGAAGCTCAATGGTTATCCGGTAGAGCTTCCAGGTCCTTCACAGGTGACGATGGGGCAAGACACGGCCCAGGGAGTAACGACTCGACCTACCTCCGTTCTTGCCTTACTGGAGCACCACTCCGGAACACTGCTCTTCACTAAGCAGGTACGTCGGTGTAAACACAATATCCGACAGCGTTGTACCTCCCGGTTCCTCCCTTTATAGGGCGTGTTTTCCTTGAGTTATGTAACAGCTCTCCTGTTTACATAAGGGCGTGTTTTCCTTGAGTTATGTAACAGCTCTCCTGTTTACATAAGGGTGTGTTTTCCTTGAGTTATGTAACAGCTCTCCTGTTTACATAACCTCTCAACCGCTAAGCATCCTGGGAGATGTAGTCCGTTTTCGCTGGTTACCGTTTTCCTCCCCTCGCATGACAGGAATTCTTGACAATCCTCTTGTCAAGGCCCATTGAGGGCTTAGATTTTTGCCAGCGTAATTTAAAAACCTGGGGAAAAATGGTGACACTACAACACCCACAATTCTCAGTGTGAAGAAGTAACTGAGAAGTCCAATCAGGACGTGCAATTAGGCATTTGAATATAAGGGAGTGTCACACCACATCCAGGAAACTGCCGGAGCCTCTGAGGAAGGGGTGGAACTCACCTTGAAACGCATCAGGCACTCATCGCGGCAGAGCTGTATTGCAATTGACATTTGTTATGTGCGCATACTGGGAATAAAGCATGATGCTTGGAGCTCGTGTGCGAGTGCTTCTTATCCGGAGGGCAAGCGCAGAGGACTATGTTCAGGCGGCCGCCCAGCCGCCGAGGAGCACCACCCCATGAAGCAGGGGGCCACGGAGATCTGATATGCAATGGGGTCTCGCTAAGTGGAACATGAGCGGGGGATGAGCGCACATCCTCTTGTCAAGGCCCATTGAGGGCTTAGATTTTTGCCAGCGTAATTTAAAAACCTGGGGAAAAATGGTGACACTACAACACCCACAATTCTCAGTGTGAAGAAGTAACTGAGAAGTCCAATCAGGACATGCAATTAGGCATTTGAATATAAGGGAGTGTCACACCACATCCAGGAAACTGCCGGAGCCTCTGAGGAAGGGGTGGAACTCACCTTGAAACACGTCAGGCACTCATCGCGGCAGAGCTGTATTGCAATTGACATTTGTTATGTGCGCATACTGGGAATAAAGCATGATGCTTGGAGCTCGTGTTCGAGTGCTTCTTATCCGGAGGGCAAGCGCAGAGGACTATGTTCAGGCGGCCGCCCAGCCGCCGAGGAGCACCACCCCATGAAGCAGGGGGCCACGGAGATCTGATATGCAATGGGGTCTCGCTAAGTGGAACATGAGCGGGGGATGAGCGCACATCCTCTTGTCAAGGCCCATTGAGGGCTTAGATTTTTGCCAGCGTAATTTAAAAACCTGGGGAAAAATGGTGACACTACAACACCCACAATTCTCAGTGTGAAGAAGTAACTGAGAAGTCCAATCAGGACGTGCAATTAGGCATTTGAATATAAGGGAGTGTCACACCACATCCAGGAAACTGCCGGAGCCTCTTAGGAAGGGGTGGAACTCACCTTGAAACGCGTCAGGCACTCATCGCGGCAGAGCTGTATTGCAATTGACATTTGTTATGTGCGCATACTGGGAATAAAGCATGATGCTTGGAGCTCGTGTTCGAGTGCTTCTTATCCGGAGGGCAAGCGCAGAGGAATATATATATATATATATATATATATATATATTCACAGAAAAAAACATAGGTTTCAGGCACGTTATAGTTAGGAATTAGCATTTAAAAAACCTCAGAAATTCACTGAAAAAACCATAGGTTTCAGGGGTGTTATAGTTAGCTGGACTTTTCACTTGTACAAAACCATTGAAATTCCCCCGTTATAGTTACTTCAGCTAACTATAACTTGCGCGCCCGCAATGCACTGCTGATGACGTCACATATTACATCACTCATGACATGGTCAGTGACATCACTGATGACATCACTGATGACATCTCAAACGAAATCACTGATGACATCATCCAGTGAATGTGTGTTTTTCTGAAAATTAAATATGTTTTATATATGTATATCTCAAGGTCGATGGAAGAATAAATGGGTATATAAGTGTCTAAATGGATGATTTGTTTTTGAAAAATTGATTGTGTAACTGACTGATTAAGTGTATCATAGTGAATACATGGCTTAGTGAGTAATGTTTAAATATGTAAATATCTGTATCAGTCTCTCACTTTGTATATAAGTGGCTGCATGGGTTGGTGAGTAGCTACATGGGTGTCTATATAGGTTATTAGTTGGTTTTTTGAGTATCAGTCTGAGTGTCTGCATGGTTCGGTGGGGGGTATTACGTAGTGCATAAGTGCATGAATGAGTGACTCACTCTTTGTATGTGTTGAAGACAGCATGTGTGCAGGACTGTATGGGTGGATGAGTGTGTGTATGGGTGTGTTAGTGAGTGAATGACTGTCTCAATAGTGTCTTTATGAGTAACTACATATGTTTTAAACTAGTATATGTGACTATTGGTGTATATAAGTGAGTATATGTGAGAGTGAGAGATTGAAAGAGTTCCTGTATGAATAAGTATGTGTTTCTATAAGTGATTGTTTAAAAGACTAAGTATGTGTAAGTTTCTGTAGAAGTAAGTGTGGTGGTGTGTGTATAACTGTATATGCAAATAAATGTATGTTTGATTCTTTATTAGCATGAGTGACTGTGTGTGAGTAACTCTATGGATGAGTGGCATTGTGTAACAGGATGTGTAGGTGTATGAGTACATATGATGAGTGAATACATGTATGAGTGACTGTATAGGACTCTTGGTGAATGAGTGGATGTGTATGTGGATCTTAGAATTACTGAAGAGGTTGTTGTAACTGGTATTGGTATGTCCATTGTTTTGAAAAGTTTAGTCTCTATTTTTGAATGTGTGTATCAATGGTTATATTAGGGTGAGAGGAGGTCTGCCACTCTATCACAAGGATGATGTCATTAGTGATGTCATTTGAGATGTCATCAGTGATGTCATGAGTGATGTCACTGACCATGTCATGAGTGATATAATATATGACGTCATCAGCAGTGCATTGCGGGCGCGCGAGTTATAGTTAGCTGAACTAACTATAACGGGGGAATTTCAATGGTTTTGTACAAGTGAAAAGTCCAGCTAACAATAACACCCCTGAAACCTATGGTTTTTTCAGTGAATTTCTGAGGTTTTTTAAATGCTAATTCTTAACTATAACGTGCCTGAAACCTATGGTTTTTTCTGTGAATTTCAAAGGTTTTTTAAATGCTAATTTCTAACTATGCCTACAGAGATAGGACATGTGAAGAAAGAAGAAAAACTGCACAGAAAGAAAAAAAAGAAGTGCAGAAAGAAGCAACAGAAGTCCTCAAAGACGAAGAAAAGTGCAGGAAGAAGGATAACGTGCAGAAAGAACAAAAAGAAGAGCAGAAAGAAGCCTTGTTGCAAAATCATCCTGTACCCTCAACTTTTTCAGACGGATACTGGTGGTAACTGAGTCTGACTAACCAGTCCTAGAGCCAGTGCTATGTTAAAAGACACTTAGAATACAGTGAAAACACCTACATACACTAGGGAACATTATGCGTTGGGGTCCCCCTGTGATTAGCATGACCTCCTCTGTAAGCCCCTAGTATATAATAGGGCAGGGGGATTAAAACTACCTCTTAAAACAGGCCACAGGGCGTTTTTGCACACGTTAACTCAGACCCCGTCCCCTCCCTTCACCACTGTGTAAACACGCCCTGTGTCCGTTTTTAGTTGGGAGATTAAGTTCATTTGAATCCTGAGGGTCCCTAGGGTCCAACTAGCCCACTAGGTACCTCCAGTAAGTGCCACAGAGCTGCGTTGCAGAGAGGTGTAAAAAGTGGCACAGCCTGGACCACCTCTCTGCAATGCAGCTCAGTGGCGCTTACTGGAAGCACTTGGTGGGCTAGTTAGCCCCCAGGGGCCCTCAGTATTGAAGGAAAATTATATCCCCAATTTAAAACGTGCCATAGTGCGTGTTTGCACACGTCACCTCAGGCCCCGTCCCCTCCCTTCACCACTGTGTAAACGCGCCCTGTGGCTGTTCTAAGTTGAGAGATTAAGTCCCCTTGAATCCTAAGGGTCCCTAGCGTCAAACTAGACCACTAGGTACCTCCAGTAAGCGCCACAGAGCTACGTTGCAGAGAGGTGTAAAAAGGGTCTTGGCCTCAGAACAACTGTCTGCAGCGCAGCTCACTGGTGCATACTGGAGATGCCTGTTGGGCTAGTTGGCCCTCAGGGACCCTCAGTATTGAAGAGGAATTAATTCCCCAACTTACAACTCGCCAGGGGGCGCGTTTGCAGAGTGCTGCAAGGAGGGGGCGTGGCCTCCGGCACGATGCCAGTCTTTTATTTATTCTAATTTTTTAAGAAGGGGGGCTGTGTGGTTACCCTTCTTATTCTAATTTATTGGCCCCGATGACCCCATCCCCCAGGGCCTGTCTCCTAATTATATTTTTTTGACCCCAATCCCCAGGGCCGGCCACTGTTTTTTATTATTTTTAAAAAATATATATTTAGAGACACACCTAGGACATGCTGGACAAACCGTACATACCTATCACCATGACGATTTGCGTGATATTCATTAAAAGGCGACTATGCATACAATGAATCCACGTGGAATGTATTTACACCACTAGTGAAGCTCTGACATGTCTGATGCCCTACCGTGCCTAATCCCGGTAGACACCCTTGTCGTTTATTTATACAAACATGGGTAGCTATTGACGGGCACATTTAATACACATGCACACCAAGCCATTCAAAGGGGATTCGACAAAAATTCGACCAAAACTATGCAAGAAACGCCCCTCACGGTTAATAAAACACACATCCACTGCCGGATGTGTAATACTTTTTATTTTACTCTCTGGAAAGGGGACGAACATCACTTGAGAGTCACAGCGCGCTCCTGACAGAGCCCAATGCTGTGTTACACCCACCATTGCCTGCTGAGTGCCACACACCTCTGTGTTGTATTCCACTAGCTAGTGTACATGCTATGACACTCTCTAGCCCATGTGCACTGTAACACCACCCCGTGAATATGTCATGCCACACTTGTCTTCGCACGGGTTATATTGCCCCATCTAACGTGCCTTCCTCGATGCCTATGTTATAACGCACAGTGCTATGCCATACATATTACAATCTGGGATCCATATCTTTGTCACAGTGCATATGCAACGTTACACTCCCCAGCACATATTTTATATTACAACTTTAGAGACTAGTTAGGTTACACAACACTGTCCTGTGCATATTACACTCCAAGGCGCATATCGCATAGCACGCGCTAGTGCCTGTGCTATCTCGCGCTCTCCAATGAATCTGTCATTGCACACAATGTATTGCATATTATATTTCATGCCCGGTTCATCTTATATCACACTTTTTGGTGCATAGTTTATACCATACACTATATCTAGTTTTCATTTTCAATCGTGCTCTCAGGACTATGTTCTATATAACACTGTGTTCACCTACCCTTTTCACGGGCATTACATTTTGCGATAGGGGGTGGAGGGTCAGGGGGTGTTTCTGCCAAGTGAGCCCGGAGTCACAGTCACAAATGTCCTCTTCTTCCTGAATAAAAGTGAGATTATGCTGCATACTTGTTCATATTTTAAGTAGTTCGCACAGACACACGTTTTAAAAACAATAAAGTTCCTAATACCCGCCTTCTCTGAACAGTTAGCTTGCTGCCCCATCCCCCTCCTCCCTATCCTCTGTTGTGTGAATCCATGGACTAGCCTCCTCCCTCCTGCCATGCATGGTCTGATGTGCTGCCACTGCCCTCAATTTAGTATGATGTACCAGTCCACTCCTCCTGCCCTCCATTGCCCAATTCTATGCCCCATCACTGACCTCCTGCTTAAACTCTGTGCTTAGCTTGCTGCCCCTATTCTCCTTCCCCCTGCCCTCCGATGTCTTTGTGCATGCCCCTGCTCCATACTTTTTGCCCACCATGTTCCATGGACCTGCCACTCCTATCTACTCTGAGTGTTCTGTTGAGCTGCCACTCCTCTCCCACCTGCCTAGCATTGTCAGATGACTGTAACCTGTCCCTGCCATCTCCACCCTGCCTGTCCACATGCCATGCCCCTATCCTCTTCCTCCTGTCCTACATGGTCCATTGTACTGCCACACCCTTCTGCCCTCCCTGGTCTGTTGTGCTGCAACTGCTCCTCCTGCCTGCCCCGTGCGGTCTGTTGTGAGGCCCCTTCCCCTGAACTTTCTTGTCTGTGCACAGGTCCTGACCCTCCCTTCTATCCTCCATCGTCCTTTGTGCCTGCCCCTGCACCCTCCTTCTTGCCCATCATAGCCATTGTGCTACCACTAACCCTCCCACTTGCCATGCATGGTCTTCTGTGCTGCCATGACCCCTCCCACCTTCCCTGTGTGGTCATTTAGCTGCCCCTGAACCCCTCCCACCTTCCCTCCATGGTCTGTGTGTATGCCATCACAGTCTCACTGTTGCTCTTCATGGTGTGTCTTGCTTCTAGTGCCCATCCTGCCTGACCTCCATGGCTATCTTGCTGCTCCTGCCCTTCCCCCTTGCCCCCAGCCCTCTGTTTACATGTGCAGACCCCTACTCCCTCCCTCCTGGCTTGTCTGTTCCATTGTAATGCCCCTGATCCGTCCCTCCTGCCCTTTATGGTCTGTTATGCTGCAGCTTTCTCTCCTGTCTGTCCATTATGGTCCTGCCTCTTGCCCCTCTGTTCTCTGTTGTCCATGTGCATGGTCCTGTCCCCTCCCTCTTGCTTTCTATGGATTGTTGTGCTGCACTCCCGTCCCGCATGCCCTGTGTGGTGTATTGTGCTGCTGCAAACCCTGATGCCTGCCCTGCAGGGTCAGTTTGGTGCACCTCTCCATGTCCCTCCTGTCCTCTGTTATCCAAGTCCATGTCCCTACCCCATTTCCTTCCATGATCCAATGTACCATACTTGCGAACATTTTGAACTTGGTAAGAGGGAGATTTTGAAAAAAAACTGGGGTATTGATTTTCCCCTTTGAGTTACATTGAAAAAGAGGAGATTGTAGACAGGAGACAGATAATATAAAGCCCATTTGAGCTTAAAAACATTGGACGTTTCCTGGCTGAATTGGGTCTGTTGGCATGTATGGATGTACTACCATTGCCTCTTCCTTCTGCCCACAATGGTCTATTACATTGCCACAG
Organism: Triturus cristatus; assembly: GCF_964204655.1. Taxonomy (NCBI): domain Eukaryota; kingdom Metazoa; phylum Chordata; class Amphibia; order Caudata; family Salamandridae; genus Triturus; species Triturus cristatus. The sequence goes on from NC_140595.1 coordinate 565,312,929, forward strand.
CCTCTCTTGCAAGTCCTGTATTGTTGGTTTGTTGCCCCTGTCCCCCTTTCCACTGCCCTCCATAGTCTGTTGTGCTGCCACGGCCCTTCCTGCCTGCTCAGTGTGGTTAAATTGTTGCCTTTGCACCCTCCTACCTGCCTTCAATTTTCAGAGTCCGTACCCCTGGCCTCTGCCTCTCAACAGTATCCTAATGAACAACTAGATTGCTAACATTCTATATTTATTACAAAAGTGTGGAACGCCTGACGTCATCTTGATGTAATCAAAACGGTAATACCTAGAGCATTTCCTTTAGAAATTACATATATGAGAGCGTCTTATTGGCATCAAAATTATGGTTAGTGATCTAAAAGACTAAAATAAGGACATATTTTCTGAGTTTTCAAATAGCGAGAAAGCCCTTTTAAATTATTTGTTACCTTTATGTTTTTTTATCCAGTTGACCACTTGATTAAATGTTGCACTTAGGGGAGAGGATGTGGTGTTACTTCCAGAACTGCAGACTTTGCAACTGGGGAACCAGGTTGGAGTTTCTGCTTCAGCTCGACATTCTGTGATTCTGGTCAAATCACTTAGTCTCCCCATGTCTACAACCAAAATGAATTTGTTCTTGTGTGATGTAACCAATGCTCATGTAAAGCACTCCAATACCTGACAAGTCTGCACTATATAACACTGCAAAAACACACAATAATAAGTGTTTTGCACACTTCTGTCATTGGGCTATATTTGGGCTACATCTGGGTGATTTTGGGCTACATTTGGGCTCTTTTGTCTCCGGTGGCCACCTTGGGAGATTTATTTGTTATGAAGTTTCCTAATTTCCTCATGTACTGCAGTCTCCTCAGTAGGAAATGCTTTCAGTTTTTTTACTTTGATTCCATCATGAAGGTATTCAGATATGTCACACATTTGCCATAAATTCTGAATGTTAGCACTCTAGTTGCTCATTAGATCACTGTAGTAAAACTACTGTTCACCATGGAAGTCTGCTCCTGGTATTAAAAGTGCATGTTTCAGTCTGCATGTCAGAATTTTTAATGAAATAGAAGAGGATTTGAGAAGTCACTCAAAATGTGCCCTCATTTTCTTTCTTCAGCATTAATCATAATTTCTATGGCAAAATGAACCCCCTCATTTTGTTCCTTTTTAAATTAAATGTTTTAAGAGTTACCACTTTAATCCAAGCAAGATGGCTTCAGGTGTGCCATACGTTTATCATAAGTAGGACTGTTAGCGCTCTAGTTGTTCTTTGGAACACTCTGGGAAGCTGCAGTAGAACACAAAGGAATCAACTGACAGTCTCTGCCCTTGTTGGATGTACATGTTTTACTGAGAATGTCAAGACTTCATTCTCACATGACTGAGAAAGATAATGTGAATTTACAGAAAATAAGCTCTCAGTTTAGCTTATAGATCACCTTCCAAACCTCTGTGGGAAAAGCATAAGAAAATATTTTTCTCTCAATCATGATATCCCAGCAGACACCGTGGGAAATCCATCAAGAAAATATTTATTCACACCAAAGCCAAACGCGTTTCGACGGACTTGCCGCCTTGGTCACTGAACACAGGTGGGACATGATTACTGCGTTTAAATACACCCTTAGCTTGTTAACCTATGGCGGTTATTCATAAACATAGAAAGAGTCACGTTATATAACGAGTATTTTTTGAAAAAACAAGTGTTTGTACATAGAAATAATGATTTCATAAATGTTAACTTTTCATTGTTAAACGTAAAACATCATCATTGCATACATGTGCTTAAATGTTATCAAATTAACTCGCTAACAAAACAATTAAACCCAAGTGGGTAGTGACTGCATGTAACTCCAATGTGAGGGTTCAAAACGCCTAAAGGAAAAGCAAGCTAGTATTAATCTTGGCTGAACCAAAAGTCTAAACCTGTGCTTAAGAAGAGTGAGCAAAAAACACAAAAAGAAGTCTTTCAAATAAATGAATAAACACACAGTGCGTGTTGCTTCAATGCTACATGTACTGTGTTGCATTGTTTAGCTTTATTATTGCAGATGCACACTGAGGGCCTCATCCGCGTTAAGTCCATTCGGAATCCTGCTATTGAGTAACAATATGTATCTTGATTCGAGTTTGCGCAGAGATAGTAATCTGTTCCCTCCTCGAATGTTTTTGGGGACACTATCTATCACAAAATATGTGAGATCCTCACTTCTACCCCTGTGTATGGTGTTTATGTGACGTGCCACAGGGTAAGATGGATCATCACTATTTATTGCACGTAGGTGCTGCAGAATTCGTACGTGTACCTGATGGATGGTGCTACCCACATACAATTTATTACAGGTACACTTGAGAACATACACTGCAAATTCTGTTTTGCAAGTGAAATTACTGCGGATTTCAAAAGGAGTCTGTTTAAATGGCAAACTTAGGCTGCGGGTGTTAACCCCAAACTTGCACGCCTTGCATTTCGCACATTTATAAAATCCATTCCTTGCTTTGAGCCAATCTGTTTTAGTGTCTAGTCTGGGTGAATTGCAAACTAGCTCCTGCCTCATTGATTTTGCTCGTCTGAATGTGATTTGCGGTGGTTTGCTACATATCTCTCCTATTGTTGGATCACTTCTTACCGCTTGCCAATGTTTCGTCAGTATTCTGCGTATATTGTTGTGATAGATATTGTAGCCAGTGATGAGTCGTGGTGGTGTGCTAGCTGGAGGGTCGCATGGTGGTATGGAAATAGTTTTATCTCTTTTAAGTAGCTTCGATCTCTCCACTGTGGCACATTTGTTTTCTGCCTTATAGAGGATCTCTGGTTTGTATCCCCTATTGTTAAGCCTGTCAAAGAGTTCTTCTTTCGCTTGATTAAAACTGGTTGAAGAACTGCAGTTTCGTTTCATCCGCAGACATTCCCCATAGGGGATACTTTCAATCAGTTTACTGGGATGGAAACTGCTGGCATGTAGGATAGAATTCCCTGAGGTGCTCTTTCTATAGGATCTTGTTTCTATATTGCCATCTTGTATATACAGTTCTAAGTCTAAAAAATGAATTGACTCTTTGCTGGCAGTGCAGGTAAATTTTAAATTCAACTCGTTGTTATTTAGATCTTCAGAAAACTTTAAGGCAGTTTCTTCTGTGCCTTCCCACAAGATAAAGATATCGTCTATATATCTTGTGTACAATTTTACATTCTGTTGTATTTGTAATGAGTACTCGACCATGAGTACTTGCTCCTCCCACCAGCCCATATGCAAATTAGCATAGCTGGGGGCAAAGCAAGTACCCATGGCCGTACCTTGAATTTGTTGGTAGTGTAGCCTGTCATACAAAAAAACATTATTATGTAAACACCATTTCGCCATGTCTAGTAACATGGTTGTGTGTTGGTACAACTCCAATGGCCTTTTGTTAAGAAAGAATTTCATGGCATTTAGACCATCATCATGCTTAATGCTCGTATACAGACTCTGTACATCAAGTGTCAAAAATATAGAACTGTCATTCCATTGATGATTTACTATTTTTGTCAAAAAATCCCCAGTATCTCCAATGTAGGAAGGTAAGCTCCGAACGAAGGGTTGGAGAAAATAATCGATATATCTACTGGTATTTTCGAAGAGACCCCCTATAGCTGAAATAATAGGTCTTCCAGGGGGGCACACAGGGTTTTTATGAATCTTCGGAATAAGATATAATTGTGGTGTCACTGGATAATCATTTTTGAGAAAATCCATCATGATATCCCAGCAGAAGGCTTTTTCACATGGTGAAATCACCTTAGAACATACCACAATTCCTAAAATGGGTATGGTACCATCAACAAATGATTTATAATGTAACTAAAGTCTTAAAACCTTCTATTAACTGCAATGCTTTTTAATGAGGTGCTATCATGTATTTTGGTCCCAAGATGGTTGCCAACACTTCTTGGATGAAGTGCTGACAGCCAATCAGATCTCAGGATGAGATGTGTGGTTAGGCTCCGCCCACATATATATATGATTTTACTTTTGATTTTCTCAGGAACTACTGAACAGATTGACACCAGACCTGCAAAAGGCACATCCCTGACCTGAGGACTACCTCTCTGCCAAATTTCAAGTAATTCTGTTCAGCCGTTCGGGCTGTACCTTGGACTAAAGGTCCCTATGGAAAATTGCATGGGGAAAACGCATTTTGGGACCCCCCTTTTCTCTCAGCCCCCGCTTGACGAATCCCCCCGAGACTTTCAGGGTAGGAGCGGAGCAGAGCGCCCCACCTATTTTGAAAATTTCGCAAGGATTCGTCAACCGGCGCCAAAGTTATTCCAAATAGAATGTTGCGGATTTCCTATGGAAACACGGTCCTAACTATAACTATCTACTGGCGACCGCCAGTAGATAATATATATATATATATATATATATATATATATATATATATATATATATATATATATATATATATATAAAGTTTTCAGCTCCAGTAAGCAAAACACGCACTCAGAAAGGTACAGCTCGTTGGCGATTTATTCACAAGGTAACGCTACGCGTTTCAGCACAGAAGTGCCTTGATCACATGTTAAACCTTCTACCAATCAGAAACATCTTATGTACAAACACCAGGACTGGTCAATTGAAAACAACATAGTGGAAGGACACTCGCAAGAAAAATAATGATTCGGCCATATTGAAATGGTTCCTTTCCATTGAATCCCTATTGCATCATAGAGATATGTAATGCAAAACAATGAGTCCGATTAATTCAAGTGAAAGATCCGGACTACATCAATTATGAAAAATACAAAAATAACAAAATATGCGCATACTAAGTAATATCGCATATATGCATCAGAAACAACATTGTACTCAGTCTAGTGCCCGAAAAGGAATCAGTATCTGTAATTCAAAAATTGATCAAGCCCAATGGCGAGTAACTAACGTGTCCAATATCAATAAGGTGATCCCAATGGATGTGACTAGGGATGTTCCAACATGGTAATTAGAGTGCATCTAGATCCGAGGATCAAGAAAAATTCCAACAAAAAAAGGGGGGGAAAAAAGGGGGGGTAAAAATAACAAAAGTGACAAAGTGTATCTTAGCTTTATCGTGGTGAGGTGATAGTCTTCTATTCAGTTCAGAATGTGAAGATCAGTGCAGTGCTCAGGTTTTCTAAGGAGTGACGTGCCCCCGGCTGACTCCTAGAAAGAAGTGACAAAAACATTGATTAAAATGGATTAAAAACAATATCATCAGTTAATAATTAGCAAGAACAATCAGAAAACAATCAAGCATCAGGACATGAAGGTTTACCCTGGACTCATATGGACAATAACTGGATGAATTAATCAGTATGTAAATGGGTTGCAAGTTCCTCGTCCAAGTTATGCCCCCCAGGGAATTTGGTCTCTAATTCCAATATCCATTTAGATTCTCTAGTCCTGAGGGCAAGTTCTCGATTCCCTCCACGTCTACCCACATTGACCTGTTCAATCGCATAGTATCTCAATAGATCGCTGTTTGATTGGTGTACATTTTGGAAATGTCTGGCAATGGGATATTTGGGGTCTTTGTTATAGATGGCTCTCAAGTGTTCCTGGACTCTCTTTTTGGCCATGCACGACGTGCTGCCCACATACTTTTTTTGACAAGGACATTCCAAAATGTAGATTACATAGGTGGAGCTACAAGTAAGAAATTGTCTGATCTGTTTTTTTGTTTGGGTCCCTGGTATTGCAAACTCTTTAACCATCACACTAGACCGGCAGGCCCTACAATGTCCACATGGATAAAATCCACTTAGTCCTTGGATATGTTGGCCACTTTTATCAGTGATGTCACTTTTCACCAACATGTCCCTAAGGTTGCGACCTCTTCTGTATGTTATGAGTGGTCTATTGGTCAATTTTGGGCCTAAGATGGAATCTGATTTTAAAATTTTCCAATTATCGGCCACTATTTTTTGGACTTGTTTAGATTTTTGGTTGTAGGTAGTTATTATTCTAGGTGGTTGTGATGAGACAATGGGTTTAGGTGTAGGGTTCAAGGTCTCTGATCTCTGGATGATCGATGCTTTGGAAAGGGCTTTAGTCAGTACCCACTCAGGGTATCCCCTGTCCCGAAACCGTTGGAGTATGTTGCTACTCTCGTGTATGTAATCTGTCTCTTTAGTGCAATTTCTTTTAGCTCTTAAGAGCTCCCCATAAGGGATGCTCCATTTGAGTGATTCAGGATGGGAGCTTAAGGCATGGAGAAGGCTGTTGCCAGCCGTGTCCTTTCTATGGAGTTTGGAAGTAAGTCTACCCTCTTGGATCGTGATGCTGGTGTCTAAGAAATCCACATGATGTTCACTAATGTTGTATGTCAGAAGTATATTGTAGCTGTTTTGGTTGAGCTTTGCAATGAAGCTAACAGCCTCTTCCATGGTGCCCTGCCAGATGACAAAAAGGTCATCAATGTATCTTGACCAAAATTGTACCTTTGTAAAATGCTCTTTGAGATCTTCATTAGACCTAATTTCTTCTTCCCACTTTCCCAAAAATAAATTCGCGAAGTTAGGAGAAAACGCCGAACCCATGGCAGCGCCACGGATTTGCTTAAAAAAGGTTCCGTCAAACATAAATATATTATCACGTAGACAGAGTTTCATCATCTCTATAAGCATAGCAGTATGGTCTCTAAATCCTATTTCACGATTTTTTAAAAAATAGTAACAAGCCTCCATACCCTGGGTATGATCAATAACAGTATAGAGGGCACTGACATCCATTGTGATAAGCATGGAACCTTCAGACAATGTAATGGTCTCAATTTTTTTCAGAAAGTCAGTAGTGTCCTTGATGAAGGAAGGGAGTTGGAAAACATATTCTTTCAGGAAATGATCTACGTACACTGACAGATTTTCGTTGACACTTCCTATGGAAGATATGATGGGTCTGCCTGGGGGTTCTAAGAGGTTTTTATGAACTTTAGGCAGTAAATAGAAAATAGGGAGTTTAGGAAAATCACGTTTAAGGAAGCAGAATTCATGCCAAGAAAGGAGCCCTTCAATTTGCCAATCATGAAGTCTATTCCATGTTTCCTCTATGCTAATATTGTATTCGTTGGAGTTGGATTTGATGTAAAAGACATCACCTTCAAGTTGTCTGAGGGCTTCTTTGACATAAAGATCTCTGCCCCAGAGAACAATATTGCCTCCCTTATCAGAGGGTCTGAGTATAACAGAGTTATCGTTAGCCAGTGATAGGATGAAGTCACGGTCATGTTTAGACAAATTTCTATTCCTGTTCTCTCTGTTGTATTTTTTATGTTTAAGCTTGGCAAGTTCTTTGCTCACTACTTCTTGGAAGGTATCTATAGGGTCATGTGGCATGATGGGGTAAAAGACTGATTTCGGTCTAAAGCTAGTACATGCAGCCCTATTCATATTTGTTTCCCTCACACCCACAATAGAATCATCAGGTTGACTATCAGATGATATACCCCCTAATACATACATATCTAGAAGAAGGTTTTGGTCATGAATATTAAGTTCAGGTGTATCTACTATTGCCATGGATTGAGGAGTATCTTTTATAGATCTTAATGAATGCCATTTCTGGAGTTTTAGTTTCCTGCCGAATTTGTACAAGTCTATTCGGGTATCAGGATAACTGAACAGCTCACTGGGGCAAAAAGTCAATCCCAAACAGAGAGTACGTTTTTCTTTTATAGTCAAAGTTCTAGACGATAAGTTTATGATTGTTTTATTTACCATGTCGTCATCCATGGTTAACGTCTTTTTTTTTTTTTTTTTTTTTTTGTTGGAATTTTTCTTGATCCTCGGATCTAGATACACTCTAATTACCATGTTGGAACATCCCTAGTCACATCCATTGGGATCACCTTATTGATATTGGACACGTTAGTTACTCGCCATTGGGCTTGATCAATTTTTGAATTACAGATACTGATTCCTTTTCGGGCACTAGACCGAGTACAATGTTGTTTCTGATGCATATATGCGATATTACTTAGTATGCGCATATTTTGTTATTTTTGTATTTTTCATAATTGATGTAGTCCGGATCTTTCACTTGAATTAATCGGACTCATTGTTTTGCATTACATATCTCTATGATGCAATAGGGATTCAATGGAAAGGAACCATTTCAATATGGCCGAATCATTATTTTTCTTGCGAGTGTCCTTCCACTATGTTGTTTTCAATTGACCAGTCCTGGTGTTTGTACATAAGATGTTTCTGATTGGTAGAAGGTTTAACGTGTGATCAAGGCACTTCTGTGCTGAAACGCGTAGCGTTACCTTGTGAATAAATCGCCAACGAGCTGTACCTTTCTGAGTGCGTGTTTTGCTTACTGGAGCTGAAAACTTTATTGAATCTAAACTCGGCGGTGGGATTGGCCGAGTATAACACGCCACCTGACTATGGGAGATGGATCCCGGAAACAAATCCTGTTGTGAAATGATGAAATATATATATATATATGTGAAATCCTCGTTCTCTGCAATTTCTCTCCACTGGAACAAAAACGAGAGTGGACCCAGATTCAGTGCTGATTTGAAGTTTTATTCACACCAAAACATCTCCTTCATGATGCGTTTCGACAGTTTTCTGCCTTGATCACATGACAATATATATATATATATTTTTTTTTTTACAGCAAACAAAGAGTACAAAAGTACATTGCTGCACTCCCAGGGCTCTTCAAACTCACAGCTTTTATTCGGCAACTCTAACTAGCAAATCATCTATGTGTTTGAACCATTCCAGTCTAGTTCACGGTAGCTGGCTATGACATTCATTAACATCCTGTGCTCAAATGCCTTATATTGGTTTCAGGCATTGTGGTATTTGTAGTCCACTAGTTGTTTCCTGTTTTTTAATAATTACTGTCTGCACACTATTATTGATATAATTACAGTCTTAAGTTGTTCGTTGTCAATTTATCGCCAGTCTCTCTGTGGGAAGTTGATATATTAGCTTTTAGCTTAGTGCAATTATCGTCTCGTTGAAACCATCCACTTTATTTTCATTTTCTTAGGCTCTCTTAAGCGCGTGTTTATTTTCCACCAGCATTGCTGAATAATAAAAAAGGAAAGAATTTGCTTACAAGTCTCCTTTTCTTCAGTTGGGCACTGTCATTTATAAAAACCTGCCAAAGTGAATTTTGAAACCCCCGGACCTCAAACACTAATGAGGTTGCATTGAAAGGAAAGCCATTCAGCTGCAGACACTCAGGCTGTGCTTGGATGGTTCATCACTGGCAGGATGGGATGGCTGACCTGGACCCAGCCCTACTTACAATTGAGTAGGCTATGTCCTACCTCCACTCAAAGGACTGCATACCCCTTATAGTTAGTCTGGAGCCAGGGCAGGATGCCTGGGGATTTCAAAGGGAAACCTCTAGAAGATTCTACCACGCTTTAGAAGCACAACTGGCTATACACACTGAATCTCGGAAACAACTTTTAAGTACACTTTTGGACCTGTGGATACTCTACCAGGAAGAAGGACTGCAACTCTGCTGCACTGCTGCTCTTAAGAAATGTTACCCTGCTGTGCTGGCCTGCCGCCTGCTGCCCTCTAGACTGGGTGAGAAGGACTGAACCTGCTTCTCTTGAAGTCAGAAACCCAGAGTAACTCCAAGGACTAGTTGGCTTGCCTTCTGATCTGAAGCATCAGGTAAGTAATAGACTTCCAACAACCTTGCACCTGGACTCTGACATCTGTGAGCCTGCACTTCCAAGTGGTGCCACCCCAGTACTGACCTTTGAATGTGGGCCTAAGGTGCTCTGCCAGCCTCTGTGGATCCAGTGTAACTGATTCATCTCCTCTGCTGTGCGGCATAACCCAGAGTAGAACTTGCACATCACTGCAGCTAAGTGGATCGGAACCAATATAAAGACCTAGTTCGCAGCCTGTTGCTGCATCAGAACTGCCACAACCAGAAGCATTCACCAAGCAGGCCCTCGCAACTCTTGTCAATGGTAGCCTCAACAATGGCTAAAGACCTCACACCACAGCCTCGTCATATCTCTGAACCAATGCAGTGCTTCGGCTGAGCAATACATCCTCGTAGATCCTCGCAATGCTTTGCAAACAGTATTCAAGTTGCTATGTTCTGAAGGCCTAACTGGGTCTCTGTAGCCGGCCCACCACACTCCATCGCGTTCGACCTGAACTTATGGCTGGGGCCTGGTCTGGCGAAACCAGATATCCGCAGTTCGCCCTTAATGCCTTTTGCCACTATTTATACTATTATCTTGAAAATTTGATATCTCCGGATCTATTGATTGGATCTTTGTAATTTTACTCTTGTTTTATTTATTTAAGTTGACTCTATTTCTCTAAATCTGTTGTGGGATCTTTCTGTGGTGTGTTAATGTTTAAAGTTTTGAACAAATACTCTACACATTACCTCTGAGTTAAGCCTAACTGCTCTGTCCCAAGCTACCCCAGGGTGGAGCACAGTTTGATCTAGGGTTTGCTTGTGACTTCACCCTGAGAAGAATTGTGGTTGCTGCCTGAACAGTTTCCCCCTCCCCCCAAACCAGTAACCCAATTTCTTCCTGTGTGTGCTCTGTAGAAATTACACACATTTATAAAGAAATTTCAAAAACGCTTCAGAATCAGGCACATTAACCTGCAAAGCTATTTTATCTAACCAACTCACAAAGGAATAGAGCTCACCACACATGGATTTACAGCAGTGTCTGATCTTCAACAGGTCCCATCACATTACTGCCAAGCTGCAAAATCAGGCATCAAACTGTGTAAGCAGTCAAAGTAACTCACTGCACATGTTAACCTAATGCACATGACAGCCACTGCAATTCGACCCAGGCTGCCCTATAACCTGAGGCTATGTGGATGCGATGGACTAGGCAGGTCTTAAATACAGGCAGGCAGGGACATTTTCATGCTTAGGTTGATCAGATCGGGACTGCTACACTTGTGAGTGGCAAGAAGAGAGCTTGTCCCCAAAATGTAATGCCAGTGGGGGGTCCACTGAAAAAGAAATCAATATGTGAGTCAGTCTTCTATTGCGTCTGTGGATTACAAAGTTTGAGAAATCTTTTCAAACATGTTTGCTTAAGCTTTTAACACCCATGCAAAGATGGGCCTACTTATTTTTTATATTGCTTTTGGTATATAGCTATTCTGCTGTTTGAAATATTGTTGGTGGAATGGGTGAATACCATGTCAATGAATGTCATGATATGTGCAGGACCAACAATGGCAATATCAGTAAAAGCAATGTGAATGTATGCCATAACCTGTGCCCACATAACCACAACAATGTCCGTTAATGCAATATCAATGTATGCTGTAACCTGTGCCCACACAACAATGATACCAATGTATGTCAAAATCCTTGCTTGTACAATATTTATTGTTGCTGATTCCAATGTACGTTCAGATCGAAGCAAGCATAACTTTGTCCATACCAGTAAGAAGATTATCAATGTACAAGATGTTTACTGTATGCACAATGTTGATAATGTCGATAAAAATACCAGTGGCTGCCATATTGTTCTAATAAACTCACATCATTGCTGTCGATTTCACCCAAAGTGACCTCCTCATCCACCCAGAGTCAGAGATATGTGGTCAGGCAGGTTTTGTGACCCGTGCCTGCGCCCATCGAGTAACAGGTCACAGATGGGGTCCACAATAATCTAAAGGCAAACACGCACCCAGAGAAAACCCTGATCAATTCCAAAGCTACATAGTTGCAGCAGTAACAAGTCCGAGGTAATTGGCCCCAATAAACGTTTGGCCAAAGGTTGCATTTCCCAGAAATATCACAAAGCTAGACACCACATGCAGATAGGTACACTCAATCAATCAGGACATGACATTCACACCACACATAGTGATAACACGCTCCTCATGCTAGACATCTGGCCACACAAACATTGGCCCACATTGGCTCTACCGAGGTCAAGAGCCATCTGTGTCCTTATCAGATGCACACATTTGATTTATGGCTAAGATACTATTTAGGAATGTAGAGATTATTTTATTGTACATAATGAACTGTATTAAGGATGGCCAAAACTTTGGCATTCAGAGATTGTGAGCAGAAACACTCTGTTCAGGCTCTCCCGGTCGAAGCGTTTAAGTAAACCAACTTGTACCTGTTTTGCCAAATGCCTCTTGTCTTTTAATTTATTTAAGGTAAATTCGAATCCGAGCAACATTGTTTACTCATTTACCACCATTCTTAAAGTGCTTCAAAGCTTTCTCTTTGATGCAACAATTTAAAGTCGGAAATTCTTTGACTAAAATATAATCCTTGACACAAAACTGTCTATTCTCTGAATATGTTGCCATTCAAGGTGCCTCACTGTGATCTCTTGCTTTCCAAATACCTCTGTTTTCACTTGTGAGCTCCTAACGCATTTTCTGGTCTTTCAAGGCCATGGCAGGTACACTCTGGCATTCAAACCAATGCAATTACTGATTAATTTGAAACCATCATTTTCTCAGTGGTGGTAAGTCCTTGAAAAATTGCTCTTTATATGTACTTATGACAGAAATAGATAGCAAAGGGGAGAGGGGGTTATTAGAATTTTCTTAGTACTTAAGGTGTCTAGAATGGCTGTCAGTTTCCTAAATTTGAACTTTGCCTTTCTTCTCTGCATAATTATAATTTTTGACATTTTATGCTGGACAGCAATAGAGAGAGAGAAACATTAAAACCATACGTTTCTATATAACATTCCAAATGTGTGCTAACTTAATAACGTTTTTCTTACTTCTTCATAAGGATCAATATTGTTCTGCTAATCTTAAATCTTCAGTAATCAGAGCTTAACATTTTGCTTTCAAAAAGTTGTCAGCGTGCACCATCTCTGTTCCCAATCATTTGAAACTTCAAAACTTTCAGTGATGACCCCTGCCTAATCAAAGATTTTAATTGGTCGAAGGAATGAAAATGCTTGAAATTAGTTATTTGGAGAGATCCCAGTCTAAACTATTTCAGTTTTTACCGGAAACATATTCTAACTATGGCAGCGTGACTCACAGCTTTTGATATATAGCACACCTTTGTATACCGAAGTAACATTACAGAAATACAGTGTCCTACATAAAGTCTCGTATTAGGTATAGCTGTTTTATTTATAACATCAATGGGGCATGTTATTTATGTCAGGCTATTTTCTCTCCATAATATCCTGGTAGGACTCAATTCTGTGCATGGTAACTCAAAATAAATACAAAGTGGTGATCTGAGGGGATTTATTCTTGGGGTCACTGTACTTCATACACTTCTGATATAGCGAATAAGGAGATAACCCAGAGAAAGGTGAACACTATTTTGAATTCTAGAAATTATGGCTCACCTGAAGTTTTGTTGCATAGTATAGCAACGTTGAGAACCTGTTTGGGAAGTAATAGGTACTGCCTTTGACGTTCCCATTGTGATGAATATTTCATAGGCACCGCCCTGGGAATGCCCAAGAACTGCCGGTCAGATATGGGAAAAACTCCTGATCTGGCAGGTGGTTCCTACACAGGTTTGGTGGTGCGGGAGTGGGGCGCTCCTGTACCACCAAACTCATAATAAGGCCCTAAAAAATTACTGTGTTTTGATGATAAAAATTCACAAGACGTGTTCCACGCAGCATCTAACAGTGACCAAATTCTATGGGAGAAGGATGCCAACAAATGTTTGACCTTCATGGTGGTACTCAATATGACTTCATATGTAGTAACAGCAAAATTTGTGTTTTGTAAATTGGCATCTTCGCCTTAAAGTAATGCAAAATTTGTATTTATTCTTTGAGAAAGGAAATAATGGCCTTATGTATCATCATTTCAAGTAGCGATTACCTAATTGAGATTTTCTCCGAATTGCAATTTGGTTATCGCTACTACTAATGTATGAAACTCCTTTGAGTTTCATTAGCGATTCCTAATGGGTCCCAAATAGGCTTACCTCATGCATATTAATGAGGTAGGTCGCAATTTGTAATTCCTTAGGAATCTATGCCATCACATGAATGGTGGCCTACTGAGGTCAACAGACCCCCATGTCTGTGATTGCTTTTAGATAAAGCTGTCTTTTTTAAATGCAGCCCGTTTTCCTTATAGGAAAACAGGAACAGGATGCATTTAAAAAGAAAAAATGAAACTTTGCAGTTTCATTTTTTATGAGCAGGCAGTGGTCCTTAAAAATATTTTTTTTCCTTTCTCAAAGGGGGAGGGGTTTTCTGGGGACTCCTCCCCAGTTGCGCATGGATTACCACCACCTTCAAGGAGTCAGTAAAATATGAATGTTTTGTGACCATAATTCAGTAAATTCCTAAACACTCTCCTTCCAAATACCGAATTGCAAACACAAATTGTGATTCGGTAATGTGTTACCGAATCACAATTTGTGTTTCAAACATATGTAAAAGCATTTTTGCGGTTGGCAACAGACCGATTAGCCATTTCCGACCGCAAAACTTCTTAATACATGTGGCCCTTAGTGACTTATCTTGCAAATTAGACCTCTGTGTGTCTTGGCAATTAAAGAAAAGGGAATGGGTGAGCCCTGTGTAAGTGGACTTTCATTGGCATATACATCGTAGCTACTAGCATCCAATGAGTGATTTGTATGCCTTGGCATACCATGTTTCGCTAAACTCGTGTTTCACTGACAGAAATGTTATTCTTTGCTGAGTCAGTTGGACTCCACAAACTATATGTTTATGTGAACTCTTGTAACATTAGTGTGTTACTATTATCAGTCAAATATATTTATCCGTTCAATTTAACTGTCAGTGTTTGAGCTATGTAGAAACAAGATGGCCTGTGATGGAGAGGTCAACAATATCTAGAATGATAAACTGTACTTCACATTTTAATTTTGAGATGTCATGAAATTGCATGACTTTTTAAATACAATATATGTCCTTAAGAAGGCAAGGGTGTTGGTTGGTAGATATAATGTTCTAACTTTGTGCCAAAGAGAGACCCTGGTCACTATTTAAAAGATAGAATTGAAAAATGGGGTTTTACAATTTGCAGGGGCTTCCTCATCTGAATACTTTGTGACAATTGATGTTATGGGCATTTGGGCAATTTCCATTGCAGGCAGTACCTTTTCACAGAGTCCGTTTTTACAACATTCCATATAGAGAATAATAATTATTTTTATTATCTCAATATGAATGATTGACTTAAACCTACTGAGCAAGAAACATGATACTTCACAACATTGATTTTAAATGTGTGTGAGTGTGTGCATGCTCCACAGCCTAAATATGAATTATGAACTCCTCCATTGACAGGAACCTGGTGGACTATTTACTCCATAGTTTTACTCATAGTTTTTATCCCTCATCTAAAATAATGCTTAAGGATGCTATCAGCTAAGAGGTGGTCAAGAAAACATGGAAATACTGTAAAAATAGTTTCTTAATATTATTAAAGGGAGCTTTTCCTCAATTCTACATTGAAATCCAAAATTCAGTGATAATACATCAAGGTAACATTATTACCACATTAGAATACCAACCCTAGATTTTGCACTGCCACTAACATAAGGTAAGCTCAAGAGAAGACCAAACCTTCAGATATTTCAAAGTCGTCTCCATAGACAACCTAATACTTGAACTGATCCTTCACTCTATCTACACTATGTGTGATGCCAACGATCTCTAAACCACTTCAATACATTTTTGGAAAAGTGTGTGAACATCCGCAACACACAAGTACAAGCCAAAGCATTTAGCACCCTAAGGAGCCTGCTGATGATCGACAACCCATCCCCAGACAGGAAAGCATACAGAAGAAAAACAGAATTCCTAATGATCTTCTGATACTGTCCACAAAACACATAGATAGCTCGTGAAAATAAAGTAATATACCAACATGATCAAATAATTCACCATTTCCCTGCCAGACTCATGTATTCCTCACTCCATAGGAAAGTGCAATGCCATCAATTCTTCTGTGGAAAAATATAATAGATCAGACAGCACATCAACAACATCTCTTGCCCCCTTCCCATAGAATCCTCCAATGGTCATCCTTCATAGCACTATAATTTGCAGATCTCACCAACACACACCACTTTCTCAAAGCCACTTCTTATGAAGATTAGGGCTTACTAGCTTACCAGCTTAATTTGAGCCAGTGGTTTCTGGTGCTCGGCACCGAGACTTAATTGGCAACACCAGTGGTTGTGACAGTCTGCCACAAGATGGTGTTGTCTGGCTAATTTAGAGATGACACAACAACAAGTAATTATTAATCCAATATACATTAAAAATGACTATCACCTGCAGCCCAAGCCATTCTTAAATTTTTGTGGACCTGAAATAGTCTGAATTGTCACACTTGTAGGAGAGTGATGGTTAGTAGTTGTGTTGTTACTGTCTTTATCAGCATGGCAGGGGAAATGTGTGGTGCAAGCTGCAGTGGCCTCCTGACGACAGCGATGGCACTTATTTGTTTTATGAATTAAGCATGGAGTCTTAATATCTGCCTTCATCAAAGCTCTCTCTTGGGATGCTCTCTCGTCTCTACTCACCATTGTCAATGCCTCACTCAAGGCATCTTCCTAGAAACATTTAAGGCAAGTCAGATCTCCTTACTCCTAAATAAACATACACTAGTACCTGATGGCCTCACTAACAACTAGCCCCTCACTCACCTAACATTCATTAGCAAGATCAGTTCCAAGATCATTTTAATGCTATCTAGCTCCTATATGACTACCAATCTGAATTCAAATCACACTGCAGCACCAAGACTGCTACCTTACATAAAGACGTACCCTCCAGACCACATATGAAGATTACTCCTTTCCTCCTGGTATTGCTAGGTCAATCAGCTGCTTGTGGCACCATCGACCATCCAACCCTCATACACACCCTGGTATATGTAATTGGATTCACCTGCAAGTTCCTTCTATGTTTCTCCTACTACCTTTCCAACTGACACCAGTTTGTTCACATGGGCACATCCAGATCTTAAAATATCCTAATCCCCTACAGAGTTCCCTAGGGTTCCCATCTTTTACCTGGTCCTCCTCAACCTCTACATGGAGCTACGTTGTGCTCTACTCACAACAACAGCATCAAGAATCACAAATATGCCAATGATACATAACTCTATGTGAAAGTCTTCTCTGCTTCAGCAAATGAATGCCTCAAAAACTGCCTGCACATAATACACCCCTGGATGTCCAATGCTTACCCTAAGCTCAACCCAACCAAGACCTAATGCCTGTTATTATGCCGCAGGAAACAAACAAGAAACAGTATAAATTGACTCAATGAACTGAGCCTTGACATTGTCAAACCCTCACTTTCACTGAAGGCCAAGTACCTTGGTTTCACCATGGACACCAAACTTACTCTCAAGAGATACATTGCTAAAATAACAGGATGGCCAGAAAGTGACTTTAGAACTAGTGTACTCTTGCATCTGGCTGATGGCAAACACTGCACCATGGCCTCTAAGACGCTACTCAGACACCACTTAAGGGGATCCTACACACTTCAGCAAGCTTCATCCAGGGTTTAAAGACATATAGCCAAATCACCCCCATCCTGATGGACTTCAATTGGCTCCTCTTGCCCGCCCGCCCCATCTCCAACAGCAGCTGTATCATTTACAAAGGAATCCCAGCAAGCACTCCTGCATATCTTGCAGAGCAACTCACCATCTCTTGTGGTTCTCAGCACACTAGCAGCCAGGACACCAATAGAGTGCAGACTAATAAATATAAAAAGAAACACCAAATCAGCAGGCCTGTACCATCTATGCACCCATGATGCTATCCACTGCAATGCTACACTGAAATGCATGTCTCCAGGCCCACCATTGTAGCTTGGCTATGCAGCCTTAAGCCTAAGCCTTCCTTTTAAATATTAACTAGCCACCACTAATTAGGCCTTACTGCCTATGGGGCAGGGCATATGGCATTTAAAAGTAGAACTTGTAAAAGGTAAATGTCAAACATATCCTTACAATGGCTAGCACCATGACGCTGGAAGCAAGTTATCAGTCAAGTATAGCTTCATTCCAGTGACAAAGTGTGCATGGCATACGCGTCACATGTAGTCAGAATACAAGCAACCTAGGAAGTTTTTTTTGTATACTTTAATGTGTCCCCCCTAATTGGGATTTGGCCCGGTCTTGTGGCTCAGTGGAGCCTGGTCTTGTGGCTCAGTGGACTAATGTGTTCATTGCAGGGACCTGTGTTCGACCTCATGGTCACAGGTTCAAATCCCGGTGGGTCCACTCAACCTTTCATCCATCTGAGGTCGATAAAATGAGTACCAGTGAGTTGGGTAACAATGAACATCTGTTATTCAGCGCCAAGAGATCTCTGGGTGAACGTGTGCTTTACAAATACACATGTTATGTTATGTTATGGATCTGTCAAGATGTTGGTCCTGTGCAGGGTCTGTCAAGATCTTGGTCCAGTGCACACTGTGTCACTGGAACCAAGCTATGCCTGGCGGATGAGCCCTAACTAGAGCAAACCAGGCCTGATTTGCTTGTGTCATGGTTCAGGTAGGACCTGGCCTGGCAGTTTGGACTGGACTGCTCCCACTGGAGCAGGGTCAAGACTGATTTGCATGTGGCTGGGTGTAAACTGAGGTGGCATGGTGTGCAAAATAACAATGGACTGGAATGCCACTCTGAGTAATAACCGGTGGCTGAGATTCATTCTAGCATTCTATTTGTCACCTTTTTGTATACTTTGGGGTTTTTCCCATGACCATTGGGGCTCACTTCAAAGAGGCCTGCACTATCACAGGTAAACGTTAGCTGACAGTTTGGACAGCGCCCTTATTTTGCAGCCCCAGCTATACAGGCCCCAATTATAGAGGGCCTCCTATTGACAATATAGTGTGCCTCAGTGGTCCTCTTATTGACATTACAGTGTCAAAGCCTATTTGACAGATCTTCTGGACCTAAATATAACATTTGGGGCGTATTTCGGAGGTGGGAAACAGAATGTCAAAACAATTTGTATCCACTGTCTGCTTGTTGAAAAACTAGCTTTGTACTACCAGACTTGGGCCTCTAAGTTTGTTAGGGGTACAGAGGTTGCCTGAAACTAGACTATAGTGTTAGATTTGGGAGTACACTAAGATTGCCATACTAAACTCCCCACACACTACCAGACCTTCGCTCCTAAGTTTAGTGTGGCCAAAGACTTCAGCCTTCTTAAAAATGTCCAAAGTGGGTAGGGTTAGCCTGGGAACATTTACTCCTTTGGTTAGGGCATTCCCATGGTTATTCCCACTAATTTCATCATGCCTGGCATAAATGTGGAATCTCCAGACACCCAATTCAGAAAACTATTGCACTTGAGGAAGATCAGAAGAGGACTGAACCTACTGCCTGCAACCTGAGAAGAACTCTGTCTTTTGTACCCAGGACAAAGATGTGCACTCTAAGAGTCATAAGGCTGACCTCCTGTCCAATCTACAGGGATACAAAGAGCTCTAAGAGGCCTGTCCTGCAACTGCCCATTTTATCAGCGGCACCTAGACTGGACTCTGCCTGCCACCTTGTGAGTCTCTAAATTCACCCTTGATGTCCTTCTGGACTTTGGAAGTGTACTCCTGTGGGGGATTAGGTCTTCTAGTACTGAATTTAAAAGGTAAAATCTTTGACCTGGATGAATCTGGGCAATGTATCTGACCCATGCTCCATCGCGGTCAGTGTCAAATTGACATTTATAGCCACTTTGTGCTTCTTAGTGCTATTTCTACATACAATAAATAAAACATCATCTCCCATTCATCCATTGTATAATTCTTTTAAAATCACTGAATCTTGTCTTTTTATCTCGCACTCACCTCCACTTCCTGATTCACAAGGATAGTGTGCAGGCACCCCTCTGCCTCCAAGCGAGCGCCAGAAACAGACAAACCGCCGATTCACCTCTCCCGCCAGCCTCCTCGTTACGACAGGACACGCCCACTTCGAGGCCACGCCCCCTCACCCTATATATGTATATCCACAGGAAGCGCAGCGGACGAGCGCAGCGGGCGCGCCGATTGCGCGCCGAAGGCGCGCTTAAGGCAAGCTCGTCTGCGCTCGTCCGCGACCGCACGGGACCAGGGACCACCCCCCCTGTTGTACCCGCTTCCCCGGTCAGGACCTATAGCCCCTCGGCTTTACGTCTTATAAGAAGCAGAGTCACTGCCCTATGTACCCGCACTTTTACAGCCACCTCCCTCCCTCCCTGCTGCTATGAATGCAAACACTCCTTCCGAAACCCCCTGGCAAGCCCCTTGGTTCAGAAATATTGCATGTTGACATTAAATTGTCGTTCACTGCCAAAGCACAGCACTCAAATGCTCTTGCTGCTAGAGGAGCGCAAGCCAGATGCTATCTTTTTAACAGAGACCTGGCTCTCCGCCCAATCTGACCCAGACATAATCGCAGCTCTACCCAGTGGTTACCACATAGTTAGATCCGACAGACCAGCAGGAAGAGGCGGCGGTCTGGCCATCATTCTTAAAACCCAGTACCGTTGCCGCACCTCAGCAGATAGTATCCCCGAGTGCGAAAGCATGGAATTCTGCATAGAGTTCAACGCCAACACTTCTTTCTCAGGCACGCTGATCTACCGTCCCCCTGATCCAACAAAACTGTTCCACAGGTCGCTCCCGGAGATAATAGCAAAAAGAACTTTATCTGCGGCTAATTACACAGTCCTAGGAGACCTGAATCTTCACTTCAACTCCTCCACAGATTCGATTGCCAAAGAGCTAATAGACGACCTTGGAGCTCTCCAGCTGCACCAGCTGGTCACAGCTCCAACCCATGAGAAGGGCAATCTGCTCGATCCAATTTTCAGCAGCTGCAGCGAGCTAACTGTTGACACTCCCATCCCCCTCCCATGGTCAGATCACTTTCTGATTCCGTTTGCTTGGGCCATCCACAAGGTTCCCCAGCCACCCCCCCGGACAACTATTAGGAGGAACTGGTCAAAACTCCAACTGGAACCCTGGAGGCACAATCTGGCCTCTACCCGCCCGCCCCCTTGCTCAAACCCCAATGTAGCAAACGAAAATTATGCCAGCTGGATCCTTAACTCACTAGATACGATCCTTCCCCTCCGGAAATCCTCTTCTAAGAGAATGCATAAATCCGCGCCCTGGTTCTCTGACTCCTTAAGAGAACTAAAACGCTGCTGCAGGCAGCGAGAGAGAGCCTGGCGTTTGGATTTCCTCCCGGAAAAAAAGGCAGCCTACAAAGAGGCGATAAAAGCATATAGAGAGGGGATTAGGACGGCAAAAGTGACCTTTTACTCTGATAAAATCCTAGAGGCTAAATCTAAGCCCAGGGAAATATTTCAGATAGTAAAGCACTGCTCAAGTGTCATGACCGCCCCCCCTCCGAGCAAAACCCAAGATCAATGCAACAAGCTCGCGGAATTTTTCCACAACAAAGTCCTGAAAATTTATTCCACCTTCCAAACGGGAGCTGCAGCCTTGGAGACAGCCAACCCACCCTCTCCTAGAAACCTCCCCCCCCAGGTCAGCCAACCCTAGAGCGCTTCCCTCCCATGGACCTCGACACCCTCGGCAAAATGGCACGCCAAGTTAAATCGGGCTCCCCACGCGACCCAGCCCCACCAGAAGTCCTGATGCAGGCACACGAAGCCACCTTGCCTGCTATCTTGGAACTCCTAAACGCATCCATAGCCTCATGTGCCGTTCCTACAGCATGGAAGCAAGCCATGGTACGGGCGTTACTGAAAAAACCGAACCTGGATCCCGATGATCATTCCAACTATCGTCCCATCTCACTCCTCCCTTGGGCTGGCAAGGTACTGGAAAAATACATCAACGCCCACCTGGTCCAGTTCATTGAAAACCACTCCCTATTGGATGTATCCCAGACAGGTTTTAGGCCTAAACATGGCACCGAAACTGCCCTACTTGCGGTCGCCGAGGAATCCCGAATGGTTCTGGACCAGGGAGGATCAGTGGCTGTGATCCTCCTTGATCTAAGCGCCGCCTTCGATACGGTCAGCTATGCCACCTTGCTGAACCGTCTCCGGGTCATTGGAGTCTCAGGCGACGCACTTAGGTGGTTCGACTCCTTCCTGTCCGACAGATCCTTCCAGATCTTTGACGGCGATATAACATCAACCAGCAAGCCTCTCAGTTGCGGAGTACCACAGGGCTCCTCTCTGAGCCCTGTGCTATTCAATATCTACATGAAACCATTGGCTGGGATTGTCAAACCGTACGGCATTAAAATTGTGTCGTACGCCGACGACACTCAGCTAGTGGTATCATTGGCTCAAGAGACCAGTAGCCTACCCCATGGAGGCCTGCTGAGCTGCCTAGAAGAGGTTAAGGAATGGATGACCAACTCCTCCCTTAAACTAAACGGAGACAAAACTGAGCTCTTGCTTCTTGGCCCAGCCTCGCCAATTCCTTTCGCCTCCTTGTGGCCCCAAGCTCTGGGCACTCCCCCTACCCCCAAGGAAAACGTCAAGAGCCTGGAAGTATGGCTGGACAGGAAGCTCTCCTTTTCCACCCAGGCTACTAAGTTGTCCGCCACCTGTTTTGGCATCCTCAAGACTCTGAGGAAAGTCCTCCCTCTTCTGCCCCTAGAAGCCAAGAAGGTGGCAGTACAAGGCCTCATCCAGTCCCGCCTGGACTCAAATAATGCCCTGTATGTTGGGGCCCCCGAGATGACTCTCCGGAAACTCCAGGTGGTGCAAAACTGCGCAGCACGCACCCTGTTACAGATCCCACGAGCCCAGTCAGCCAGACCTGCGCTAAAAAGTCTTCACTGGCTACCAGTCAAATACAGAGTGGCATTTAAGGCACTGTGCATTGCGCACCAGGCCTTTTGGAATACGGGGCCTGCAATTAACAGCAACCTTGTCATCCCCTACCACCCTAACAGGAACCTCCGTTCCACTGAGGCTTTCCTGGCAAAGGTCCCTAGAGTGAAAAGAGCCAGATCCGGGGGCAGGTTGTTCTCATTGAACACAGCTAAACTCTGGAATACTCTCCCCCTCCCACTCCGCTCCAACCCGCACCTACTATCATTTAGAAAAAAATTGAAAACCTGGTTATTCACCAAAGCCTCCGAGTTCTAATCTGCCACTCAGCATGTCTCCCCAATTATCTCAGCGCTTGGACGCCCTTGGGCAGCAACCGCGCTCAATAAATCTATTTCAATTCAATTCAATTCATTCCCTGTGTTGAATTTTTGTCATTTTAGTGTAATTTTGTGTTTTTAATTTACTCTATTTTTGGGATTTGTTTTGGCTTTTTATTGTTTTGCATTTTGACTTTAGTACAGTCTCAGTTCTGCAAAAATACTTTACACAGTGCCTCTAAGTTAACCTCTGTGCGATATATTTCATTGGTATGAGATCAGGTAATTTAGTGACTTTAATGCCTTCCCCTGATAAAGACTATGACTATTACTTGAGGTGGGCTCTTAACCCCTCAACTATTAACCCAATTTTTTACAACAATTTAAAGAACACTACCTCACACTGCATTAACAGTTCACAAACCAACTACCTCTACTATTACTATTTATCTTCCTGCTTGTAAAATGTTCCACTACCTTTTTGGTTATGTTCAGCTAGAAAGAACACATACATACACACAATACTACATAAGACCCAAAATCATTATGGAAAACAAATGAATAACCTGAAGCTATCTTTATTCATGGCAGTGACATTGCATCCACAGAGATCACAGCCACACCCAGTGGAATTGTCAAGTACCTGGTGGCCCCATTTAGGGTAAACTCAAGCACTCTTTACCATGGTCAAAGTCCATAAAGCCCTCAATAGCACTAATTCATCATAGAAGAAGAGCTTTATTTGGTCAACTTTCTCAAAAAACTAATGCAAATCATAAAAATGAGGAGAAATTCAGAAGCGTGTATTTACACAGCAACAACAAACCCCTCTTCATTGGGTCCACCTCGCCCTTATTAACCAATAACAGCAGGAAAAAAAATATTCAGCCAACTCATGTGCACAATCAATAACCAAACGTGTCTACTCTATCATGTCTCCTAATGTAGCCTGCCTGAGCTACATTTACCATTGGTTGAAGACACGTTAAGTCTGATTAGACAGGTTGTTGGCTGACGTTTTGGTGAATGGGGGGTGAGCAGAACCACCTTAGCATTTTTATGACATTGTGTTAAGCAAATGCTCCAAATTTGCTGCTTTAATCTAGCAATTAAAGCTTTAACTCAAGGATACACTACAGCTAAGTGAAGTTTGCTAAATGGGTCCCTTCCATACAATGAATCACCAGATCGTCATACCGTAAAAATCTAAATGAGCAGTAGGTAACAAATTTGTACAGTGCGTTAAAGTTTAATTCTTTTACAAGCCAAGGAGGCTCCTATTATGCTATCTCTTCTTGCCTTTATTAAAACAGCAGCCAAGAAAACCTACAACTCCCAGCATGCTTAAAGGAAAAACTAGAGAATGTTGTCATAAAAGAAGAAATAACCAATCAACAACAGGCAAACCTATGAGTATCTTGACTGGGAGAAACAAGCCCTCTTTTCTTTCTAAAGCAGTTAAGAGAGTTGAAACATAGGAACTGTAAATCATATAATAAACACAGCCAAAATCAGAGCAAAAAAGTTCTTTATATAGTCCAATACAAGCTGAAAACTCGGAAACTCAATAATGTAATCTTGAAAATCCATATGTCTTTGCCTGTCGAGAAGATTGGACATAGATGAAATGATAAGATCCAAAAAGGTAAAGTTGAGATTGCTTCTCAAGACGTCTGTTTTGGAGTCGCATATGATGCTACAGAAAAATCAAATGGAGGGTTAGAAAAAACAGAGGTGGCTGGGTAATACTCACCCCGTGTCTCTCATAAAATCAAGACTTTCTTTCACTAAAGCTAAGAAAATCTCCATTTTATTACAAGACCCGGAGGCCCCTATTATGCTAGTTCAAAGCAATGTGAAAATAGTATTAGCAACATGAGAAACAGGTTTGCAATAAAACGTTCTAAAAGTAGTAACATTCCTCCAATCAGCCGATTTGAGGATGTCATCCAAACCAGCTCCAGCCCAAAAGGCATTAGATGCCCTAGCACCTCTGGTAGAATGGGCTCTAAAAACTGATATATCAATACCAGCCATGCTCATAATCCATTTAACCCAATGGGCTCGAGTGGGAGAAAATACCAGATTATAAGGTGCTCTAAAGGAAATAAGAAGCTGGGGCGCGGATGCCTTCCTTAAATCCTTGTTTTTTAAAATATATTCTCTCACACAACTTCCTACACACAATCTTGGAGGATTAGGAAAGTAGGGATAATATACAGACTTCAGGTTTGTCTTTTTTTACGAATCTGGAGAAAAACTACTGAAGGGGTATATTGCACAGAAAAGACATCTAGGGCTTTGACATCAGAAAGATGTTTTAAAAAAAACAGACACAAAAGAACAGTTAACTTTGTAGATACAAACTTGAGGGATAAAAAAGCATTATCAGGTTGTCTGAGAGAAAACTGTAAAATTACATTTACCATCCACATTAAATTGTATTTTGGTGAAGGAGGTTTAGATAATCTTACTCCCTTCAACAGGCGAGATATTAACGGATGCTCCCCCCACAGGCCTTCCATCCACTCTAATGTGTTCAAACGATATAGCTGCCCTATAAGTGTTAATCGTCCTATAAGCTTTCCCTTGGGAGGCTAGAGATGCTAGAAAATGTATAACCCTTATTGCATCTACTGAAAAGGGCTCTGCACCCCTGTCCATGCACCAGCTATTACATACGCCCCATGCTGATTTGTATGCTTTGGTAGTCCCTGGGGCCCAAGATTGCTGAATGAATTGAGCAGCTTATTACAAAATTCCTGGGGTTCTCCAGGAAGACCCGAAACCAGCCATGCCACTAGAGTGAGGGACGGGTTGAGAATGAGATGAAGATAATCTGCTAGTAGGTTTGAGCCTGGGGCAGGTGTGTTTTCGTGACGAATCAGGGCCAGCCAATGGTTGTCTTCTTCTGTTTCAAGGTTTCCTGGTGCTCTGACTATGGCTGAGCAAGGTTAATATTTTGCAAGAGTAATCTCACATAGTTTCTGATTATTGTCCTGCTTCTATTTCAATGAATTTCCCAGTTTTTCATGTGCCTATGCACTTACATTGCCCCCCACCACAAACGAGCAGTTTTTCTTTGTGAGTACCAATTTTTCCTCTCCAATGATTCTGAAAATATCAACATAAAAGGGATGCACAAGTTCCATTTTTGGGTGAAAACCGAGGTGCAAAAAGCTAGGAGAACTATAGGTAGTAATCGTAGAATTTGTAAGAATAAAGTTTACAAGAGAAAAACTTGTCACACCCCTATCAGTGACATCGTGTGCAACTAGATATAAATTATTTTCTAACTATAGGTAGGATGCTTTATGTAAATGCATTTCTTTGGTTTTGAATATTTGATTAACTAGCATTTGTAAAATGCATCATTTGTAACTCACTCTACTTCTGGTGCCCTTCGGGATCATAAGTATACTAGGTGACAAAGTCTATAGTTTGCCCTGGATCCTGGGCCTCTTTGGCTGGTTGATCCTTCCTCTGAAGTATGTCACCAGGGCTTAGGGTTTGCTGATTGTTGCAGGTTGAGTGCACCAGCCCTGGTTTGAGGGAAACCGACATTTACCTTTCAGCATGAGGCTTTGACTCAGGGCAAGAGCGAGAGAAAGGCAGAACATGGAGAGGTCATTAAGAGTAGACTGCAGGAGCGGGATAAAGTCGCAGGAGGCGTAGGGTGGTGAAAGAAAGGGGCATGAGGTGGAATTAAGAATAGGCAGCATTGGCATTTGTAGGCTTCAATTATCGGCTGCGCTGGTGGCAGGATTCTAAGCAAATTGGGTATTTCTGCATCACATTACAACTTAAACATCCTATGTCACGTAGATTCGGCTTTCTTCTGCCACCTCATAAACCAAAGTTAGAAGGGAAAAACCTTTTGTATACAGACTACACCATTAAACTTACTTCTGTCACATCAGTCACTTCACCTCTACTTTATGTGCCCAAATCACTAAGGGGCACATGCATCAAGTTAATAATTTGCGATTAACAAATAGCGAATTTTAAGGATTCGCTATTTGGTAATCGCAAATGCCTATACATTAAGGATTTGCAATTGATCTTGCAAATTCTTCTCATTTCCTTGCGATTTGCAAATTGTGCATCGCTATTAGGGAATGCATTCCCATTCATTCATATGAGCCTACAGGTCCATAGGAATGAATGGGAATGCATTTGCAATTTGCGATTATCAAATTGGTAATCGCAATTTGCGGATACAAATCTAAGGGTGCCTGGGGACTTAAGGGCCCCCTGAGTCACCCTGCAAAAAAAGGCAAGTATGCACATGATAGCACACACATGCCTTAAGGGCATGTGTGCGCTACATAGCGAATTGAAAACATTGATTTCTTTTGCATTTTCCAATGCATACACAAATTACCATCAACTTGAAGTTGATGGTAATTGGCGTTTCCTAAATGCACAGTTGCATTTAGGAAATGCTACGTGCATCTCAAAGAAGAAATCGCAACTTGCGATTCCCTAAATGCTTTTGCAATTTAGGTAATTGCCAAACATTGTGATTACCTATTTAGCGAATGCAAAAAAGTATATGCATTGGAAAAGGCATTTTCCAGTCGCAAATGGCCCATTTGCGACCGGTAAAATGCTTGATGCATGTGCCCCTATATCCTAGTCAAAGAGTTTAAATTGCTACATATCCTGACAACAGATGTAAATTCGGATCTGCCTTTGGTTGTTTTGTATGCAGCATCTCCCATCCCCTCGCAGCCATGATTAATGAATGTGTGAAGAAAACAGCAGTATTTACATACAACTCAACTTCCCAAGAGCAGATGGAAGGAAACCTTGCTGTCTTTAATCTTGCCAAATTCCCGCATTTCTGCTGTTTTTCAAATTCATTCTAATTAGCAGAATTTTGTTTTCTGTGATATTCAAGCAAAAATATTCAGTCACGTTAAATATTTGTACAGCTACTTCATTAGAGCCAATATTATCTGTGTGAAGATTATCAGACTGCACTAAGTTTAAGAGGAAAATATTTTCGTAAATTGAACAAACATACTCATCACTCCCATGAAGACTTTTTCTTTCAAGAAGCTAATGTTTACAAATTGGGGAAAGCTTTACAACCCTTGCTATGGCAAGTTAAGGGTAATAAAGCCCCTTCCCAATTATTGTTTTGAGGTCTTTACAAGAGGGGCAAAGCAAAAGCTAGATTTTTTCTTGTGAGTTTGGAAAACAAAGAAATAAGCCAAGGTCTCCAAAAATCTGTGACCCATTAACAGTTGTGTCAGTTGGGTGCAGTTATGGTGGACCTGGAGAGTGTAATTGGAGGTAATTGGTGCTGTTGCTATGGCCTCCTATCAAATTATTATCTTTGGAGATTTTAATTTTTATGTTAGATTCAATGACAATTCTGATTGCTCAATGTCAGACTTCTCCAAAGAGTAGCTTGTGAGCTATCAATAGCTTTCCATATTCCTGTAAGTAGTTCTCCTGTGTTCAGTCCAGCCATCTAAATTAGAAGCTGAATACAGATATACCAAAAGGTAAACATCCATTTGTACGCGGTCATTACACCGCGTACCATTACTACACAAGCGTTACAACGCATGCACTGTAATAACGCGTAGCCATTTCTACACATGTTATTATAACGCATGCGTTGTAATGCGAACCACATCGTTGTGAGGAAACTGAGGTGTTTCCTCACAACGATGTGCAACGATCACAGCCCTTCTGACACAGGAAGGAGAACAGAGGACACGAGGAGAGAGAGGTAAGAGGGTCTGTTTTCAAGGGTTTAGGGTAGGGGAGGGTCGTGCAGGGGGTAGCCTTTTAGGATTAAGGGTAGTGTTGTGTTTGAGGAGTAGTGTTTTGGGGTTTAGGGTAGTGTTGTGGTGTTAGTGTAGGGTAGTGTTTTGGGGTTTAGGGTAGTGTCGGGGGTCGTACAGAGGAGTGTTTGGGTGTAGTGACAGGACGGGGGTAGGGGGAGTGTCATGGTGGGGGTAGTGTTTTAGGGTGTAGTGTTGTGGTGTTTGTGTAGTGTAGGGTAGTGTATTAGGGTTTAGGGTAGTGTTGGGGTGTCATGCAGAGTAGTGTTGTAGTGTAGGGAGGGGACTGGGGGAAGAGTGAGGATCGTGCAGGGGGTAGTGTTTTAGGGTTTAGTGTAGTGTTGTGGTGTAGTGTAGGGTAGTGTTTTAGGGTAGTGTTGGGGTGTCGTGCAGGGTAGTGTTGTAGTGTAGGGAGTGGACTGGTGGTCGGGGGAGTGTTGTACAGGGGGTAGTGTTTTAGTGTTTAGGGTAGTGTTGTGGTGTTAGTGCAGTGTAGGGTAGTGTTTTAGGGTTTAGTGTAGTGTCGGGGTGTCATGCAGGGTGGTGTTTCGGTGTAAGGCCAGGAGTGGGGGTTGGGGGAGGGTTGTGCAGGTTTTAGGGTAGTGTTGTGGTGTTGTGTAGTGTAGGGAAGTGGCTTAGGGTTTAGGGTAGTGTTTGGGAGTAAGGACAGGACTGGGGGAAGGGGCAGGGGCAGGGTCGTGCTGGGGGAAGTGATTTAGGGTTTAGGGTAGTGTAGTGGAATTTGAGTAGGGTAGTGTAGTGTTTGGGTAGTGCTTTAGAGTTTGTTATGTGTAGGGTAGTGCATTTGTATTTAGTATTTAGTGTAGTGTTGGGGTAAGTGTCTGTTTTTTTTTACTAGGCAAGTTTTTAGTTCGCATACATTAACACTTGCAATGTAAAGGTATGCAAACTAAAAACTTACGTAGTAAGGGTTATTGCTAAGTAATAACTGCGTAGTAATGGTATACGAAGTAATGGCATGCAAAATAATGTGTCATATTCATACCAAAATTGAAACGTGTGTATTTTCTGAAAGGATAAGCTGATGCTTGAATTTCCAAAATCTATTTAAAACTGATATTTGAGTGATAAATCATGTGGCATTGGGGAGGTTTTTTACTAATTTTCTTACCTTGTTGCCAGGGGCATATATGGTATTGCTTTTATGTATCACTACGTAAAGTCATTACAAATTGATAGTCTTTTCTCTTTTAATGTGACAGCTGCCCACCCTTCCTGATGCACAGAGGCAATCACTGCGGGTAATCTTACAAAGTGTGGCTACTAAAATAATCTTGACTGATGTGGTCAGTTACAACACTAATTATATTAGTAGCTCAGGGTGATTTGGTGATTTTTATTGATCACAATTAGCTCTTTTTACAGAAATGCTTGGAGACCCCTGCTCAGGTTGGAGACCCTTCTGTTGGGGATCAAAGTACCTTTTAGCTCTGGGACTAGGACATACTGTCCTAGGTGGTACACATTCTTCAGGCCATAGCCTTGATCCAATCTTCTTTGAATATGATGTGATTCAGAACATGGTTTTCTATCCAGCGGAATGGTCCCCTCACCACCTGATTATATTTGAGGGGCACATGTCATTAAGCCAAAAAATGCAGAAAGGGGATGCACCAGAGAAAGCTTTTCTCAGGAAATGGAAGCAATTTCTGACCACAGAGGTAGTCGAGGGCCTCTCAAACGTCTCCCTGAACACTAGTAATGACAATCTGCCATTCTTGCGGCTTAACAACAAACTGGCCCAGACAGTAGAATGTTTTACCTCACCTATGTCTAGGCCAGTGTCTAGGCCAGTGACTTCCTAATCTCGATTCTACGCTAACATGTGTTATACCCTTGAGTTGATCCAGCTGCGACAGCAGGAAATGCAAGTTAATAGGTGCTGATGCAGCACTATTCACCAGAAAAAAATTAAGCTTTTAAACGACAAATGTGGCATAGTTAAAATGCACCTTCATGTGATCAAGTCTGCTTTCTGTGGTTCCATTCTGTCTTCTTCCACAAACTCAGCCAGGGATATCTTTACTCTAGTCAACCTTTTTGTGAACCCAACTGCTTAAAAGCAACTCCGGGACACAAAAAGATCCTTTGTCATGACCTGGCCTATTTCTTTTATGATGAAGTTGAAAAGATCTATGATAACAACAGTGTTACTCAATAGGCACTATTTGATCAACATTTTGCTAAATTAAAAGTGCCCAGCACAAAAGTCCAGCTCCCCATAGAGTCTGAAGAAGCAGTCTTAGCTGCCGTGGTTAAACTTAAATTTGGCTCACCAGTGATCCCTGCTTTCCTGCTGTTTTGGAAACACCTAGCCAAAACCCTTGCTGTCATTCTCTGCGATCTCTGTAATAGGTGCTTTTAAAGGAGTCATTTTATACATTAATTTAGGAACACAAACATTTGTAGCACTGGTTTTATAAACAATACATGAATTTACAAAAATACTAATATATAGAGAGAGTCTAGAGTCAGATATCTATGAGCATTGCTTGTTTTGTTTTTGTACATTGGTGGTTGTTTTTTTCACTATTTAAATGAGGGCAATATGGCAGCGTGTCATGTTATCAAGACCACGCTCTGACGGTCGAAACGCGTTATGGCAGGCATTAGCCTGGATTAGACTATGTGCCGAGAAAGAAATTAAAGCACTTCTTTGAACTTCAGCATTTCTGGTGTCTGGTGGCTTGTACCTAATTTGTCTCATCAAAAAAGCGGTGAGCCAGGATATATATATATATATATATATATATATATATATATATATATATATATATCTTTTATAGGTCCATTGTCGACATTTGCTAAATTGTCATGAGCTTCGCTGCCATGAGGCTGCTTTTGCGCCCGACACTGCAGGCATATATTTCACAAGACCCTGTTTGTGCCCCTTTTCACATCAGAACTGTCTACCTTGCACGTTCTCTGTGGTGCTCTGAGGTTTAGTCTGTACATGCTGTTCAAGGTTAAACAACAATGCCCCTTGTTAATCCGTTCTGGTCAGTCCCTCGCACCTAGACATAACATGCTACACACAGCTGCACTACTGGAAATAGTGTGCTTTAATATTGCAAGCGCAACATGTTTTGACACACTTGGAGAGACACCTTTCCGAAGAGAAGAGCTGTGCTTGTCCTGAGATGTGAACACTGCATCTAGGCCTTGAGGTATGAGGGTCTGCTTACAAAGCCCAGAGGTCTTCTTTTTTATAATAAACTATCTCTTACCACGGGGAGGGTGGTTAGCTCGTTTAGCCCTTTTCCACTGTTGTTTCTAAAATGATATTCCTGTTTGTATTCTATGGTATTGTAACAATGCTGACTATATTGTGTGTATGCATTTTGCTGCTAGTATTGGCACGTGTACTGCACCATAGAGAGCATTCGTTGAAACAAACATTTTAAACTATACCTCGTCTCAGATTACAATCATTGTGAACAAGTACGAGTGAGTGAGTGAAAGTGTGTCTGGCTCCAGTGATTCCCAAGATAAAGTGATGTGTTCTGGGTTGTCTAATCATTGGTACCTTCGTTGTAGGCGGAGAACGAATGAGACACTATAGCTAGTCGGTTTGGGATTTTGGGTACTAATGTGGTAGGTTGGTACACCCCTATTCACTGAGGTCCTGAGGAGGAATTGTACAGCGGCGAAACTACTATAGACAAAATCAACCAAACTGCAAAACCCAGAGTGCACTAATGCACACGCCCACGAGGGCGGGACTATAAAATTACTCGCAGGTGCGAGAGACTCTGTGTAGCCGTTATTTCACCAGAAGCCAGCCAGAGAACAAGGGGAAACCTGAAACGCGTATGGCAGAGGGCAGATTTGACGCTGTGAAGTCATACCTGTAGATGTTGCAGCCTACTAAGCAATAAATGGTGAAGTACAAACATCGCGTGTGGTGTCTTCAACTGTGGGAGCAATGTCGATTGGAATATTTAGTGGCCTGCCCTGGCCACGAAGATACCCCACTGCTTCAGGGCGGGTCCTCGCGCTGTGAAGTTCGCAGCGCATCCAGGAGCGATGTTACCAGCTTAGCAAGGCAGAAGAAATGCCACACTCAGATACCATCTAATCAGCGACCCAACGGGATTGTATTAAGGAGGAATTGTACAGCGGCGAAACTACTATAGACAAAATCAACCAAACTGCAAAACCCAGAGTGCACTAATGCACACGCCCACGAGGGCGGGACTATAAAATTACTCGCAGGTGCGAGAGACTCTGTGTAGCCGTTATTTCACCAGAAGCCAGCCAGAGAACAAGGGAAACCTGAAACGCGTATGGCAGAGGGCAGATTTGACGCTGTGAAGTCGTACCTGTAGATGTTGCAGCCTACTAAGCAATAAATGGTGAAGTACAAACATCGCGTGTGGTGTCTTCAACTGTGGGAGCAATGTCGATTGGAATATATATATATATATCCAAATACCACTCTGAGGTGCTTTCCGGCACCGGAAAAAAAAGACTGACACCTTTTTCTTTAGTTGAAACTGCAGCCGCAGTAACGTTTTATTTAATTCATCTGTTTGGTGCAAAGATCGGGAAGAAGCGTTTCGGCCAACTGGGTGGCCTTGCTCACACGAGCGCATCGCAAGAGAGTGACGTATTTATTTACAAATGGTGACTCAACATTCATCGTCATTGGCTGGTATCTCGTGGCTTAATAGTAGACATAGTGAAAATACCTGAGAAAATTGATTAATCATCCAGATATAAACATTTCATTGATGTCTTTAGCAAGTTTAAAAAGATGTACAAATACAATTGTTTTATCCTTCTTTTTAGCGAGCATTGGATTAATACCACTTCAATTCCGTTATTTGTTGGTACACACTGGATCGTCAAATAATCACTAAATTGAGCAGTGGAAAATTCCTCTATATTGATGCCCTTTGTAATTACAAGCCTTTAAATAGTAAAGCATGAGACATTATATATTTGGATTTGACTTACAATGCTCACAATGTGTTGAAAACAATGTAATTCATAGTGCAAATACTCCACCTGCAACTTATTATACCCTTGACTACTTGTTAGAACTCGATATGAAAAATCATATAAACATTACACAGTCTATTGGAATCTATCAAACCTACTCTATAGACAATAGATTATGTTGAGAAACCCTAAAGTGCTAAAAGTGTTTTGTGCGCAATATTTAATTACATAATAAACAAGAAAAAATATATACAAGAAGTTTCTTTTATCGAAACGAAGGCAGCGGACATATCTTCAGCACAATTTACCCAAGAGAATAAATTACATTACATATACACCTATGATCAAGACACAGTTGAAAAACAGGAAAGATAGGGTGTTACTCCAACCGGTGGGTTCTGTTACTATTGGGAACATTTACAGAAAATGATATAGATCTTCACATAGATTAAGCCCCCTCGGGGCCTTGGAATCTAATTCTATTATATATTTAGTTTCCAAATATATATATATATATATTCCACCGAACATGTCATTGCTTTTCCAATAACAACGCCAAAACCCTTGCTTCATTCAGATGTGTTTTGTTTTTAAGGCAACAGCACCCTGCGCTTTTCGGTGTGTCCGCTCCTTGCTCACGAAAAGCGTAGGGTGCTGTTGCCTAAATAAAAAAACACATTGGAGAGAAGCAAGGGCTTTGGCATTGTTGTTTTTGGAACAGTGACAACACGTTCAGTGGAATAATAGGGGTTCGCGACCCCGCCACGGGACGCCATCATCAAAGAGGCTTGGGTCCTTCGTGAAACTGACTGTGCTGGATATATATATATGTATATTTATGTATGTGTATATATATATATATATATATATATATATATATATATGTTTATATATATATATTATCTACTGGCGGTCGCCAGTAGATAGTTATAGTTACAACCTAGTTTTCATAGGAAATCTCAAAATTCTATTTTGAATAACTTTGGCGCCGGTTGACGAATCCTCGCGAAATTTTCAAAACAAATGGGGCGCTCCATTCAGCTCCTACCCTGAAAGTCTCGGAGTGATTCGTCAAGCGGGGGCCGAGAAAAAGGGGGGGTCCCAAAACGCGTTTTCCCCATGCATTTTCCCATAGGACCTTTAGTCGCAGCTACAGCCCGAACGGCTGAACAGAATTACGTGAAATTTGGCAGAGAGGTAGCCATAAGGTCAAGGAAGTGCCTTTTGCAGGTCTGGTGTAAATCTGTTCAGTATTTCCTGAGAAAATAGCATTTAAAAGCATATCAATATCTATACGCGCGCACCGTGCGCGTACTGTGCGCGCACCCTGCCGTGCGCGAGCGCAATTCTGATTGGTTGTTAGATGTCGGTAAACATTCGAATCGGTTGAAACCAGGAAGTGTCGGCCGCCATTTTGTCTCTCGCAGTCTGAGGGGGTGAAAAACAAAGGTGGAGAACGTGAAAAGGGGGCAGAGTGGACAGTTCCTGACCCCCTAGCCTTGGTCAGGGGGTCACAGAAGGACCCCCCAAGGGAGAAAATATATATTTTTTTTTTTAAATCGCGAGATGCGCGCACCGTGCGCGCCTGGCACGCACAGCGAACCGTGGGCGGTTGGTGCGTGAAGCGCACCGAGTGCCCACAGAGCGCACACGGTGCGCGCACGGTGAAAAACCTGGAAAAAAAAATAATAAATACATAACTTAGCATTTAAAAAACCGTAAAAATTCACTGAAAAAACCATAGGTTTCACACACGTTATAGTTACGAATTAGCATTTAAAAAACCTTGCAAATTCACTTAAAAAACTATAGGTTTCACACATGTTATAATTAGCTGGACATTTCACTCGTAAAAAACCAATGAAATTCCCCCGTTATAGTTAGTGCAGGTAACTATAACTCACGCGACCGCAATCCTCTGCTGATGACATCAGATATTACATCACTGATGACATATGTGTCTTTCTGAAAAATAAATATTTGTAATATATGTATAGCTAAAGATTAATGGAAGAAGACATGGGTAAATAGGTGTCTAAATACAGTGATGTAATATCTGACGTCATCAGCAGAGGATTGCGGTCACGTGAGTTATAGTTGCCTGCACTAACTATAACGGGGGAATTTCATTGTTTTTTTATGAGTGAAATGTCCAGCTAACTATAACATGTGTTTTTTATGAGTGAAATGTCCAGCTAACTATAACATGTGTGAAACCTATGGTTTTTTAGGTGAATATATATATATATATATATATATATATATATATATATCTCAAGAACAGCTTCAAACGCTTCAAACGCCCTTCCACCGAAGGTAATAAAGCAGGAGAACGGCACACCAGGAGAATGCACAATATTTATTGTACACAGAAAGCAAGACAACGCGTTTCGGCGTTAAGCCTTTTTCGAGTGAGTGCTATCAGGCAAATTCCCTTAGAAATAGATGCCAGCGTTTTCAAACCTAACAAACATAGAAGACATACTGATACAGTGATGTCCGTACATAGGGTATTTTACCAATGATTATTGCGGCCAATCATTAGTTGTCTGATTTAAAATTTAAAATTAAATTTTAAATGCAATTATTTATATTCAACTATTTTAGTTGACAGTCTTAAGCATAAGCACCTTCACTTACCTTTAAACTTTGATAAATGCATAGAATCGGAGCGTTTTTGAAATGAAATAACTTTATTGATTTGAATGAAGCACAGACGAATGCATAATGTATACTGTTTTCTCATTTTCATAAGTGTGGCAAAATGGGTAATATAGAAATGAATTGAATTTATTACCCAGACACAATCACACCATTCATCGGGTGGTTGTATCAACAAAGCTCCGTTTGTTATTTTAGTATGTCTTCTATGTTTGTTAGGTTTGAAAACACTGGTATCTATTTCTAAGGGAATTTGCCTGATA
The DNA here is from genome assembly GCF_964204655.1 of Triturus cristatus. Classification (NCBI taxonomy): domain Eukaryota; kingdom Metazoa; phylum Chordata; class Amphibia; order Caudata; family Salamandridae; genus Triturus; species Triturus cristatus. The sequence goes on from NC_140595.1 coordinate 565,349,681, forward strand.
GCACTCACTCGAAAAAGGCTTAACGCCGAAACGCGTCGTCTTGCTTTCTGTGTACAATAAATATTGTGCATTCTCCTGGTGTGCCGTTCTCCTGCTTTATTACCTTCGGTGGAAGGGCGTTTGAAGCGTTTGAAGCTGTTCTTGAAGTGTTGCGGTTGCTGTAGCTGCTGAACCGGCAACGACATCGTGGGACTGGTGAACCGCTAAATATAGCAGCTTGGGACAATATATATATATGTATATATATATTCACTGAAAAAAACATAGGTTTCAGGCCTGATATAGTTAGGAATTACCATTTAAAAAACCTTAGAAATTCACTGAAAAAACCATAGGTTTTAGGGGTGTTATAGTTAGCTGGACATTTCACTCGTACAAAACCATTGAAATTCCTCCGATATAGTTAGTTGTACTAACTACATCTCGCGCGCCCGCAATCCACTGCTGATGATGTCACATATTACATCATTCATGACCTGGTCAGTGACATCACTGATGACATCTCAAATGACATCACTGATGACATCACTGATGACATCATCCAGTGAATGTGTTTTGGTTCGTTATTTAAATATGTATTATATATATATAGCAATTTGCATTGAAGAATGAGTGGATATACAAATATAAATATTTGGATGGAGGATTTAGACGCAGTGTGATTGACTGTTTACTTGACTAATTTATAATGTCTCACTAAATATATTGGATAGTGACTACACTGTGTCTGTATCACTTTGTCAGTTGTTGTGTAAACTGCTGCACCAGTTGGTTGCTAGCTACGTGAAAGTCTATATTAGTTATTGATTAGTTAACTGAGTATTTGTATGGGAGAGTGAATGTGTGTGTGGTTCGGTGGGGGTGTGTGACAGCCCAAAGATGTGTGAATAGTTGATTCAGTAGGTATATGAAGTTATAACTACGTGTTATAACAGTTGTTTGGGTGAGTGAATATCTTTATGGGTGTGGTGATGAGCAAATATATGTCTCAATGGTACATATCCAACAAACTAGAAAAATAAAAGCCAGTGTATATAAATAAGTATACATAAGACTCAGTGATTGTATGAGTGACTATATGGATAACTGTATACTTGTAATAGTGATTTTATAACACACTAAGTATGAGTTACTATCTATATGAATAGATGAAGTGGTGTTTGTATAAGTGTGTAGCTAAGTATAAGTAAGTATGATCCATTGTTTGCATAAGTGAGTAGGATGACTTCATACGTGATTAGGATGTGTGCTGCTGTGTAATGGCGATATAGGTGTATAAGTATATTTGATAGTGTTCTATTGATCATTGACAGCATGTATGAGTGAATCTATAGGTAAGTGATTAGATGTGTGTATAGATCTAGGAATCCCTGAGTGGGTGTTTAGAAACTTGTATTGGTGTGTCAATGGTTTCAAATATGGCACTCTGTATTTCACAGTGAGTGATGAAAGGTTATACTAGTGCATGATGAGGTGTATCTGATTGTCACATGGATGATGTCATCAGTGATGTCATTTGAGATGTCATCAGTGATGTCACTGACCATGTCATGAATGATGTTATATCTGACATCATCAGCAGTGGATTGCGGGCGCGCGAGATGTAGTTAGTACAACTAACTATATCGTAGGAATTTCAATGGTTTTGTACGAGAGAAATGTCCGGCTAACTATAACACCCCTAAAACCTGTTTTTTTCTGCGAATATAGATATATATATATATATATATTTTTTTTTTTTTATTGATGTATATGATCACAACAAATTCAAAAGGTAAAAAGTAGCTAACAAACATAACAATAGAAAATAACAAAAGTTATGCATGGAAGACTCCATAAAGTACCTAAACCAATAATGTATGATAGCGGTCTAATTTCTATTATTTAGAATAATAGATGGGTAACCATGAATTACAGGGATGTTTTCACCAAGGGTTGTGAGTGAAGTGAAATAGACAAGGAGAGCAAACCTCTAGTTGTCTATAATGTCTCTCAGAACCCCAAAATTCCCCATCTATAATTTTGCTATGTATGTCCCCAAAATCATCTGCCCCTGCTTTCAACTGCTGTGCAGGCACAGAGGAGCAATGGGGGAGCCATACACATTACCTCTCCTCCCTAGCCCAATTGTGAAAACATACTGTATCTGCCATCCTTAACTAACCCCCACCATCTTTCCTGCCACCTTTCCCCCTTTTACAGCTGTGCTTCCTGCTTGCAGTTAAAGAAGAGAAGCAGCGCTGCACTGACAGGCTCTCAGAGAACCCATCAGCCTGACCCGGTAAGCCTTTATGATGTAGCATCAGTGGTTAAAGAGTTTTGTTGTCAAGTGTTTCTACCTCATAGCAGTGAATTACCAGATTACCACAGTTGCATCCTTATCCATCTAAACAATGTGTTCTAGTATGAGAGATACATTGCTTTTAATGACTGATAGCAGAACCAGAGTAGAAGTTTCAGTAAGTGTCAAAAGTACATAACACTCTGCTCATTCCAGAATGGCATTCTTTAATAATTCAAGTGCCGAAAGGAAAAAAAGACGGAAGAGTCCCATCAAGTCCAAATAAGTAAGGTGAGGTTGGATACTGTAATTGGAGAGGTTAATGATTTCTCATTGCCCCTTAATAAATGTCTGGCAAGCCTCCAAAGTAAGATGGCAGCAAACTTCTGTAAGCTTAGAGGAGACAAAACAGAGATCCTAATATGTGGAGGCAAAGGCTTAACATTGCCAGACGCAATGTGGTTGTCATCCTTAGGCTACATCCTCTCCCCATTCAATTCTGGGAAGAATCTTGGATTTTGGCTGGATCCAGATCTATCTTTGGACACCCAAACTGTTAAAACATGGACTACTTGCCTCGTCCTGGTGAGGACTTTGAATAAATCGTTCCCATTTCTCCCAAATGACAATTGGGCCATGTTCCTCAGGAACACCATTTTCCCTCACTTAGATTATGAGCACACCCGCTAAGTAGGCCAGCCAGAGTACCACATTGCTATATTGCAGCACATTCAAACATAATTGTTCAGCTCACATCATGATGACATAAATGTAATCATCTATCAGAAGATAGCACTCCCTCCACTGGTTGCTGGTGGAACAAAGAACTTAGTTCAAGGTACTCTGAGATATCAATGCACTACAATACCAACACAAAATAGAGATCTCTGGTCACTCAGGGGTCAATTCACAAAGGGACTCTGCACTTGTGGCGGAGGCACCACACTTGTGGTCCAGCAACGAGCGCGGGGCCCCTGCCATGAGTATGGACCCGTCCACCACGACTTTGTGATTCAGCCCCAATGTGGGTAGCTACCAGAATCCAGAGGTCTAGATATTTGATGCTCCTCAAGGCGCCTCTTTACCAGCAGGAGCGTGTGAGAGGCAGACCCGTCAGAGTACTGGGCCCATCGTCTTGGAATAACATGCCTTTGAAACCGTGCAAATCAATTTTTATTTTAGGTTGAATAAACTACTGAAAACACTTCTGTTCTGCTAACTTGCTGTTTCTCTCCTTCTCCAGTTAGTCCTTGGCTGTCCTAGCCTAAGAATGCTCACACTACAGTAGAAATAAATACATGAATAAATAACTAAACATTCATAAGCACTGTTCCAGAAGTAGTATAAAGTACAATTCAGGGTTGCAGCAGTGTGCTTTTAACCTTAAACCAGCAATGTAAAATTGGTTACACCCAATTGGCCTCTTTAACTTGCCAGTAAGGCCATATATATTGGCCAGGGCCTCTCTAATTATGCGATTGTGTGGTCGCAGCGATTTTCGCATCATTATAGATTTGCTGCATTTGCCACATAATCCATCATCTGCCTCATAATCTACAGACTTTAACAAAAAAAGTATTTCTAGCTCAATGCATGCTGCAGGGTGTTGGAAGACCCTTTTCTAAACTTGACTGCTCAGCTTTCTGTTGCTTATTACTATATTTGGATGTTAAACTGGTAATAAAGAGGCGCAACCAATGCTCAGACAGTGTTACCTAGTTAACAAATGACAAAAAATGAAGTAATACCATTACAAAATGCTCTGCGTAAATCTGCATAATTTGTCATTTCTTGCCGCATAATTTACTCAACCCTGACCCATAATTTGGCCCTCTCTTACAGCATAATTCCAGTGGCCATGAAATTGGCACACAAAATGCACTGGTGGCGTAGAATTAAATGTCCTGCTGTGTCAAACTACTACATGAAGTAAATATTACATATATAACTTTAATGTATGGCTTGGGTACTTCTAAAGTGTGGATGACTGTTATAATTTAATTACTAAGAACGTAGCTAACATGAGCCATCTGGTAGGAACAGGAATACATGGTATCTCTAAAGGACTTTTCAACTGTTTCTGTTTCACATGAAAATCTCAAAAGAGGAACCAAGTGACAGAAACCTTTTTACCCTAAGCGTTCTCTCATAGCAGAAGAGGGCAATGATCCCAGACCAGGGAGGACGGATGCCTTATTACAATAGTGGTGGATCTGGGATGGGATTTAGATCTTCTGAGATGGGAGTCAAACTTGAGCCATCATGAATGAGGGATTCTTTAAAGGTTTATTTTAGGTGAAAATGCTGAAAAGGGAAATTAGTTTTAATGGGGATTCTGCTAGGATTGGGCCCTTGGATTTCTCCATTTACCTACTAGTGTACAGGATAGGTATCAAACTTCTCCATCAACTCAATAGAACTTTACAAGACCTGCAAGAACAATCTGAAGAAAGGGAGAACTCTAAACCTGCTAAGGAAAGAAGATGAAGGACTCCTGATCACTGCTGGCCCACAGGGGCTTGGAATGCTCTCTAGTGGCCAGTTAGCTGGCCTCCTGTTCACAGTGACAGGGATACGAAAGGTGGAAAAGGGCTCCATCCTTTTCAGATTCAGCTGGCAAATCGAGAGCTGATTACCCTGTAACCTGAGTGAGACCAGGAGTTAGGCAGAGGGGGTATGCTGTCACAGATTTGGTGTATGGCCGGTCAACCCATATCACAAGTGCATTACAGCCATTGTTACTTCTAATATGGTGCAGGGGCGTATCACAGGCCCCCACAGCCCCCGCGGTGCAGGGTGGCCACAAGCTCCAGGGGGCCACCCTCAGCACGGCACTCTTGCCGGAGAGCTCTTGATTGAGCCCGGAGGGGGCCTCTTCACGTTCCTTGCAGGGAGGCCCCCTCAATTTTCGTTACGCCAGTGATATGGTGGAAGGATGGCCGTCATGTTGTTTTGGAGAAACCCGTCTGCCTATCTCTATGTACTGTGATACTTTCCCTCTTGTAGCTTCATAAGTATTAGTCGTGTTAACCGTTGTTTGTATAGTGAGATTGGAAAAGGAATCTTGATAGGTTCTTTCTGAAGGAAAGTAGAGAAGAGGCTACTTGAATCACAGTCTGGATGCAATGTTAGGGCCAGAGGACAATAGAATGTCCAGAGCTACAAGTGCAGGAGTCATGCTTTCAAAGATACTGATGGCAAGTGAGAGCTTGGGACCTGATTTTGAGTTTGTCAGAGGAGTACATTGAAATCATCTATTCCCAGGTATTTGTTATTAAATTCTGAAAACACTCGTTACAATTATTTATGTAGCGCAAGAGGACATTGGGAATATTCCCTAATGTTTCGTTTTTGGGCTGACACAATAAAATATTTATTATGCTTCCCACTAGGCTTCCAGAACAATGTAGAATCATGTGTATGCCCCTGTGATGACACCTCAAGACAGACCACGCTACATTTTACTTTTGTGTGTGTTTTTTATCAAAAATCTACAAAACTGTTTTTAATTCCTCTCATTAAATCTTGACGTTTGATGCACTGCTCTAAAGCTTTTCATTTTTTAAAAGAGCTAAACAAACTCCAACTGTCTCTTTGCTCTAATACTATATTTTACCTGTTCCTGTATTTTAGAATTGTGCTCCTAATTTTGGCACCTAGTGATGTTGCCTCCACCACGCCTGCGTTTATCGATCTTTCATGTGTTTACACATGATCCCATTTTGCAACTAATATTTTTATGGGACTAATTCCCAATTGCTTTAAAACATTTTTGAAGTAAATGTTTGGTATATTCGGCACAGCGGTATTTCCATTGCCAATTAAAGGAATTGTTCAGGTTTTTTTTTTTTTTTTTTTAATAGGACTTTGTGCTTCTTCTGGTTCAATGATGCTGACCTGAACCTGTTTGCGCGAGGGAAATCAACAAACAAAGGTTGCTTACTTATGTATTATTGATTAAAAATCACACTCTTTAAATTTATGGAAATGAAAGTATATTATCAAAATGAGCCTTTCATAACCTAATCTTCTTGAATAAGCAGTGTTGGCATGCATGTGATGAGCTGTAATGGCACCTTCTAATGTTCTGGGATTTGGGCTGTGAGTTCTGTAAGACTGGAAGCTATAATCGTCATTTAGAATAATTCTTCCAGATGTTAGAGCGATGTGTTTGCTTTAGGCTAATATTATGCAAGCCATTCATGGTACGATATTTTTGTTCGAGGATATTAGATCAAGCATTATTAAAAAAACAATTCTATGCATACAGTTTAAGACAGGTGTTATTTATATTCATTTAGGAGTTGTGGGTAAAGTCAATTAGGAAACAGGTTTTCACCATTCACCTGATCGGAAAATGTGTAAAATAGTTTTAATACTGCGCTGATCTTTCTTATTTTATAAGTTTGTATTACACTCGCCACAGAGTGTTCTTTTGAAAAATGCACCTGAATTTTATTATTTGAGTAAAGATAAATTATGCCTTATATATTCAATGTAAAATTCGAGATTAGCGTCACTATACCGACATTATGCTGCAAATTAGCGTCACTCCGATGAAGAAATGGTGAAAGGATTATCAAACTGAGGTTGCAGCAAATTAAAACACATCTCTTTGATGCTTGCAAAACTTTATTTCATGCAGTGAGTACATCACGAATAAACTTAAAATCATTTGCGTCATTTGAATGAGTTATCGATAGTAATTTGATGAAATTTGATGAAATTCTAGAGGTAGAATCCATTCAGGGGTGTTTGCAGACAGCGCCTTTTTTCTTGACCCGGACAGCGCGCGACGCTCACCCATTTAACTGTTTGCTTTTGTAAGGAAAGTGCTTGGAAGACCGCGCCTACTGATCTAGCCGAGTTCGAATATCCACCCTGAGAAGAGAGCGCTGTTTAGTTTAATAGTGACAGATGCAAGACGGCCCAGAAGCAGCTATTTAGAGTTTGTTTAAACTTTCTTGTCCAGACAATGACGAGGCCTAAATATAGTTTTAAATGTAGATTGTGAAGTATCGTGTGAAGCAGATTGCAGAAAGTAAAATGGCATTCTGGTGAGTGCCTGCCTCAGCATTAGGCAATGTATCTGATCTTTAAACCTCTATCCCCAGTTTCTGGGGTTCTCATGTATTTTTGTCGTTTTCCATAATCCTCGTCACCCAGGAGCCTGTGTTTGTCTTGTGTATGACTAACTTTGTATCATTTGTTCGTTGGTCAGGCCCTATTTCCCAGTTTTGACACAAGGGTATACTTCTGTTATTTTATTTTGTGGTTATGTTGATCTCTACGTTGCTCTTTGTTCTTGTATAGCTCTTTTGTTCACTTTGTGGGTCAATACGAAGCCTTTTTTGAGTGTTCCTTAACTTTTATTTTTTTCAATCATCATCATCATAATCTTTATTCGATTTTATGAATAAAATCACAAAAGACAAGTCCATAAAAACAACATACAGAATATCAGTATCATGATCATTCATATTTTAAACTCCCACCAGAAAAAGTACAAGAAAAAAACAGATAATAGGTGAGTTCAGCTGCTGCAAAAAGAGTAAGGCTGGCCTAACTTGATTAAAATTGAGCGGTGAGAAAATTGCACTATAAAATTGTGACGCAGGTAATTATACTTTGGGCAGAACATAAACACATGTAGTGTGTCATTGATCGAGGTATTATCACAATTGCATGGGGGCAGATCTGAGTCGGTGAAATAAATGTAACCTAAAATGGGTCAACAATCGGCGATGATGGCGAGGTATATCCCAGGTCAGATAAGGTTCGATATTACTAACTGTTTTCACCAACAGGGCGTGCCACATAGAATGTTTTGTTAGGGCAACATCCTCACGTTCTGACCTGAGCTTGTCCATGAATGCAGATTCAACCCGTTTTCCATCTGTGCGAGATATGCTTAAGGTGTTAACAAACATATGTGGCCTCCCTATCGCCCGCAAGCTTGTTTTCAATCACTTTGTGCCTTTGTTAACAACAGCCAGTGAATAAGCCTAGATGGAATTTAAATTATGCCAGAGTAATTGGAGTATTTTTGGTAATTCTGCATTTCCCTTTGATGCTGAATCACCAATAACTATGTGATTACTCCTCCTTGCATAGTTAAGAGTAATTTAGAGGAAAAAAATACTAATTCAAGAGCACATTTCTATTTGTGTTCCACTGCATTTAGCATTGTTTCTTAGCACAAGATGTATCCTTGCATCCATTTTGGACGCAAGGGTGCATTTTGCCCAAAGAAAATAGCACTCAATGTTGGTGGTAAATTGCGGGAAAATTCCACTCCAAAAGCACATTATACGACTGTGAGTGGCCACTCGCACTCATTATGTATGTTTTGCTATATTTAGTACTATATCTGAGTACTAAGTGCATCCTTGCGTCCATTTTGGACACAAGGGGGCATTTTTGTGCTAAGAAATAGCTCCAAATGCAGAATTAATCTTCTCAATTAGTTCAAGCGTAATCTCGCAGGATATTAAGATAATGCAGCTTGACTATGCTACACTGAATTATGCTAGCTATGCCTACCCCTACAAGTGACATTGGACATAATCTTTACCTCATCTTTAACTCTTGTGTAGCACAGCTTTTTTCAATGAACAGCACTATGATTCACTGTGAAGGGGTTTGGGTCAGCTCCCTTCAGCTGAAAAAAGTGTCACTCACATTTTGAATCTGCACGGAGAATATTTCTTTGCACCATGAATCGTTTGGTTATGACGTGTATTAGTCCACCTAAGAAGTGTAGTACCCATCCACAACAATGGAAGTGCATTATTTTCAAGACCCGCAGGAGCCAGTTGTCCTGAAAGATGGCAAGCTTGCTGTGCACTCTTCAAACTTGCAGCACTCGGGGGTGGTGATGTTGACCACCCTGCCCACCCAGGCTGGATGTATAACAAACAGCACCTGCCACAGCGCAGACTTTAAGTGAAATCATTCATCTTTTAATTACATAGTGATAGTAGTGCCGTAGGCACAGCACACACCACATCCTACCTCACTCACAGATGGCCTTAACAACTGTTCGCAAATTAATCCATCTCACTATTTCTTCCCAGAATTAAGCTGCCTGTGCAGCAAAGACGGACCGTGTCAGACTCGAATCATAACTCTTCTCATACCACTGATAAGGGCACATAACTCCACTCAGTGCTATCATAGTGTGGGAACTGTCCAGATTCAGTTTACAGCAGTTACTCTAGTGTAGGAACAGATTCCAGGCCAGCCCCAGAGAATCATTCAGGTTTTTTCCCTGTGCTCTTTAATGGCACCTGGACACATATTCAGAGAATGCTGAGATGAGATGCCAGCATGGAAAATCTGGTAATACTATTCCTCCCTGGTGCAGCACAGCCGTAAATGTCTAATCTTATAGATAGGTAACACTCTTCGCAAGCAGGAGATTGCATTTGATAACTTAGAGGTTAGACAGAACTCCTATGATGAACAAAAAGATGTATAGAGAGGATTCAGAGGTCAATCCTTTCAGTATTTTAGTCAGTCAGTGTTTGACGAAAGTGCCATTCACATTTCAGTTCAGACTACAGGAATATCTCATTTGCACCATGTAACAAATTGGATTCTTGGTTGAGTGAGGTTTGAGCCCTGGTCAAGCAGCAACCACAATCTTTGTCATGGTGAGACACAAGCCAACCATAGATTAACCTGTGCTCAACCCTCTGGTAGCTTGCCACAGAGCTGTCAGGCTTAACTTAGAGACAATGTGTAGAGAATTTGTGCAATACTTTAAACAGTAATAAAGTGAAAACACCACACAAAGGATCTCACACCAGGTTAGAAAAATAGAGTAATTTTTAAAAAAACAAGCAAGACCAAAAAAACAAAATCCAATTGGTAGAACCAGAGATATGCAAGTTTAAAGATTTCAGTAACAATAGCACCAAAAGTCCCAAAGCACAAACTTTGGCTATCTAGTCACGCCGGACAGGGACACATTCAGACTGACTCCAATGGAGCATGGTCTGACTACTGGGATTCAGTTAGGACTGCTGAACAAAGTACCTTAAATCCTGGTTTTCGGGGCTTTGCGAGGGTCCGCATCGAAGATGTGTCTTGCAACTGAAGCAATGCATCGCTTCGGAGATGTGGCGAGGCTGCAATGTGATGTCTTTTTATCGCTGATGAGTATCTCATTGGTGATGGATTGCGATGTGAAGTTGAAGTAATGGGGCACAGACACGATTGTAGAGTAGATTAACAGGAGGATTTATTGGGAGATGGAGAGAGCCGTGCCAGGCACCTCCAAGGCATAGATGATAACTGTCACTTCTTCACATTCAAAGAATCTTAACATAATGTTCCAAATGACATCACAGAATGTTAACAGTTCTCTTGGTTGAGTCACATCACCACAGAAGTCCATCGTCCAGGATGCGTCACACAGTCGGGACTATGCATCGGTTCTGAGGAGCTGTGAGACCGCTATGTGGAGTTCGGCATCATCGTAGAAAATACAGTGAGGTGGCAGGCTGCAATTCAATGCAAGTCTTTGCGACGGGGACGATCCACACAGCAGAGAGGTCTCACAGATGGCAGTGCCCAGGTGCTGGGGTCGAGGTCATTGGAGTTTTCTGTCCCTGAGGCTCAAGTCAGAAGGCCATATATTTTAGAAAACAGTGGTTCGGAATTGGCCAGCACGCTCCAAGGTAAGTAGTCACTGTTAAGGTGACAAAGTACCACAGTTGTACTTGATAATCAATATCTCAGGGAGTGATAAGTAATGTGCACAGGGACATGAAGATCAGAATAACGTGAGTTATTTATTTTTAGACAGATTATTCAAAAAATCAGGTGATCACAAACGTAAGTGACAAAAAGCGTGACGTGAAAAAGTGGCGGTTACTTTAAAACATAAACATCACATTGATAACATATAGGAGAACTCCTCAAGAATTATATACAAAGTGTAAGGAGTTCTTGTTGTAGGGGGTCGACGGCGTTCCAATCTCAGTTTATCGAGACCATCTTCAGGACATAGAAGTAGTGATCAAACTGAATATGAAAAAGCTGGGCAAGTAAATTAAGGAGAGACGTGCGAGTGGGGGCCACTTGGTCTTAGCGCGGTGTTAGCAGTGCAGTGAGTAGTATCCGGTCAGGGATCAGCCTGATGCAGCCATTGTATGTTCAAGGGGCTTATTTTAATGTGCCACAGAACGAAGGGCTGCTTGTCCAGTTAATGGAGAGGAAGCGCTGGGCCGGTAATTTGTGAGTAAGGCTACATGAATGAGCCTGATTTGGGAGAACGGAGCTGCGTGTCCTGCTGCTTCCGAAACCCTCTCACTGTAGCCGTACTCACTAATTGCTGGCCTAGCGCTTCCTCTCCATGTGTCTGGGGTCCAATATTTATACCTAGGCCTTCCTTTGAAGTGGGAAAAGCTCTAGAGATTTCACTTTGACGTCCCTGTGCACCCTGCCATCCCTTGCCTGCCTCTAGACTATCTACAGGGGATATGCAGCTCTTTGTGTGGAGGCAGGACACAGCCTATTCAAGTTTAAGTAGGGCTGAGCCCAGCTCTGCCCTTCCAACCTACCAATGATGGCCCATAAAGGCACTGCTAAGCTCCCTGTTGCATGCATCAGTCTAGGATGAATACACCGAGCTCATCTGTCAGCTACACTCAGTCATGTGACTCAGAGACAAGCTTCAGGCACCAAATGGCTAAGACATGAAAATGGCAACTTTCTGAAAGTAGCAAACACAACAAGATGATGGACGGAGTGCTGAAACTGTGTGTCACTTGTTGTTTTTTTCTTATTCCTGCACCTTCTGTCATTGTTCTGCCCTGTGTTGAGTTGAACTCCATGCTTGCCTCACGTGCTAACACAGCACAGGTGCTCCTCCTGTCCTCTGCACCTTTCCTGTCTATAGTCTTACTGACTTCACTTTCCTGAAGACTAGATGTTCCATGCTCTGGTAACCCCAACCACCACATCCCGTTTGCCCCTCTCTCAGCCTGTCTCCTCTAGTGCCTCTTTCCCATCCCACTCTTTTTATTCTCTTTTACATTTTGGGCGATGCTGAACCATTTAAATGCTGCTATTCTGTATCAACTGATAGTGGTCAGCGACAAGGAGGAGGTCAAAAGAAGTGCCATATCCCTAAGAACCTTTAAATATCAGGATTAAAGCAGTCATCAGCAAGAGAAGCATTGGCAAAACTGATATTGCTGAAAATTGGTAATTGATGGGTCCATTTGGATATGTGTTTATGTGAGGATGCAAGGGTGGACAAGGCATTGTATGCAGGCTTATGTGAGCAGATGAATTGTGGGTGAATGTGCGTGGATCAATTGGTGAGTGACTGGGACCTTGGATGGATGACTGGGTGAGTGAGCATCAGTAAACAAAAGCCATCTGCCAGCATGACTCTGGCCATCCACACACTCACTCAACATCTCATCCTTTTATTCATCCATGTACTCACTCACTCACTCATCCATTCATTCATCCATATACTCCTTTACTTATCCTGCCATCATTCTATCTATGTACTCTCTGTTCATCAATCAGTAGACTCACTTATACATTTAGCAATCTCTTCATCCATGCACAAACGTAGTCACCTATTCATACATTCACTTCTCTTTCAGTTAATCTCATGTTTGACTCACTTTACTGTAAATTCATGCACTCAACTACAGACGCCCCCCACACACACTCAACGAAAAAGCACTTTCCTTTTTAAAAAAATAGACAAACCTGGGTTCACCAATATTTGTTGCAGTTTCTGATTCATCACGTTCATTGATACAATGCTTTTCTGTGTTTGTGGTAATCTTAGTTTAACAACTGAATAGAGGTAACTGTTTCATTAGAGGAAAGTTCAAGTCAATGTGGAAAAATATTTTCTGGTATTCAAGCTAAGTTTCAACATTGAAATACTTTTCAGAACCCTTTGAAAATTAAATCCGTTTACCACAAAAGCTGAGAGGATAATTCATAAATATTAAATATATTCATTTTCAATGTATTATTAGTTAGTAAGATTACAAATACTGCGGTGCATAATCAATTCCGTAGCCCTCAATAGAGGTGAAAAGACAGTAGCCCTCAAAAGAGGTGAAAAGACAATCAGCACACTACACAAAAGGCACACAATCGCTTAGGGTTATATTTTTTAACCTGGTTAAGATTTTGGAATCCAAAAAAAAAAAGGAATCCCAAGATACATTTTTATCTACCATTTAAAGAAATCGTTTAACAAGACCTTTGAGGCAACATAAGTGGGAAAATGCAGTAATGTTTGGAGTGGAAGCGAACCAACCCACCAACTTTAACTAGATGGGAAAATCATTGAGGGAGCATTTTTATGATCATCTCAACTTTCATTTTCCTGAGAATGGAAATTGTGATGATCTGCCTGAGAAAAGCATTTAACCACGAAAAATCCGGCACTGGCACTGTTACAATAAAATATGAGGTCTGGTGTGCTACAAATGAAGCTAGATAGCATCCTATTGACAAAGGTGTAGTGTATTTGTGACTTGTGAGAACCTAGGGCCTTATTTAGAGTTTAGTGGATGGGATACTGTGCCAAAATGTGATGAATATCCTGTCTGCTGTATTACATGCCATAGGCTATAATGCATGTGTTATATACCCCAGAGAGGACACCTGCCACGTTTTTGTTTTGAATCCCAAACTCCCTAGTCTTTAAGCATCCTTTCAATGTATCCACATAAACACCTACTGTTCCTCAGACCTTTAACTAGGAATTATGGAAATTGCCAGTTAACATTTCTTTAAAGCTACTTAAGTTTAGGGCAGGATTATGGTTTAACATTTAAGATATGCCTTCCATGAGGCTACAGTGGATGAAATTTAAACATCAGAAGCTATATTACATAAATCGCTCTAGGAGAGCAACATGCATTTGTGCCTGTTTTTGCAATTACAGGGCAAAGCAGATTTTACAGAAGGGGAAGCAGATGCATGTAGGCTGTTTCTCTAACATGGCTCACATGGGTGCAAATCCTAAGTGAGGATCCCCCATTTGAATGGGGGTGTTGCACGCATGGATGGACGGGCCAACAAGCGTTCTGGAGGTGCGAATTTGTCCAGCTCCTGAAAGGTGCCCTTGGGAGATGGGAGGGGATTCCAAGGTATCCTTCAGGGACAGTCTTGCAGCCCATCTATGGGCAACCTTTGCCCTAGTCCTCAACATGCTGCTGGTCTCTCTATTCAAGGGTTTCCAGCTGCTGCATCTCCTCTCAATGATGCATTATCCTCAGTGCAGGCTTGTCTTCACTCATTCAGTGTGGACAGCTCATTTTACATTTAATAAGTTCCACTGCCCCCCCCACCCCTTCAAATTAGGGTCTGCCTGGTGTAGAAAAAGACTGTGCAACATTTTGCATTAAATGACCCCAGAGATACACAGCTATAACGTGCCTTCACCTTTGTCACTGGAACCACACCAAAATACATTCAAAGCTCTCTACTGGCCTCCAATAGATGCCTGGATTAATTTTAAGACCTATGTATCGTCTACAAGGCATACAGGGGAAAAGACCCTGCACACTGGTAGAAGCTGACATCTCCCTACATCTCATCCAGATGCCCCTGCTCAACATCTGCACACGTGATTCAGAAACCATCCTATAAACGGAAGAAACATGGAGGTGGATCTCTGTGGGGTGAGGTAACTCCTGAAATCTGAACAAACAATCGATCGAAGAATAATGGGAATGATTATTTGGTTTACTAAATTACACTCAATTAAAACTGGCTTTCCCTCAGGAGACTGTAGCGCTTGTGGCACCCAGTGCAACAATCATTTTTGGCAGCCCCCCATGATCTCCTACTCAGATTCCCTCACTACCACCAGACAAAGATGCTCCTCATATCTCCATAGCCCCTCTCTCAGATATAGTTAATTTATTTTAAAGAGCTGATAAAGGCTGGCTTTACCAATCCACTGAGCTATCCACAAAGAAAATAGAGATATGTTCTTTGCAGCAGGCATATTAACCCTCTGCTCTACTGTATGGCAAGTCAAAACCTTCACCAGTCTCTCTTTGTAGGAGAGACAAAAATCACAAGAGTTATCTTGACATTTGTATTGCTGCCTGACAGCTGGACCCATGACAACTCTGCAGCAGGTGCTTTTAAATAGAAGTTATTGCTAAACACAGTGCCGCCCACTGAGGTCAGTGCCCGTGTTCCAGGACAGCGCCCAGTGCGGCCGCACCTGTCACACTGCCCTAAAGCAGGCCCTGCTGTCCCTGATCATCTTTAAGTTGTATTTCTTTTCTCTGGTGCTATCCCAGCTGCCATCAAGACAAAGGAAATCTAATGGTCATTTGCTAAAGTGAATTGTGGCACAATCCCTTTTCATTTACAAAAATAAGTTAACCCACTAATATGTGGGGAATAAGTGAAACACAAAAGCACTGTAACTGTTTGTGACAATGCGCCTTCCATCAGCCACCTGGAGGGGCAGACATTCACAGTATGGGAAAATACGTGAACACATTTAAGAATTGAGTTTTTAAAATGTAGATTTATGATTTTAGTTCCTTTATATTATTCACAGTCTCCAAACGTGTGGGAGCTAACAGAAATCTCAGAATGTAATTTGTCTAAGTTGGCTATAAACAATGCAACGAGGACTGTTGTATCAATCAGGTGGTGACTGGGCTGTGAAAGAAAAATACCAGGAAAAGGTTAAGACTCCCACAATGTGTACCTTTATACTTTAGCTTGTCCTTCTCCCTATTTCTATAAATATGGATGGAAGAATAAGCATCCAAACATTATTAGTTTGATCGCAAAGTATGTAACTACTGCAGCGAACTATTTCTATAAATGTAAGCACTCTGCATACCTGTATTAAGCAACCATGAATGGGTCAGTCAGCTGATCCTCTCCCTCAACGATGGTACTAAATAGGATATTGCTCTCTGCCTATGAGAATACAGCCTTTATGCCATGCATTATTTCATGACCATTAGTTTTAAACATAAATATTTAAGAAGACAAACAAAATTGCAATGTGTGCTGTTAAGTACTGATGATCTAAGGTATGACCTACGTCTACTGGGTTCGGAATACACCAAAGATGTAATCCTACTATGACAAAAATATATGATGTAGCCTTGCACTTAAGAAATACATGTCTAAATCCATATTCATCATCACCGTTTTTCTTTAGATTTGTTTTAATTACCATCTTTATTTTCACTGGCATGGCATATCTATCTATCTATCTATCTATCTATCTATCTATCTATCTATCTATATTACATGGGTTGCAATAGCAATGGTGAAGGTATGGTTAGGTCAGAGTTTCCACTGAAAAGGCATTTTTGTTATTTTGTTAATAACTTTGATGCCATTTGATCACTGTGCATGTATAAAAGGGGGAGGGGGGTTAAAAAGTTGATATTGCACATATTAATCCCACTAGGAATCTTTGTTCCTTCACTAAGAAAAAAACAGCAGAACAAAATTACACCAAATTTGTCATGAAGACTCCTGGAATTGCCTTTGCTTGAGTTGGTTCAAATTAAGTATGTTTTGAGAAATCAGCATTAATACAGGTGCTCGGGTTGGACATAAAGAGGTTACATTTTAGAAACATTTGGACTGTTAAATCGCAGGTCTTCCATTAATTGTTTTGTAACAAATAAAAGTAAAGGCACACTATTAGACTGTATTCACAAATTCATAGCAATCTGATTGGTTGGTCAACACAGAATAATTTCTGTTGCGGTCAACATTATCCAACTTGGTGCACTAAGCTCAATGCTGGAAAAAGAAAAAGCACATATGGGGGTATGGTGAATCTTCCACTGACCCCCAATCTAGAACCCAGTCAGCAAAAAAATAAACATTGAAAAATTAAAATAACAATTTTCCACAAGTATTTGCTAATCCCATGCTGAATCTGCATATCCAGCTCACCCACTGAGTGTCCAGACTTCAACATAGGAATTGCAAATACTATGGATAAAAATGGAAAACAATATTCAGTGCACTATTGCACTGCTTGACCAATGTCAGCACAAGGAGGGTTGGGAGCAGAGCCTGACCACATTCTAGTCTCTGCTACCAACAGCTAGTGTGCACAGTCATTGGCTATGCAAAGCTCGGGTTGGCTAGTGGTGGTGCAAAGTGGCCCTGCTGCCAACCACTTCTGAGCATATCCATATGCCTTGATCAATGAAAGTTTATTGAACGCTTCAAGTTGAACAAAATGACCGGCAGCCTGTGGTCAACCCCCACTTCATATGGCTGGAGTCATCATACAGAATTCAGAAGCCTTCTGTGTGTGTTTGTGCACCAGTTCCAGCCAAGTATTGTGGTCACACTTCCTCTATGCATGGCCAAAGGCTGGAGGGGTTAAATGACAACACAAGGTTGGGCATAGGTCCTGGCCCCAGACCTACCTAACCCCCACTCTGGAAGTTGACAGCCAGGCCCAGTGAGGCTGGCTTTCGATGGTTGTCTGGGCTGAGAAAACTATTGCATATGGAATAAGATCCAAAGTATCAAAATGTACTGAAAAAATAAAACTTAGAGTGAAGTTATGTTTTAGCTTTGGTTGTAGTACATTGACAAATGTTTAAACTTAGTAATTCACTTGAAACATAGTTAAAGTGTACACATGGTTACAAATAAAAACCTAAAAAATCACTGAAATCCACACGGTATGACTAGGAGCACAATCTATAACTCACACTATTGTCATGCAAAAAATAACTTGCATACCATATGCAATACTTATGACCTCTTATGACCTATGCTGGACTAAACATTTGCCAAATTTCATGTGGATTCTGGCAAATGTCTGCAAAATTGAACATGGGCCCATCAAATGATGCCACCGTTATTACCAAAAAACACTTTTTGATCAGCCCCTTTACCTGTGCCCCCATGATGTGCACCTGCCAGGTTTTTTGCAAATTCGACAACAAGTGCTAATGTGTGATGAGTATTAATAGTATTTTTTCCAAGATTATAAATCTTTTACATATTTAAATATATTCTAAAAACAATGACTTGTAAGTTTGATATCATAAATTGAAAACCGTACAGCAGATGTATGTGGGCCAGAATGGTGGGGGCAGATTTTCAAGCTGTGGGCTCAGTTTTGTTACTGGGGCCAGTTTTGCAGCACTGCTGCAATATCGGCCCCCTGTAACAAAAGCGGGAACTGTGATGAAGCGGAAGCAGTGCTGCTTCTTGCTAGCATCGGCCCCCACTGGGCTGGTCCGGCAGAATTCCCATGGCAGGATGATGTTCTCAGTCTGGCCCTGACTAGAACAATTGATTCCAACCCAACACATCCTCCTAGCATTTCCCAGGTTAATCGACAAGCCCTAAGAAACTTCTTCTAATGTAGGAAATGTCTTCTTCCTTATAACTTTAAGATAACTTGTGATAGAAATGACTACTTCAAAATCTTTAATTGAAAATAAAGTGGCAATTGCATCAATCCAAGCTAGGACTTGATTTCTTCTAATAACTGGACAAATAATTTGTATACCTTCCTCCATAAAAAGTAAACAATCTAAAAACAAAGGAGTTATACTACATTTGACTCTAAGGTTGCCTATCCAATAACTATTGCTTTGACAAATTCTCCGCATAAGCTTCAATATTCTTCAGTTTGGATAAAGCAAATTTGGATCAATAAAATTTGATTCCATGTACTTTCGTCTGGGATTTGAGATACAGTATGGAAAATTCCTTCGTCTCCCACAATTGTCATTGAGTGCATGATAGTTGTTTTTTTTTACAGCTATTGCCTATTACTCAATTGGATGGCTTCTCTGACCAATTCTTTGAGTAGACCTTTTACCTTTACCACTGGGAGCTGTTTATCTACATTGAGAATATCAATTCTTAAGACCGAATGTTATTTTTATTTATACCGCGCACAGCTGCCCCAGCAAAGGGGCGTCCTGGCGCTTTGAGAAGGTGAACACAACACAGCACTAAAAGCGGACAAAAGGAGACGAGACACAACAGATGAGCTAAACAAATAAAAAGGTCTTGATAGCCCGTCTAAACTGAAGGAGCTCATCGATGGCCCGAATTTGTGGAGGAAGAGAATTCCACCAACTCGCTGCCAGGACTCGAAAGGAGCGGCCACCAATTCTGCTCAACTTAAAATGCGGGACCACTGCTAAGTTCTGGCCTAGCGATCTAAGAGTGCGAGAGGGGACATAGGGGATCAGCAATTTCTCCAAGATTTGTGGGGGAGTACCCTTTAGGATTTTAAATGCAAAGCAGAGAACCTTAAATCTAATCCTCTGCTGCACAGGGAGCCAATGGAGAGAGTGCAGAGTATTGGACACCGAGCATCGCCTAGGCAGACCTGTCACCAATCGGGCCGCAGCGTTTTGAACCCGCTGGAGCTGCAGAGATTCTGACTGGTTTATCCCCGCCAGTAGGGAGCTGGCATAGTCCAGCCTGGACAGCACTGATGCTTGGACCACCAGCTGTCTTGTGGGTGCATCAAAGAACTTGAGGATGGGTCGAAGTCCTCTGATGATGCCATAACAAGAAGCCGCCACCTTCTTGGTATGACAGATGAAACTCAGAGAAGGATCAAGCCACACCCCCAAGTTTTTTATCTCTGCCGCTGGGAGGGGAGTCACACCCAACTCCGAAGGCCACCATTTGTCATCCCACAAAGCCACCTGTTTACCAACCACCATAATCTCCGTCTTCTTGGTGTTTAACTGGAGACAGTTGGAATTCATCCAGTTAGCCACTTCCCGCAGACCATCACAGAACCTGGGAGCCTCCAGGTCTGGGTCCCCATTCAGTGTGACCGCCAGCTGCGTGTCATCTGCGTAAGAGACCATGGTCAGGCCCCACCGCTTGATGACCGCAGCCAACGGTCTCACATACAGATTGAAAAGGGTGGGACTCAGTGAAGACCCCTGTGGGACTCCCTGGTCTAGCGGGTAGGATGACGACTTACCGGGTGGGATCGCCACCTGGAATGACCTATCCGTAAGGAAGGAACAAAACCAGTGCAAGGCGGAGCCAGAAACGCCCACCTCCTCAAGACGCCGAAACAGAATCCCGTGCGAGACCGTGTCGAAGGCGGCACTAAGATCTAATAACAGTAGTGCCGCCGTCCGACCGGAATCCAGCACAGAACGCAGGTGCTCGACCATCGAGAGAAGGGCCGTCTCCGTGCTGTGACCCGCACGGAACCCGTTCTGGGTAGGGTCGAGAATGCTAAGCCTACCAAGATGGTCTGTAAGAGTGGCATTCACATGGGCCTCCGCTATTTTCGTGGCCCAAGGGAGAAGGGAGATGGGGCGGTAGCTTTCAGGTTTAAGGGGGTTAAGGGTCGCCTTCTTCAGAATTGGCGTGACTACTGCCTGCTTCCATCTAACGGTAACCACTCCAGAAGAGAGAGACAGGTTGATCAAGGACAGCACCGGGGTACGGCAAACCGGTGCCAGGGTCTTGAGTTGGGCCGGTTTCAGCGGGTCTGCCGGAGATCCAGGCTTGATTTTGTCGCTGAGAAAGTCAAACACCTCCAGAGATAAGGGGGGTAAGATGGAAAGACATTCCCCCTCACCTAAGGTGCGACCAACCTGCTCTAGTCCGAGCATATTTCCACTGCAGTTGCTCTCTTCGCCATCAAGTCCTTTAATACTTGAAAAATAAGTTTCGATGGATTGGCAGAGTTCTGAAACTGTTCAGCATAAAAGGAAGCGCGAGTTTGACACACTGCCCTGTGATAAATCTTGACCTTGGCCAGATAACATATTTTCAGATCTGGGTCGTACGACTTCCTCCATAATCTTTCGGCCGGTCTACAGGCCCTCTTAAGAGATGCCAAGGAAGTGTCATACCAAGGGCTCGGCTCCTTCCGGTGACACTTGGACCAACACATAGGAATCAGAGAGTCGAGGGCACCAGATATCCACTCACAGAAGGAGTCGTATCCACAATCAACCTCGGTGAGCGGACCTAAAGGAACCTTCTCGAGCTGATGGTAAAAGTCCTCCAGTCTTAATTTGTTCCAGAGTCGTTTAAGAACAAGTCTATCCTGAGATAGAAAAGGAGAGTCAGACAAAGAGCATGACGTTTTCACCAGCATGTGGTCTGTCCAAACCAACTGGGAGGAACCAAGAACTCTGAATCCTTCTAGATTTGTGAAGAACGGGTCAAGAATATGACCACCTTTATGTGTGGGGAAAGTAATCATCTGCGAGAGCTGTAGAGCCTCAAGATCCGCCAGAAAGCTCCTAATAGAGGGTAAAGAAGGGCAGTCCAAATGGAGATTAAGATCTCCCACAACATTAAAATTTGCACATCCTAGTGCCTCTATGCTAATATACTCAGGAAGAGCAGCCCTAAAAACAGAGTCACAGCCCGGAGGCCGGTAAATTAATAGCCCAGAGAAGGTAAACTGGTGATTAAACGCTATTTTAAATAGGGCACCCTCACACCCCAAAAGTTCAGCGGCATTCCACTCGCAGGGATAACACCGTTTGGTGGCCATCGCAATACCTCCACCTCTAGTCGTCCGATTTAAAGTGAAAATAGCATACTCTGGGGGAAAGGCTTTGTTAATTATCGAGGAGTCAGAGTCCTGGAGCCACGTTTCCGTCGGAAAGAGCACATCCGGCGAACCATCAATAAGAAGGTCGTAAACCTCCTGATGGTGCTTTACCACAGATCTGACGTTTAAGCTCCAGATACTCAGGTCCCGTTGTCCTACCCTCTTTATAACAGGCCCCAAGGGGCGTATAAGAGAGGGGGATTCCAATGACCAAGCACCACACCTACAATGATATGGGCCACACAGCGGGACTACAGGCGAAAACTCGCAGGGTGTACATCGGTCCCGAAGGGCCAATAGATCGGCCCTACTATAAGTTCTCAAAGGTATAGTCATGATGGCCAGGTCCAGAGTTCTGCCGCGAGCCGCGCTTCCTTAGCGCAGACGGGCGCAGACGGGCAGGACTCTGGCACGACTCAGGCACAGCGAAGGCACGCCCACTGCACGTACCCGCTGCGCGTTGGAGGGAGCTTTAAATAGGCGTCTCTCCACTCAGCCGGAGCGCTAGACCGCTCGTCAGCAACACCCACCCAGAGTGACCACCACTCCAAGATGGCGCCCAAAGCCAATCCCACCCCAGAGACCGGACCCGCCAAAACAGTGGTGAAGGAACCGATTAGAGTGCAGGTGAGGGGGTTACAATAAATCCTATTAAAAGCAGGGCAAAATACAACTAAGAAGAACACAAATAGTTATAAGGGTAGCTTTAAAAATGATAGCGCGGTATTGAGGCGCATAGCGCGATGCAAAGCGCGAATACCTTCTCAAGGCAGTCCACAGGGCAGGTCGCCTTAAATAGGCGTCCCTCCACTCAGCCGGAGCGCTAGACCGCTCGTCAGCAACACCCACCCAGAGTGACCACCACTCCAAGATGGCGCCCAAAGCCAACCCCAGAGAATTGGTGGCAAAGTTTATAATTTGGCAAAAACATTAACTCAAATGGTTCTATGCGTGCTTCAAAACTTTACCAGAAAATATATCACTGCCTTGATTATGAAAGATAATGGAAATCTTAATGCACAAGATTTAGCTAATAAATCTAAAGTAGGCAGACCCAGCCCAAACCTTAATGCTTGTATCAATGAGTTTGATAGCCTATCAAGAAACCTATTTAAAAACCAACCTTCCAATTTATCCCCACTTACTCTTCAATCAAGAGAGAATAATTCTGCTTCATAAACAGCATGCGGAATAAGTTTACCCAGGATTGCCATCTTTAAAATAACTGCGGATAGATCACCATAGTCTGCATCAGACCTTTTAAGAGCATTGACTGTAGTGATTAAGAAAGTTTATAAAAAGTGCTTATCCCATTTCAGATTGTTTGCAAAAGTGAGATGCAAAATATGCTTATAAAAGTTTAAGAGACATTATTAAGAAACCATACAAAGTTCTTAAGTCTCCTTAGAGAAAATTAGGGCCTTCATCTTTTGTACATTTACTGTAACTCTATTGGCTTCACAATAGGTTTAAGAACATTTAATCTATGTTGTAACCCAACTGTAGTGTAGTCCATTAGGACAAGGTCATCGGTATGCATGACAAATGGAACATGAGATCTTCCGGATGTCGGAGAAAATTAGTTTATCTCGGGTAGCTTACCTAGAAAGTCTGAGATGGAGACTGAAAAGTCGGGGCGCTATAGCACACACTGACAAAGACCATTTTGCATTGAAATTTTCCCTGAAAGGGTTCCGTCTTCATTCAGATCTAACTGACCCCAATTTTTACAATGAAACTGCTGGATCTTGTGAAATACTTCTTGTGGGATATAAAAGCTCTTTAATTTATTCCATAGTATACCACGGTCGACGAGCTGACATAATTGACATCCTTGCTACAATCCTAAGGATCAGAGAGTAATCTATTGTGGAATTGTTTTACCTGAAGCCACCCTGTTCTCTTAAGATGAAACCTGATGTCAATTCCCAGTTCTCTCAATGAATTAAGAGGATTTTCACATAAATATTAAAAGTTGAGTCAAGTAGAGAGATCAACCTATAGCCCGCAGGCTCAGGCATACTGCCTTTCTCACGAATGAACTTTATGATAGCACTTCGCCATTAGTTTTGGTATAGTACTGTAAAACCAGTAAATTACTCCCACTTAAAGAATGGACTAAGTAAACTTGCCCACCCAAAGTGGGACTGCTGCAAGTATTGCAGCTGGAAGACAATACAGACCTGCTACACTGGAACATTTCATTTTACTGATTACCTTTGAAATATGCCTTGCATCCTAAGATGTCATTAAAGATACAGACAGACAATTCTGCATAGGAATTAGTCATCTCTAGATGGGAATAACATTTATATAATTCAGTGACATAACATTCAAGCTTCGCTGACTTCACTGACTTCCAGGTGCTCAGGATACAGCTCAGTGTTAACCAACCTCCAAATTTTTGTTTGTGGAGTTACCCTGTAATATAGCTTCTTGCATTTAATCACAATGGAATTCAATCATCTCTTGTTTCTTTCCCATTATTATGGAGTAGTTTTTCCGTTTCAGTGCATTAAAATCTTGTCTCACTGCCTTGCTGCTTTTATAAGTTAAGCTGTGATACATCCTGTTAAGAACCTTACTTTGTATGTAGCACAGCGGATCAAACTATCCCTGTGAAACAAATGTCAATTAGTACTTTCCAAAGGATTGGGGTTATATTGTGCTTTCAGATTAGACAAAACCTTTTTTTATAAATTCACTGTACCATTCTTGTGCAAAAGTTTGGTTGGGGGTGAATACTCTTCTCAAGCAACAACCACAATCCAAGTCCGTGTGAACAACAAATGTTACTAAATTAACCTGTGCTTAACCCCCTAGGAGCGTGGCAAAAAACAGTTTGGCTAAACTTATAGGCAATGTGTAAAGTATTTATGTTGCACACAAGCAGAAATAAAGTCAAAACAAAACACATAAAAATTCCAACACCAATCTAGAAACATAGAGTAACATCTAATATTTTTTTTACACCAAAACAACACAAATTAAATCAGTAGGACTGGAGATATGCAATTTCAAAGATTTAAGCTAAGCATACATCCTAACAGCAGAAATCGCCATTCGTGTTTTCCTGGTTTATTGAGACTGGGTGAAAGTCACGAGTTCAGGCCGACCACTATAAAGCTCTAGCGGGATATAGGGACCAAATTAGTCCCGCAGAAAAAATAACTTCTCAAAGTTTGGCATGAAGGGTCCAGTTTGCAATGGAGGAGGCCGCGAGGAGCAGGGAGAGTGATATGGATGGTCATTGCAGAAGTGCAAAGTTCAGGCTGGGTGTCACGGATGGCCATCTCTGTAGCACAAAGATCCTGTCAGGCGTTGCAGAGGCTTGTTGCTGGAGCTTCACGTTGGCAGTCACTGTGGACTGTCAATGCTGTAGCCCAAAGTGCAGATCGCACGTTGAAGGTCATCATTGGTGGTCCCTTTAATATGAAGATTTGGGTCCACTAGAGCTTTGGACTGGCAGTTGTCAAGGGGTGCCAACAATCCAACGTGAAACGAATTAATGGAGGTCAAAACATCAGGATTCCTCCTTCTACTTCAGTGGAGTGCACTCCGCTGCCTACCAAGGGCACAGGACCTGGGGAGGAACCTCTTGGGAATCAGGGAATAACTCTTGCAGAGTCAAGCAGGGCTCTGGAAGGTCCGGGTAAAAGTCCAGTTGCAGCAGGCAAGTTTGGGAGTTGCAGGGAAGCCTCTGAAACTTGCTCTGTTCCTATATCTCTGAACAGGGGGCCAGCCAGCTGACCCTTGAAGTCACTTCAGGTAGCCTTTGATGAAGAGAGCAGGTCCATTCTTTCTTCTCAGACAGAAGTGCAGGGCTTAAACGCCAGGGCAGTTATCTGGCAGCAGGATAGGTCTTCTTCTGTAGTGTGCACAGGTCCAGGGGAGCACTAAAGAATTGGACTGAGGGCCCAATTTCTATACCTGGTGCCAGCTTTGAAGTGGGAGAAACTTCTAGACTTCCACCCAAATCTGGTTCTGTAATGTCCTCCTCCCTGCTCAGGCTAGTATGAAGTTTGTTGTGTGTGTGTTGAAGCAGCTCCTCAGTTCAAGTGTGGTAGGTGACAGCCCCGCCCCTTCCATCAGGTAAGGATTGCCAATCCTGCCAACAACCAGTCCCCCTTTCTGATAATCTCCAGGAGGAATACTCAAAGGTCAACTACACCTAGTCATGTGACCCAGGTGGCATGCACCAAATGGTTATGACAAGGGAATGCCAACTTTCTAAAAATAAACACAAGGAGATGATGGACTGAGTGCTGAAAATGTACAGACACTCACCCCCAGTCACAGATCTGGGTTGAATCCATCATCGTTCTTCAGCTCACTTTGCCACCCCAGTTCAGACCCAGCCATGTGCAAATCAGTATTGACGCTGTTCCTCATGGTAACAGTCTAGCCTGAACTTTCAAGCCAGGTCTTCCCTGGACCGGAACATGCATTTGCCCTAAGTTGGAAGGAAATGCACAGACGTGGGTCCCTTGCTCACTTTGCCACTTTGCATAGATTCTTATCTGTTCCCAATCAAATCTTATCACTTTTTAAATGTATGAAGGCAACCCAATTTTATCCTGTGGGACATATAGGCCTCACAGAAGTGAAAGATCAATGTAGGGGTTTTCACTACTAAGACATGTAAAACATAAATATATAGATCCAATCTTTCAATTACAATGCACCCTGCTACCAAGGGCCTACTTTAGGGTTTACTTGTATATAATAAAAAGGAAGTTAAATGCTTGTAAAGGGGGTGGTTATAGTGGCACTGTGAATTGGCAGTTGAAAACTGCACCCAAGCTGCAATGGCTAACCTGGAACATGCTTTAAAGGGCTACTTCAGTGGGTAGCACAATACGTGCCTCAGGCCCACCAAAAGCATTACATTTTCAGGCCTTTGGTACATACAGTACCACTTTACTAGGAATTTAAAAGTAAATTGAATGTGCCAGTTGGGTTTAAGCCAATTGTAGCATATGTAAAGAAGAGAGCAAAGGCACTTTATCACTGGTGAGCAGAGTCCTAAAAGCCAACACAAAAATGGGTTCAGAAAACAGGAGGGGAGAAGGCAAAACGTTTGACACTGCAGAGAAGTCCAAGTTCAATAATTCTGTATTACAAATACCACCAGGGCTATTAAAATGAGCAACTCTAATAGTGAATAGATCTTGCAAATTGTAATCTAAAATTGTAACCCTGATTCTATTATTGTAAACAATGTTTAATTCAATGGTCGACTTCCTATTGATTTGATATTGCCTATTAAGGGTTATCTCCATTCCTAAATGGTCAATAGTACCCAACTCAACTACCTTAAAATCTTCAATTTGTTTGAAGTGCTCCACAGGCACAACAGAGTAGTCTGTTGGGACTAAGCGCTTGCCATTCCTAAAAGTGGCCAAAGCTGGCATATCACTATGAAAGCAGCCATGGCGATTAGTTAAGTTATGCTGAACTAGTAAACCCAGCACCGGTTGGGATCTACCCATAATGTTTTGCTCAGCTAGTTGCACCAAAGATATTACATACATATTCAAAGAGTCTACCTGAAAATCATCACATTTTATGCAGTGGCATTTTCAGGTTAAAGTCCTCAATCAGGACAAACCATGCGGTTGGAAAAAGAGAGCAAAATTTAGTCAAATCTTTGTCAAGATTGTTTAATATGATCTCAAAGGTTTTCCCATTAAGGGAAATGTATATATTAATGCAGACAATGACAAGAGGCACTGTTGGGGACAGACAGCTCTATAAAACAGTCCAAGGAACAAATACAGGTGGTTTCTGTTCTAGAACTGTTTTCCTGTCGAGAACAAACTCCAAAAATCAGCTGAGCACCTGAGGGACAACCTTGGTTTGTGCATTAATATATGACATTACAACATACACCATTACAACGCATGCTTTTTCAAAGCAGTTTTTACAACGCGACAACCATTACAACGCTTGTAGATAGGGATACATTGAAACTACCATTATAATGCAGACTAGTACAACGCATGTATTTATAACGCATAATGGAAAGTAATTTACAATATTAATATAGTTGTTTCTTTTGTCACCGACCCTCTGGGACGGGATGCAAAGGAAACCGGGGTTTTGGGTGGGGGAGTGTATTAATACCCGGGCATTAACATTAATACTCAGGTATTAATTTAAATACTCATGCAATAATTTTAAAACTGGTATATTAAATAATACATATTTTTTTTTAACTAAAAACAGTAACCCAAAAATAAAATTACACATTGATGTAGATATAGAACACTTTTTCAGAGAATAAAAACACTAGAGTCAATTTTAAAAACAGCATACACATACAAGGCATTGACAGGATACAAAGCAAGATGACATTTTTGTCCTTTAACTATTTCTACAACATTAGGCAAGCCATCCTCTACTCAAAAAGGATGCCATTCTAAGAGGGAACAGGAACAAGCTTCAAGAATAAGTCCAAATGTACCCCTACTGCTGCCATGACACCTAACGAAGTGTTAACATTTGAGCAGGCTATCCTCAAAGAAGTGAACCACACCAGCACGAACCATCATTTTGACAATTTCTCGCGTACTAAGGAACATCGCTGATGACATTACCATCATTCTCAAACCAGCAGACAAAGGTGGCGCCATCGTCATACAAGACAAAGGGACCTATGACACGGAATGCCTACGCCAACTTGCTGACAACAGATACTATCAACCCATACAAGAAGATCCCACGAGACGCTTGACAAACAGAATACAAAGCCTGACCGTTGATGCGGAATCAGAGGATTGGATCACACACGATGAAACGGTTTTCCTCAACAAAAGAGATCCCGCATCCCGTATTTCTACTGTCTCCCCAAGATCAACAAGGACACTACCCCGCCCCCTGGGCGTCCTATCGTATCAGGGATTGACTCCTTACTCGATCCTTTGAGTCAATTTTGAGATTTTTTTCTACGACCCTTGGTGACCAGCACCCCCACCTACCTGAGAGACACTACAGAGATTCTGAACCTGATACAACAGTTCGAATCACCGGAGTCAATTGACCTGCTCGTCACTTTAGACGTAGAAGCCCTGTACACTAATATACCTCAGGACGCAACTCTTACAGTCCTGGAACATGCTCTGCAGGACCTTGATCCCTGGCCTTACATCACCCCCATATCTTTCATCTGCGATTGTGCCACCATTGCCCTGAAAGAGAACTTCTTTGCCTTTGACAACAAACTATACCACCAGATACAAGGTACTAGTATGGGGAGTACCTTCGCGCCGAGTCTGGCCAGTCTTTATATGGCCAGCTTTGAAGAGGAACACATCAGAAAACCAACCAATTCTTTTGCGAACAATATCCTGCTATGGCGACGTTATATTGATGACATCATAATTTTTTGGAAAGGGGGCGAAGAAGACTGCTCTTCCTTTTTCAACTGGATGAATACCATCAATCCTTTCCTAAAATTCACAGGCACCATGTCACGACAATCAATCCCTTTTCTAGACCTTCTCATCTCCCTCAAAGAAGGTACTTTGATGACAACTAACTATAAACAACCAACGGATAGGAATAGTCTCCTTCTCTACCAGAGTCATCATCCAAAAGCACTAAGGGACAACCTTCCTGTTGGACAATTTTTACGTTTGAGAAGGAATTGTAACACACTTAGTGAGTTCGAAACTCAAGCGGTTGCCCTCAAAAAGAACCTGTCCGAGAGACAATATCCCAACAAGATCATCAAACTGGCTCATAAAAGGGCTAGGAATAATCATCGAGATGCACTGCTAGAAACAAAAACAAAATCCGACATCAACACTCTCACATGTGTAACTTCCTTTACTCCCAATTCAAACAGAATTCAGAAAATAGTGAAAAAACACTGGCAAATACTGAAGACAGGCTCCTTTGACCCAGGCCCTCCTCCCTTGTTTGCGTTTAAACGTACACAAAATTTCAAAAATATATTTGGTACACACCCGTCCCAAAAACATCACCAGACCACAACAGACATTATGGACACTACCCCCAGTAACGGGTCATTTCCCATGTGGCTCATGCACAGCCTGTCCACAAACCAAAGTATCCAAGGAGCAAGATT
The DNA here is from genome assembly GCF_964204655.1 of Triturus cristatus. Classification (NCBI taxonomy): domain Eukaryota; kingdom Metazoa; phylum Chordata; class Amphibia; order Caudata; family Salamandridae; genus Triturus; species Triturus cristatus. Next base: position 565,379,630 of record NC_140595.1, read on the forward strand.
TAGGACTCATTAGACCCTGGCAGCAAAGACGCCATAACAACTGCAACTCTAAAAACTGTATATACCTGATCACACGCCCCTGCAGATACAAATATATAGGAATGACAGCAAGATCAGTGAAAATTCGCATTGGAGAACACAAGAGCACGATTCGTTGCAAAAGAACGACGACCCGCTTACAAACCCACTTCTTGGAGAATAATCACCCACCAGAGAGCCTTAAATGGACTGTTATAGAACAGAACCCACTATGGACACCAACAGCCCTGTTCAAGACTGAACAACGCTGGGTGTTTAGACTAAAAAGTAACATCCACGGTCTAAACGACAATATACCATGGAATGACCTTCCATCTTAAACGCAGCATCTCTTCTGTCGTAAGAATATCAGTCTGAGTACCCTCACTCTAGACACCTCACGGTCCATGTATTACCTGATTTTGAATCATTCAGTGCACAAGCCCCAGTCAGTCCTGTTATACACCACTGCCCAGCTGTTGACTATGAATCGTGCACAGTTATTCTACCCTACCCATACACTGACATAGTACAGAACACGCACTCCTTTGGTGTCTCTCCAGTTATCCAAACGTGCGCACGGCGATATATGCCCACACAAGGGGTCCTTACATCATCTGTAGTATGAGGAGAAAACTGCCCTGAAAACACTGTCCTCTATTGACTAAAGTAAGTGTATGTCAAACATGAAGCACAATTTGTTAGAAAACAATGAATTAGCACAAGTGAAATTAAATCATTTTTTATTTTTTTTCCCCAGAATTTGGAAAATCATCCAGCGATATTTCCCACCTTAAATAACTAGAGTAAGTGTATATTTCAAATAATAAATGGTTGTTAATTATATAGAAAAAAATATAAGTCTAATTCAAAGTTTGTAATTTCCTTAATCAATTTTAATATAGTATATTTATAATGATATTACAATCCAAGAAAACATAGAGAGGCAGCTGGTCAGTGATGGCGGGCAATAATACTATTCCAACTCCGCAGGGTGCTTGCCTCAGGGAAGGTACTGGTCAGTGGTGGGGGGCAAAAATACTATTCAAACTCCACAGGGTGCTTGCCTCAGGGAAGGTGCTGGTCAGTGGTTGGGGGGCAAAAATATTATTCTAATTCCATGATGTGCTTGCCTCAGGGAAGGTGCTGGTCAGTGGTGGAGGGCAAAAATATTATTCTAACTCCATGGTGTGCTTGCCTCAGGGAAGGTGCTGGTTACTGGTGGGGGTCAAAATTACTATTCTAACACCACAGGCTGCATGCCGCAGGGAAGGTACTGGTCAGTTGTGGGGGGCAAAAATACTATTCTAACTCCACAGGGTACTTGCTTCTGGGAAGGTGCTGGTTAGTGGTGGGGGTCAAAAATACTATTCTAACTTCACGGTGTGCTTGCCTCAGGGAAGGTGCTGGTCAGTGGTGGGGAGCAAAATTACTTTTCTAACACCATAGGGTGCTTGCCTGAGAGAAGGTGCTGGACACGGGTGGGGGCACAATTACTATTCTAACACCACAGGGTGCTTGCCTCAGGGAAGGTGCTGGACACTGGTGGGGGCAAAATTACTATTCTAACTCCACGGTGTACTTGCCTCAGGGAATGTGCTGGTCAGTGGTGAGAGGCAAAATACTATTATAGCTCCACAGTGTGCTTGCCTCAGTGAAGGTGCTGGTCACCGGTGGGGGGCAGGAAACCATCTTCCAAACAGAGGTTAAGCAAACAGAAGGCCTATCACAGGTATATTTGTTAAAAATCCTTATGTTGTAACCAAAACTGAGCAAAACATCTCTTCTAACCAAGCAGAAACTCAAATAAACAACAATCTGTTACAGAAATCCGATTATGATTTGTCAAACTGAAGTAAAAGTGAGAATGTTTTTTAAAACATCTGTTTAAAAATGCACTTTACATTTTAGATCAACCCAAACTCACACATAAGGAAAAGAATTAAAACAGCTGAATCAGTTGTAGAAAAAAATCACTATATCAGCAAAAAAACAGACAGGCAAACCAAGCAAGTTTACTAAAGTGAGGCAAACTACATTTGCCATTAAAAATGACTATTTTTCATTTCAAAGGACCCAACTACAAACCATAGCAGACAATCAAACAAAATATAATCTGCATGTTCGTAGTGCACTCAATAGACAACCTAAACAGTAAATAACCATTTTTTTTACAGGTTGTAATCAATAAACAATGCCAAACTAGATAAGCTTTTAACAGCTATAGAAATTAAAACTTGATGGCAGAAATGTCAACAAACAAACTTGTAAAAATATTAACATTTTCTTTGCAGGCAAAACATTATTTTAAAAGGCAATACACAAAAATTCATTTTTTAATCCTCTTTTACAGAAAACACCACAATGGCATCAAGAAGACAAGCCAGCTATTTAATGTCGCAAAGAGGAAATCGTCTCCTACAATATGGTGGCTATCTTTATTGTAAGGTGAGAGTAACTGAGCCCAGGAGTCATTGGAAGTGTGTGCAATATTACTCATCCCATTGCACAGGCAGATCGATGACTCTTAGAGATACTGTTGAAAAGACCACAGAGCATAAGCACTCTGCCTCTGCAATGTAGATAGAGGTAAGAGAAAACATTAATCAAATGAAATACCTTGCATGCACCTCCAATGAACCCTGTGGCTTAATGTTGAGGGAGGTATTCCAAAACATTCCTATGCATGTAGCTAGTTCTATGCCAACAGTCACTAACTTAAGAAGAATCATTGAAAGGAAAAAACAGGCAAGTAACCCCGACGTGTAACACCCTAAACATTCTCTGATATTAACATTCCTTCTGAACTATCTGTCACTGTTTCTAATGAAACCTTTCTATTGCACAACATCAAAAACCCTCAAAAAAGAATACTAATCTTTAGCACACTCCGTAACCTTTTGAAATTGGAGAGTAGTGATAATTGGATGATGGATGGGATGTTTAAATCCACACCCCATCCATTCACCCAAATATACACTATTTATGCCTACATTAGTAACACTGTAGTTCTCTTAGTGTACTGTTTGCTCCCTGAAAAACAATCCTCAATATACACTGAACGTTTAACAGTGGTAAAATCTAAAACTCAAAACAAATGTCCTAGAGAAGTGATAATTGACTTTGAATTATCAATGATTAACACCATTACTAAAACCTTTCTGTAAACCGAAATTCAAGGATGTCTTTTTCAATTTTCACAGGCATATCGGCGAAAAATAAAAAAACATCCTTAGTTGAAAATTACATATCGGACAGTAAATTGAAATTTGAATTAAAAAACACTAACAGCATTGCGCTTTGTTCCACCTGACAGTGTGGATGAACACTACACGTCAATTACTGAATCAGAGTATTTGACTGCAAATGAAGAAAAATTGGGCACCCTACTATGGGGTCGATTAGGATGTAGGGTGGATGCCAACGCCCGCATGGTGGTGGTGATCCACCCTACATCCTTCCCCGCCCGCCACCCATTTCCCCCCCACCGTAATAGTATGGCTGGGGGACCCCGGCGGACGGAAAGACCGTCCGCTGGTTTTCCGCCGGTCACACAGGTGACCAGGCAGAAAAGGGGCCTGATATGGTGATGGTGTCTGCTTGACAGCGCCATCCATATTAGGAAGGCAGCAGGGAGCAGCCTTTCTGTGGCGGCAACGCCGTCATGGAAAGGCATGCGGAATGGGCTTACGGGGGCCCGTTGTGGGCCCCCAGTGTATTGGGAGGGTGCACATGGGGGGTACCTATGGTACCCCCGTACCCCTACATTGTCATGGACAAGGTGGCAGGCACCACGCGGTGCCTGTCACCTTGTGCATGACAATGCACACAGTGCATTCCCAGCATTGTGGCGGGCGGTGCTGTGAGCACCGCCCACCACAATGCTGGGAATGGAGGATGCCACCACCATAGTGGCGGTGGCATCCTAATTGCAGGTGCGGGACCGTCGCACCACTGGCGGCCGGTCTCAGCACTGCTAGGGTGGCGGGCGGACTAAAGTCTGCCTGCCATCCCGATCGGCCCCTAAATTACTTTGAGGACACATGGATTGGCCATCTAAGCATGTTCGGTCGCAGAAGGAATCCAAGGTTTCCTGTCATATGGTGGAACTGTTACACGACCTGTTTAGAAGGAGAAGCAAACACCAATAATGCCATTGAGGGGTGGCACAACTCCTGCAATAAATCGATTGGCAAACCTCACCCTAACTGTTATCATTTTTGGGAAATTTTGAAGAAGGAGCAAAGTTTCCAAGAAATGAGAATAGTGCAATCATTAAATGGTAGTCTGGACCCACAAAGTAAAAAAAGAACAAAATAAATGTCAGAGAGACTATTGGGACAAATTCAACAGTTTTCGTTGATTGTGGCTTCAGACTACCTAGACAATATTGCACACATACTACATTTCTAACTATGACTAACACCTATTCTATTTGACTTGCCTGTTTTGCATTTTTTTAAATTAATTTTATTTGGATTTCTTTTTTTAAAACATTTTATTTTATTTGGAAAAATGGGATCCTACCTTCAGTCGTCTTCCTCTCTAATAATCCACTTTCCTGCAAGAGTGTACAGCTCTCCAAATGTCCAAAGTGTGTAACCATAATCCACAATTCGATTCAAAGCCCGGGTTTACGTTTAAAACAAATATGCAGGTTGGCATAGCCATTTTTGTATGCAAATCATATGCTGTAAATTATTCTGTGATCGCTAAAATAAACGCATCCCCCCAAAAATCCTGAAAATCTAAACAAAACTGGCAAAAAACGATCCAGCGTAGCAATCCTCTTTCCATCAATTTTCATTCCAATGTGCCTCAAAAACCAAACGATAAGATGATTGGAATTCAATCATTTATTAAAAAAAAAGAGTTTCAAAAATACTCCAGAATACCTAATAGTTTTGTAATGGCGAACAATCCCATCGGCGTAGTTCAAAAATCCACGTGGTTGAAGATCCATGAAAATGCATCTCTTACATATCGAAAAAAAATTACTTCTATTACACTTTCGTTTTTAAATAATTTGAATTTCTTCCCAACAGAGTCCCCTTTTTTTAAACAACTGTTTGATATTTACAAAAATAAACCCCGCCGTGAGCGTACAACTGCTACCTCTAAAGGAATGAAATTGGTGTAAACATTAAAACACACAAATTCATACATACATCAACTCCTTACAATAAAGTATGACTGCCACTATGTCTATTAACTTACCTGACCGCAGCTCTTCCTTGCATTTGATCCTTACTGCGACGCTCCACCAACTGTAGAAACACACGCTCAACCGCGTAAGTCATCTGAAAAAGTTAAAATAAAAATAGGACAACTTCACCCGTTGAATACCATTGGAAACCATGGGAAAAATGTTTAATTTTTTTTTTTTTAAATGTGAATGTACATCTTTTAATTTAAAAAATATATATATATTTTACTAATATATGTATGTGTAATAAAAAATGGAATGTTCATTTTATATTTTTTTAAATAATACATTATTAAGAATCAATTCTCATAAAATTGTTTAAATTGTTGAAATTGTCATGCATTTTAAATTTAATATTTTACTAAAATTACTGTCCCTTGTATTAAAAAATTATTAAACTATTTTTAAAACTACTACATTATCTTTTATTAAAATTTTACATTTACATTTTGGAATTAAAGTTTTACATAGTATAGCATTTTTTTAAATAATAAAGGGCCGATTCCGATAGCCGGTCGGACAGCTGTCTGTAGCCTTACCGTGCGACCGACACGTACCCGGAGCCGGTCCGTCCTGTAGAGTAAGTACGATGGGCATAACTGCCAAAAACATGACCGACACGTAGGCTGTGAATCAAGCCCCATTCTCTGTCTAAGCCGTAACTCCCAAAGAGGAACCGTGTCGCCCGGAAGCAGTATCTATAGCAGTTTCCGGCATGAGAAGTACGATGCGTACTTCCTACACGCCGTACGGGTCGTCACGTACGGCACATCAGAGCATCTGGAAAACAAGCATATCAGCTACGATTCGCGCCACAAATCAATACACGGCTACGAGACGGACCAGCTTGCAGCGGGTATGAGACGGAGCAACAAGCAGCGTGTACGACATGAACACATCATGAATCCCATTGCGCAGGTCATACCAGTACTCTACATCTATGACCGGCTCAGGGACCGACGCCGACGGCGCAGGTGGTAAGTCAGACATCTACCACATAAACAAACGACACATACCCGCAAAATGGCACACACACACAGGGGATCCATACCCTGGCCACTAACAACAGCCCACCATAGGGGTTGCATGGCCAGCAACACTAACACCCCACCCATAGGGGGCCTGTTGCCCATCACTACTGCCACCCCCACCCATAGGGAATATGTTGCCCATCACCCCTGCCACCCCCACTCACAGGGCTTATGTTGCCCATCACCCCTGCCACCCCCACCCATACGGACTATGTTGCCCATCACCCCTGCCACCCCCACTCACAGGGGACCTGTTGCACATCACCCCTGCCACCCCCACTAACAGGGGACCTGTTGCCCATCACCCCTGCCACCCCCATTCTCAGGGGACCTGTTGCCCATCACCCCTGCCACCCCCACCCATAGGGACTATGTTGCCCATCACCCCTGCCACCCCCCTCACAGGGGACCTGTTGCTCATCACCCCTGCCACCCCCACCCCTAGTGCTTATGTTGCCCATCACCCCTGCCACCCACACTCACAGGGCTTATGTTGCCCATCACCCCTGCCACACCCACTCACAGGGCTTATGTTGCCCATCACCCCTGCCACCCCCACCCATTGGGACTATGTTGCCCATCACCCCTGCCACCCCCACTCACAGGGGACCTGTTGCACATCACCCTTGCCACCCCCACTCACAGGGGACCTGTTGCTCATCTCCCCTGCCACCCCCACCCATAGGGACTATATTGCCCATCACCCCTGCCACCCACACCCCTAGTGCTTATGTTGCCCATCACCCTTGCCACCCCCACTCACAGAGGACCTGTTGCACATCACCCCTGCCACCCCCACTCACAGGGGACCTGTTGCTTATCACCCCTGCCACCCCCAACCATAGGGACTATGTTGCCCATCACCCCTGCCACCCACACCCCTAGTGCTTATGTTGCCCATCACCCCTGACACCCCCACTCACAGGGCTTATGTTGCCCATCACCCCTGCCACACCCACTCACAGGGCTTATGTTGCCCATCACCCCTGACACCAACACCCCTAGTGCTTATGTTGCCCATCACCCCTGCCACCCCCACTAAAAGGGCTTATGTTGCCCATCACCCCTGCCACACCCACTCACAGGGCTTATGTTTCCCATCACCCCTGCCACCCCCACCCATAGGGACTATGTTGCCCATCACCCCTGCCACCCACACCCCTAGTACTTATGTTGCCCATCACCCCTGCCACCCCCACTCACAGGGTTTATGTTGCCCATCACCCCTGCCACACCCACTCACAGGGCTTATGTTGCCGATCACCCCTGCCACCCCCACCCATAGGGACTATGTTGCCCATCACCCCTGCCACCCCCACTCACAGGGGACCTGTTGCCCATCACCCCTGCCACCCCCACCCATAGGGACTATATTGCCCATCACCCCTGCCACCCACACCCCTAGTGCTTATGTTGCCCATCACCCCTGCCACCCCCACTCACAGGGCTTATGTTGCCCATCACCCCTGCCACACCCACTCACAGGGCTTATGTTGCCGATCACCCCTGCCACCCCCACCCATAGGGACTATGTTGCCCTTCACCCCTGCCACCCACACCCCTAGTGCTTATGTAGCCCATCACCCCTGCCACCCCCACTCACAGGGGACCTGTTGCCCATCAGCCCTGCCACCCACACCCATAATATGGGTGATGTGCAACACATCCAGCATACGCAAACATCAGGTATGTCTGCAAAATACATCCCCCATGACATCATGACAACAGTGTGTAGTCTGTGACAAATGCCCACAACCGTGATTATGGCTACGAGCATACAATGTAAGTAACAGCACATGTGTGACCAACACATGAGTGTGACATACACAAGGCAAACATCACCATAGCACTGCGCCAATGAAAAAAGAACACCCCCTCACTGTGTAGAACAAAAGTTAAGTGTGGGCCTCCAAACTGCAGCAGATGTTGAGCATTGTGGTGATGTGGTCTAAACCCCCCCCCCCCCCTCATCACAGTGACCAAAAGGTAAGTGTCATCATGGTCAAAGCTGCAAATAACAAACAGCATGTATGAACCCTGCTCCGAACACATTAAACACTTCTGGGGTGAAGTAGTGTTTGTGTCCCATTCCCACAGAGATGTGGTGAGGCTAACAGTGCTGTGAAAACATAACACACCCTCGGCCATGTGCAGACAGGCACCACACATGGGGGCTGACAATGCATACAGTGTACAATGACACAAGAGCAGAAGTGACCATCACAAAGCATACACATATCTCGAAAATAGACACACTAACCAAAACAACCTGTGTAGACTGTAGGTGTCAGCTCACAAACTCCCATTCCGTGCCAGCAATGGCACCTAACAACCAGGATGAATGTGGCACAATGATGTGATATGACTCACAGGGACAGCAGGCAAAATCACAGAAACGGCATCCAGACAATGGCCCACGACAGCAATACCAATGCACTGATGCAGATGCACAATCACAAACAGGCACCCTCACACTGCACATCTGCCACAACATGTGTGTGTGTGTGTCTCAGTATCCCCAGGCAACTACACAACACATGAGGGGGGTTGAACCACAGTGACACAGATGTGGACACAGTGCCATACAAAAGTAAACCATCATTGGGACACCCTCAGTGGCCAATCAGGCGTTGGGAGATGAGAGGAAGCACAACAGACACATGTGACACAAGCTGGAATGAACACCAACTAACACAGCAAGAGACTGACACACAACACCACTACCCCCAGGGAACAGACAGTGGGGTGACACAAGCATGCATGACACCTCCACTGTGATGACAAAGACAGATGTCATACAAACTGGGAAACCCAGACATGTGTCCTGTGCCACAAACGTACATCACACATACACAAATCACTCAGCATGGCCCCTCATCCATGGACAAACGGGACTAGGGGACCATCCTTGCAAACATTCACATCAGTCCACCATCAACACCACACACCTGAACTGCAACAATGTGTATCTGTGAAGTCCACTTGGACAGGTGACATTGCACATGCACCCATGACAAACAGAGGAATGTTGCCAGGAACTAAGGTGCACACACACATTACACAAGGACTGTTTACAACCCTGGGGAATGACAGACACACTGCACAGTATGCGGTACATGGCCATGACCTCACAGGTCATGTAACCTTCAGAATCCCTGCCACAGTCCCAGGACTATGCAGATGCCAAGGAGGAACACAAGGCACCCATGCTGACACCTGCCAGCCTCGCTGCCGTGAACCCGACAAGTGGGAGCAGTCACACACACATACACATGTCTCAATCACTGAAAACTACCACCTAGGGACAACTACGTGATATTGCGAAAAAACAAGTGCCTTGAGGAACCCTGACTGTGTCCCATCTGTGTCTGACAACATCGTCAACACTCAGAACTGACAAATCACAATGATACAACAATTAACAGTAGTGTGTCATGCACCCACACATCTTGTAGCCCATTGGAAAAGTAGTGGGATGAACCCAGTACCACTCATGGGGGCAGGCCAGGCACCGCAGGGACAGGATCAGGGTGCAGCAGAAGGAGGCAGTGAAGAGGTGGGGGATGCAGGCGAGACACTTGCAACTGCAGTGGAGCTGACTGAAGTGGTAGGTGCTGTCACAACTGTGGTGCACAAGTCAGATGGGGTGGGTGCCGGCACAACTCCAGTGGGCAGGTCAGATGGAGTGGATTGGCTCACCACTGTAGTGCCCAAGTCAGACGGGGTGGTCGTTGACTCCAAAGCAGTGCCTACATACATGGGAGCGGAATGGGGGACAGGGGAGGTCGGCAGGGCAGGGGGGGACACGGTCCCCACATCAGTGGTACCAACTGTCTGACCAGGTGTGGAGGAGCAAGTGTTAGGGGGGATTGCCTTAGCATTTTGGGGATGGTGTATCTGTGTGTGGGGGAACCCGGGGCAGGGAGTGGCGGGGGAACCTCTGGAGTGGTGGCCTGGGGGATGGAGGACGGAGACTTTGCCTTGGAGCTGCGTGGTGGTGGGGGGGTCTTGCTCTTCTTGCGCTGGGGGGACTTGCGGGTGGGCGTCTCGGTCTGACTGTGCCTGGGGGAGGGTGTCCGGGTGTGAGGGGCACTCCCTTCTGTGTGTGGGGACTTCCTCTTTCCCTTGTAATCAGGATCTGCAGGGTCGGTGGGGAAGAGGCCAAGGTCACAGAGGAAGAGCTTCTGGGGGGATGGGGTTGCAGGTGAGGCAAGGGAAGGGGGCTGGGAGGGAGAGGTCTCAGAGGACTGTGGAGTGGTTGTGGATGTCTGTGTGTGTGTCAGCAAACAAGCCCCTGTGAGTGTGGAATCAGTCCCCTGCGCTAGCTTGTGTGCACGTCTAGCCCTTGGTTTGGGGGTTTCTGTGGGGCAGACATGAAATGCCCTCCATGAATGACACCAGTTGTGTCAACAGACCTGTGTGTGCATGGAGGACCTTCAGCATTGACGTCTGCCCTACATGGATCTGTCAAAGTAAGTCCACAGACTCCTCACTCAGGGCAGCAGGGGACACAGGGGCAGGGGGTGTGCTGCCTGGCACAAAGGAGACAGGCTCACGAACACGGGAGCCCACAGGGACCTCTGGGATGGGAGCCGATGGGAGGGGGGTGGTGGTGCTGGTGGTGGTGGTGGTGGCAGAGACAGCCTCAGTAGCTGGTGTTTGGTGGCTGCTGACACCCGCCTCCACAGGGGAGTCATCCTCAGAGCTGCTGTGGCCTTCAGCTGGGGGGGATGGTGCTGACGACTCCTCTGTGTGGCTCAACTCGCCCTCCGTGCCCCTGGGTCCACCTGACTCCTCCCCTTCTGTCCCTCTAAGGCTCTGTGGCTCCTCCTGGTCCGTGGAGCTGTCTCCTCCTGTGGCCGTGGATGTATCTGGATAGGAATAGGAAGTAACAGAACAACATCAGTCACCTGCACCGACTGCACATACTCCAGTGAGTACATCACATCACAGGGCAAGCCCTGGCATCATCAGCTGAACACAGCTCAAAATGCCAACACTGTTTAGGATGAGATAAATGTCATTCTCAACATCAACCATGGCACACATATCCCTCCTTGACTTTCACACATATGTCCGTTGCATGTTGGATGCTAACACACCAATGTGCCAACATGCACCACCCACACATTAGTTGTACATGCAATTGAACATGTAGGAGTATGTCACTAGACACACAGCACATCTCTTGCGACTGACTCAGTACAGGTGTCCGGATGAAGGGATGGGCAGAGACTCATTTCACATGCTTGGGATGCATGCCAGCAACACACACTATGATGTACTCATGTCCTTATGAGCAAGGCCACAATGGGGTGCATGGTGCACTCTTGAACACAACGCAGGCTCACTCATAGCAAGTTTAATGCCATGGCACTGGGATGCCCTGAAAGTCAGTCAACACTGTCTCCTGTCACAGGGGCAGGGCATCCAGACAACAACAATATGCACTGACTCTCAATCCTAGCTGAGGGGTAAAGCTGACTCTGCAGATGACCGGCGCACTTGCCTATCCCATGCAAACAACATATCCAGGACCCAGAAGACCCCACATCATGCAAATCATTCATATGAGTCTCAGCAAACACAAATCCATGTACATTAACACATCACAGTCTGCCATGCATGTAACCCAGCTGCATGAGGGACACAGTTGCATACACCATTGTGCGTCAGATGATCACACACCTATATGTCACACAGGTTTTGTCTCCCACAGTCACATTGCAGATGTCATTCTGACCCTCTGAATCATGGACACCCCAGTTGTACGTAGCAACAAGCCACACCCTAATGACACAGAGGCAGACACCTGAGGGCACATGTCACTAAGCACAACCTGTAATTTCATACACAGGAGTGGGATTACAGAGTGTTTCTGAATGCCCTTGAGGGGGCATGACTGGGCAGGACTAAGTGAAACAGTGTTTTGCCCCGGACAGTAGCCAGGTGGCTAAGCAATTGTGACATACTTGATATACATACTCCTGATGCCCAAAAATTGGAGTCCCCTGCTGCATGGTTTTGTTTTGAATACCCCAGAAACATGTTGCGAGTCAGACCAGCAATTGGTACACATCTCAAGGGCACACCCAGTTCACATGTCAGATCTCAGGCATTGTGTAAACAATTGACCCACCCATGAAACACACAACAGAGTCACGGGAAGTGATGCTGACTGGTACCTGAAACATAGCTGACTGCAGGGACACAGTGCCCTAGTGACACAAGCAACAGACTGTAGGGGCCACACCTGTGGAACAGATGAGGAGGGTGCATCACACAGATGAGGGACCTGATTTTGGGACTACAAGACCTATGTAATGTGGAAGTGTGACCTGGACAAAAGACTGCTATTTGCATGTCAGGCATAGTACACAGATCAGGCATGGACTTACCCCCTTCCTGCTGCTGTCTGGCCTTCAGCTGCCTATCCAGGTCCGGGAAGACCACCACCAGTATCTGGAGCATGTGGGGAGTCAGGGTCCGGTGTCCGCCCCTCCTGCGTGGAGGTGACTGCTTCAGCTGGACTCTAGCTATCCTCCGGGTCCAGCCCCGAAGGTCCTGCCACCTCTTCTGGCAGTTGCGGATGCACCACTTGTAGACCCCCACAGAACAAACAGCCCGGGCGATGGTCAGCCAGATCTCCTGCTTCTGGTGGGCATCAACCTGTGAGGATGACAAAGTGAAAAGTACATTAACACACATGCCTCACATTTGTGCAGCACACAATTGGATATACATGTCATGATCACAAAGGGAAATAAATTACACAGGTAGTGCAACCATGGGGAATGACAACTCACATGCATGTCTGACATGTTAACAATGCCTGGATAGTTTAAGCTTGCAACAATGCACTTTAGCAGCAGGAAAACTATTCATTACATGTACCTACACACTTTGGTGGATGAAAGTAGTCAGTGAGAATGCTTGCCACTGGTGTACACACTGCTAGTACTGCTAGTCAGACAACATGCATAATTAGGACCCTTCCTGCAAAGAAGCGCTGTTCCTGTGCTGTTGCTGTCTGGCCACTTCGCCACGCCTCGCGGCCCCCGCTTCGCGGGAGCCGCTCGTAGGCTTAGACTCTCTCTGGGGAACATCCTTTCTGCCTCCCTTCACGTGCTTTGAGCACCAACGCGCCCCTTGCAAGCTGTCATCTGGTCAACAGGGGTAGAGGCGGGACTGCGAGGACCAGCATTCCTAGCGGCGTGGATCGGCCGCAGCTGGTCCTCTTCCCGCCCCCTCCTCCTCCTCTTTAAAATCTGTGTGGAGTGAGTGAGCCTTGGGACCCTTCCTGCAAAGAAGCGCTGTTCCTGTGCTGTTGCTGTCTGGCCACTTCGCCACGCCTCGCGGCCCCCGCTTCGCGGGAGCCGCTCGTAGGCTTAGACTCTCTCTGGGGAACATCCTTTCTGCCTCCCTTCACGTGCTTTGAGCACCAACGCGCCCCTTGCAAGCTGTCATCTGGTCAACAGGGGTAGAGGCGGGACTGCGAGGACCAGCATTCCTAGCGGCGTGGATCGGCCGCAGCTGGTCCTCTTCCCGCCCCCTCCTCCTCCTCTTTAAAATCTGTGTGGAGTGAGTGAGCCTTGGGACCCTTCCTGCAAAGAAGCGCTGTTCCTGTGCTGTTGCTGTCTGGCCACTTCGCCACGCCTCGCGGCCCCCGCTTCGCGGGAGCCGCTCGTAGGCTTAGACTCTCTCTGGGGAACATCCTTTCTGCCTCCCTTCACGTGCTTTGAGCACCAACGCGCCCCTTGCAAGCTGTCATCTGGTCAACAGGGGTAGAGGCGGGACTGCGAGGACCAGCATTCCTAGCGGCGTGGATCGGCCGCAGCTGGTCCTCTTCCCGCCCCCTCCTCCTCCTCTTTAAAATCTGTGTGGAGTGAGTGAGCCTTGGGACCCTTCCTGCAAAGAAGCGCTGTTCCTGTGCTGTTGCTGTCTGGCCACTTCGCCACGCCTCGCGGCCCCGCTTCGCGGGTGCCGCTCGTAGGCTTAGACTCTCTCTGGGGAACATCCTTTCTGCCTCCCTTCACGTGCTTTAAGCACCAACGCGCCCCTTGCAAGCTGTCATCTGGTCAACAGGGGTAGAGGCGGGACTGCGAGGACCAGCATTCCTAGCGGCGTGGATCGGCCGCAGCTGGTCCTCTTCCCGCCCCCTCCTCCTCCTCTTTAAAATCTGTGTGGAGTGAGTGAGCCTTGGGACCCTTCCTGCAAAGAAGCGCTGTTCCTGTGCTGTTGCTGTCTGGCCACTTCGCCACGCCTCGCGGCCCCCGCTTCGCGGGAGCCGCTCGTAGGCTTAGACTCTCTCTGGGGAACATCCTTTCTGCCTCCCTTCACGTGCTTTGAGCACCAACGCGCCCCTTGCAAGCTGTCATCTGGTCAACAGGGGTAGAGGCGGGACTGCGAGGACCAGCATTCCTAGCGGCGTGGATCGGCCGCAGCTGGTCCTCTTCCCGCCCCCTGCTCCTCCTCTTTAAAATCTGTGTGGAGTGAGTGAGCCTTGGGACCCTTCCTGCAAAGAAGCGCTGTTCCTGTGCTGTTGCTGTCTGGCCACTTCGCCACGCCTCGCGGCCCCCGCTTCGCGGGAGCCGCTCGTAGGCTTAGACTCTCTCTGGGGAACATCCTTTCTGCCTCCCTTCACGTGCTTTGAGCACCAACGCGCCCCTTGCAAGCTGTCATCTGGTCAACAGGGGTAGAGGCGGGACTGCGAGGACCAGCATTCCTAGCGGCGTGGATCGGCCGCAGCTGGTCCTCTTCCCGCCCCCTCCTCCTCCTCTTTAAAATCTGTGTGGAGTGAGTGAGCCTTGGGACCCTTCCTGCAAAGAAGCGCTGTTCCTGTGCTGTTGCTGTCTGGCCACTTCGCCACGCCTCGCGGCCCCCGCTTCGCGGGAGCCGCTCGTAGGCTTAGACTCTCTCTGGGGAACATCCTTTCTGCCTCCCTTCACGTGCTTTGAGCACCAACGCGCCCCTTGCAAGCTGTCATCTGGTCAACAGGGGTAGAGGCGGGACTGCGAGGACCAGCATTCCTAGCGGCGTGGATCGGCCGCAGCTGGTCCTCTTCCCGCCCCCTCCTCCTCCTCTTTAAAATCTGTGTGGAGTGAGTGAGCCTTGGGACCCTTCCTGCAAAGAAGCGCTGTTCCTGTGCTGTTGCTGTCTGGCCACTTCGCCACGCCTCGCGGCCCCCGCTTCGCGGGAGCCGCTCGTAGGCTTAGACTCTCTCTGGGGAACATCCTTTCTGCCTCCCTTCACGTGCTTTGAGCACCAACGCGCCCCTTGCAAGCTGTCATCTGGTCAACAGGGGTAGAGGCGGGACTGCGAGGACCAGCATTCCTAGCGGCGTGGATCGGCCGCAGCTGGTCCTCTTCCCGCCCCCTGCTCCTCCTCTTTAAAATCTGTGTGGAGTGAGTGAGCCTTGGGACCCTTCCTGCAAAGAAGCGCTGTTCCTGTGCTGTTGCTGTCTGGCCACTTCGCCACGCCTCGCGGCCCCCGCTTCGCGGGAGCCGCTCGTAGGCTTAGACTCTCTCTGGGGAACATCCTTTCTGCCTCCCTTCACGTGCTTTGAGCACCAACGCGCCCCTTGCAAGCTGTCATCTGGTCAACAGGGGTAGAGGCGGGACTGCGAGGACCAGCATTCCTAGCGGCGTGGATCGGCCGCAGCTGGTCCTCTTCCCGCCCCCTCCTCCTCCTCTTTAAAATCTGTGTGGAGTGAGTGAGCCTTGGGACCCTTCCTGCAAAGAAGCGCTGTTCCTGTGCTGTTGCTGTCTGGCCACTTCGCCACGCCTCGCGGCCCCCGCTTCGCGGGAGCCGCTCGTAGGCTTAGACTCTCTCTGGGGAACATCCTTTCTGCCTCCCTTCACGTGCTTTGAGCACCAACGCGCCCCTTGCAAGCTGTCATCTGGTCAACAGGGGTAGAGGCGGGACTGCGAGGACCAGCATTCCTAGCGGCGTGGATCGGCCGCAGCTGGTCCTCTTCCCGCCCCCTCCTCCTCCTCTTTAAAATCTGTGTGGAGTGAGTGAGCCTTGGGACCCTTCCTGCAAAGAAGCGCTGTTCCTGTGCTGTTGCTGTCTGGCCACTTCGCCACGCCTCGCGGCCCCCGCTTCGCGGGAGCCGCTCGTAGGCTTAGACTCTCTCTGGGGAACATCCTTTCTGCCTCCCTTCACGTGCTTTGAGCACCAACGCGCCCCTTGCAAGCTGTCATCTGGTCAACAGGGGTAGAGGCGGGACTGCGAGGACCAGCATTCCTAGCGGCGTGGATCGGCCGCAGCTGGTCCTCTTCCCGCCCCTTCCTCTTGTTTTTTCCTTCATAGCTTGTGTGGACAACGCGCACGCGGGACGCGCGCGGGGCAACGGCCGGGGCGAAGACCGGGCTAAGAGCGGGCCGTTTGAGGCCGTTCGAGGACGGTAGAGGACGGCCCTGGCCCACCCCCCTTATTGCTCCTAACCTGCTTGTTATTGTATCATCGTGCTGAGACAGGTTAGCTTAAACTGAAGCCCCCTAGTTAGTAAGTCGAGTGACGACCCTGATCTTATCGCAAGCACCATGAGTACTAGGATGACACGTAGCAAAGCCTCCAAAGGTGGTTCACAAATCTGTGGCCCTATGGACGACTTCATCACCCGCACAAATATAGCCATCGATGAAGAAATATCTAAACTTCAAACCCGGGTATCCCTAGAATTGGTAGCTGCACGTAGGCTGTCCGAGGTAATTGCCCTCTCGAAAAAATCATCCCTAGGACATATAGCCTCTGCTGTCACTCCAGCACGCCCTGCCCGCCCAAATAGTATTACCACCCAGGTTGATTTACACCAGCCCCGGATTACTTCCACCCTCACTCCGCCCTTAGAACAATCTCGCATTACAGAAGAGCTAAGTTTCGCTGCACCTTCTCACGCCCAGACCCCCACCCTTAATCCCCTTTCCCAAGTATTCCCAACTACTTCCCGTGTTAGTGGTGCACAACCCAAAAGAAAACGCCAATCACGCTCAGCCTACTCTCGTATAAAGGCAAAGGTCGCAGTCTCCCGCCAGCTCACAATGACCAACACTCAGGCATGTAATGCTTTACCTGAGGGTTCCTCGAGCACACAGTCAGTATGCCAAAGTATGGGAGAGGGTCCAGCCAACACCACCCCAGTAGACGAGGGGGCGCAGGTACAAGACCAGGGAAGGAATGATAAGGAATTTATAGATCAAGTCTGGGAAACATTAAAAAAACTTCTCTCACCACTCGACTTAAGATTGTCTAGGATAGAAAACAATCTACTCGAGATGGAGAAGAGCATTATTGCTCTGGCCACTCTTGGCCTGAGAAGTCTCGAAAACCAGGGCGTGTCCTTATCTGACCCACTTTCGCCAGCCCCTGTTTTGCAAGCTGAGCAGCACCCCCCACCAGTACCTGTTGCTGTAAGGCCTGTTCCTAAGCCGAGGACTGTGGCTGTGGATCAAGTTTCCATAACCGCTAAACCTCAGGCTACCAAACCGCAGATTCCCACACGGAACTCTAAGCCTGGAATAGTAAATCCAAACCTGGTAGCATCCGCCAGACCCCAGCCTGCCGAAACCCAGGGTCCTCGTCCAAAAGAAAATTTTGGAGGAGGCTATATAGACCTTCCACCAGAGGCCAATGACTATGTGGTCGTGTTGACAGGCGTCCCTGTGATTGGCACTGACCAACACGAAAACCACTGGTCATTGAAAAATAAAACTATGCACTGGCTTAACGTCAACAGACCGATTCCCAATGGCAAAAGAAGCCGAGTAATGATGGTCCGTAGAATACCCTGGGTGGGCCCAACCAAGAAATCTAAGCAAGGGGACTGTGTAGTTGTAACTTTTGAAGACCCACATACGGCGCACCATATCTGTTCCTGGCCAACTAGTGAAGATTCTTTAGTCATACCAAGGCCGCTATCCTATTTTTACCCCCCACGCCAATTGCATACCCAAGCGGATAACTGGTCCTTGGTGCAGCACCACCCATGGAACACCCATCCCATGAGGCAAAAGAATACTCTTTTACACTGGAATGGCCTTTCAACCTACAATAGATTTGGAGGCCTGGAGGAGGTCGATTGACTTTCTATGTTCCCAGCATGCCCACAACTAGAAAAAGCATTGTCTCCACATGTTATAGACATAATTGGAAATCCAACCAACGGCCCTCCAACTAGCCAAGCCGGGCTTCTGACTCTCTTGCCCCGGGCCATGGAACCGATCAAAATGGCCATTTTAGATTGCAAAAGAGTGGAAACGAGGCCAGACAGCCCCTGTTCGATCCCCCCTCCTCCAGTACAATCTAATCCAATGGAGCTCGACCTGCCTGTTAGAGTTGCCTCCCCAGGCGATTCTTCACTGAGGGTCTTAAGCTGGAATGTGGCTGGCCTTGCACGTAACTTTGATAACCCGGAATGGAACACCTTCCTGGCACCCTATGACATTTGCTTGCTACAGGAAACATGGTGCCAGGAACCTAGACATAGAGTGGGGTTTTCGACCTTCTATGTTCCGGCTGTATGTCACCAAGGTTCTAAAGGACGCCCATCCGGTGGTCTTCTCATCTGGATCAACATAGCACTAGACCTCAGTGTTTCTCAAAGGACCACCGAAACACCTGACCTTCAATGGCTAACAGTGCACTACAAAGGGGGAAGTAAACTAGAACTATTTAATCTCTACTTAAGGGGCATTAGGAACGGAGGATCTCTAAACTCTTTAGGCTTAAGCAACTACCTGTCTGCCTGTGACGCCGACTCTCTCGTCCTGCTGGCAGGCGATTTTAATTGCTGTTTTGAGCCTTTAGCCAAAGAAGATATTCTGGATACCAACGAGGAGGATAACAGGAGGGGCATCCCTATTTTGAACCTCGAACCGATCCCTAAATGGACACAAAAGGCGATCGATATAAATGCTCTTTGCATGGAGCATAACTTGAGAGCAACGAATGGGCGTTCTAAATCAGATCCCATGGGTGCCCATACATACAATAGGACGGGCCACTCATCCAGAATTGACTTTGTTATGCTCAACTATAACCTCTGGCCATATCATCAAGACATGGAGGTTATAGAGACCTGTGACAGCGACCACAACCCTCTCGCTTTAACCATTTCTGTCCCCTGGCAAACTGGGTCTCAAGAAACCACTAATCAGTTATGGAAAGCTTCACATGAGATTCTTCCCTCAAACTGTGGCAGACGTCTTAAATGGGCAAGAGTCTCAGCGGATGAGGCTAGGATGTCACAAGCTGAAACCATCTTACTAGAGGCTGAATCTAGGCTTGATAGCACGAATAGCGATAGCAAGATGTTTTTATCGTTATTTACGGAGACTGTAACGGCACTAAGTGGGCTGTTCACCATTCCCAAACCCAGCTCCAGAACTGCTTCAAAGGGGGCCCTGAGAACAAGTGAAAAGTGGTTCACAGCCAAGTGTCGACTTGCTAAGGGTGATCTTGTTGCTGCAGTAAAAGGAAAAGACAAAGCTACCATCAGGTCTGCAAGGAAACTTTATAGGAAAACTGTGACTGAGGCCAAGCGGACATATGATTTCAACTTTTGGTGTGACCTAACGGAGGCGAGCACAAGGAAAGATGCTAAGGGGTTCTGGGACTTGCTAAGATCAAGAGTCAAGCCCATTGATCAACAACTGACTTGTAATATCCCTGGCGTTGCCTGGTTTGCCCACTTTTCGAAATTGTATTCGGCTCAGACAGGGCCTCCGCAACCAGACCCGCTCCCAAGGCTCAGTTCCACAGATCTCCCACCAAATGAAGTCCTATTTACCACCTTGGAAGTAGAGAAGGCAATCAGGTGTATTGTTTCTAACAAAGCGGCAGGACCTGATGGGATCCCGGGCGACTTGATAAAAAATAATCCCCCATTTTGGAGCAGACTAATTGCTGCTCTTCTTAATGAGGTTATGTTGGGGGGGTCTTTCCCTGACTCTTGGAGGGGCGCTGAAGTAGTCCCCATTTTCAAGAAGGGTAGCAGGGAAGACCCAGCCAATTACCGCCCCATCAGTTTGCTGGATTCGACGCAAAAGGTAGCGGGGAAAGTGGTATTGGGCAGGATTCTGGAGTGGGTGGATGAAAATCAGATATTGTCTGATTTCCAAGCGGGTTTTAGATCAGGGACAGGCACCGTCGAGCAGACATTCCGCTTTTTAATGCTCTATTGGAAGGTAGTGGTGCTAGGAGGGGGCAGCTTATACTTAGTCTTCATAGACTTAAAAACAGCCTTCGACCTGGTTCCAAGAGCATTATTGTGGAAGGTCCTTGACGAGTTAGGTCTACCTCCCTATTTGTTGGCCTTGCTGATAAAATTCCATGAAAACACCTTTGCCCAAATCAGATGGGGTGCCCAGGGAGAAAAAACCCCGTGTATTCCAGTAGACAGGGGCGTCCGCCAGGGGTGTGTGCTTGCCCCCACTCTGTTTTCGCTTTACGTCAATGGAGTGGTGGAGCACCTTCTTCAACATCCTGCAGATGCACCATCCCTGGCTGGAAGGAAAATCCCGACGCTCCTGTTTGCGGACGACACCCTCCTGATTTCGAAATCACCTGCAGGCATACAGTTATTACTTTCCAGCTTCAAGGCCTTCTGTGACACCAAGGGACTGGCCATAAATATTGGCAAGACTAAATTTCTTGTCCTCAACCCCCCTAAGAAATCTGTTAAGCCCCCCACTCTAGACTCTGTCACATTAGAACGGGTCAAAGAATTTGACTATCTAGGCATACGTCTTTGTGATAGTATGAGCTGGAAGGCCCATCACCAAAAAGTGTTTCTAACCCATAAGAGGGTTGTTGGTGCTTTACTTAAAGAGCAGCGTGCTTCCTCCATAAAACCTATTGGGGCACTTCTTGATATTTATAGGGGTAGGGTTGTGAGTGCAGCACTGTATGGCGCAGAACTTTGGGGTACCCAGAGAGTGGATACTTTGGCCCACCTAGAAAATAAATTTCACAAAGATCTGATGAGGCTACCCCAGAGCACCCCCACAATCCCCCTCTTGCTGGACGCAGGTACTCGTCCAATCTGCGAGCAAGCTAAATTACGCCCCTTACTATTATGGTCTAGAATTTGGAACGTCCCCGAACTCCACAGCTATGCAGACGCCCTAAAAGATGTACTGTCCTTACCTGGCTGGCATAAGATCGCCTGGCTCAGAGAGGTCAAGAGGGCATTATACAAGCTCGGTCTGGGAGCTGCGTGGGAAAATAAAACAGCACCTCCTAAACAAGAACTGAAGAAGGCTTACTGGTCTTGGGTGGATAACGAGAGACTTGGTAAATCAAATCACCCAAGATCTGTTGCCAACTTCTTGATGGTTAAAGATATCCCCTCCAGAGAACCATATTTGGACTTGATTCACAGTTCACATGATAGGGCTTTATATTTTAAATTCAGGGTTGGGGTCTTACCTTTATGTCAGTTTACCTCTACCTGGAAACCACCACTGCAAACTGTACCCTATTGCCCATTCTGCGAGCTAAAAATCGAATCTGTCGCACACTTTCTATTTGAGTGTCGAGTCTATATGGCCCCTAGACGGAGGTGGTTGAAGCCTCTTTGTAGGAGCCTGGGAACTCGCTCACATCTGGAAGCTATAAGAATACTGCTCTCAGATACAAGACCCTTTTTTGCCATTTGTTTGGCCAAATTCCTAGGCTGGGCTTGGCGCATAAGATCTGCTAAACAACTGATGATACAGTAAAGTGTCCCTTTTTCATTTCTCATAAATTTTAAGATTATCTCGTGTAAATATGAAATGTTTTTAATGGTAATACGAATTGTAAATTGCTTTGTTTCGACCATTGTTTTTATGCTGTCATGTTTTGCTTTTATGATATGTTTCTATATCGAAATAAAGCTTTACTACTACTACTACTGCATAATTAGGAAGGCAGTGGACAGCACACTCACCTGCTCCCCTGGTGTCCCATAGAGCTTTCTGTACTCTGGAAGGAGCCCGCCCAGCAGGGCCTGGTTCTTCTCCTCAGTGAAGGCTGGGGCCCTCTCCAGTGTGCGTGCCATAGCAGGAGCCAGAGGATGCATAGACAGCATCAGTGGTAGCAGGGATGTGGTCCAGTAGCATGTAGTGCAGGCAAGTGAGCTCCCTGGGGGCCAGCCAGCCTTATATCTGTGCTGCAGAGGCAGACTCTGTGCCATGTGTCCCAAGTGATAGGTCCAACACGGTTCCATCCTATGAATCTGGCCAATCCATTCAAAAGTACGACTCGTACACGCCTTCCGCAGCGTTCAAATCTTCACCTTCATGGAACACTTGAAATTGCAACATTGTTGTAGGCATCCAACTGAATTTCCAGTGCACAACTCGTACAAATTTTAAATCCGCATCTGTCTCCATGACAGTCCTGAGCCAATGGGTGCGCCCGGCTCGTTCAACTAACTGTACAACGCGTATTTTGAATATGCACATGCACCCGCCTCCATATGATTCAATGGCCAAGGCGTATGCCTGTCTCGGACCATGCCTGTCCGACGCGTATGCATGATAGTCACCCACTTCGGACCTCATTGCATTCAATGACAAGGCGTACGCACGGCTCGGTCATGACCCGTGCAATGCGTACGCATTGTCACCCACTTCAGACCTCATTGCATTCAATGACAAGGCGTACGCACGGCTCGGTCATGACCCGTGCAATGCGTACGCATTGTCACCCGCGTCGGACCCCATTGCATTCAATGACAAGGCGTACGCACGGCTCGGTCATGACCCGTGCAATGTGTACGCATGGTCACCCGCGTCGGACCCCATTGCATTCAATGACAAGGCGTATGCACGGCTCGGTCATGACCCGTGCAATGCGTACGCATTGTCACCCGCGTCGGACCCCATTGCATTCAATGACAAGACGTACGCACGGCTCGGTCATGACCCGTGCAATGCGCACGCATTGTCACCCATGTCGGACCTCATTAGTGTGACTATTATACGGATGCAACACACATATACTGGCAATGGACACCTGCACATACCTGCCACACTATAGCATTGGCCACAGTGTCCCATGGCATGTGAGGCTGCATTCCCTGGATGTGTGAGGGGGCCACAGCTGTTTTTTTGTCTTGCACTTTGTGCAGCCACTCCCAGGCTGTTATCTTGTGCATGGGGGCAGAGTCCTTTGTGTGTTGTGCACATTAGCACTGTGATGTGCAATTGGACAGTAATGGGCATGAGTGAAGGCCACAGTGTCAGGTTGGATATGTTTAAGACATGTCACATACACCCTGAGTCCTGGGGGTGATGGCATGTACATCACAGTGAGACCTGTAGCCCCAATACTGATGTGCACCCACAGTCTGTGTGCATGTTGTGTCTCAGATGTGTCTGATCACGTGTTACCAATGGGTGACAGTCTCCACATCCATGTGGTATATGCATCAACCTTGATGGGGTGTGTGTCTAAGAGACGTACATGTAGGGCCGGTAGGAACAACAGTGGCCACTACCTGTGGGACTTAAGCTTGCCTTGTGTTGTGTACGTGCTACGCCATGTCCATTGCTGTGGTGATTTAGCAATACAGGGACCCTGGGTTTCTGCATGGCAATGATCTGTGATACCTGGGAGATATGAGTCCTCATTTGTCACTGGGGTGGGTTTTTTGAACATTGCAGCAGCACATAGGTTGGGTGACACAGCCAGATGATTAGCCCATTGCACTACATGGCACTTATGTGGACATGTGGAATTGAGATGTGAGGTGGTGGTCTTGTAGTTGACATATGTGTCTATGCCCAACAGCACACACCTCAGTACATTGTTTAATGTCATGAACTAGCATGTGATAGTGATCGTGGTCATGGCCACATGGGTGGATGTACTGACAATCTTCCTTTGTGCATCTCTGTACTGCAGGGCACCAGCTGTCCATCGGCCGTTCCCAGACCTTGCAACCATGCAGGAACGCGACGGCATCAGATGGTACCGCTTCACCAGGCCACTGTTTGAGGAGTTAGCGGAGCAGTTGGCGCCACATCTGCTACCTGGCCGGACTTACCCTACAGCACTGACCCCAGAGGTGAAGGTGATGGCAGCCCTGCACTTCTTTGCTACCGGTACCTTCCAGTACACTGACTACTGCTGGTGGTATGTCGCAAACGATGTTTAGTCGGGTGCTACACGATGTCTTGGAGGGAATGTTGCAATTCCTCGACCTGTATATCAAGTTCCCAAGCCAAGATGAACTCCCTGAAATTAAGGATGCCTTTTATACACTGGGGAGGATGCCAAACGTCATTGGATCCATTGACGGGACACATGTTGCCCTGATACCACCACAGGCACATGAGCAGGCATACCGCAACAGGAAGCACTACCTTTCGATCAATGCTCTGGTGGTCTGTCTTGCTGACATGTTGATCACACATGTGTGTGCACGGTTCCCTGGTTCGGCGCACGATGCCTACATTATGAGGAGTAGTCACATTGCAACGCTGATGTCACAGATGCCAGCTCAGCGTGCCTGGCTTATCAGTGTGTACTGACTGATTCTCATTGTGTGTGTTAGTCAGTGTTGTATTCTGCACTCCTACAAAACTCAGCTACTTGTTCATTTTTGTGTGTGTAGTAGGTGACTCTGGATACCCCAACATGCCGTGGTTGCTGACACCCCTCAGGAACCCTGTGACACCAGCCAAGCTGCGCTACAATGAGGCACATGGTCAGATCAGGAGGGTGATTGAGAGGACATTCAGCCTCCTGAAAAGCCGCTTTTGTTGCCTGGACAAGACCGGAGGGGCCCTCCCATATGAGCCTGCAAAGGTGTGCAAACTAATACTGGTCTGCTGCATGCTACACAACATGGCGGTGCGGAAGGAGGTGCCTCTCATCCAGGATGACGATGATGATGACCAACGTCTGGCACCTGTGGGGGATCCCGGCCTGGGCCAAGATGCCAGTGATGATGAAGATGATGGTGACGTCTGCTCCCAGCTCATCAACAACTTCTTCACCTGAATGTGAGTTTCCAGTGTTGTTATGTGAATGTATGGAGGTAGTCTGGAATGTGTTGAGCCAGCTCTGTTGCTGTCTGAGTGTGTCTGTGTGCCACTTGACTGGATGTGTGCTGTGATGTGTTCATTCAGGTAGTGTGTACTCCACAATAAGGTAGTACTGCTAACTAGTGTTTGTGTAGGTGTTTTGCAACATGTTTTGTGCATGTGTATTGCATTTCTCTCCTGTTCGTCTGTGCTTTTGACTGTATCTTGTCTGTCCTTCCCAGCGTCCTTTGCCTGTTGTGTGTTCAACACTGACCCCCAACACCCAGAAGCCAACACCAGTGTGGAAGTTGACAATTCCCATCAACTGATGTACCACACATCCCTGGACTTCAATTCTCCAACACATTGTGAGCGTGTGTCCACTGTTACGTAGAATTACCGTGCAACTAGTGTGGAATAAACGTGTTGCTGATGTGTAATGAACCTGTGCTATGCTTTGTCATGTGCGTTGTCTGTCTTCCCACATCTGAGTGACATCTGCTTACCTCACCTGTGGGCTTGTTACCACTGACTGGGGTTGGTGTTGTGTCTGTGCATGCCAATGTGTTTCAGATCAACATCATTGTGTGTGATGAGTAACATGGCCATGGGGAGTATGTTTTGTGTTGCCATAGTGGTGTGTCTCCCTCACATGTGTTGAGAGAAAACTAACCCATGAGGTTGTTTACACTGTGCACAATGCTGTGGGTATCTAAAACCCTTTGTTTATACAATCCTTTTTAGATACAATACAATAATCGAATCCAACAGATCTGATATTCAATAACATATGTATTTGGTATAAATTTTTCCCAAAATATGCATTGTTGTACAAAAATAATCAAGACAAATGAGATACTCATGTCATTACACAATTCTTATGGCATATTTAGTATGTAAATGCGTCATATACATTGCAAATAAACAATACATGAAAGTAATCCCGATGGATTTCGGGACTGGCGTGTCCCTTTGTCAGGGGCACTCTGTAAATAAAATAAATGACATTACTGATATGTTAACGCTTAGATGCCTAAGTGACACCCAAATTAGTTGAGACCAATCCGTAACCGTAATAAGTCTATGATTCAATGATCAACTGGTGAGTATGCAGGTTAGTTAGAGTTTTGTGTGGTCACGCAAGCCCAAACAATGCTGTGAAAGAAAATGGGGGTAAGTATTGTTTTAATTCTTGGGAAATGCGTCTATATGGTTTTTTCAGGCTATGTCGTTTCCTTATCATGCTTCAAGATGGCCCCTCTATTTGTTATCCGCTTTCCTGTTTCAAGATGGTACCCATAGTCGCTACACGCAATACAGGCCGTTTTTCATTTCTAGTCCCTTAATATCCAATCATGCAACAAACAGACTCGCGCTACAGCTACCTCGGTAACTTTACAGCAACTGATCCGTATTACGCGTTTTGATACATTCATCTTATTCGGTAAGTGCTGCATTCACGTACCAGATAACTTTACATTTGTCCTATTTGACTCGTTCTGTACATTCATTCCCCCAAGACTACCATTTCTTCTCTGAAACGTGATCTACGAGGGGTGAGTTCCTCGCCTTATTGTATTCACTTGGACGCATTTCCCAAGAATTAAAACAATACTTACCCACATTTTCTTTCACAGCATTGTTTGGGCTTGCGTCAGCTACATTATCTTTTCAGTCTTGTTTTACGTTATTTCAGGAGGAGGTGAGTTCTTCTCTACTTCCTCACTTCACTCTTTACCAATTCATCTTTGTTCTGCATTCACTTTTTCTAGGGTACTCGTTTCTTCCTTCTTGATTTTTTTAATAAAACTCACACGGTTCCAAGTACCCTTAAATCACAACTTATCTGGTGGCGTTTTGCTTTTATGTGTTGCACATTATTACTTGCCTATCTATTTTCTTGACGACTATAGTATGGTGACCACACAAAACTCTAACTAACCTGCATACTCACCAGTTGATCATTGAATCATAGACTTATTACGGTTACGGATTGGTCTCAACTAATTTGGGTGTCACTTAGGCATCTAAGCGTTAACATATCAGTAATGTCATTTATTTTATTTACAGATTGCCCCTGACGAAGGGACACACCAGTCCCGAAATGCATCGGGCTTACTTACATGTATTGTTTATTTGCAATGTATATGACGCATTTACATACTAAATATGCCATAAGAATTGTGTAATGACATGAGTATCTCATTTGTCTTGATTTTTTTTTGTACAACAATGCATATTTATTTAAAAAATTGATACCAAATACATATGTTATTGAATATATCAGATCTGTTGGATTTGATTATTGTATTGTATCTAAAAAGAGTTGTATAAACAAAGGGTTTTAGATACCCACAGCATTGTGCACAGTGTAAACAACCTCATGGGTTAGTTTTCTCTCATCATTTTCTCACATATGCTTGAACTGACAGCAAGCATAACACTGTAGCACCTAGGTTAAAAGTTTCTCACGTTAACTAGTTTATTTTGAAAAATAAGGTGTGCGCTGCCCCACTCCCACTTGATTCCCTCACATGTGTCACATCCCCATGACTCACCTTACGTTGGTCACATTGTTGCAGTATTTGGCATGCACTGTGTTGTGTAGCAGATCGACTTCGCCCTGAACATGACAAGTTGGAATCACAACAGAGGCAGGTATGGTGTACTGGTGAGTTTATTTACAAACGTGTGAGTGAAGTGCACAGGATGGTGGGTGCTGTACAGTGATTTGGGAATCCAAAGTTCACATTGGAGTTGGAAGTGCTGGTAGATGAAATGTCCAGAGTAAAGTCCACAGTCGTCTGCTACATTGGCCCAACATGACCCCTCCATGTAATGTGGGCGAGTTGTGTGCGATTGGACCAGGTGAACAGGTTGCGCACAAAGAACATTGTCCAGAACAGGTTTGGAGGCCCTGGGGGATGTGCTGGGACATCTGCCTCTCACATGTCCTTCTTCGGACGACCCCTCTTCTTCCCGGGGGGGGGGATCCTCATGTGCAGGCCTCTGCGGTGCAGGGGACTCTCCGCCAGAGTCCTCCTCCCTCCCTGTGGCACTGGCAGATGGTGTTGCAACAGATGTTGTGGGCACACAGGGGGTGGGGACAGATTGGTGTTGATCTGGCGGAGGCATTGTAGTATATCCCGATGCACTGCAGTTAGGGCATCCCACTTTGCCACCATGCGGGCATGGTGGGCGACCTGCTCGTGTTGCATGTCCTTGAGGATCCCCACTACCTGGCCAAATCCTCCGGTGCTATCCTGGTACGCATCTAAGATGCGTGCCAGTTGGGGGTCATCATGCAGTACAGACCCCTCTGCAAGGCGTGCCCTGTGCCTCCTACCCCTCCCAGCACCCCTCTCCACACGGGCAGGACCAGCGGCAGTACACACAGGTGACACTGGGACCCCTTGTGTGGTGTTGCTGATGGTGTTGGCTGTAGCTTCTGGGTGGTCCTGTGTCCCTGTGCTGTGGGTGTTGATTGTCCTTGGTCTGTCCGTGTTGGCGGGGGTGCCCTGTCGGTGTCCAGATGCTGGAGGCATGGGTACAGGGGGGCAGATGTTGCTGCTGCTGGTGCTGCAAGCTGGCTCACACCGGAGGGGCCAGGTTGGTCATCATCATCCAAAGAGGACAGTGAGAGAGTCAGACCAGAGAGCTCAGTGTCCACCAGAGACTGGGACTGGGTATCCTCGTCATTTGGCGCTGGGTGCCCAGCACGACCTGTGTTTGGAAGAGACACACAATGTGATTTATGTTTCTACATGCATCGTTGGTTCACAAACATGACATTTTCTACTTTTCATACAGATGCCTGCGTGTACACTGCTTTTTCCCAGCTTGTCACAGACAGAGTTTGATCTTGTTGTTGGCCATTTGCCAGCATGGCCTTATGCTCCCCACAGCAGAGCCCAGTGTCAGCCATCTTGTCAGTCCCTTCCCACTCCCTGTGAGGCGAGTATGGTTCAGGTTGATCTTGCATGGCCATGTGGGTGGGTGTAGGTTGTCTGTGACTGCGAGTCCCATCATACTCTTGGCTATACCCCCCTTCCCAGCATGCCCATGCTTCCTCCCTCTTTACTCTGCTTCCCTGTGAGGGGGTGTGACATCAATGGCAAGATGGCTGACTGTGAAATCCTGTTGTTTGTTTGGCTACCAGTCCCAGCATGGCCTTGTGCTCCCCACAACAGAGCCCAGTGTCAGACATCTTGTCAGTCCCTTCCCACTCCCTGTGAGGCGAGTATGGTTCAGGTTGATCTTGCAGGGCCATGTGGGTGGGTGTAGGTTGTATGTGACTGCGAGTCCCATCATACTCTTGGCTACACCCCCCTTCCCAGCATGCACATGCTTCCTTCCTCTTGACTCTGCTTCCCTGTGAGGGGGTGTGACATCAATGGGAAGATGGCTGAATGTGAAATCCTGGTGTTTGTTTGGCTACAAGTCCCAAGTGAGTCTCTGTGCTTCACACAGCAGCACCTACTACGGGGTATCTTTTGCTGATATTTCAATGAGGTGTGTGTCAATGCATTGTACCCGGTGAGTTGTGTAAAGTTTGTGTTGGGGGGTGTCTCCCCATGCTGATCAGTATGGTCAGGGATGTCAGTCCTCCTTCCCATCATGAAACGTGCTTCCATTGTAGGGTGTGCAAGTTGTCTTTCAGGATGTCCTGCTTCTGATTTGCAGGGCCTTGTGCTCCCACAGCAGAAGCCAGTGTCAGCCATCTTGTCTGTCATTTTCCACTCCCTGTGATGTGGGCATGCTTCAGAGGGGTCTTGATGGGCCAATCAGGAGGGGGAGCATTATCTGTGACTACAGGCCCCATCATGCTTTTATCTACACTCACTTCACCTGCATCCCCACTATTCCTTCCTGACAGTCAGCTGCACTGTGAGGTGGTGTGTTTGTGGTGGCTAACTGTCTGGCTGGGTGTATTTGGCTTAGTGCCACTGGCTTGCTCTATTTGTTTGTAGGTTGGTGCATGTCATGACACAGTCCCCAGTCACTATGAGATGGCAGGTATTGTGTTTGTGTCACTGGCATACACATCTTGGGTTGATTATCTATTGGTTGGTGTAGCTTTGCTTGGGGTGCATGGTTTCACTGTCTCCTTGCCACACAATCTTGGGTATGTTGTTTGTGTACTCACCAGTCTCTGGGATGTCTGTTAGGCCATGGACGCTCTCTGGTGGTAGGATGTCCCGCACCTTCTCCTCCCAGGTCCTGAAGTAGACTGGTTTGGCAGGAGGGCCACCGCCGGTACGCTGACTCAAGGCGTGATCTTTCTCGATGAGTTTCTTGACCCTCCTGCGCACGTCATACCATCGGTTCTGGATAACATCCTTTGTGCGCAACGTTGGTGCTTGTGCGTTCACCTTGTCCACAATCCTCGCCCACATCTTGGTTTTCTGTGAGATGGGGGTCCTTTGAACCAATGTACCAAACAAATGTGGCTCTCCTCTGATGATCTCATCTACCAGCACTTCTAACTCACTATCTGTGAACTTTGGATTCTTCTTTGGAGGCATGGTGATGAGTGGTGGTGGTGGGGGATGTGTGTGTGAGGGTGCAAGTGATGTTGGGTTGGTGTTGGTTTTGCTGTGTGTATGTGTGTGTGCTTTTGTATGAGGTTCTGATGGTGTGTGAGTTGTGTGATGGGTGAGTTGTGAGTGTGCCTGTGGTTGCTGTGTACTGGTGTTTGCTGCTGGCTGTGTCTCCTGTTTGCAAGGGATGATGGTAGTGATTGTAGTCCTTTATATAGTTGGAGTTGTGGGTGTGTCTTTGTCCAATTAATTTTTTTAGGGTATTTATTGGCTTCGTCATTGCTTGTTTGGTCCTTTTTTTGTGTTTTTTCCTTTGTGTTTTGTAGGCATGAAGGAGACGTTCATGTGACGGAAATGACGCTGCTGTTGTCTCGTGCGGGCTTCTCTGCCTCGTTCACGCTGCCTGTCTTCTGTGTTTGGTACGTGTCATTCGCGGTGGTCTCTATTGCTTGTGTGCCGGGTTGTCTGTGCGTGTCGGTCATGCGGCTTGGTCTCCGTGCGAGTCGGTCTAGTTTTACACGCATTGCATCGTACTGCGCTAATCGTACATCGCGGGTACGGGTTGGTTGGGTTGATTCCGGCTTCGTGTTGGTCGGTGAAAATCGCGTCGGTTTTCCGGCCGGATCACTATTTTCCCTCTGGCTCAGTCGTACGGCTTGTATTCTTACGTGTCGGTTGTAATTCACTCGCGTTTCATCGTACTGCACGGGTCGCACGGCGCTGGTCGTGTCGGTCGGTATTCGGTCCGGGTCCGTGTCGGTCGGTACGTTTTGCGGCCGGAATCGGAATCGACCCCTTTATGTTAAAAAATGAATACCTGAGTATTAAAATAAATACCCATGTAATAATACACTTCCCCACCCAAAACCCCTTTTTCCCTAGCATCCCGTTCCAGAAAAAAAGGTGTCAACACCCCTTTAAAATATTAATAATTATATTTTAAATTTATTTTAGAAAGTAAGAAATGTTAAACAATTAATACCTTGGTATTAAAATAAATACCAACACATTAATACACTTCTCCACCCAAAAACCTTTCCCCTGGCATCCTGTGCTAGAGAAAAGGTGTTGAAACCCTTTCAACTAATAAATAATTATATTTTAAACCTTTTTCTAAAATTAGGAAATGTTAAAAATGTAATACCTGGGTATTAAAATAACTGCCCAAGTATTAATGCACGTCCCCACCCAAATACCCTATTTCCCTGGTATCCCGTGCCAGACAAAAGGTGTCTAAAACCCTTTTATAATCTCAATATTTAAAATTTGAACTTATTTTTAAAAGTCATAAATGTTAAAAAATATTTATAAACTTCCCCACCCATAACCCCTATTTTCCTGGCATCCCATATCCTAGAAAACTTTAGTTATACAAGTTACTTTTTAAATAACTAAAGTATTAATTCAAATTAATACATAAATATTAAAATTAATATCTGAGTATTCATACACTCCTCCACCCATAAGCCCTGATACCCAAGCAATCCATCCTAGGGGATGGGTGTCACTCCCAATTATATTACATTTTTTATTTTAGATTATTTGAATAATTTATAAAAAAAATATTTAAAAATCTTCTAATATTAATAAAAATAATTATAATATTAATGAATATTATAATACATATAAAAAAATATTACCTTAAAAATGCATTGCAAAGGCATGTAATGTAAATGCATATGAGTTGTAATGGCATGCGTTGTAATGGCACTACCGATGTAATGCCAGCGTTGTAAAGGCATTACGATGTAATGCCTGAGTTTGTAAGGATGTTTCCCTTGTGTGACTATTCCTTTATTGCACAGTGGAGTCTCCCGTAACCAGATTTCTTGACAAATAACCATGGAATATGTCGGTACAGTTGATTTAATACAAGCAATAAAAAAGTTCTTTTAACCATGAAAATTCCATATAAGAATCTTGACTGGTTTGTGGTGCCAATTAACCTACACGCAATCGCTCACACATACTGGGCCTCTCCGATAACAAGTGGGTCTTTTGTGTGGACGAGGCGAGCATGTCATTCAAATCAGTACAAACTGAGATTAAGATGTTTCCCATATGATCTGATGCTTCCAGTAGATCTCTAACTTTAAAGGCAAATAAAAAAAAATTGACAGTCAAGATATGTCAATCTTTCATTTGGTTCACTGATAGAATATCAATTCTATAAATATCAATGTTCAAAATATCAAAAAAAATATGGACTACAAAAATATCGACTCCCATACCTACACAGGTAAGTACAAAAATAGTGAATCAAAAATTTCAATGTAAAAAATATAGTTGTAAAAAATATCGATTTTACTATATATATAAATAAAATAGTATATATTAAATATTATTAATTTTAACAAAATTAATTAAATGTAGTATACATTTTTATGAAGAATTACAAATGAACTTAATTAAGAAAAAATGAACACACAAACATAATAATTCATACATATATATTTACTTCAAAACAAATAATAAGCTATTCTCTTTAATATATTTTAAAACTTTAAAATTATATAAAAATAATATATATATATATATATATAAATAATGTAAAATAGAACAAAAACATTCTAGAATAAATTAAAACATTAAACTATGAAAAAATATTTAACCTTAAATTGCCCAATACAATCAGTGCAACTGTAGTAAAAGTGTGGAATAGCAAAATAATTACAATTAATATTCCAACTCCAGTGAGTGCAACAGTAGGGAAAATATTCGATAGCGAAGGGGTAAAAATTATTATTCCCACTCCAAACAGTACAATAGGAAAGTGTTGGATTGCGGAGGGGTAAAAATTACTATTTCCACTCCATTGAGAGCAACAGTAGGGAAAGTATTGGATAGCGGAGGGGTAGAAATTAGTATTCCCACTCCACTGAATGCAACAGTAGGATACGTTTTGGATAAAGGAGATGTAAAAAATGTATTCCCACTCCAGTGAATGCAACAGTAGGGAAAGTGTTGGACAGGGGAGGGGTTAAAATTACTATTCCCACTCCAGTGAGAGCAACAGTAGGGAAAGTGTTGGATAGCGGAGAGGCAACAATTACTATTCCCATTCCACAGAGTGCAACAATAAGGAAAATGTTGGATAGCGGAGGGGTAAAAATTAGTATTCCCACCACACTGAATGCAACAGTAGGGAAAGTGTTGGATAGCGGAGGGTTAAATTTACTATTCCCACTCCAGTGAATGCAACAGTAGGGAAAGTGTTGGATAGCGGAGAAGAAAATATTACTATTCACACTCAAACACTTAGCAAAACAATATATATATATTATAAATTAAAAAATTCAAATTATTAAACATTAAAAAAAACATTAAACATATAAAAAGGACACCTATTATAATACTAATTACATATAACAAAAAGCTACAAATATTATATAAATACAACAATAAATACATTTACAAAAAAAAAATCTTTTAAACTAGAAAATATTTACAAACACATTAATGAAAACATAAATGTATTTATTTTATTTCCTATGTATTTACATCCTTAACATAAATAATAATTAATAAAAACATAGGTGCCGATTAGGATCCTGGAAAAAATTTCCCCAACCAAATTGAATCTGGACTTTTTTCCGTACAAATGGTAAAAGCGCCGTACAAACTGCCAAGTACGATTCGTATGGGAAAAAGTCCATACAAATCGCATTGGGAAAATTCCCCCACACGTCCTCGGGTCGGGAAAAGTCTCCGAAACGTCCCCGGACATTTTTACGTACAAATGGGAAAACTGAAGTCCAAATGCGCAAGTACGATCTGTCCTATCCGTCCGATTGTACAACTGTATGGAAAAAAGACCATCCGGAGCGAACTCCCATAGCAACCATGGAGATGTCCAAATAAGTGCCCGGTACGCGCCGTACCCCCCCGCCCCGTATGTTTGCGCCGTACCCCCAGCCCCCCTGCGATGGGCGCGCCGTACCCCCCAGCCCCCCGTATGTACGGAGCGTACCCCCCAGTCCCCCCAGCCCCCGTATGTACGGAGTGTACCCCCGTACCCCCCAGCCCCCCGTATGTATGGAGAGTACCCCCGTACCCCCCAGCCCCCCGTATGTACGGAGCGTACCCCCCAGTCCCCCGCATGTATGGAGCATACCCCCCAGCCCCCCGTATGTACGGAGCGTACCCCCGTACCCCCCAGCCCCCCGTATGTACGGAGGGTACCCCCACCCCCGTATGTACGGTGCTGACCCCCAGCTGGGGGGTACGGGGGTACGCTCTGTACATACAGGGGGCTGGGGGGTACGCTCCGTACATACGGGGGGCTGGGGGGGACTGGGGGGTACGCTCCGTACATACGGGGGTGGGGGTACGCTCCGTACATACGGGGGGCTGGGGGGTATGGGGGTATGCTCCGTACATACGGGGGGCTGGGGGGTACGCTCCGTACATACAGGGGGCTGGGGGGACTGGGGGGTACGCTCCGTACATACGGGGTGGGGGTACGCTCCGTACATACGGGGGACTGGGGGTACGGGGGTACGCTCCGTACATACGGGGGGCTGGGTGTACGGCGCGAATATACGGGGGGTGGGGGGGGTACGGCGCATACCGGGCCCCCTAATCAGCTCGTATCGCTGCGTACTTAGCTTTTCCGGCACTTTTTAGGTGCCGTAAAAATATTCCCATCCGGACTGCAGTCGGTGCGAATCGTAATTGCTGGTACGTAAAAACATGCCTAACTCCGTCCGGACGTCACGTCCGCGGTGTCCCGGATCACATTTGTATGTATTTTTCTGTCGGTTGGTCTGTTTTCCGATTCGTACGGAAATGGTGTTTCCGTACGAATCGTAATTGCATGTTTGTAAAGTTTTGCAACCCGGTACGAGTCGGACGGAGAAAACGCTCCGACCCACGGTTTGTACCGGGTTTTTTCAGGATCGTAATCGGCCCCATAATATTAATAACAAAAGAATAAACATTAATTGACTACACACACTTTAACACTATATTATCTACAACACACACCTAACTTAAACTATAAAATAATAAAACACAATTAAAACTTAAAATTACAAACTATTACTATTAAAATGTATTTAATACCCACCCTTTACCCCTTTAAAAGTAAAAACAACACACAAAAATAAACAATTACCCAAAATAAATATCAAATAGTTAACTATATATAATCAATTAAACACAAACTACTTCCCACCCTTTACTCCTATAAACACCACAGCACACACCTAAAACTAATCACACAATTGCCATAATTAACTACCAAGAAATGTATTAAAATTAACAACCAATTATAAAATTCATCAATTAAAAATAAATTACTTCCCACCCTTCCTCCCCCTTACACCTATAAATACCAGAACACACACCTAAAATTAATTACACAATAACCAACATAAATTACAAATTAATGAACATTATTTAACAACCACTTATTAATTCATAAATTAAAAATAAACTACATCCCACCCTTTACACCTATAAACACCACAACACAAACGTAACATTAATTACAAAATTACCTAAATTAATAGCCAATTAATTAAAATTAACAACCAATTATTAATTCATAAATTAAACATAAATTACTTCCCACAATTTACACCTATAAACATCACAACAAACACCTAAAATTAACAATTACCATAATAAATTACCAATTAAATAATAAAAATTAATTAACAACCAATTATTGATTAATTAATAATAAATTACAAATGTACCACTATAACATCTGAAACAAATATTAATGAATAAAAATGACTCAATAAATGTAATATAATTTAAATACTTCCCACCCTATTCCCCTATAAACCCACAACCCACTACGGAACTAAAAGCGCAAAATTCAAATAATTTTTTTTAACAACTACTAAACATTTAACACATATATTAAAAATATATACAATTCTTGGACATCACATATATAAAATATATACTAAAATACATGATAATAAATAACAATATTTTTAACTATATTTTTAAAAACGATATTAGACAC
The DNA here is from genome assembly GCF_964204655.1 of Triturus cristatus. Lineage (NCBI taxonomy): Eukaryota > Metazoa > Chordata > Amphibia > Caudata > Salamandridae > Triturus > Triturus cristatus. The sequence goes on from NC_140595.1 coordinate 565,416,421, forward strand.
TTCAATATTATATAAAATCGATATTACTTACCTTAAGTCAATATTCTTGACCACGATATTCTTGCTGTCGATATTTTTTACCCACCATATTAATGTCTCGATATTTGTGCAACTCGATATTTTGTGCTCGATATTCTGTCTCTGCACCCTTTCGTTTGAGTGACAAGTCAACTCAATCTTAAGAGTACAAAAACCCTTATTTTTGGAAAACTATGAAACAGATTTTCACCAAATCAAGCGAAGGCATACCCTTGAGTAAAGTTCAACTTTTATGACTGAACTGGCTCAATCAGAGCTGCCTGTGTGATATATTACATGCCTGTGTGTAATTCTTTTACGCAAAATACAGAGGTGTGAAAAACCATATTTGAAAGGAACCCATGAAATACAGAAAACACTTCACTGCTCAGTGTGAAGCAGGGGTTCTATCTTCATGAGAGCCTGCATACCTCTCTTCAGAGGCTTATCATTGTCAGGACCAGTGGGAACAACATTTGTTTGTTAGAATTTACACATTATGGGGCCGATTCCGATGTCGGACCGACCTGAGTCCATCCGACATCGGTCAGGAACCGTAACCGAACGACCTACTGTCGTCGGTTACAGCCCTGCAAGTACAATGTAAGTGAACCCTGTTAAAACATACGAGTGCGCCAAGCACTCGTATGTTTCACAATGGGAGCATGCATTCCGAGCGAAATGCAGGCCCGCATTGTGAAATGGAGGGGTGCAGTTCATCCCTGCGCCCTGTGGCTGGGCCCGCAAGGTGCCTGCCAACAAGTGCAGGGATCAACATAGGGGCACCATAGGTGCTCCCAGGCCGCCTCGCACTCATGGGTACCCTACTGGGGCCCCCCAAAGACAGTTTCTGACGGCCTTTTTGTGCCGGAAACACCGGCACGAAAACGCAGTGAAAAACTGCCATTGTACTCCCTCGGTCGTAAAGAGGTGGCCCGGGGGAGTACTGAAGGAATTCCGGACTGCGGACGGGCTAGGGTCCGATAGGGGTGGAAGGGCTCCGACCATCGTTCAGAGTCCTTCCATCCGAAATCGGAATCGGGCCCTAAGTGACAAGGTTGCAAACTCCATAATTATGTGATAAACCTCACACCTACAGAAACTCACTGCTCAATGTCATATTAATAATCCACCCAGGAATGATAAACACAACCTGAATAGTGTATTTCCAATCAGGGCACATCATTATCTACACCTTGGTGAGAACAGCTTCACCATAGTCTCCATTCTAGAGACAATGGGCCTGATTACGATGGAGGTGAACCAGCCAACAGCAGCCTGCCTGTGGCGGGTTTACCGCCATCGTAAGGCCATTCTCCGCCCTCCAGATAAGGATGGCGGGCAGTGTGCTGCTGGACAAAAAGCCTGCCTGCCACTGGTCCAACACAGGCAATCATTACGATTGCCTGTCAGACCTGGCCAGCATACCGAGAATGGTGGCGGTGCCTAGCAGACACTGTCCGCCACATTAGAATGCTGCATACCCTCCAGCCTGTGTTTGGCGGTTCAACCACACTTCAAAGGCTGGCAGAGACTGACTTTGGGGGCTTGTTGCGAGTCCCACTTGTGCAGGGGCACTTTGGATTTGTACTTGGGGGCATGGATGGTGCCCCCTACATTTCCCTGCACCAAATGGCAGGCACCGGATGGTGCCTGCCTCGTAGTGCAGGTAAATGCACAACATGGCTTTTTATCATTGCGGCCAGCAGCACCTGCCACAATGGCAAACATGCACAATGCGACCGCCACAGTGGTAGTAGCATTAGAATTACATGTGCCAGACAGCCGCCACATAGGCGGCCGGTCACAATACCCAAGACGATAGTGGACGGTCCGCCATCATAACCACCCCCAATGTTGTTTTCCTGACATTTTACTCCTAATTAGTCAAGTTTAAAAAAAAATAAATTGGAAAAATAAATCCTAATCCTAGCTTGCCGCAGACCACATTGTGTGATCTTGGGTAAATTACTTCATAGTCCCAAATCTGAGAGCCCTTTTCTGCTAAAACCTAACATAAGTTAAATACTACTGTTGACCACAGCATAAAAAACGAGATATTCACATTTCCATTGGCTTCGTTCTGACACTGCTCCATGAAAGAAACCCCTGCTAGGGAAAGCTGCTACTTTTGTAAATGTGTTTCTTACATTACATTCCACTGATTTACCAGCAATAATCTGTGTCAGTTTCAATATATGCTTCATCTCAGCACCAACCATTGGGGGGTATCCAACAAGATGAAATTACTTAACATTTATTGCATTTCCTCTGACTCTGACTATACTATTTTCGGAATTCTGTGTCTAAATTATGCAGGGCTTTGTGACAGATGTACTGCAGATCTGTCATCTTAGAGAACAGCTAAGATTAACACTCTTGCATTTTATAGAATGTTTTTCAGACTGATCAAAACTGCTCTCTTTACTTAACTCCTACTGCAGAATCCAGTGAGCAACAATTCGATCAACTGAAATTTCGCTGATTATATTGCATCACTATGGGCCAGATGTACAACCATTAAGTTCAGCGAGTTGCAAATTGCACAAAATTGCGACTCGCAATTTGCTACTCGTTAAACTTAACGTACAACAGTGTCTCAGACACTGTCTACGATTCCCAATGGGGTTCCAAATTGCATGCCTCATTAATATTAATGAGACTGTCGCAATTTGAGACCCCATTGGAAATGGCTAGCACTCCCAGGGATGGCGGCCTGCTGGGGTCAGCAGACTAGGGGTGGGCGGAATTTGCGAAATCCACTTTCGCAAATTATCGCGAAAATGTTAAAAATTATCGCAAACACGCGAAAATATCGCGAAGATGCAGAAGTTTTTTTCCCGCATGTTAGGCGAGATTTTCTGCATGGTTGCGGCTCGCCAACTTACCCATGTGGTTGCTCGCGGGCGCGGCCATCTTGTTTTCAGTTGTCTCGCGGTGCATGATCGCGAGAAGAAAGACGTGACCGCGCGACGCATGACGTCACTGCGGGCGCGAACTGTCGCGAGACAGCGCAAATGGCTAAAAACAATACAACATCTCATGGAGAACGCGACCGGATCAAGAAAACTTGTCGGCGAATGCAGGGATTCAGGTAAGGCGATCGCGCGAGAATGTATTATTTTACAACTCGAGCAAGAACCAAATTATCGCTAAGCTGCGGAATGCGGAAATGTTGACATTTTCGCGTTTTCCGCGGAACGCGAAAATGTCAAATTATCGCAATTTCCGCGAACGGAACGAAATTTTAGCCCAGGCCTACAGCAGACCACCTCGTCTGCTGGGACTGTTTTTAAATAAAGCAGTTATTTTTTTTTTTAAAATGCAGCTCGTTTTCCTTAAAGGAAAACGGAATGCATTTAAAAATGAAACTTTTCAATTAAATTTTTTAAGGGCAGGCAGTGGTCCCTGGGACCACTGCCTGCTCCTAAAAAATATGCACGCAGCCATTCACAAAGGGGAAGGGGTCCCTCCTTCCCGTTTGCGAGTGGTTTACCACCTACTTGAAGTAGGTGGTAAACTGCGAGTGTTTTGCGCCCGCAAATGTTGTTGCAAAATGACAGTACATGGCAAGGGGGCTCGCTATTAGGAAGGGATGCCTCTTTCTAATAGCAAATTTGCAAATGCTATTTTGCGAGTCAGTGACTATCAAACTAGCATTTGTACATGCCTGAAACCTTTTTTCCGGTCGCAAACAGGCCAGTCTCCCGTTTGCAGCTGCAAAAAAGGGTTGTACATGTGGCCCAACATTTCTAAAGCATGTTTAATATTATGGTCATACAGCTATGGCAATGAATCTCGTATATTGTTGATAGCATAAGCAAAATATTGAGATTGAAGTGGAGTTAGGTTTGGTTTATTGATCAAGCACCAAATCTTTGAGAGAATCTCCTTTTGAACCATCCCAAATTTCATACGCTCGTGTCCCACTGCCACATTTCCTGTACTGAAGACACCAGTGGCAACCCATTATGGAACACTGTGGCATCCATCATGTAAATAATGATACTGTAAAATTCAGTTCTTTTCTATTCTGAAGTTTTTATATAGCACATGGCTGCCAGAAGGCCTCCCAGCAGTGACACAGATACCGTAATACATCCGGGGACTGAAAAGTTATTCCCTGAACAGCCAGGTCTTCAATGCTTTGCGGAAAGAAAGTTCTTGCTGTAGAAGGCATCGTTTGAGAGGCAGGGAATTCCAGAGTTTGGATGCCAGAAAGGATGCGCAACGCGATCTCCGAATCCTGGTGACCTTGAGTAGATTGGCGAAGGCTGATCTGAGAAGTCTTCTGGGCACGTAGGGGAAGGCTAACGATGATAGCAAAAGGTGGCCTCCACTGTTTATAGCCCTATGCATAATTCAGAGATTTAAACTAAATCTGGCACTTCACTGGGAGCTAGTGGAGATCCTTGAGAGCCTTAGTAACAGTTGATATTTAGGTGTATCTGTAAGAAATCAAGCGGCTGCGTTCTGCACAATTTTATAACCTTTTGACCACTTAGGGAGACGAGCTTAAGGTATAGGGCATTCCCATTATCCAGATGTGACAGTGCCAGGGACTGTACAATTACTCTTGCAGCTGTAAGAGGGAGGAACTTGAGAACTTTCATTCAGTAATCTCAGAATACCTTAGCAGCTCATGGTAACTCTTTTGGCTTGGTATTCCCTTGTGAGATTGGGATCAAGCAACATCCCCAGACTCTTTATTGGGCCTTTCGGGGTCGGCAGCAGGCTCAAACATTATTTAAACAAAGAGGGTCCAGGTGGGCTTTTTTAAAAGAGGTCTGACTATTGCATGCTTCCAGTGGTTTGGGGACAGTCCACTAGAGAGAAAGAGATGTTTAACAACTATGTCAACACTGGAGCAATGCAGTTAGTCCCTTGACACAGAACATGAAAAGGGGCTGGAACCAAAAAAGTGAGCCAAATTTTACCACTTTTAAGAGCTCTTTAACAAGACTCTCAGTAACATTGGGAAACGTTGACAGATGGCCATCTTTTACATCAGATTTGGATTAACTATAGAGACAGCCAACCAAATCAGTCATATCTGTGAAGGAGGAATACATATTGTTAAAACGAAGTAAGGTGCGCAAGCATGTCTTGTGAGTAAAGGTAGTAGATTTATTCCTTAAGTGACATCACAGGTTCTAGGTTACAGGAAGATGTTCTGATCCATAAAAGTGCCCCACAGGAGCAGCCTCCTCGCTGCTCAGCCCTTCCACACCAACTGACTCTCACTTCAATCCAAACTCACTGAACATTCTATATGACCTCATCATAGGCTGAGCAGCAAGGCAGCGAACCACTGTAGGGAGAGTGCATTGGGTAATTAGTACATCACAACACATCTCCCCTTTATAATTCAAAATGTGTTAAGGTGATAAAACACACATCTCAGCAAAGGAGGATGCATTAACAACAAAATAATTATACATCAGCCCCCCTGCTATAATGATGATAGACAACAAAGAATGCAAGATAAAGAGATACATTCCTAAAAACAGAGGATGCTATCCTCCATAACTCACACAACAAACAGCGGGTACAATACCACCACACCACATGGAGTACCTATTGCGCCACAAACTAAAGCACAAGACTGCAGCAGAACAAGGATCTACAACCTTCAACTGCACAAACCAACGGCAGGACAGGTCTACCTCAAAGAAGAGGAATAAGACACCACCCACACCAAAACAGGGAAATTGAGATATCAAGACACTCTAAAAACAAATATAGGTATCTATAAACCCAAAGTAAATCCAGGGTATCTTTAAACCCAAAGTAAATACAGGGTAACTTTAAACCCAAAACACACTCAAGACACTCTATGAGTATTTTTTTAGACCCAAGACAAATACAGGGTATCTATAACCCAAACAAATCCAGGGTTTCTTTTAAACCCAAGCAAATCCAGAGTTTCTTAAACCAGAAGCAAATCCAGGGTTTCTTAAACCCAAACAAATCCAGGGTATCTTTAAATCCAAAGTAAATCCAGGGTATCTTTAACCCAAACAAATCCAGGGTTTCTTTTAAACCCAAGCAAATCCAGAGATTCTGAAACCCAAAGCAAATCCAGGGTTTCTTAAACCCAAACAAATCCAGGGCATTCTTAACCCAAAAACACTCTCGAACACTCTATGAGTATTTTTAAACCCAAAACGAAACAAAATCCAGGGTAACCAAAAAACAGTGAATTACAGCCAACACGCACAGGCCACAGCCTCCACACAACAGAGAACACACCTCCTAACAAACCCAAAATTGGGGTACTCAATGCCCCACACCCTGCACTCACCACCCCACACATAGAAATGACACAAGAACTCCCTAAAAACAAATGTCACTACTCTGCAACCACCCCCACAAAACAGTATTACAGTATTAAAATGAACCCAAAAAGAAAGTCTCTTACTCCGGTGAGCGATCACTCACCCGAAATTTCCCAGTCATGAAGTCCTTGTTAATGGCACACCATCTGCTAGCAAAGTCCAGTGTCCAGGTTTTGCAGCAACGAAGACACGAACTCCCCACCATACGTTGAAACAGACCACTGCTGTGCTTATATGTAAAGTGTTGCAGCAAAAATCACGAGAGGAACAATAATGATGAGGCGTCGTTCGTCATCCACCAGAACTTGAAATAACTTTGAGAACTGCAGTGCGAGACTTCCCTGACGTTCTGGCACACCATATGGCTGCATCCTCCAACCAAAAGATGGCGGTACGGCAGTGACGCCGAGCCGGATGGCTCACAGCATCAGCGTGCTTCCAAACGTGCCAGGCAACAATACACTTCAAGGATGAGAAAACGTCACAGTGGAGGAGGCATCGCCGGACAACTGAATGTAGGTAAGTCAGTGCGCGTTCTGTGTGTCCACTATGCAGAGCTCGTCCCCATTTCAAATTGACGGGTAGCGGTTCAACTGTCAAGCTATAGAGGCACACAGTGGTGAAACGTAAAATGAAAAAAAAAGAAAAAAAAATGCATCAGTAGCGGTTTTCCTTGCGATGAAGTCGCCCTCAGTAATTCCTCCGTGAAATTGAAAAGCACCAAACCCAGACCCCTAAGCTGAATGAAACGAATATTCCAGCGGGGCTTTACAGAAGCTGAAAAATAACATGAACTCCAGGTTGCTTCAATTAGCACAGACACAGGAAACAAGCGAGGCTTCTCATTATGGCACGAATAAAGGGACTGCACTGCTGGTTATCTCCATGTGATAAGCAGACCACAACTCAATCCAAAACGTGCCTCCTTTCAGTATTTCCGGATGACTTCAGGTAGTTGTAAGATAGGTTAAACACGTAAAACTCAATAGTCTGTCAGTAGGAAGATTTCCACATCAGGTGATACTCTATATCTTTTGCTCTACAAGCATGTGGGCTCACCATAATCAAGCAGATTTCAAACAAATAAAGTCCAACAAGAACAGATTATCCCAGGCAGGGTGACAGCAGGCTCCACAGAAATAAGGGCTGACGGTTCACAGGTGGTGAGGAATATCAGGAACTTATTTTAGTCTAGTTACTCTGATGGGGAACACTCACCTAAGTTCAGCAAGCACTGGCACATCCACAATGGGGCTGACTGATCTTTTGGTCACTGGTGGGGCTTCTGGACTACCAGCTTGCTTCTTTTAACTGCGCTACTTCAGTTTCTTAGGTATACAAGTCCATTAAAGTTAGCTCACGTAGGTTCTTTAAAATCGTCGCCAGTGTTAAAACGAAGTAAGGTGCGCAAGCATGTCTTGTAAGTAAAGGTAGTAGATTTATTCCTTAAGTTACATCACAGGTTCTAGGTTACAGGAAGATGTTCTGATCCATAAAAGTGCCCCACCAGGAGCAGCCTCCTCGCTGCTCAGCCCTTCCACACCAACTGACTCTCACTTCAATCCAAACCCACTGAACATTCTATATGACCTCATCATAGGCTGAGCAGCAAGGCAAAGAACCACTGTAGGGAGAGTGCATTGGGTAATTAGTACATCACAACAAATATCTAAAAAAAAACAATTCTGTGCCAAATCATTGCTGTGCTCCACAGAAGCATCCATGGTGGGGCTAACTATAGGTGGCACAGTAATATCATAAATAATCTTAAAGATTTCTTTGGGAGAGTTGGAGGAGTTTTAGTGGCGAAAAAAGTGGCATGAGCCAATTTGATTCCTGCATAATACAGCCTGACAGATTTCCTATAATCAGATTTGCTAAACTCATCAAATATCTTTCTTCATCTTCTCTCGATACGTTTAAATTCTTACTTCAAAGACAATAAATTGGCAATGTACCAGGGGGGTTTGTGTGTCCGATTGCTATCTTTCCTCCAATTGACTGGAAAGACTCTATCAAGTGATTCAGTATTCCATTAATTGTACTGATGTGCTGCCAATACCGCACAATCTTTGAAAGCATGTGTTAGGGATCCCAAGGCTTGTTGCCAGTCATCTATATTAAGTTTGGGCTAGGTGCCATCTAATCGCCTGACCGGAATGAGAGGTATGGACGATGGAGATGTTAGGAAAGTAAAAGGAATCATGAAATGGTCAGACCAAATTAGTGGCGAAGAGGTCTGAACCTAAAGTGTGCCAATACTACTGAAAAAAGGTCAATAGTATGGCCCTTCTCATGCATAGGACCCTCCACCAGCTGTAATAACTCTAATGAAGCAGGTCATGTAAGAGGGTTTTAGAAGCAAGATCTCTCGTTTCTTTTATATGCAAATTAAAATACCCCAATACAGTGAAGTCTGCTTTATTTATGGCTAGCTCTGCAACTACTTCTGGCAAGGCTTGAAGAAAATGGGCATATGGGCCTGGAGGTCTATAGACCTCTCTGACAATGTCTGAGAGAAACTTGATTCAATCTTGTTCATGACCATGGGACTATTTGGCAGGTAATGCATGTTTAATTTGTTTCATCATGCCAGAAATTGAGACTAAGTGGCTAAGTGTTTTACTTTAGTTAAAGGATGAGGATAGAGCATTTTCAGAAACTCACTTGAGGTGCAAAATCTCTAAACACCACTTTTTCACTGGCTTTTATGGAACGATTCACTCGTTTTAGTATTTGAGGAAAAAGGGATTAAAAAATACTGTAGACATATACTAATGATAATTTTCAGATGATCAATATTTGTCTACTATGCCATATACGCAAGAAGAAACACTTGTTTTTCCCAAATCCTACAGACTTTCAGAACACGGCAGTCCAGAACCCAAGAAAACAAAGTGATAGGACAATTGTGCTCAAACATGCATTACTGGGCAAAAAATGGCTATGTGCAAGCAGTCAAGAGGGCCTATTACAAATGAATTTCTCTTAGAGAATGGGTGCATAAATATGGCACATGTGTAATAAGTGGCTGATGAGAAAAAGACCACTTAAGACAAACATAGAAGCAATTAAGAAATATGTAAGTTCATTTGATAAAGTAGGAGAAAAGAAACACTCAAACCTGTTCAACGATACAGGGCAAGAACATTGGGTCTTTATCCTACATGCTTACGAACAATTGTTCCAAATATAGATTTAGTTCAAGAATAAAAATGCCAATTACTGAATTAATATTGTTTGTGTTCATATCAGAAAAGCTGTTAACTCTTGCCATGTGCATAAATTTGTATCAAGAAACAATATTTATTTGACATTTACAAATGGGACTCACTGAGCCACAATTGCTTGACACTGGTCATGGATGATTTTGTGAAATTTATATCTAATAAAGGCTAACAATACAAAAAATAAATGTTTTTCTTTTTTCCCCTAGTGTTTTGAAGGCAAGTCTCCGGAGCGAGACTCCTATAGAAATGGAGGGTGAATTTAACTTGTGACAAAAAAGGCCAACACATTTTGCAAGCACGATTTACGCATGCTTCACAAAGATATGAGCCCCTGACAGCAAAAAAGAATGTCCTCCTTACAGGGTTTGGGCAAAATATGAAAACTACGTACATAAATACATTAAGCATCAAAGTAGTGGTGGTTTTATGATCAGCATCCATACACTTGAACAATTGTCCGAACTCTTATTGTGTTTAAGTTGGGAATATGACATGACATAGAGCAGATGTGGAGATATCCCCTAGAAAGGGGAAAGAGTGCATCTAGGGGCAGATTACAATGTCAGTCAGAAAGCCTCAGACGCTGGTCATAAGCTTTCCGACCACAGTCGGAGGCTTTCTGGTTGACACAGTCTGATTGCAGTGCGACCGCTGAATTAAGATGTTGGCGATCGAAGTGTAAACTACCCGGTGTTTCTGATGCGGTTCCGGCCAGCTCTCCGAGTCTTCACACCAATCGGATCTGCACTTTAATTCTATATGGATGGCGTTTTCGCTCTCGGGATTACGATGTCTGTTTCCGACAGCTTTTCTGACACTGAAAGGCTGTCGGAAAGTAACTTTGGGGCCCCTAGCAGGGCCCCCTTGCCTCCACGGCCTACAGTTGGTGGCCGAGGGGGTTTCTAGGGTGTCGCTCTGTAAATCCTTAGCACAATGGGGGGCCTGCCACAGGGTGCATGGTTTTACACACACCCATTTCTTTATTGGTGGCTGTCTTAAAGCCAGTTTACAGCCGTACCATAAGCTCACATAGAGAAACTGGAGTATGCAACCAAACAATGTCCAGCCGCATCATAATCAGGCAGTCGGAACCGCTGACCAGAGGTTGGTAAGTCCCATTTAATTCACATTGTCAGTCAGAGGAAACTCCGATTTACATCGTAATCTGCCTCATAGTTTGTGCTGTAAGAACAGATTACTTTTATTCCATGAGGTTTCTTTCTGTGATACTCCACTGTTCAAGGAGTATGGTGCATTTTACCCTTAGTTGGGTTAGGGAGCCAAATCTAAGTACTTTCTGGAGGAAATCTCCCAGCACTACTCAAAATCATCTATGCATCACTCACTCAAGGCATCTTCCCTGAGGCTCTCTTGACAGGCCAGGTTCTACCACTCCTGAAGTACTCCATGCTAGACACCGATGACCTCACAAACTACTAACTGATCACTCATTTACAAGTGTAAAGTTACTCAAAAGTGTAGACTTGTATGACTCCACCCCCTCTAACAGGGGGTGGAACCACATTTACAAGTATAATTTACTAAAGGCATTAAGTAGCCATAGCGAGCCAAGCACCTCACTTGCAACCCCCTCCCATAAGCAATAATGGAGACAGGAACTTAATACAAAATTCTGAAGGAAATTATTTTAAATTGAAATCATTTACTTTTACTTTTTTAAATTGTAGACATTATAGGGGCCGATTCCGATCCTGTATTTTTTTTTCCTGTCCGACTCGTATCGGTAAATTTTTCCATACAAATCGTACAAGTCCCTTCCGACCCGTGAAGTACGATTCGTACGGGAAAAATACAACTTTTCCCGATCCATACGGATCGGCCCGATCCTTACAAATCGGATCGGGAAAAGTTGTACCAGACGGACCCGGACACTTTTCCGTACAAATTGTGAAAATGCAGTCCAACCGTACTAGTACGATCCGGACCGGCTTTCCGATTTACGATTTGTACGGAAAACGTCCCGTACACGGGGAATGGCATTACCCACTACGAAGCGAACTTTGTACGACTCGTATCCCGGGAAAAGTTGTTCCCGGGGTGCGAGTCGTACAGGGGTACGAGTCGTACAGGCATACACCCCTGTGCGTTGTGTATGTACGGTGCGTACCCCAACATTGCGTATGTACTGTGCGTACCCCCAACATCGCATATGTACTGTGCGTACCCCCACCATCGCGTTTAGGCGGTGGCCCGCTAATAATGGTATTTTTTTTATTAGACTGCAGTTCAAGAGTTAACCGCAGTTTCTCAGCATACTGTCTGATTCACCTCTGCTTACCTGAATTAGGAGGGGCTTGACAGTATGTTTTCTGCTGCCAGTGGCGGCTGGTGACTTTTGAAAGTGGTAGGGCGTAAAAAGTTAAGGAAGAGTGTTACATCACAAGCAAGCGAAGCGAGCCCTACTGACAAAATCGGGAATCGAGGGTGGTCTCCAGAGTGAAAATCTTGAAAAAAGAGGCATTTCATTACAAAACTATTATACATGCAATTGGACCTGGGGTCGACAATTTTAAAAAGTTCTTGCAATTCCTTCCTTAAATGAACATAATTGTGTTCACAATGATACCTTTTATAGTTTGGGCTAGCATACATTTAATTTTATGAGAAGCATCACAAAAAAGGCATTCAATATCATTAAGTACAGTTGGGGGTCACGTGATAGGCGCAAAAATGCAGGGAATAGATTTGATAGGAAAAATGCGAAACATCGGTTAGTTTCTCGCTACGACACAGTGAGATTGGCCTTTTATAAAATCAAATAATATTTGCAATCGAACGGCTGCGTACACCCCCAGTGTAAGGGGAGCTACAGGTGCTGTCACCATCTGTTTATCAGACCCTTGCAAATGATGCACTACCAGCGCATCTGAGACGGTTATGAACGTGGGGTGGGGTGGGGCTGCACACAAGATCCACCCCAGTGCATCTGAACATGTTCTAGACAAGAGGCTACTGAGGTCAATGGTCTACTCCAAGTTCATCTGAGCCTGTCATGGACTTCAGTACAGGAAGCAAATGGGATTCAGCCAGCGGCCTCACGGGCCAATGTACACCAATCACAGCTCTCGAGACATCTCTAAAGTCGCACAGCTTGGTCAATGGGCCAGTACGAGTCACAGTGCTATCAGCGCCAGTGAGCCCAACCTAAATGTACTTACTGCCAATCTGGGGAGTGTGCTCTGTAAGCGATTTTGGACAGAAGTAAGGAGTTCATATTTTAAAGAAATACATTCTAATAATGGTATTTTAGCAAAAATGTAGTATCTTACTCTCTGGTATGCATAACTAAAACGTGTGCATTTGAAAGCGCTAAGAGTCACTCTGGCCTGAATAAACACACAACATTCGTGGCTTATTCCATGCGTCACCATTTCTTTTCATTGCAGTTTTATGTAGCTAACGTATTGGAGCGCTTTACATGGACACCAGTTACATTACACAAGGTCACATTCATATTTTTTAGGCACAGGGAGATTAAGTAATTTTGGCAGAATTACAGGATATTGAGCTGACGCTAAGACTTGAACATGGTTCCCCCGTTTCAAAGTCGACAGCTTTGCCCGACATAACACACCCCAATTTCACCCCTACATATGAATATGAATGACTATAAAAATTCATGAGACTGAAACAAATTGTTGGGCAATTGATCTAAACAAATGGGTTGCGTTGTACTAGCCCAATGTTTCTTTTTTAATTGTGGGTCGGGTCTAGAGGGGTTTGGCTCTTGCTGCTACAACTGGCATATATTATTGATGACGTACCTCTGAAATGCTTGCACCAGTCCAGTTATGATCCGTAGACGCTTGCACATGGGAGATCATTGTGTTTATAATAAAATGCCGCCTCAAGGCTCACTTTGCGCAAGCATGGTAAATGAAATGTGACGCTCTAGTGGTAATGCCTCAGATATATTCGATGTTATAGCAGAGGTTCGCGCTTGGGTGCTGCAGGGTACTACCTCTCTGATGTCCAACACAAGGCCAAACAGGACCAATGGGCCAGACTTAGGTTATTGCCTGTGACCTGCCCCATTTTATTCTCCATTATTTATTTACTGATCCTTGCCTTTTGGCGGCCTGTCAGGAAGGAATCCACACAATGACGGGGTTTACCGTTAAGGAGCTTTCTGGAAACAAACCACATTTAAGTCTTGTGATGATTAATAACGTAACAATTTAAATTACCTCTCTTTAGTCTTTGGAATCTGATCGGATTCACCGAAGCCTAGCCACAACTATCCTTAGCAGGCCGGGACTAGTCGGGACGCGACCTTAACCACCACCTGGCCTGGGTGCGCATGCTCAAAGTGTGAGCCTAGGGCGCATGCTATGGCAATTGCTCCCAACTTGTCACGGAGGGAGGCGGGAGGGTTTTGTTTAATAATTCTTTTTAATTACATACAACTTAACTTACGTCCTGCTTCCGGTCCCGGCTCCCGCTCCTGCCGTCCTGCCTTTTCACTGCCTGCAGCTCTCGTCAGATGTCACATGAGCAAAGGCAGTTTCCCTCCCCTCCAGGCTCCACCAATCACAAGTAGTGAGGCGCATTGGAGCGCGCCCCACCAGGGTCATTTTCTCTATGTAGGCTGCTGCACAGCAGCCTACATAGAGATAAAGGGAAAGTGGGCGGTCCTGCTCCAGGGCAGGGGGGGAGTGGCTTGCCCACTGTTGTGCATACTGACTGTTTGATCGGCCCTGGAGCCGACCAAACAGTCAGTATTCACAACAGTGGGCAAGCCACTCCCCCCCCCTGCCCTGGAGCAGGACCGCCCACCCCCAACCAGGAACTTCTGCTTTCTCGTATTGCGAGAAGGCAGAAACATAAAATGGTAGTTATTACCATTTATGTTTCTGCCTTCTCGCACTGCGAGAAATCAGTGAAGCGACACCCCCACGCCCCAATGGAGGAGCCGCCACTGTCTGCCGCCATTTTCCGTGTCTTCTTCCCATGATTCTTCTGTCCAGTTCCTAGAGTACCTTGGGGATGGGTGTTTCTACACCATTCCAAGATGGGGATTTTCTTTTTCCTTTCACCTTTCTTCTCACAGTCCAAGATGGTGGTTGTCCTTCCTGTTGCATATCTTCCTATTCTTGGGTATTTAAGGGGGCTGGAATTCTCATTTTCCTTGCGTTGCATCACTCTTCACTCCTGTTAATGTCTCTTCACTCCTGTTGGTGATATTAGTTCCTGTTGGTATTTCTTATTGACTTGTCCTGTTTCCTGGAGTCACCATTTCCATCAGAGGTTTTTCCCTATGGGTTTCTTTCCTCTCAGGGTTTTCTTCAGGAAGGCACTGTCTGCCCTGACGTCGAATTGTCAGCTGCACCGTGGCTACCGGAAAGGGTTGCCCCTACCTCGGACATACCGGAACCCTCAAGATCCGGAACCAGGAAACATCCTTTCACAAGGTCAGAAAAAAAAGTTCTGAACCTGACAAAGTGTGGTGCATCCTAGACTTTTCCCCCTTGAATCCTCCTTCACCCCCAACTCTCATAACCATCATTAACTTTCAATGAAGCTAGAGACAAAGTTACAAAAGAACTCAAAATGTGACAAAAAAGGGAAATATATGGACAGTAAATGGATGTATGAAAGTACACTGCATATGGAGTGCTAGTGGAGTGACTGGATGGTACAGAATACTGGAGCTGACCCAATCTTAGGCGGCACATTTTGTATCAAAACTAAAAAAGGGGGAATGCCCTTGTTCAGGTGGGGAAAGCCACCAGTGGCAGACATGTGGAGAGATATGTGCTACAAGGGGGTCCCATGTGTATTCAAACTTTTTTAAACTGTCGCAAAAGACGTCCGCCATCTTTCCATTGTGAGGGCTTGCCACAAAAGAGCATGCAATTTAATCAGTGCTGGGGTCTCCTTTTTCTTCCTGGCTGTAGCTAGTACGAAATTCGCCGTGCCTAGACAGAGTCACATAATCGCTTTGTCACCCTTGGTTTGGTGTTTCAACTTGTCTTCCCTCAGGCCTAGTAGAGCAAAGCTAGGAGTTCACGATAGTGGATAATCCAGAATGCCTTTAATTTGTACAAGGATCTCTGCCCAGAATGGGTGAATTATCAGGCAATACCACCGGATGTGGCAGAAGTCACCCAGTAGACCACATCCTCTCCAACATAAGTCAGATGTGTCTGGGAAAAACTTTTTCAGTTTATTAGGGTATAAGTACCAATCATACATGACTTTATAGTGTGCCTCCCTCATGCCGATTAAGTGGTTACATTTTAAAATGTCTTTCCATAGGGTTCACAACTTTGTTTCTAGCATGTCGGCCTCTAGTGTCTGCTGCCAGAATGCAATATGTTGTGCTGTAGTGTGAGGAGTGTGTCTAGAAAGAGTAAAGAAAGGATATATTCCCTGTAGCATTCCCAGCTCCCTTGACAAACTGTTCAATTGGAGTCAGGTCTCTTGTGGCTGCTGATCTAACGTCCGGGCATAATGTCCGGTGTTTTAATTGGGTACAGCAATAGCTTTCAGAATTGGCTAGGTGGAAATTACGTTTGCAATTTTCAAATGTCAAAATATCCCAGTTTTGGAAGAGATCTACAAGCTTTGGGCAACCACTCTTCCTCCATGCGTCAAAGGCTAGGAGCTCTAACGCAGGTGGAAAGGCTTGGCTTATAGTGGATGGGTGTAGACAATGTGGGTAAAACAGTTCATTCTCAAGTCCTTTTGACCTCATCCCCCATTTTCAAAGTCGTTTTTGTGGGGGTGCTCAAGTAATTGTTCGAAGACCATTCTGCTCTAGGTTTCCATAATATATCACAGATAACCCGCCCTATAATAGCTCTATCCTAATGTAACCAATGCATGTTCAGTTCCCGGAGGGACCAGTCGGTTAAGACCTATAGTTGGACCACTTTATAATAGAGGTGGAAATCAAGAAAAGCCAGTCCACCCAAATCCTTCTGCAGTTTAAGAAGTCTAAACTGCAACCGGGCTCGGTGATGATGCCAAATGAAACGTGTAATGAGTGTACACAAAGTCAGGAGGAAGTCTTGTTCCAGAGTGATAGGGAGACCTTGAAAAAGAAAAAGGACCTTAGGCAAAACTGTCATCTTGATAGAATTGATGCAACCCAGCCGTGAGTTGTAATAGGGACCTAGCGCCTGAGATCAGCCTTCAATTGACGTAGGAGCAGGGGATAGTTGGCCCTATGTAGGCTTGATAAGCAGAGTATGATTTTTTTTTTGCCTAAATAAGTAATATCTTTTTTTGTCCATTGGAATGGAGTCAAGGCCACTAGTGCCTCTATGGCATTCTTGGGCAACGTCAAATTGAGGAGAAAGGATTTGGTCAGAATGATACAGAAGAGTGCGATTCATTCGAACATTTGCAGTTCTTCCTGTGGAGCTCGTAGAGCAGAATTAGGTGAGGTCAGAGTTAAAAGCACATCTTCCACAAATAGGGACATTTTGTTCCCTATCACACAAAACATTAGCCCTGGATCAACAGGGAAGAACAGACCTGGCTTCCAAAGCTTCAATGCTAAGAGCAAATAACAGTGGGGAAAAAGGACAACCTTGTTTTGTCCCTCTCCCAAGGTGAAAGGGCCCAGAGATGACCCTATTGATTAAGACTCTAGATCTTGGGGTGGCATAATTCGCTCAAATCATTGCAATTAACGAATCACAGAAACCAAAGCATTTTAGCGCTAGAAATAAAAAGGGTTAATTAGGATAGGATAGGATAGGATGGTCATTTATAGAGCGCATACGTATGCCGGAGCGTCTTGGCGCTGGTAGAGAGAGAGAGAGAAAGGATGCCTTCATCCGCGAGTCTCGTCAAAAAGCCATGTTTTTAACTGTTTCCTGAAGGCCAAATGATTGCCTAATGATTTCATAGAATGAGGAAGCCTGTTCCAAAGACTAGCAGCCCGGAAAGAAAAGGCTCTGCCACCCCATCTGACTTTACGTATCCGATTTATCTTGATGAGGCTTTGTGTGGTAGACCTTAAAACCCGGCTGGGCACATATGGAACGAAAAGCTTCTGAACGTCCTTGGCTCCTCCTCCAAATATAGCCTTGTGCACTAAACATATTGCCTTAAATTCTATGCGCTGCTGGATCGGGAGCCAGTGTAATGTTTTGATGCCGCCAGAGATAGAGTGGTCTCTGGGTACAGCAATCAGGAGTCTGGCAGCAGCATTTTGCAGAGTCTGCAACCTCTTCATCTGGGTCTTATCTATGCCTAGCAGCAAGGCGTTGCAGTAGTCAAGTCTCGATAGTACAAGCGCCACCACCACCATCTTGCGAAGGTCAAATTCGATGAGAGGAAGAGTCATCCGCAACGTCCTTATTAAAAAGGAACACGCTGAAGCAAGATTGCTGACATGTGCTGAGAAATTGAGTTGATTGTCAAAGAGCATACCCAGATTCCTGACTTTATAGACGGGACTAGGACATTCCCCCGACTCCATCGGCCACCAAGATCCATTCCACACCGGGCTGCCCTGGCCAAACTCAATGATCTCGGTCTTCTCTGTGTTAATTTTCAGGAAACTCTCCCGCATCCAGCTCATAATCTCAGACAGGCAGCTATGGAATTTAAGAGCCACCTGTTCAGAATGATCCATGGTCGAGACTATGAGCTGGGAATCGTCAGCATAGGAGATAATGGTAAAACCATATTTCCTGATGAGCTTGGCCAAGGGGGCTACGTAGATGTTGAAAAGTGTTGGTGATAAGGCAGAACCCTGCGGTACCCCACAGGGTAGCTGGAATGTGCTAGACTGTAGACCATCCCATAGCAGACTCTGTTCCCTACCTTCGAGAAAAGAAGAGAGGAGCGACAGAGCGGTTCCCTGCACACCGATGTTCTGAAGTCTGCGCTTCAACACCGTGTGGTTAACAGTGTCGAAGGCCGCAGACAGATCTAACATCACCAGCACTGCCCTACCTCCCCCATCCACGACGCTACTAATTTTCTCCGCTGCCACCAGGAGTGCTGATTCCGTGGAATGCTGAGCACGAAAACCGTGCTGAGAAGGGTCGAGCAGCTCATGGGAAACCAGATATTCTGTTAAGGCCCGGTTTAACTCCCTCTCCATGACCTTAGCCGCCAAAGGGAGTGCAGCAATCGGACGGTAGTTCTTCAAGATGTGCGGATCCAAAGTAGTTTTTTTTAGCAATGGTCTAATTATTGCCCTCTTCCAACTTGAAGGATAACTACCAGACGCGATTACTTGATTAATCAGCGGGGACAGCTCTCCAGCGATAACCTCAGCCGCACGATGAAATACTGCTGGGGGGCACGGGTCGAGAGGTGATCCTGATTTCGTTATGGTAATCAACCTACACGTTTCCTCCACAGAAATGGGAGCGAAATTGCTAAAGTCCGTGTCGTCCTTGAGATTAGCTACCTGCTGCTGGTCGCCACAGTCCACATTGGTAGAAGAGCTCATAAAGTCGCTATGGATGAACTTTCTCCTGAAAGTACAGAGCTAATTTTTGGCATGTTGCTAGGTCAGGCCGATATGTGCTGTCTTGAGGAGGCTTAGAAATAACCGATATGGTCTTAAAAAGCTCCTTTGCTGAATTACCGGCTTCCCTGATCTTAGTGGCAAGAAAAGCGCTTTTAGCTGCAATTTTTGCTGCCCTGTAGGCTGTGAGAGCGCAATTATACTGTTCTTTGCCCTCCACACTATAGTCCCTTCTCCACCTGCGCTCTGTCCTTCTGCAAATGCTCTTCTGTGCCTTAAGCTCCTTGTTATACCATGGCGCAGATGGTTGAGTTCTTCTGGAACCCAGCAGCTTCTCAGGTGCTACTTTGTTCACCGCCGCCGCCAGCCAACCCTTAAAGAGCAAAGCAGCCTCCGAAGAGTCTGAGCTATGAGTAAGATGCAAACCTCCGAGAGCAGAGCAGAGATTGTCAGTGGTCACCTGAGACCATGGTCTAATCTTCTGCTTACCTGGCCTAGGGCCCTGGGCGCACACTGGTGCTCCGGTTGCAATGTTGAATAAAACAGCCCTATGGTCAGACCAGGGGAGAATCATAGTATTCACTATTTCCAGATTCATATTGTTAGTGAAGATACCGTCTAAGGTATGGCCCAAACTATGCGTCGGGCTCTTGACTACCTGATTAAAATCTAATGCTGCTAGATTTTCAATTAGCACGGCCACATCTGGCTGATCCGTAAGCTCTAGATGATAGTTAAAATCACCTAGAATCATAAACGGATGGTAGTCTATCCGAGATTCTAAGAGTTGCATGAGCTTTTCTGGAAAAATAGTCTTGGGCCCAGGTGTACGATAGACTAATACTCCTTGACACTTATAAGAGTTGCCAACATAGATAGTGAAGAAGAAAGCTTCTGCGGGAAGATCTAGGTGTGTCTCCGTACGAATTTTTAGATGTGTTGCATATGCAATAGCTATCCCTCCCCCTCTTTTGCCTATTCTATCCTGGGAGGTAACCACATATCCTGTAGGCAAGGCAGAGTTCCAGTCTGGACCTGATGAACTATCCGTCCAGGTTTCGGTTAAAAAGAGTATGTCAGGCGCACTGCGTTCGATCAGGTCGTAGATTTGATAGCTGTGTTTATGCACAGAGCGTACGTTTACCAAGATGCAGCTAAGTGTTTGCGATGTTCTAGCTCTTGTTGTAATGTGCTCGTCCTCTGGGTGCTTACTCACTGCCACTGCTATATGCTGGCTGTTCCTCGCACACTTCATTCCCACCCCTATATGCTGCCCCTCCTTCTGGAAGTCACATCTAGTGCAGGGTCCAGGCTCTAAGGATTCCCCACATGGGTCCCAATCATGGGACCTGCATGGTACAGTATCCAGCGCCAACAGCTCGCCTCTACTGTAAAGGTGAATATGAGCGGGGGCAGGGGTTTCGGCGCTGGGCGCTGAGCGGGCGCGGACAGGCGCAGGCGCGCCACCGGCGCGCCCGCTGCGCGGTCGTCTCAGCGCCACTTTTGAATGTATTGGCCCCGCCCACCCTAACTGACGCGTCAAGCCCAGGTGCGATGCGGACCCGCCTAGCTGGGTCCGCTTGGGTCGAGCGTCAAGATAGCAGAAGGAACAATCGGCGGCCACAATACAGTCAGTGAATGGTATACAGTGTGCAAAGTTATGTTATGTGCAAAAATGCGTTCGGCGGCAGTTCACCACCTATAGTTCTGCTTTTAGGAACAACACAAACAAGCACGCTTATAAGAAAAGCGCAGTCACTGAATTAAAAACCCAACTGTGATTCCAGTATTTAAAACAATACAAAAGCAATTTAAAAAAGCATGCAGTCGCAATTTAAAAGTCGCCGCTATAAAAACAACACTTTCAGGCAATATTTCAACAAGGATGGGGGAGCGAACTAATATTGCAACGCAGCCCTCTCTACTACCGCTGCGCGGTCATCTCAGCGCCACTTTTGAATGTATTGGCCCCGCCCACCCTAACTGACGCGTCAAGCCCAGGTGCGATGCGGACCCGCCTAGCCGGGTCCGCTTGGGTCGAGCGTCAAGATAGCAGAAGGAACAATCGGCGGCCACAATACAGTCAGTGAATGGTATACAGTGTGCAAAGTTATGTTATGTGCAAAAATGCGTTCGGCGGCAGTTCACCACCTATAGTTCTGCTTTTAGGAACAACACAAACAAGCACGCTTATAAGAAAAGTGCAGTCACTGAATTAAAAACCCAACTGTGATTCCAGTATTTAAAACAATACAAAAGCAATTTAAAAAAGCATGCAGTCGCAATTTAAAAGTCGCCGCTATAAAAACAACACTTTCAGGCAATATTTCAACAAGGATGGGGGAGCGAACTAATATTGCAACGCAGCCCTCTCTACTACCGCTGCGCGGTCGTCTCAGCGCCACTTTTGAATGTATTGGCCCCGCCCACCCTAACTGACGCGTCAAGCCCAGGTGCGATGCGGACCCGCCTAGCCGGGTCCGCTTGGGTCGAGTGTCAAGATAGCAGAAGTAACAATCGGCGGCCACAATACAGTCAGTGAAAGGTATACAGTGTGCAAAGTTATGTTATGTGCAAAAATGCGTTCGGCGGCAGTTCACCACCTATAGTTCTGCTTTTAGGAACAACACAAACAAGCACGCTTATAAGAAAAGTGCAGTCACTGAATTAAAAACCCAACTGTGATTCCAGTATTTAAAACAATACAAAAGCAATTTAAAAAAGCATGCAGTCGCAATTTAAAAGTCGCCGCTATAAAAACAACACTTTCAGGCAATATTTCAACAAGGATGGGGGAGCGAACTAATATTGCAACGCAGCCCTCTCTCTAATTCACCCTGTCTAAAACCTTTTCAGCCTCAAGGACAAGTAG
Source organism: Triturus cristatus (assembly GCF_964204655.1). Taxonomy (NCBI): domain Eukaryota; kingdom Metazoa; phylum Chordata; class Amphibia; order Caudata; family Salamandridae; genus Triturus; species Triturus cristatus. Next base: position 565,438,336 of record NC_140595.1, read on the forward strand.
CACTGCCGGTATCTGCTTATTTGTGGCTTTCTCAATTAGGTGAAGTAATCGCCTCAGATTATCATGAGTCTGTCTGCCCTTAATGAGGCCAGATTGATCTGGATGGATCAAGTCTGGCATCATGTCATCAACTCACGAGGATAGTATTTTTGAATGGAGCTTGGCATCCAGATTGAGTAACAAAATGGGTTTGTAGGAGCCACAGACTCAGCAATCTTCCCTGGATTTGGAATAACAGTCACCAATGCCTCATAGAGGGTGTGACTGACCCTGTCTCAGCAAAGTGAATAAAGAGAGAGGTCAACTGTGGGACCAAGTCAGAACTAAAAGTCTTCTAGAAATGAGCAGTGAGACCATCTGGCCGTGGTACTTTGTGGAGTTTAAGGGATTTGATCCCCCTGTGAACCTCTTCCTCATTATTTGGTTCACCCAGTATTCCATTTTGGGCCTCCGTCAGCCATGTAAATTTCACCCCTGCCCGATAATCAGATTGAGACTGAGTGTTGACCTGGTCCCCTGTATAAAGCTTGTTATAGGAATCCCCAAATATGCAGGCTTTTTCCAAATCTAATGTCGCCAAGAGTCCCTATTTGTGAAGAATGTCACATATATATTCCTTTTCTCCTTGACGAGCTTGATGTGTGCCCATTTTATTACCTTGTATGTAAGATGTCTGTTTGAGGCATAGAAGTGTAAATTCTGCACTATTATTATAAATAGCATTGTTTCCCCCCTCACCAAAGTGACTTTCTACTGAGGTGTCGAGTTGGGTGTGGTTTTATGAACCTGTTCACATTGCTGTAGTTCTGTTTCAAGTGCCACTCGTTCTGAGGTTCTCTGTTTATTAAGGGCAGCATTTAGCGCGAATCATCCGTATTTCACACTTTAAACGTGTCCCAATTGTTACAAGGTGTGGTATCTTGGGAGGCTTTAAGTTTGAAAAGCTCCCCAGTAGCCTACTGGAGATCATCATGAAGAAAGTGGTCTCTTGCAGAGAGTTAGGGAAAAACCAGTGGCGATAATGTGTCGGTGAAGTACCCCAATCCAATGTTCTGGAGACTGTTGCATGGTCTGAAATAGGGGTGGGCGGAATTTGCGAAAGTGACTTTCTCAAATTATCGTGAAAATGTTAAAAATCTCCGCAAACACGCGGAAATATTGCGAAGATGCGGAAGTTTTTTTCCCGCCCGTTCGCGGTATTTTCTGCGTGGTCGCGGCTTGCCAACTTACCCATGCGGTTGCTCGCAGGCGCGGCCATCTTGTTTTCACTCTTCTCGCGGTGAATGATCGCGAGAAGAAACACGTGATCGCGCGACCAATGACATTACTGCGGGCGCGAACTGTCGCGAGACAGCGCAAATGGCTACCAACAATCAACATCTCGTGGAGAACGCGACCGGATCGGGAAAACTTGTCAGCAAAAGCTGGAATTCAGGTAAGGCGATCGCGCGCGCGCAAGAATGTATTATTTTACAGCGGGAGCAAGAAACAAATTATCGCTCAGCTGCGGAATGCGGAAATTTTGACATTTTCGCGCTCTCCGCGGAACACGAAAATGTCAAATCATCGCAATTTCCGTGAGCGGAACGGAAATTTAGCCCAGGCCTAGTCTGAAATAGTGATGCATCTAGTAAATCTTGCCCGAGAACTTGGCTAAGAAAAACACAGTCTAACCTAGAATAGGTACAATGTTTGTGAGAGAAAAATGTATAGTTGTGTGAGATGGAATGGTGTATTCTTAAGTGTATATAATACCCATGGATTGAAATGCATGTTTAAGAGTTTTGGGGAAACTGCCCGTGGGCGATCTATGGGGGCGAGTGTTATCTGCGCTTTAGTGACAGGTCAGGTTAAAGTCACCCATCATGAGAATGTCCCTCTCTGTGAAAACTCCCACAAAGTTCAAGAGTGAGTGTAGAAAGGGGACCTGATAAGAGTTAGGAGCAGAAATGGAAGCAAAAGTACACAAACTATCCCTAAGATAGCCCTTCATAATGATGATTCTACACTCCTTACCTGTTTTATGACCTTCTGGTGTGAATTGCAATGAGGAGCGGAATAGCAATGCAATGCCATTATGTTTAGAGAAGCAGAATACTTAAATACATAGGGTACGGTTTACGCTTTAGTCTGTGCTCCTCATCTCTTTTGAGATGTCTCTTGCAGTGCCACTACGTCATGGTGTGGAACCAAAGGTCATTTCCACAATTTGTGGTGCTTGGCTGGCGAATTATGGCCCTTGTTCACTAAATGTCAAACAGAACCTGTCTGAACCTGAGGACGCACTTTACACAAGCCCAATGTGGTGCTTACAAATTCACAAAGTTTGTTGTGACAAATAAACAAAATTGCATCCAAGTATTCAAGTAAACAAATTCTCCTCACAATGTATTCAATGGTGAAATGCAAACAGTATTTTTCAAAGAAAATTCATAGCCCAAATGTTCATGGTGCAGAAAGACAATGTGGCTACATGAATCAAAATTATAAATGCACAAGCACAATAATGAACAGTTCAAAGCACTGTATCCTTGTCTATTTTCCTTTTCGTCTTTTCATTTCTTGATAGCATAGAGCGACATCAAAACAGTTCCCAATGCATTTCGGTGTAAACACCTTCGTCAGGGGAATGCTGTAAAAATATGTACAATACGAATGTTTATAATGTTCAAAGTGGCTGAAAATAGTGAAACAAATGAACAATTACTGTGACAAATCGCAGCGATGATGCAAGGAATTATCAGGCCAAGCCAATAGTCAAAATTATGAAAATGGTGAAAACCAGTAGATCAAAAAGAAACAATCGCTGACCAAGCTTGTGCTGTTTTCCTTTATACAAATCTCAAGTGTTTAAAATTGCGCAGAATGAGCAGTGTACCAACACCCCGTGCACAAAAGAGACCATGTCTGTGACAGAGAGCGGCTAGTGAAACAAAAGGAACCACAAATACACATGTTCCTTCATCTCCCCTAATCAAGTCCAGAGAGACTCACCTAGACGGATGCCATGAAGAACTGCAAAAATGAAAGAAGTGCGCGAGTTCAACGCTAAAAAAGTGATAAACAAAAAAATGTGTAAGTGACCATGTGAGTCAGATGTGAAGAAAACCGTGCCAGACAATCATAAAATGCAACCTACTTCACAACTCTGAATGGTTGTACTCTGTTTACCCCCACGGATTCTAAACCTTAATGGACGCGTTGTACTGTTGAATACAAAAACCTGGTTACTGAGGCTGTCCGAGTTTATGAAACAGTCTTACAGACTAATGAATTCCTATGTTCCTATCTTAAAAGTAGACGTTCCCGGTGTGAAAAAAGCTCCTCTCGCACGCTTTGCCCCGAAGTGTATCTTATGCTTATGTTTTAAACTTCGGCGTGTGACGTCATGAATTACTAAACACCAATGACAGACTGCTGCTATCGTCGTCTATCACCAAGTACCAGGGTGAAAAAGGAAAACAGATTCCACAAATAACTGTGTCAGAAACATGAAAAAATGGTGACGCGCAGATATCTTAAAATAAATGCACAGAATGAGAGATCCAAACTCTGCTAATAACGGGTGTGATAGTACTCACACGTGTACGAATAAACAGCCCTGCCGTAAAAGTCAATCAATAACGTGAGTGGTTGGTTACATATCATGTAAAGACGAATTGTAAAAGTAATCCCAACCAAAGAAATAATGAATAAAAAATTATGAATAAAAAAGAAGAGAAAGATAGCCTCAAGTGATTTGAAATGGAAACATTATATACGTATAAAGAATCAGAATGCCCTCCATAGTCCTGTATGTGTACATTTGAACATTCTGCGTGATTCCAAACAAAAAATGAATCCTATGTAAATTGGTCAGTCACAAATTAAAATCAACAACAGGGAATGACATAGTTTATGAGTACCTTTTGCTGAAAACAAACAATTACATGTTTGGACAATAAAGTTGTGGTCATAAAAAACATGTAAATTCAATTTTATCATTCAACCCACAAGGACTCATGGTATTTAAAAACCGAATCCAGAACGTTTCTCTTTGTACCAGATGTCTGACAACATCAACATGTGGTAAAACTGACACCTGCTCAAGTACAATGAAACGCAACTGGGGTATGGTGTGTTTTTTTTCGGCCCAATGTACTGCTAAACATGATTTGACATTGGCCGTGCGAATCATACTTTTATGTTCGGTTAATCTAATTTTAACTTTCCTAGTTGTACGGCCAACGTATACAAGCCCGCATGGGCCCGCAAAGATTGAAGACTCTTCCAATCCTCTTTTCAGCATTTATACCATGCCCCTGCATTGCCAGCACAGGGTCAGGCACACAGCTCTGGTAGACTCTGATACATGTTTGGGGCCTTACAGTCTATTTGCATCCCAACAGAAATCAGCTGTGCCTCCACAATACCCTCTCCGCAAGCTTGGGGTCCTTTATTGTGAGGCGAGTGGCACCCGCGAGTGGCAGAGGCTTCAGAGCGGAATTGCGGACATTCTGGCTCAGGGGACACCCTCACCAAATGACATTGGCCCACTAAGGGCTCCCTCTCCCATCTGCCTTGGGGTTTCACCTTGGTGCCTTGCATGAGCTCTAGTGGATGATTGAGGGGCCCTTCGGGAGGGTAGAGCATTGGACTCTCTGCAGCTTTGTTCCATCGCCTTCTTGGCCCCAGAGGCTTCAATCAAATCTGGTTAGAATCCTCAGATTACCAGTCATCAAGGCTTTACAGGGGACCCCCAACACCACCTGCCCACAACCTCCTGTAGTCGTATGGTACAGGTCAGTGCGCTGCAGATTGCCTTAACTCTGCATTATTCGGTAGCAGAGCTGCTGTGGATCACATGCAACTGGCCAAGCCCCCCGTAGTCAAAATATTTGAATATAAAAAAGTTTCCCATGGCAAATTAAAATATAGGGACTCATTCACAGATAGCTGATCGGCAAGATAACTGAGGCACTGCACTCATCAGATAATACATTCTGTACGCTACGGGGATTCCCAACGGTTATACTTCAATGGAGAAGGATTACTCAATTGATTTTGCAATACCTTATATTCCAACTGGAGATTTAGGGATTTATTCCTTGTGACTGACAAGACAATACGGGGGACTCCCAGTGCTTTTGATTGATATGCTCCATCAGGAGGTTCACTCCATTGGTATTGGAACTACTTCCCGAAGATATCCATTTTTATATGAGTTACCTGCCCTGCTTTGCCCTGCCTGCATCCAGAGGGGGACATTGACTACCTGTCCTAGCCTGCTATACAGGAGCTGCTATGTCAATTTTCAGTGCCCGGAGGCGCTTTAAAAACCAGCACGGGCTTCCGCAGCGCAGGAAGCCCATTTCTACTGCCCTGCTTTCCTCTGCCTGCATCCAGAGAGGGACATTGACTACCTGTCCCAGTCTGCTATACCGGAGCTGGCACGTCAATTTTCAGTGCCTGGAGGCACTTTAAAAATCAGCGCGGGCTCCCGCAGCGCGGGCTGCGCCTGGGTCAAGGGTGGGCCCGTCTGCGCTTGTCCGCGACTGAACGAGGCCGGTCCGGGCCTAAGCTCTTGGTTTGTGGACATCTTGTTGCGGGTGACTTTCCCAAATGAGGTAAGGGAGGTCCTGGGCTTCTGTGATATTTATTGTGGCCAGCCTACTAGTGGAAAATTTGTTAAAGCGTCTATTCAAACACCGGATTGTATGTGACTATAGCCCACAGCCTACAAACTCCTGACTCACATACAAACAGAGGTTCAACGAACTGTCATAAAATCTTGCATACTGGGTAGTAAATAATCAATCTGCCAGTTTTATGTGCCTGTTTATGTGCATGTATAAGAACAATTAACCAGCAGTTTTGGCCACTTATTTGTACCATCCTACTCTGGCTAAAATTCATGCTTGGAAAAAATGGGGAAGAGAAAGGCTACTATTGTTTCGTCTCAACAACCAAAAAGGCAGCAACAAAAACACATCATACACTGATGAGCTATCTTACAGGGACCATGGGGGCTATCAAGAAACAGATATCTATGGTTGAGGAGTCAATGAACTCAGGTACACTAGGTGCAAAAGGTATGACGAACGATGAGATACCCACAATGGCTGGTCCTTCCACTGAGCTCCCACAAGTCTTCGCCCCTCAGAATGGCTGTATCATAAATATGTCAGATCATATCACACTGAGTGATCAAGATTCTCCTGTACAGCATCCATGTAAGGGTCATAAAACACTGGTAGCCAAAAGCAAGACTAGTAAAGCTGTAGAGAAGGATGGGAAAAACAGTTTGGTATGCCGATCTACACCACTCAACTCGCTTAAAAAGATGTCTAAGGCCAATAAAAAATGTTTCCCGTCAGAAACAGGGAACAGGACCAAATCTAAATCACAGGCTAACGAAATGGGTAATCTAACTTCATTAGTGGAAAAACTAGATTCCTTCATTAGAACCTCATTATCATCATTGGAGGAAAGAGTCGCCCTGATAGAAGTAAGCTTGGCTAATTTTACAGTCAAGCAGGGGGCAGCCAGTCATTCTGTTCATCATAGTAGTTCCGACTGTTCGGAGGAACAACGTCACAATCAAAGATTAAAAACTATAATGAACCTCATACCGTAGCACAGATTGAACAAGCGACAGGGCTCTGTACTGCTAATCCAAAAGCCATATCATACAGGGATAACACAGCCCCCGACTAACGAGCCAGTAAACCCAGGCAGACATTGCATAATTACAATCCCATGCCCCTATCTACTAATATAGAGACAACTGACCAAATCCGTCTGGACCTACCGCCAGCTGTTACTCCGTACACAGTCATTTTAGAAAACGTACCTAGTTTGGGGGCACAAGATACAGAAGCGCGGGATACCCTAAGAAATAAATCCCTGCATTAGCTGAGTACAAATACATTTTGTCCCTTTTGACGAAGAGCACACCCTCTCGCTACTGCTTCACTTTTGTAAATAGTGTCATTTTTGTATCAATCTTCAATGTCTTTTTTTTAATTTCAAAAGAATTTTATTATTTTAAGGAAGCAAATAGGGACATAAGATACAAGCAAAGGTGATACAATTAATATCAGATAAAGACAAAAAATATGTTTGATTAAAATTAAATAGTAAGCAAACACAACATTGTCCTCCATTAAACTGCAGATATCAGATAATTAGAATTAAATAATGAGAGAAGAAACAAGTTGATATCTTGCAGAAGTAATTATGAAGAGTATCACCATCAGATAACAAATTAGGGGTGAGAGGAAAAAAGAAAGGAAAGAAGAAAAGATGGAAAAAGAGGAAAAGAGATGAAAAAAGAGAAAGAAAGACAGGGAGGAGTGAAGGAAGAGAAGAGGATTTCCAAAGGAGTCACCCAACATACAAGACAACATTAACCAGACAAATCAAAAGGATATTGATCCACCAACCCGTCAGAGACCAGGTCCATGTACATATCTAACGCTTTCCAAACGCCAGTAGATATAAAGGGAGAAAGATGCGCGTGACCAACTGACGTATGAGCACTACGTAGAAAGGAAACCCAAGCCCACCAAGTGTGGTAAGAAACTGAAGAGAAGGATTTCCACTCCATGAGAATTACTTTGACTGCAATAGTCAATAAGAGATCCAACAATTGTAATTCCATGAAGTCTAAAGGCAGAGGGACTGAGGCCGCCAACGGACCTAAAAGGATTAATGGAAAAGAAAGTTGGAATTCAATATTAAAGATTAGCATGAGATGTTTGTGAATTAAATTCTAAAAGGGTTGGAGAAGGGAGCAATCAAAGAACATATGTTGAAAATCGCCTGGTAAAAGGCCACAACTCCAACACAGGTTGTCTTCTTTGAGATTTAGTGAATACAAACGAATGGGAGTCCAGTGAAGAAGATTAATAGAGAAAAACTTAGACTGCATTTAGGAGGGGGCGATTTTGTTACGAAGAGAGAACTTACCAATATCCTGCCATGTGTCTGAAGAGATATGATCGGTAACACTATGATCAAAATGATGTAACCATTTTTGCTGTGCAACAGTTTGGGAAGGAAGTGTAGAGGACGACAAGAATTTATAAATCCTAGACGCTACATGACCAGTCCTAATCCATAATTGAAAAAGCGTAATCGTAGAGGAGGAAGGATGAAGGTGCACTTTAGCAAGTGCTACCTTTATCTTAAGAAAGGTATAGAAGTCTAAGTTAGATAAAGAAAATTGTTGAGCTAGGGATGAGAAAGGGAAAGGATCATTGTTAGAGTCATAGAGATGTTTAACAAGTGAGATACCTTTCGCAGCCCAGTCAGACATTAACTCTGGATCAATATTGATTTTGATTTTAGAATTCCGCCAAATAGACGACCATCTAGTTTTATGCAGTGGAATTGCCACCTTCTTATCCACTTTGCGGACCGCAGTAATAGTATCTAAAATAATAGATTGAGAGAATGGAATAGAAAGGGTATTCGTGGTTAAAAGAGAGGTAGTCGGCAACGGGGAGGCCAGTGCTTGTTCTATTAGTAACCAGGATGGAACATGAATCGAGGGAGAAGAAAACCAAAGAGCACCCTGAGACGCCAGAAAGGCAGTTTGATACTTCCCCCAATCAGGAAAATTACATCCTCCCATATCATAAGATTTCCGTAAGAATTTATAGGCAATTCTAGCCCTTCTGTTATTCCATAAGAATTTGGAAGTAAGTAAATCAAGTTCATGAAAGAAGGAATCAGAAAGCCTTACTGGAAGCATAGAAGAAACAAAATTAACAATAGGTGTTCTCATCATTTTAAGGGTCTGCAAACGACCCCACCAGGAAATATGTTTCGGAGACCAAGCTTCTAAAAGGCGTCGCACCTTAATAATAGTTTGAGATTCATTATAAGTAACCGTAGCATAAAGAGTGGAACAAAAGTAGATACCCAAATATTTTAGTTGCTTGGATTGCCACTTAAAACCCGCCGAACCCATATGGGAAGAGAAACAATATGCATTTAAGGGAAACATCTCTGTCTTATCTTTGTTCAGGGTATATCCTGAAACCTTGGAGAAAAGAGCAATCGTATCAGAAATAGCAGGGATGGCCAATGCAATATCATCAGAAAAAATAAGAACATCATCCGCATAAGCAGCTAATTTTAGCTGATGAGACCCAAAAGAGAATCCCTTAATGTCTGGATGAAGGTCAATCATTCTAAGAAGAGGATCAATGGATAACAAAAATAAAAGAGGAGACAAGGGACATCCTTGCCTAGTACCCTGGCGAAGATTAAAAAAGGACGACGTAGCTCCATTTACTCTGATGTTAGCTCTAGGTCGGGAGTAAAGAGACATAACCATACGGATAAAGGAGTCACCAAGATTGTGTGCACATAAAACAGCTCGTAGAAAAGGCCAAGAGACCTTATCAAAGGCTTTTTCAGCATCAAGGGCCAAGGCCGCCGCCGGAAGATTGGAACGCTTAGCAGAGCCAAGAATGTGACAAAAAGTACGGATATTATCACGTGCAAGACGCCCCTTTACAAACCTGTTTGAGAAGGATGAACCAATTGAGGGATAAGAGATTCTAGACGTTTAGCTAAAATCTTAGCTTCCATGTTAAGAAGAGAAATAGGACGAATATTTTTGGGATCCGAATGATCTTTTCCTTCTTTGGGAATTACTACAATAGTAGCATCAGCAGCAGAACCAGACACGGAACCATCTTTAATAAACGCATCAAAGACGGATTGAAGTTGCGGCACGATCACAGATAGAAAGGTTTTATAAAACAAAATATGATATCCATCAGGACCCGGAGCTTTACCGGAGCGAGTAGCTTTAATCGCAGAAATAATTTCATCGAAAGTAATCGGGCCATTCAAAGAATGATTGTCTTCCTCCGATACAGTTTTCACAGGAACTGTCTTTAAGAACTCTTGACATTGTTCAAAAGAAGATTGATTAGAGGGGGTATATCATTTATTATAAAAATCTCGAAAGACCTCAAGAATTTCTTCATTCTGAAATTTTTTCTTACCAAGATGATCAACAATAGAAGGGATTTGGGAAGATTTATAAGAAGATTCCTGGAACTTTAATGTAGCCGCAAGCATCTTGCCAGCACGGTTTTTCAACAACAACTTCTTCGATTTCTGAGCCTGAAAACCTATATGAGCTCTCTTAGTGACTATAGTATTGTATGTATATTTTAAATTCTTAATAGATTGTAGGCAAGATTTATCTTTAGATTGTCGAAAAAGAGATTCCTGAGTTTTAATCTCAGCTGCTAAGTCCGTGAGCTCCTTTTTAATGGCAGCATTTCTCCTTGCCATACATTTGATGACCTGACCACGGAAAGTACATTTAAAAGAGTCCCAAAGAACAACATGGGAATCAACTGAACCAACATTCTCACGGAAAAACGTCTCAGTAGCATTGGAGAACTCCCGAACTTGGGAATCATCATGTAAGATTTCCGTGTTTAGCCTCCAAGATCGAGGCCTTACTCTAGGGGTAAAAGACAAGAGTGTGAACGTCACCGCGGCATGGTCAGAAATCAAAATAGGATGAATAAGCGGAGATGAGGAAGATTGAACAAGAGAGGAGTGAACCAAAAGATAATCAATACGTGAAAAAGAAGAATGGGGGGATGAAAAGAAGGAGAAATCACAGCCCGTGGGATTATGAAGACGCCAGACATCCTGAAGATGGATGAGAGAGCACATATTAATCATTTGTTTATGTGATTTAGGGGGACGAAAATTAAAGGCAGAGTTCCTATCTAGGATAGGATCCATTGGTAAATTAAAATCTCCACCTACAATAAGATTACAAGAATGAGGTGTGTCATTTAGTTTTTTGGTGATTACTCTCCAAAAAGACGGGTCATCCTTTTGGGGGCATAGATATTCATGACAAAGAGATCAGCATTACCATCAGTCAACTTAGATAATAACCAACGTCCCTCTGTATCCTGTTCAGAGGAAACAATAGATAAACCCGAATGTTTGGAGACCAAAGTAATTACCCCATTTCTTTTGCCAAAAGCATCTGAACAAGCAACATCAGAGACCCATCCTTTCTTCAAAAATAGCGCCTCTCTGGCAGAGACCTTTGTCTCTTGTAAAAGAACTAGATCCGAAGAAAGGGATTTACAGTAATCTAATATTTTTGACCTTTTAACTGGGTGATTTAATCCTTTCACATTAAAGGAAAGTATATTCAGTCCAGACATAGAACCAATAATAGGGAAAAATGATATTCTATAATTCATAGAGGATATACAACAACCAACCAAATTCGAGCACAGACACCATACAACAACACAGAACAGGAAGAATCCAAGGAGGAAATCCGAAGAGAAAAGGAGAGAGAAGAGGAAAAAGAAAGCAGGAAAGGAACCAGAAGAAGAGAGAGAAGAATCAACAAGGAAGGTCTGAAAAAGACCAAATTCATACTAGGGCGAACATGGGAAGATGAGCAAGGGGAACATCACGAGGAAAAAAATACAATCAGCATAAACAGCCCCAATACAGATCATAACTGAATGACCTTAACTAAGAAAAAGAAATATCTGAAATATGAACTAGAATTCATTAGAGTATTCCAAAAACAATTCATCATGTAAGTCTAACCGGCGAAATGTATATACCAACTTGATAAATAGGAACCAATACAATATGTCAAAAAGAAAGGAGAAAGCAGAAGAGAGAAGGAGAGCAATGTTAGAAATGAGGACATGATGAAAAATAAGCTAAGAACTATCTCTAATATGAGGTAGCATCAAAACCGACACATACCTCGTGAAAAGCAGGAAAGAATAAAGAAAAAGAGAAAGAAATAACTTTCCACAGAAGACTATAAGGTATAGTATGAAGAGAATAAATGAAACATAATAAAGTAAAGGCTGAAATAGCTGATCAGGTAAAACAATCCATGAAGCCCTATGGAGGATAAATAAAAGAAGCAAGTATATACTAAAAAAATGTAACAATTAAAGAGAGGCATCTAGTTAACTATCCACAAATATATAACACTTGTTATACTTAATATTAATTTAAAGAGGCAAGCATATTTAAATATATAACTATAGAAGTAAAAAGAACATGAGACACTAAAATGCAATATAAATATGGTAAATTGGACCTAATAGAAATAGGCAGATAGTAATACGAAAGAAACATACCAATCATTGAAAAAGCAATGAAATAACATATAAAAATTGGCTATACAGAACTTAAATCTAACTCTATATACAGCAATTAATATGTATCCATGAAGCAATTAATACACATCAAACCATAAAACAGTACAGATAATAATCAATAACATATTCTATAGAGACAAAAACAACAAAAGGAGGAACACACGAGAAGACCAAATTAACAATACGACAATGGAGATAACATTAATGGAAGTCAGGGAGAGAGGAAGAACAAAAATGAACCGGACCCTGACACGGATAAAAATCAGGCAAAGAGGAAAAAGATTGAACTATCAGGAAACAATACTACGAAATATTAGAAAATACATAGAGTAGACACACCGGAGATAATGGTCACATCATCATAGAGATACAAAGGTGTCCAAGAAAACGGAGAGCAAACACAGCCCACACTAAGCTGCACCGTCACTCACAAGAAAAACAACACCAGCACACCAACAACAATGGGCATTAAGACCACCACACAATTAATGCACACCAAACCATAAAACAGTACAGATAATATTCAATAGCATATTCTATAGAGATAAAGACAACAAAAGGAAGAACAATACGCGATAAGACCAAATTAACAATACGACAATGGAGATAACATTAATGGAAGTCAGGGAGAAAGGAAGACCAAGAATGAACCGGACCCTGACACGGATAAAAGCAAACAAAGAGAAAAAAAAAGATTGACCTATCAGGAAACAATACTACGAAATATTAGAAGATATATAGAGTAGGCACCTCAGACACAATGGTCCCTTCATCATAGAGATACGAAGGGATCCCAGAAAAACGGAGAGAAAACACAGCCCACACTGAGCTACACCGTCACAGACAAGAAAAACAGCAACAGCACACCAACAATAATGGTCATTAAGACCACCACACAGACCTAAAAAAGATAAAACTTAATAGGTCTGAATAAGAGAAAACTCATTGCAGTTATATGTAACCCCATCAGGTGCCAGAGGCACCAGGGGCAGGCGACGCTTCCACTTGTAGATCCATCTGCAACTCCATCTGATTATCCAGAAGCAAGGCCAAATCAGCAGGTTCATCAAAGATTCTGGAGCGACCTTTGAAGGTAATTCGGAATTTTGAGGGACCAGAAAAAGAGAAGGGAATGTTCATCTCAGAGAGACGCTTCCGAAGATTAAGAAAGCCCTTTCTCCTTATTACCGTGGCCCTGGCAAAGTCCTGAGAAATTGAAATGCGATGGCCATTCCATGAGACACCCTTAACCTTCCGCATATGAGCCAGAATCTGTTCCGTATGTTGATGACGCAGTGGCTTAAAAATTATCGCTCTTGGTTGCGTGGCAGATTTAGAGCGAAATGCGGGAACACGGTGTGCCCGTTCCAACTCAAAGTCTCTTTGGAAAGAAATTTGTAGCATAGAAGGAAGCCACTGATATAGGAACTCAATCATAGAAGGTGCATCCTTCTCAATCTCCTCTGGAAGACCAAAAATGTGCAGATTGGATCTGCGGTTACGATCCTCTTGTTCAGTGAGATCTCTCCGCAATGCCGCCATTGAGCGTTCCAACTGACCAAGAGACCTAGATTGTTTTTGCATAGTATCCTCAGCACCACTAATACGAGTTTCTGTAGCTGAAACAAGAAGGGAAAGAGCCTTAAAATCATTCCTAATGGCTGCCACCTCCACTTGCAGCAAATCTGTGTTTGTCTTAGTAGACTGCGCAATGTCATGAACCTCATTAAGGAGCGTCAGAATAGACTCAAGCGTGGAATTAGTGTCTTTGTGACCAGTGTCAGGTGTAGGAGACACTTGTTTGGACCTCTTAAGAGAAGCTTTAGAGTCCTTTGCGTCTTTAGCATTTGGTGACAAGCCCATATTTGCAGCCATAGAGCACACTGCCACAGCGAGGGCAAAATACAGCACCGTAGAGAAATGACGGGAAGGAAAAAACCAAAGGATACTAGTATATTAGTATACAAAAAAGAAATGAATAAAAAAAAGTGGAAAGCGCACTTTCAGCAACCAATACAGGATAATACCACCAGCGGGCTTACACGAGCAAGGAAAGGAGTCTCATGACAAAAATACCATGTCCTGCAGGTAACAAAGAAACGCCTTCCGAAATGAGAAAAAACCAAGAAGCAGGGTGTCATAGAGCAAGAAAACACCAAATAGAGGCATTGGAGGCCCTCTGAAAAGAGGTATGGTAAAATAAAATCCAAAAATAGTCTCACCATAGGTATCTTTGTAACATGAGTAAGGAGAGAAAACCAATATAGACTTCCAGCAATACGGAAATAGTCACCAGCACCTGTTTAACAGCATTCCTGGCAAAACCGTGGAAATATCGCCGTCGTGTTGTGGAGAAAAACGCACCTTCGTCAGTTAGGAAAACAAAATGGCGGCCGCTCGTGAAAACACCGAGCGCCACCTCAGAATAGCAAAAATACAGGCACCGGGAGCTTCAGAAGCAGGAAGCCCTCTCAGGTCGCACACGGCAGCAGTAGGGATATGAAGGACATCTTTTCCGCAGTTAAGGGGCAATATGAAGCAGTAAAAAATCCTCCGACGTCCTTGCTCAGCACGGAGCTCAAGCGCAACCCGCCATCTCGTAGCGGCGCACAAGCCACGCCCCATCCATCTTCAATGTCTTTGTGCAAACTAAAAAATGTTCTCCAATGAAGAAACAATGTTGATTTCAAGAATTACATTATTGGTATGTGGATTTTGAACATGGTACCTCAATTGCAGAAATGCTCCAGTTACCCTTTAAAGATGGATCTGGGTCAATGTCCAAACAACTGTTTTGTTAGCATTTGAGGCATTTAGGGCCAGATGTATGCCCATTGGAAACTGTGACTCGCAAATTGCACCAAATTTGTGCGATTTCCAATGGGGTCGGAAATTGCATGCCTCATGCATATTAATGAGACTTTCGTAATTTGCGACCCCATTGGGAATGGCTGGCACTCCGAGCGATGGTGGCCTGCTGGGTTCAGCAGACCTCTATGTCTGGGACTGCTTTTTTAAATAAAGCAGTTTTTTTAAAAATGCAGCCCATTTTCCTTAAAGGAAAATGGGATGCATTTAATAAAAAATAATGAAACGGGGGTGCACATCTCTCGCATACCAAAGCAGCGGGACTTACCAGGCAAGACCACTAGACCACCAGGCTGTAACGGGACGCTGACGCTGTGTGTTCCCCTCACCGCCACTCTCCAATGCTGGCCGCTGTGGGGGGGAACTACAGCTCCCGGCATCCTTTGCTTCCTCCCGGACCTCCTTCCGGCCAGTTCCGCGCCCGGAGGCGCTACATAACCAGAGGCTCCCTCGGTGGAGCGGGGGGCACATCTCTCGCATACCAAAGCAGCGGGACTTACCAGGCAAGACCACTAGACCACCAGGCTGTAACGGTACGCTGACGCTGTGTGTTCCCCTCGCCGCCACTCTCCAAAGCTGGCCGCTGTGGGGGGGAACTACAGCTCCCGGCATCCTTTGCTTCCTCCCGGACCTCCTTCTGGCCAGTTCCGCGCCCGGAGGCGCTACATAACCAGAGGCTCCCTCGGTGGAGTGGGGAGCACATCTCTCGCATACCAAAGCAGCGGGACTTACCAGGCAAGACCACTAGACCACCAGGCTGTAACGGGACGCTGACGCTGTGTGTTCCCCTCGCCGCCACTCTCCAACGCTGGCCGCTGTGGGGGGGAACTACAGCTCCCGGCATCCTTTGCTTCCTCCCGGACCTCCTTCCGGCCAGTTCCGCGCCTGGAGGCGCTACATAACCAGAGGCTCCCTCGGTGGAGCGGGGGGCACATCTCTCGCATACCAAAGCAGCGGGACTTACCAGGCAAGACCACTAGACCACCAGGCTGTAACGGTACGCTGACGCTGTGTGTTCCCCTCGCCGCCACTCTCCAAAGCTGGCCGCTGTGGGGGGGAACTACAGCTCCCGGCATCCTTTGCTTCCTCCCGGACCTCCTTCTGGCCAGTTCCGCGCCCGGAGGCGCTACATAACCAGAGGCTCCCTCGGTGGAGTGGGGGGCACATCTCTCGCATACCAAAGCAGCGGGACTTACCAGGCAAGACCACTAGACCACCAGGCTGTAACGGGACGCTGACGCTGTGTGTTCCCCTCGCCGCCACTCTCCAACGCTGGCCGCTGTGGGGGGGAACTACAGCTCCCGGCATCCTTTGCTTCCTCCCGGACCTCCTTCCGGCCAGTTCCGCGCCCGGAGGCGCTACATAACCAGAAGCTCACTCCGCGTCGCGGGACGCGCGCGGGCGCCGCCGGGCTGAGCCCGGGCAGAGGGCGGGCCGTCTGTGGCTGTCCAGGGTCGACCAGGGTCGGGTCGGCCTGGCCCCTGACAACACGTGCCCGGTTTACCAAGGTCCATTTGTTACTCATTAACTTCCATAGCTATGGGTAAAAGGAAAAACCCTGAGGGGGAATCTGACTCTTCCAGTTCCTTGCCTGTGAAATCCAAGATAAGGAAGACCAAACCAAAGAAAGCTCGCCAACATGCGGCCAGTAACTGTGTAATGGACCGCATTGATGTTATTGTTGATGAATGCGGGGAATTACTTAAAGCCACCCCCTTGTCTGCTATTGGTGGGAGAAGTGAGACTACTAAAGGTGTTGTCACAGTTCCGGACATGTTTCTGTTGAAAAAGGGTGGGGAGGAACAAACAAATGGGGTAAGGGGCAAAGTTTCGGTTCCTACTACCCCTATAGTATCAATGGCTGTGTGTCAAGATCATTCTGGTAAACCCTTTCCCGTCTCTAATCATTCTCCGGGCATTGTTTGTAGCAATAGGTTTTCAATACTGAGTGAAATTGATACTGACGCCAGTTGTTCCGCTCTGCCTTCTTCTGCACGTTTGGACGTAAACCTAGGTCATTCCTTATCTGAGGACAGCTCTACCATTAACCTGCGTGAGGGATTTTCAGGGATTGAATCTAGCAATCATGACATGAAATCTCTGTTGGTGCTAGTGAAAAATCTGTGCTTCTTGATTGAAACTATGCAAACTAAGATTGAAACACTAACAGCCACTGTCAGGAAATTGGATGAATCTAAGTTGGCTACTGATATCCATCCTAAGCCTAATTCTGCCACCTCGGAGGGGGCTTTGGCTAAGGCCCCTTCAGAGGTGCCAGACGGGCCATTTGTGCCATCTAATGTTTGTGCTAAGCCTCTGCCCCATGTTTCTCACCCCCTGAGTATTCAGTCTCGTCTTTTAGCTTCATCAAAAAGGGCCGACCATCCCTCTGCTTGCACCCCCTCTCTCGTTAGACATTCCACTAGAGCCTTCCCTGGTACGTGTCAGGTTTCGACACGCGCCGGAGGACCTCCCCTTATAGATGAGAGATTTGGAACTAATCCTAGAGGTAATCTTTACCACCAAACACAAATACGTGGGTCATACAGTCGTATCTCTCATCCACGAAAAGTTTATATGATAAATGTCCCTAGATTGTCCTCTGGGTCTGACTATGAAACCAGTGAATCTTTGATTAATAAGGTTATACACTGGATTAGGCATGTAAGGGGTTGCTGCTCTGTAATTAGAGCTGCTATAGCAGGAGCAAGGAGGATTTCTCAGCATGGTAAAGGGATGGACCATATAGAGGTCATTTTTCATGATCCCACTATAGCAGATAACCTAATTAATCTGGAGTTCAGAAGTTGTTCTCCGGACTCTTCCGCAATCCAAATCAAGTCTACTCCTATCCGATCTTCTAGCTCAGGTGGTGTTTCTAATCAGTCTTTGGGAGAGTCTTGCCTAGAACTAAATGATTGACTGTGCAAAGAAGATAGCCTAGTGGTTTCCTCCGTTTCCTCTTTTTTGCCCAATAAAGTCCTTAACATTGGTACCCCGGCTAGTATGGAAAAGCAATGCCTCTCCGTAGACCCGGTAAGGATTATCCCACTGAATAGTATCCCGGAGATTAATAAGGATGACAGTGTAACCTACCGCGAGTTTGGTACACTTCTGTCCTGGAATATTGCAGGATTAAAATCTAAGTTGAATGATCCAAACTGGGTATTATTTATCAATTCCTACGATATCTGCCTATTCCAGGAGACCTGGCTACTTGAGGCCCAGTTCTTAGCGGGTTTTCTGAATTTCAATGTTTCGGCCGTAAAGGGAAAAAAAGGGCGTCCCTCAGGTGGTCTCACCATCTGGATCAGTCAGGACCTTGGTATTGCTGTCAAGGAGCTCCCCACTTCACATCCAGATATCCAGCTACTTAAGCTTAAATTTAGAGATGGCAAATTGCTGGATATTTATAATATCTATGCTAGAAGTACTGGGGGCAAGAAGTCTGACATTATAGCTCGTCTGGATGAACTGTTGCTTCTTTATTCCCAGCACTCTCATGTAATTTTAGGCGGAGATTTTAACGCAACCTTTGAACCCCTTTCTGGTGTTGATAGGAGTATTTCGGAGGTCGAGGATGGTTTATGGGGTGTTCCAAGTTTAGATCTTGAACCTGTCACTCGTTGGTCAGAACTGGCAATCCAGATCAACGCCCTTTGTTTGAACAAGGGGCTTCGTGCCACTAACGGCAGGTCTGAACAAGATAAATCCGGCTCAATCACCTTTAAGAGTGGTTTCCGTACTAGTAGGATTGATTATATCCTATTATCTCTAGATCTATGGGAAACCTTGAAGGGCATGGAGGTTATAGACAGACTGGAGAGTGACCACAATCCTCTCTCTCTAACTTCCTTGTTTTGGGTGACCCCCATTGCCCAAAGTAACTTCTCTCCACAGCACCATCAAGATGTAGTTACTGCTAATGATATGCGCCATGTAAAGTGGGCTAAGGTTGTTCAAAGTCAAGAATGTCTTACTTATATTTTTAACAGACTAGTGCTTGCCACTCAGGATATTGGGGTTGCACATAATCAGTGTCCCTTGGTATCGGATTGTATACCTGGAACCTCGATTCATGAATCTTTCTTTCTAGAACTCAAAGATATTTTTGTAAGACCCCGTAAAAAAACTAAACCCAACTATGATTCCTCACCACGGTGGTATTCTACCGATTGTAGAGATGCTCGTGTTAATCTGGGCATCGCACTGAAATCTGGTGATAACTCCATAGTTCGCCCTGCTAGATATGCTTATAAGCAAGCTATCTTTCAAGCTAAGAGAGCGTGGGATTTCCAAAGATGTCAGGAACTTAGGGAAGCAGGTGCCCAAAAGGATATGAGACGTTTCTGGTCTGTCTTTAAATGGGGGGTTGGAGGTAACCCTGACAAACCCCAAAACTGGGTTTCACAACACGACTGGGTCAAGCATTTTGAATCTCTATATGCCATTGATGAAGACATGTGTCCACCTTCAAATTACCAATGTATTTTCTATAATGAAGACGCTTTTACCGTGGGTGATGTTGTTACTGACCTCAAGTCGTTGGTTCCTGGAAGGGCTCCTGGGATGGATGGAGTCCCTGCTGATATTTTCTTGTGTAACAGCGAGTCATGGGGTAACTATATCTTAATCTTAGCCAACTTGATTGCTAGAGGCGCCCTGGTTCCCACTTCCTGGAAAGGAGCAGAAATCATTCCAGTGTTTAAGAAGGGGGACAAGTCTCTCCCTGTAAACTATCGCCCAATCATCCTGATCGATACCACACAAAAGATCTTAGGTAGGCTGATTTTGAACAAAGTGTTGGATTGGGCCCTAGACAATGCAATCCTTTCCCACCTACAAGCTGGTTTCAGAGCAAGAATAAGCACCATCGACCAGGTGCTGCATTTTGCTATGCTCTATTGGAAGGTGGTTTACCTTGGGGAAGGCAGCTTATATGCTGCCTTTATTGATCTTAGGGCAGCCTTTGACCTAGTCCCTCGGACAACCCTATGGGCTGTCTTAGACAAGTTGGGGATGCCAGCTGTTCTAGTTTCTCTAATTGCTAGACTCCATGTAGACAATTTTGCGCAGATTAGATGGGGTGGTGTTGGCCAAGTGACCAGGCAGTTCCCTATTCAGAAGGGGGTCAGGCAGGGCTGCGTCCTTGCGCCAACCTTATTTTCTTTGTATATTAATGATGTGGCAAAATTATTAATAGATGCGAATGTGGACGCCCCCTCTTTGGCAGGTGCGAAAATTCCTATTTTAATGTTCGCCGACGACTGTCTTATCATTTCTAAAACCCCGAGCGGCCTACAGAGGTCCCTAGGTTTGTTCGAGGAGTTCTGTCTAGCCCGTGGGCTCGAAATTAATGTTTTAAAGTCCAAATTTATGTCTTTTAACCAGCCAAAATCTTTTAAATGTAGGAAATTTATGAATAATTTGATACTGGACCAGGTCCAAGATTTCACTTATCTAGGCATTTGCATTCAGCATGATTTGGGTTGGAAAAAGCAGGTAGACCTGGCATCTCTTAAACACTCCCAACTCTCTGGTGCGTTAAGCAAAGAACATGCTAAATCTTTGACTAAACCCATTGATCCTGCACTTCGGGTGTATGACGCCAAAGTGGTTGGCGCTGCACTTTACGGAGTTGAGCTCTGGGGATTTGAAAATGTACATAAATTATCTTCCTCTGAAAGTAATTTCTTTCGAAATTTAACTAAACTACCTCAGAGTACTCCCCTTTGCCCCCTGTTTTATGACCTTGGTATGAGACCAATAGCATTAATTGCCTTATTTCGCCCCATTCTATACTGGCGGCGCCTATGGGTCACCCCGAACTTAGGCTCTTTGCTCTTGGCCTCATGGATATTATTAAATTGGATACTTTTCGCAAGGTCAAGTGGCTTCGTAGGATCTACGAGTCGCTTCAGGATTTGGGCTTAAAAAACCTGTGGGTGGATCCTCTAAACGCTTGCTTCCCGACTAAACAAGTACTGAAGGCTTTGTACTGGGAAATGGTAGCTTCCCGAGTTTTCAGATCTACAGCACCGCTTTCACTATCTGGCATTTTTTTGGACTTTAAGGACACTATTTCCTTGGCACCTTTTTGGGACGATATTACCAATCCCTTGGACAGGAAGCTTTATTTTCAATTCAGAGTTGGTAGTCTCCCAGTAAGAGAGTTTTCATCTAGATGGTCCACAGCTAATGTGCTTAATTGCCCTGGCTGTACTGCACCTATCAAATCTGTCAACCACTTCCTGTTCCAATGTCCATCCTATGTAATTCCCCGCCAGACCTGGCTAAAACCAATGTGCCGGACCTTGGGTACCAGAAATGCCAAGGTGGCAGTACGTATTTTACGTTCTGCTGAAATTCCACTTATTTATATTTCTGTTGCAAAGTTTCTTGGAAGGGCATGGGTGATTAGGAGTAAATTGTTGTCTTGGTAAATTTTCCTTCCCTTGAATTGCTAAATTATTCTGTAAATATCCTTATTTATTGTTTTAAATTATTTTTAAAATGTTTTGTGCATTTTGTATATATATAAAATTTGTATGCTTTTATGACAATCGTCGAATAAAGCTTTCTTGACTTGAAACGTTTTAATTTCATTTTTTAAGGGCAGGTGGTGGTCCCTGGGACCACTGCCTGATCCGAAAAATGTTTGCGCACCCATTCACAAAGGGGAAGGGGTCCCCTCGGGACCCCTTCCTGTTTGGGAACGGTTTACCACCCTCTTGAAGAGGGTGGTAAACTGCAAGTGTTTTGCGACCGCCATTGCGGCTGAAAAACATTCTTACATATGTGTCGCACTCGCTTTTAGGAAGGGGCGACCTTGGAATGCCCCTTCCTAATAGAAAGTCGCTAATAGTATTTTGCGAGTCGCTATTAAATTAGCGACTCGCAAAATAGGGTTAGTACATGGGCCACAGGTTGTTTGCATGCACCAACGGGTCTAAAACCTATTTGCACACGCAAAAAAGGTCGTACATCTGGCCCCAGACGTTAAAGTATATAACTTTAAATGTCTTGGAGTCAATGCAGAAACTTTTGAGAGAAAAGGTTGAACCAGTGAAAGGCAATCACTGCTCACTGTTTCTGATGTGCTGCCTGCATTTCATGCAATAACTCAGAGAATTACTGAGTTAGGTACATGAAATTTAGACACCACATTCATAAAAAGAGCAAGCAACTCTAAGCTGTCAGCAAAACGGTGTCATGATCCCATTCTTTGCTCTGTGCTGATTCACAAGAGGTCTACACCATTCATTTGGTCATCTTCAGCACTTCCATGAACTAAGAAATTCCTTGAGATAGTACATTGTAAAGCATTGTATTTTAGTGTTTATATAACACTTACTACCCCCATGTGGAGTGGTGAAGCACTGGCCTACATATAGCATGCTACACAGTGTAGGGTGTTTGGTTGGAGGAACTGTATCTTTGTTTTGATTATATGTAGGAAGTGTTTCTATGTTGTGCATGATGACCACTGAGGTGTTGTTACCTAGTAATGGAACTCAGAGCACAGCAGTATAAGGGCTGATGTGTATAAGCCACTCTGTGCTGCATTGTTAACGTGATATCAAGGATAGGTATGAATCCATGGTTAGTCATAGGTTTCTAACTTCTCCATATGTTGGTGGAGGTTCTCTGTGTTCATTATGCTATATGGTGGTAGTCTGGTACTTTTGCCATTGTCCACAGGTCATATTCTCTGTCTTTGCAGCATTGAGCTTTAGATAATTATTCATCATCTATGTGTTTAGGACATGGAGGTAGTCCTCAAGTTGTTAATTGTAGAGATATTCGGGATTATCCGTTTTCAAAAGGATTTTGGTTGTCCTCTGCATAGTTGTAACAGGTGAGGTTAAATGCTTTAATCTGATTTGGTTAGGTAGATATTGAATAATAAAGAGGATATGATCGACACCTTAGGAATGCCACAGTGTTCTGTATGAGGTGATGTGAAAGGGGTAGGGAGACTACACTTTGTCTCGGAGATGGGAAGCAATCCATTTTAGAGCATTTTCACGGAACCCGGGATCGTGGAGTCTTGGTTTTAGTGTGTGGTGTTGGACAAAGTCAAATGCACATGATAAATCCAGAAGCAACAAGGCAGCTGCTCTGTTCTTGTCCATGTGTGAGTTTTGGATCATCACAGATAGATGTGATGGCTGACTCTGTGCCTTTGCCTGGTCTGAAACTGAACTGTTGGTCTGACAGTAAGCCATGAGTGCATGTTGTGAAGACAACAGAGCCCAGAAATAGAAAGAGATCATTCCTGCCTGTTTCCGATCACTGCTGTGTGTAGCCCATACACTAATATGGCGATTTTTCAAGTTAATACATGAGCGGGGGATGCAAACACAATGCTCACAGACCCCTTCTGTACTAGAGCAGGGCAGACAACGAGATCATTACATTGCCACTGTGCTTTTGAGCTCTGCTGAAATCCTCTTAAATCTTTGCATTTTTGATTCACTCTTGCCTTCTCTCTTCCTTAGTTTACAAGATGATGCTTTTGCTTCATTTTACCAGACAGATGATATATATGGTCGCTCCTGTCAAGTCGCTTTATTGATAGCTCACTGAAAAAGGTGCATTCCCCCCATTGGTTCATTGCCTAAACTATCAAACATTTGCTTTCAAACTCATAAATTCCCCGTTTCCCCATCTAGCCTGTGTTCCCTCCATGGCTCCCGTCCCCCTCATTGAATCGTACTAATTCCCTCCAATTACCACTTATTAACTCACTGCCTTCTCCAAAGTGCGCGCTGCAGGGGGCGGGGTGGCTCGTCATCTTTCCGAGTGATGGGTTGTTCAAATGTGTTGATTGTTGTATCCTGATGTTACACATTTTGATAATGACACACTGTGGAGGCAAACGCACTGTGCTTAAGCAAGATTTAAACGCATATTCTATTATTTCTACTGTTTCCATTTCGTCTTTTTTATCCATTTTATAGATTAGTCCGCAATGCCAGAGCTGAGGGGTCAGCGCGGTTGCAGAATAAATCATAGTTTTTATTGCACTTTGTTACAATTAAGTTCCGCATTCAAAGTTATTTCTGAATCAGTTTTCTCAGGACAAGTGATTCTTCGCTTTTGCCTTTTTACATCACTGGATGAAACGTATGTTTTGGCTTTCCTGCTGTCGACATTCCATCGCCCTTTGTGAAGGGATGGTCCAGTTTCAACTAAGATTCTAACAGTCCCCGCGACCTCTGCGTTCAGAATCAAGTATGTCTTACTTCATAGGCTATTGGCCACATGCTAGTTGATGTGAACTAGCGGTTTGAGTGACTTAGAATTCTAGCAGGGCGTTAGGCAAACTGGTCATGTGGCATTTAATATGTCATATATTCACTAATTAGTCAGCATGGCATTAAACGTCAGTCCTTTAACTGCTTCAAGGGAGTGAATCCACTGCTAAAAACCAAATGGCGGAAATATCATAATCCTAGATCTATGTAGGTTTATGCAAATATAATTTTGATGGTGATCTCAATGCAGAAAACCATGTAGAGGCTTTAAGTGTGAACTACATGCCAAGTTTGTTATTCCATCAGTCTGTGCCAGGCAGATCATGTTGTATGATCCCTGTATTAAACATGATCAAGGTATCAAAGAGTTAAGTGCTGTCATGTGAGCCATCACACATACTGTACCGATGCGTGTTGCAAGCTGTACTGCAATTTTTTTTTTTGTGTGGAGCACCTAGGTACTTAATTAATCATCCTGCTATGGACACCTGTCTGTGCCGGGCACCTCTGCACACAGTGAGTCAGGCTCCTGCTCTACCTCACAGAATCAACATAGACCAGGAACCATGAGCTTAACATCATCTCCTACGCCGATGACACCCAGCTCATCCTCTCCCTCACCAAGGAACCTAACAACACCAAGTACAACTTCTAAG
The DNA here is from genome assembly GCF_964204655.1 of Triturus cristatus. Taxonomy (NCBI): domain Eukaryota; kingdom Metazoa; phylum Chordata; class Amphibia; order Caudata; family Salamandridae; genus Triturus; species Triturus cristatus. The sequence goes on from NC_140595.1 coordinate 565,463,293, forward strand.
AAGGGATGAAAACCATTGCCACCTGGATGAAGAAGAGCTTCCTTCATCTCCGAGAAAACAGAAGTCCTCATCCTCGGCTCCATCCCCTCCGCATGGGACGAAACATGGTGGCCACGCACCCTCAGAAACACCCCACCCCGACAGACCGCGCATGAAACCTCAGCATCATACTGGACTGATCACTCACTATGAACCGCCAGATCAATGCTGCATCCTCGTCCTGCTTCTACACCCTCCACATACTCTGAAAAACGTTCAGATGAATCCCCTCCAAAACCAGAAAAATGGTCAGGCATGCCCTCATCAGTAGCAGACTGGACTACGGCAACTCAGACTATGCTGGGATCAACAAAAAACTCCTCCGCAAGCTTCAGGTCATCCCCCGTCACATCCACATCACCCAACACCTCTGTGATCTCCACTGACTCCCCATCAAAAGAAGAATAACCTTCAAGCTCCTTACGCACACATACAAGGCCCTCCACAACATCGGACCAGCATACCTGAAACAACCGCCTCTCCTTCCATGCACCCAAGCGAAACCTACAATCAGCCAACCTCTCACTGGCCACCATCCCATGCATCTACAAGACCAGAATGGGTCGAAAGTCCTCCTGCCTCGCAGTCAAGACCTGGTATGACCTCCCCCTCCACCTCCGGCAATGCCCTACACTGCTCCACTTCAGAATGGACCTCAAGACCTGGCTCTTCAGAGGACCCCAGCACCCAAAGTAGCCACCCCCCTGCTGCACCTTGAGACCCTCATGGGTGAGTTGCTGCACATTACAAACCCCTGACTGATTGATTATTTTTTTCGTGGACCACCTAGGTATTTAATTAATCATCCTGCTATGGACACCTGTCTATTCCAGGCACCTCTACACCCAAATGGCTGAAGTAATGAGTTAAGGTAATTATCAGAAACTCTTGGTTACTTTCCAGCAATTGATTAAATGTCTTGTACCTAAGATTATATCAAGCCTAAATATAGTCTTATGTCCAGCTGTAGCAAACTATATTGCAATGAAATTAAATGAGTTTATTGTTATTAGTTAATAAAAACCATCACAATGTACATATAAAAGAAATCCTTTTTAAAATAATCACTTATCTTAAAAACATGAATTAATAGTGCTACTACTCAGGAAAATCTCGTTGTCTCATTTAAAACATAACATTGTAAAATTAATTTAGTCATTAACGTGGATACTCTTCACCATTGCTCTAAAGTGGAGTATACATCAGTATAAAATTCCACAACTCAAAATGTCAACATCCTACTACTGTTTTAACAGCATATAAATGTATTGTACTCATAATGCGAGGCAAATTCCTCATGCTATAGTATGCAGCTTACAATTCTGTTTGACTGCTTTATTGTGAAATTGTAAAAGCTTCAGAAGTTTGCAGTTTAGCTGAGGATCTGAAAGGGATAGACTTCTCATGATGGCTGTTCTGCACGTACGTATCCCTCTCTCATTAAATAAGCGCTTTAAAAGTGTACGGCGTGCATTATTCAGTTTGGAACATATGGTGACCAAATGCACAAAATCCTCGTTTGGAGCATCACATAGTCTGCACATTTTTGGTCCTTTATATCACCATGCTGGTTTGTCTGACAAAGACTGCACATCACCTAAGCGCATAGCCAAAAGTTTTTTCTTGAAATACACCGGAAGTTGCCGGTTGCAATGTGACGTATGTTTGAATTGTCATCCAGGCATGGGATCGCCTCAAAAATATGCTTTTGTCCTCAACTAGCGAATTAATTTTTGCAGTTTTGTTCATGGCTTGGCAGAAAGTAGGATGCGATAAATTCAAGCCCCATAAGTCACCCGCATTGATTAGTTGTAAAGATGATGACAAGTATTTGTTGTAACTTGAATTCACATCATTATTCACCGATTCCCATAGAGCACTGATTAAAGGACTGGACTGATTGTTTCGTATTTTATGCATGGATCTGATGAAGTGATATCTTCTTGCAATGTTTTGCTGTGTCAATCCGAATTCCAAACGAATTTGAGCGGGAGAAGCATTACAGGGCAGACAAAAGACCCGTTTATATGTTTTAAAATGTAATCTATCCAACATTTTGGAGTCCTTTCCATGCATCACCGTACTTGCGTAAGTTAGAGATGGAAGCAGTTTTGCTTTGATAACGGAGAGCAATGGTTGATAAGAGGGGCCATCTAGTTTTTTTGCAAGTAAACTGAATGAATGTATTAGAACATTATTTTTCCTAACCATTTACTGTTGGTGTGCATGAAAGTTAAATTTTTTATCAAATGTAAAACCTAAATATTTATAAATACTGACTTCTTCTATGGTAACATTACACAGCTTGATCTGATTATTCCCAAAATGCATGGTTTTTGTCTTGGTTATGTTAATTTCCAATTTATTGAGTTTTGTATATGCTGCAGTTTCTTTTATCAAACTTTGAAGTCCAATTTCTGTGTGACTCAGCAGCACAATATCATCGGCATATAATAGATGGGATATTGTTATTGGGCCTAACCTTGGAGCATGTGAATTGACTTAATCCAGGTGGGTGGATAAATCCGCCGTAAAGAGGTTAAACAGGTGTGGCGCAGGCACACACCCTTGCTTAAGACCCCTTGCGGTTGGTATTTTCCTTGATATTTTGGTCCCATCCCCTACCTTAATTTGAATCCATGTTTTTGTATATAGCAATTCAATTGCTCTTAACACTATTTCTTGAATACCCCACCGTCTTAATTTAACCCATAGAAGTGGTCGATCCACCCAATCAAAAGCTGCTTTCAGATCTATAAAGCAGAGTGGCAGTTTCTTCTTTTGGCGTTTACTCTTTTCCGCAATTGATGCTACTGTTGTCATATTGATCGACGTGCCATACCCTTTCCGAAATCCTGTTTGTTGGGGTGGAATCAAATTCTTAGAATTTGACCACTCTATTAGATCTTCCAATGTTAATGATGCATAATATTTTGCTTTCGAGTCAATAAGGGCTATTAATCTGTAGTTAGATGGCTTTGTTTTATCTCCTCCCTTAAAAATAGGGTTTTATCATTGATCCCCTCCAGCTGTCTGGAGTCATGCCTGTATTTTCCACCTCTTTGAACAAGACCGTAATTGGATTGGCCCAGTATTTTGGGTCCAATTTAAATATTGCCTGTGGGATGCCATTTGGACCTGGGGCACAGTCACTGCTTCCTGATTTGATCACATTTTCAACTCTTGTGAGCATGCACAATGTGATGTCTAAACCGGGTACAAACTCAAATTGCGGCAGTTTTTTGGTCTTGGTTATTAGTTCAGTCTCAATAACTTTTTTTATTTTTTTCTTACTTGAAGCTGGTCTTCATCAATAAAGAGTTTTGTCAGATAAGCTACCCAATCTTGTTCCGTAACATTTGAAGATACTGTTACTGTGATTACCTTATTTAAGCCATGTATTGTTTTCCAAAACGCTTTGGTATTTGATTGTTTACAATTGTAGAGCAGCTTTGCCCAGAACTCGTCTGTCATTTTTCTTTTTTCCTGCCAGACATGTTTCTTAAATTCCTTCTTCAGTTGTTTTAACTTATCCCATGCGACTGCTTGGTAACCTCGCTTTTTTACCTTCCTTATTTCTCTTAGTTCTTTTTTCAAATCTTTTATTCTCTGTAATGATTGATGTATGTAGCTTTAGGTCCGTCCTGATATTAGATCTGGCTAATGGGTCGTCATTTCAGTCACAAATTTGATCCAGGCGTTTAATACTGTAGAGGATGATGCTATACTATTCTCCAAGACTGTTTTAGCTTTGCCTGCGAGTTCTGGAAGTCGATGAGATAACTAATTTTAATCATTTATAGGTAGTTAGTACACTTCCCTCGTCGATTGTTGGAGCAGACTGATATCTGTCTGGATGAATATTTAAGGCTATATGTTGGATTGAGTGATCACTGTCCGTTGTGCACTTAATTTTAAACATACTTAGTTGCTGTATTAGTGGCAGGGAAAGAATAGTATAGTCAATTACGGACCCAGACGTCGGTCCATAATAAGTTACATTTGGAGGATTATCGTCCGGTGTTCTCCCATTAATTACTCTCAAACCGAAATATTCTAGAGAGGTCACCAGTTCCTTGCCTACTTTGTTGGGTTTCCTCCAAGGATGGGCTGTTTGGTGGTTTACCGACCAAGTTTCATTTTCTACTGCTAACTGGTCATTATCCTCCGACGTGTGAATGAGATGGGTATTGAAATCACCTGTAATCACTATTTCCCAATTCGGAATGTTATATCTTACTTCAGATATTTCATGTAATAACTTTTTGAATGTTATTGTTTTTTCTTGGGCATAAATATTGAAAATGATTAGTGAAGTTATCCAATGATCCCTACAGAAGTTGAGTCTAATTATTTGGATACTTGTAGATGTGGTTGTCTTCTGTTCTGATTCAACTTTGAGGTTGTTTGATATATAGACCGATAATCCACCTTTTGGTCTTCCAAAGCAATTAGTTTTCACAGCAACCACCTAATGTATTGTAAAACCTGGCAATTGAAATGAGCCTTTCAACCAGGTTTCTTGCAGAGCTATGATGTCATATTGAGCCCAAGTTTCTATTAGAGTCCTATCTGTAAGCTTTGTTTTTGCACTTGCAATATTCCAAGAGTATATATTTAATTTGGCAGTTTGCAAGGCACGTGTTGGTTCAGAAATTGGTCATTGCGTATTTACGTTTTTTGTTGTTAACGGTGACCAGTGCCTATGAAGATATCTTCTTTCTGTAGGTGTTGTTATTTCTGTACCCGTTGGTCCTCGGGCGTTCTGCAAAATCAAATATACTGCAATGTGGGTCCTATCCTTGTTTTCCCAATGTGCCAATGGTGCTGGGTAACGCTCTGGAATAGGTTTTATTATTGATATGCCCCATGATTCAAATTGATCTTTGGTGTTTAGAATTTGACTCACTATTTTTTCTGATTTCCATGATGTTAAAGTTATTTCTCACTGATGGTTATGTATGTTTGGCAGAAACTTAACCGATAATAAATCAGTTGTTTCGATAAAACGTAATGATCGTATCTCAGTTAGCAGCCTCAAAATATTTCCCCTATTTAAAATGTCTTGCTTGCCTCTTGAACTATATAACGGAATTAGTGTGATTTGCCATGGTCACTGGTATCCTTTACTTCAGACGGTGCTTCAATTAAGTGGTCCTGCATTGGCCTTTTATATTTTATTTGGCCCGCGTGATGAGCAGGATTAGTTCTTGTTATGTTTTTTTCATTATTGGGGTGCTGAGTGATGTTTCTTGTACAGTGAGGTTCATGCTCCGTGTTACTTTCTAATAGGGGACATGTGATCGTAATTTTTTTGTCCACCCTAGAAGTTATTATTCGTTTGTGTGTTTTAATTTTATTGTGGTTGGTAATTGTAGAAACCACTACTGAACCATTATCGATTGATTTAGTCCTTACCAAAGGGTTCTGTTCAGAAAGATTGCCAGATGGTACCTTGAGTCGTCTAGGTAGATCTCATCCTTTTATATCCTCTGATGATGTATCGTGTTCAACGTCTTGATTGTCCGAAATGAATGCCTCAGTTTGCAAGGTGTCTGGAAGGACGTCCTTTTTTTTGGTTTTTATTTGCGTCTGGTTTTTTTGGAGATAGAACTTGTTTGGGTGGAGGTTGGTTGTCTTTATCCTTCTGTCTTGCCTTCCATTGTTTACACTATTTTCGGTGACTTTGTAATCTAATTTATTAATTGGAGGCCGCAATGTTCTGTCCGCTGATTTATCTTGTAATGTAAATTTTTCTTCTGTGACCTTTTTTTCTGGAAGAGGTTTCTTTTTTTGTGTGGCATTGAACACTGGATAGACTTTCTTGCCATCTATGTCTTTTTGCATAAAACCATTTGTATTGGCTCTTCCCTTTCAAACACATTTTGTTTGCCTTTTTGTTAATACTTGGATAAATGAAGTGTTTGTGTTTGTAATGAGAGGTTGAGGGACATTCAATGTTGAATGGGTCAGTGATAAATTGCTTTGAATTTTATTTGTGCTTGCACAATCTGTCACATTTAATTGACCTCCTCGTTGATCATAAGTTTCCTTTTTCGTTGAGTTGTCTACTACCTGCGGGTGTTCTTGTATATATTCGTCTGGGATTTGCATTAAAGATGATTAATCATTTCTCTTATGCCTTATTTCTTTCAGGATGTCTGTTAATATAGACAGTAACGTGCTTAGTTTATCTATTATTTGATCGCATTTGCAATTACCTTGTATAACCATGCTTGTAGGTGTTTGGACTTTCATCAGCTGTTTGGGGAGTATGTCTATTTTGGTGTTAACGCTGGAAACATGTGTTGCTATAATATTCATAAGAGAGACCTGTAGATCTAATTTGTCTGATTGCATGTTTAATACAGAAATCGACGTTTGTAGGATGCTTTATAATGACGAATATAGCGAGGATAGGTTATCTGTATCGATTTGATTGATATATTTTTTAGATTTATAGTTTTCTTATCCTCCTATTTTAGAATTATCCAGGTGCAATGGTGATATACTTGGACTTTTCCTTATTTGCATATCAAATTGATCCTGCCTTGGATTAAATACTGGACCATATATTGAATTATTCTATAAATCCGTTGCAATTTGGGAAGAAGAGGTCCTGATTTATTGCAGTGCCGAGGGATTTTATTGAAAAAACTTGTTTCAGTTTGTATGATTGGTTTATAGTTTCTATTTGTGATATTACTGGGATGGTGCCGAGTTTGTCTGATTTATAGTTTTTGTCTCCAAGGCTTTTAAGAGTTCAGCATTGTCTGTTATCAATGTAGAGTGCAACCATGAAGCTTGCAGTTTATCCTCCTTCGAACCCTTGGTGACGTAGGGGGTTAAAGGGAAATCGTAGCATTGATTATGCTCAACCAGTCTTTCCTTTGTTAGGAGTTGAGTGAAGGTGATCCTGTGTTTTGATTTTGGTGCGATCTCCAGTTCGCCGTGTTGTTGAATTTGTTTCTCCTTGAATTCGGTAGTCAGATCTATGACTATTTGCTTAGTGAGTTCCAAGTCATTCTTATGACCATAGAATGTATGATTGCCTGCACTGTGATTTTTTTTTTATTGCTTTTGACTTGGGGAATTTTTGCTAGATTTTCCCCATTTATTAAATCTGTTGTCCTTTGGTCCGTTTTTGTTGCACTTTCACTGCGTATAGGCTCTATAATTGATACAGCTACGTAAGATGTTGATTGTTGTACCCCTTGCGTTTTTGAAGCCATTGATTTTTGTAGCGCAAGAGAAGTGAGTAGACCATTTAAGTTTCCTGTTTCAGAAAAGATTGCTGTAACCGGGTCTTTCAGAAAGAAAAATAAATATTTTTGTTCTGTTCCTTCTGCTTTTCGAAAGTAAGTTTCTAGTGGTAAGATTATTGGGCTAGAAAGGCTTGTTGTTCCTTGTGATCCTGTAGGAGATTTCCCCCACTGTTATAGCTGACTTCTTTTGTAACTTTTTTTGTTTGTTTGTGTGTTGTAAAGGGAGTACTTGCCTAACCCGTCCTGATCTCATTTCAACTTTTCCACTTTTTAGGTGTAACACCAGTAGCAATTACCGTCCAAGCTGCCTTTTGATTGCCGGGCGGGTCGTCCAATTGCCACAAAACCGGAATGTCTGCTCTCCTGGGTAACTGCAAGTTACGGCAGTCACGGGGCCGATAAGATCAAAGAAATCCACCCCCTGCCTCCACGGGACACCACAAGCTCCCTTGCTCACTCGGCTCGGCGAGTTGAAGATATCAGTGTGGAAGCTGGCGGAGAGAGCAGCTGGCTCCTTCGCTGCAGCTTCAGCTACACTGACTGCAGGCTCTCTGCGGACTCTGGAAGATCCGGACCGGATTGCCCCAAAAAAACAACCTATATTGGCCAATAAAGGATAGCTCCGTTGTTTTAGGTCAAAGCTGAAGGTCAGCTCCTTTAACAGAGGAGTGAGACTTTAATAGTTGGTATAACTCTCTATGGTGGTGATCCAGCGGAAAGGGGGGGGGGTCAAACTTCTTTTTTACAGATCCTCCCTGCATCACAGATCCGTTACCGTACTTATTCACACACACACACACACACATATTCATTGGTGGGTCCCATAACACCAACACTCACACGTCTCACTTTGTATCTACACACAGGAGGACGAATGTATCCGCTGGACATGTGGGGGGGTACTTTATTACCTATAGGGAAGGAAATATGTTACAATATTTTACATATATACATCAATACCCATAGAATCCTAACCTTAACATCAAGACACTCCACCACTTGGTCAATGGACAAATTAGTCGGACTGGTTGATGGTGATTTAGAACCAGCTAAAACACATTAAAGCTTCGGAATTCTTATTCAATGCTCTATTTAAAGAACCACAAACGTATTCTCTGTTGATCAATGTTTAGTTTATCTAATTAATTAATTTTAGATGCATAATTTAGCATTTCAGTCACCCAAAGTTCAAATTTAATTAATCAACACAATCTCATGACATTTATATTTACCTATTCTTGCTATCGGGGTTGTTTCTCTAATTCGGTTAGCTCTGCATAATTCAAATCTCTTTTGATAAATCGTCCCAAATGAATGTAGGTCACAAATTTAAATGTCCGGAAAGTTCTTTTGCTCAGCACGGCACAGTCTCAAAGATATCCAAAGGACCAAGCAATTGTGCAAGCAAGTCAATCACTCACTCTTCCCTCAGGACGCATTAGCTCTCGCAGAGTGTGGCTACCCCTCCCTATTCTACTACCCTTTTTATAATAAAATTCTGGGTAGCAGGAAACATTTATTGAACTGAGCAGTACGGTGATTGGTCCATTTGACAAAATTGTTATATGATCCAGTTTTCACATCAACTTGGGTTCCCAGAGAACTTGCATGGTCATGTCCGTAGTTTGTCATTCATGCAACAATGTTGATTCCTTAGTATAGGTGACTATTGTTTTCTTCAAGCAATTTACACTGACTGAAATCTGGCAGTCCTCCATGTTCCTATCCTTGACCAGGAACACCGTGCTCTGAGTTTGAGGATTCCTGGAGATCTTCGGAGCAATCCGAGTCTGCGCAGTAGACATCGCGCTCACAAGACGGTGGCCTCTTCCGAACTCCATTTTGAATGTTATGGCCTGGTAGGCCTGAATGCCAACTTAAGCAAAACACACACAAAAAATGTTTTAATATGCGGAAATGAAAATTCTAATGTTAAACCCACACTAATCCCTTTATATATTAGTATTTTCCTAGCGTATAGCGACATTTAAAGCAATAATACTCACCATTCGGTCCTAACAGGAACGCAAACGTCACCAAAGCAACATAAATCATGCAATTTTCTATCACCACACCTCCTATTGTTAATATGCATACCACATTTAGTCATTAAGTTATTCTGCCATGCAGATAGCAATTTAATCCCGCGTGTAATTTTTGTTTATCAAAAAATGCAATTTGTTGATTAGTAAATCAAAGCACTCGGTTAATTTTAATATATAAATTGATTAAGTCATTAGTATTTTCATGCAAAAATAGAGAAGGTATACAACGTATTGTTTTACCTGCTCCATCAGTGGCATAGAAGGCTATTGAGTGTGGAGTATTCTAATTAAACACAAAAGCCTCCCGAAAAACACGAGGGGTTAAAACTCCTTGAGACTCTAAAACGTCTCAGGCTTTGTTTCGCAGCACCACTGTGAATGTTTTACAATTCTAGTCCAAGCACAGGGTCAACACAGGACCTCTCAAACATGCAGAGTGGGAGCTGTGGAAGTGAAGTGTAGCCAGTCCCCGATTCTCCTTGGGCTCCACTAAACTACTTTTCTGAGGAGAATTGCACCCCCTTCTTCTGCGGCTGAAGCAACACTGTGAGGTACAGGAAGGGGGAGGCTGTCTGTTTTCCTCTCTTCCACAGCCTCTGCCTCGCTCATTCCCCTGTGTAATTCATAAGTGACTGGACAGGCAGGGAGGGTTAGGGGGTGTGGATTAGAACAGTGAAATGTTGGAAGCAGCAGGCCTATACCAAGATTTATATCCCACTTTTGTTCCATTGTCTTCAATGGATCTCTCTACATTCTAATGTTCTAATATTAGTTAAAGCATAGTCAATATAGCTGTCACATCTGGCATCATAGAAAGCGATTAGAGGAGGTTTTTTTGATTTGCATCTTCCATTTAAAAGCCTTACACACTGTTCATTAAAGGAATTCTTTGCGTGCTGCTTACACAAATCATTTGATAATGTATTACGGATTACATAAACCAGATTTTCAGTAACAAGTTCCTAATTCTGGCCTTATGCTTTCCTATCCAGAGGCAGGGGACTACTATTAGTACCAACAATAAGTAATATGTACTTTCCCGGATAAGTGTCCGAACTAATTTGCACGTTAAGAAAGCTACTTGGTTGACTCAAAACTACATAATTCCCATCACTTAAAGCTTCGGTACGTTATTCTGTAAAAATGTCTAAAGAAACACTAGACTCTTTAGTGAGGCGTTGGCATTAGATATTTGACTTATTAGGTGGAATTTGGTTGTGTTTCATCTTCAGGACGAGAAAATAGAAAATATAATACTTCTTTTCTGGATGATCATGAATATCCTTAGTCACTGCAATATAGTAAATGGGGAAATTCTGAAGGGAAAGAGGGTCTACAGTCCAGGTTACATTGAAACAGCAAACCTTTGATTGTATAATAAAGGCTAACCATTTAGCATTTCCCTTGCCCAATCACCAGGTCAGATACATTCCTAGAAATTGCTGGGAATATAACATCTTCCTATCAATGTCATTAAAAATACTTCTGATTGGGAATGATAGATCAAAGGGAAATCCCAGTCATACCCATATACTCTTCACTGTAGACCCTTTATTTTTCTTTATTACCTACATGTTAAAAAATTCTTATCTCTAGGTATTTCCCAACACAAACTAGCAAAAATAGAGCTAAATATCACCTTCAACTGATTGTTTGCTGCAGTAACTTTGTTGTTATGCTCATGTTAACTTTTTCATTACAAGCAGGACAATGATTCAAAGCAGGACTTCGAGAACCGATAAAAATAGCCATTTGAAATCAATGTTTGAGAAACAACCAGTAGGAAGAAGTTGAAAACAATAAAAAACTTTAGAAACAAAAAAGTACCATAAAAGTGTATCTGGCTTAGTAGAATGTATAGCACCACAAATTGAAAAGAACTGTTAACACTGATATTTTGTACCAAGGCTTGCAAAACGAACTGGATTTCACTAGAGTATAGTAACTGTTTTCAATGGCATCCTACTATGCCTGTCCTGTACAAATGTTCTGAAACATTTTTGAGTGCATCAGTAATTGTTCAGCACAGTGTGTGTGTGTGTTTGTGTGTGTATATATGTGTATGTTTGTGTGTGTGTGTGTGTATATATTTACGACAATCTCAACAAAGTAATTTAGATTCAACATTGCTCTAGGCTTCTCTGTTCTCCCTTGTCTCAAACTATAAATATTTTTATTCACCACTTCATCTCTCACTTCATCTCTTCCCCATCAACAACTGTACACTAATATTTTACACAGTGG